>NW_027223752.1:8040540-8680144 GCF_028538775.1 Myotis yumanensis
CTTTAATTTGGGGGTTAAACAATAGCAACAACATCGATATTGTTTGAGGTGTTAACAGTGACCTGGCTGCCCCAGGATGAAGCACAATCTCACACCACAGCATGGGGCTTGGGGGGACAGTGTCTCTTGGGGTACGGCAAATATGATGAGGATAAAGGGTAAAGAAGCAAACAGTGATTTCTATATTCTTAACCAGTGTTCCCTGTTAAAGTTTGAGAGGCATTATGGAAAATTGCAGGTTGGGGAAGGGGGCGTTGCAAACAATTTTGTTTGGGAAGTGCTGTTTGAATTTTTTTTAACAACCCTACTGACCTAAAATGGACATGCAATAAACGGCATATATTTAAAGTATATAATTTGATAAGTTTTGATATATGTATATATATGTACATGTGTATATATATGTGTGTGTATATATGCATTCATATACATATATATGTATATATATGTGTGTGTGTATATATATGTGTATATGTGTGTATATATATATACATATATATATATATATATATATATATATATATATATATATACTAGAGGCCCGTTGCACAAAGATTTATGCAATAGGCCTTCTTTCCCCTGGCTGCCAGCACCAGTTTTCCTCTAGCACCCAGGACCCAGACATTCACTCTGGCCACCGCCTTCCATCTTCACTCTGGACACAGTCTTCACTCTGGCCAGAGTCTACAGTCTCCGACCAGAGCTGCTCCTGTAGCTCCTTCCGCCCCCCCACCCTCCCCTTCATAGCTTGATCGCTGCTTCGCCTGCAGACCTCGCCGACGGGCTCCTGGGTCCCGGGGGGCTGTCTTGCCTGCGGCCTGGCTTTCCGGCGGCTCCTGGGGTCGCACACAGGGGCCTGGATGGTGGCTCCCGGTGTCCTGCCCTGCCTGCAGTATGCAAATTAGCCACCATCTTTGTTGGCGGTTAATTTGCATATTGCGCTTATCAGCCAATGGTGATGGTAGTGAAGGTACGGTTAATTACCATGTTTGTCTATTATTAGATAGGATATCTACACTAATAAAAGAGAAAATGCAAATTGGTATCACTCCGCTATGCCCACCAGCCAATCAGAGTGACTATGCAAATTAACCCAACAAAGATGGTGGGCTAATTTGCATACGCAGGCACAGAGCGGAGACTGAAGGCTCCAGCCGGAGTGAGGAGTGAAGACTGAAGACTGAAGACTGAAGACTGAAGAGGCTGCAGCGGAGAAGCCAAGCCTTGCTGCGGCCGGACCAAAGGCCTGGTTCCCAGGTGCCGGAGGAAACTGGTGCCAGCAGCCAGGGGAAGGAAGGCCTATTGCGAGAATCTTCATGCAACTGGCTTCTAGTATATATATATATATATATGAACCTATCACCACAATTAAGATAATAAAAACATTTATCACCTCCCCCACCAAAAGTTTCCTATGTCCCTTTGTATTGCCTCTGGGCCACTGTCCCTCTTGCCACTAATCTGCTTTCTGTCACTATAGGTTAGTTGCCTTTTCTATAACCTTCTCTGAATGAGCTCATACTGCGTACTCCATTTATCTGGCTTCTTTCACTCAGTGTAATTAATCTAAAATCCACCCATGTTGTAGCACATGTTTGTAGTTCATTTCTTTGTATTGACAAGTAGTATTCCATTGTATGGATATACCCAGCTTATCCATTCACCTATGGATAGGCACTTGGGCTGTTTCTAGATACTGGCAATTACAAATAAAGCTACGATGAACATTTATGTACAAGTCTTTATGTGGCCATAACTCCATACATATATGTCATTTCTCTTGGTTGGGGTGGAATGGCCTTCAAGCTGTTTTCTTTCCAAAGTGGTTTCTACAATCCCAGTTGCAGCATACAAGAGTTCCAAATGCCCACTTCTTTGTCAACACTTGTTATGGTCAGTCTTTTTAATTTATCCACCTTAATGTATGTGTGTGTGGTGGTAGCTTATTAGGTCTTTAATTTACAGCCCCCTAATGGCTAATGATGTAGCATCTTTTCATGCCCTTGTTGGCTATCCATACATAGCTTCCTTGGTGAAGTATCTGTTCAAAGTGTTTGCCAATTTTTAAGTTAGACTGTTTTCTTCTCACTGAGTTTTTTAAGTTCTTTATATAGTCTGGGTACATCTTTAATCAGATACATGACTTATGAATATTTTCTCCAGCCTTCTCATTTGCCCAAGAATGCCTTTTGAAAAGCGGATGTTTTGAATCTTGATGAAGTCCAATTTGTCAATGTGTTCTCTTATGTGTCATGCTTTTGTTGTATCTAAGAAGTCCTTGCCTAATACAACATCACAACAGTTTTCCCCGCTTTTCTTCTAAAAGTTCTGAGGTTTGACTGCACGGCCTTGGTTACTGCCATTCTGTGATGTCATGAAACCGAAACACATTCATTTTCATTTTCAAAGTCCTTTTAGTTCTTCTAGGTCCTTTACATTTCCATCGGGATTTTAGCATCGGTTTGTCAAGTACTACAAAAGCACCTGCTGAGATTCTGGTCAGAAGGGCATTGAATCCACCCAGCAACTGGGGAGCATTTATTCACATGTGAGCCATAATGACCCTCCCGGCCCAAGGGAAGTGCACAACTCCGTGTCTGCAGGCGTTCCTTGATTTCTCTCGGCAATGTTGGTGGTTTTCAGTGTCTAGAACCTGCACATCTTTCGTCAAATTTATCCTTCATGTAGTTCATATGTTTGATGCTATTATAAGAGGTATTTCTAAATTTTTATGTGTGATTTTTAGTGTTAATATACAGAAAGGCAATTGATATTTATGGGGTTGGTTTTGTATCCTACGACTTTGCTAAAATAACTTATTCAATCTGGTAGCTGTTTTGTAGATTCAGATTTTTAACATCAACAATCACATCACTTGTGAATAAGGTCAGTTTTACATCTTCTTTTCCAAATTAGTTGCCTTTTATTTATTTCTTTTTCTTGCCTGATTGCCCTGGCTAGAACCCCCAGTACAAGAACCAATAGAAGTACTAAGAGAACACATCCTTGTCTTGCTCCCGATCTTAGAGTAAAAGCATTCCGTCTGTGATGTTAGCTGGAAGCTTTCTACAGATGCCATATATCACATTGAGGAAGACCCTTCAATTCCTAGTGAGCTGAGAGTTCTTATTAGGAACCGATATTGATCTTGTTAAATGCTTTTGAAGAGAGAAGGAGAGAGCCTCTGTTGAAATGACCATGTAGTTTTTCTTTCTGTTTGTAAATATAGTGATTTTCTGATATTAAATCAATAATGCATCCCCAGGATAAACACCATGTGGCCATGATGTATGATCCTTTAACGTTATTTGGGCAATTTGCTAAAATTTTGTTCCTAATTTTTGCATCTATTTTCATAAAGGGCATTGGTCTCTGGTTCTCTCTCTCTCTCTTTTTTTTTTTGTTATGTCTTATTTTGGTATCAGGGTAGTGTTGGCCTCATACAATGAGCTGAGAACAATTCCCTCATCTTCAATTTTTAAAAAATGATTGTGTAGAACTAGTATATTTTTTCTTCTTTAAATGTGTGTTAGAGTTTACCAGGAAAGCCATTTCGGCTTGATTTTCTTTACCGGAGGGTATTTAACTACAAACACCATTTCTATAATAACTACAGGGCTATTGAGATTAAATTTTAATGAGTGAGCATTGGCAATTCATGTTGTTCAAGCTATTTCTTCATCTTTTCTAAGTTGCAAATTTATTGGCATAAATGTTTTCAGATTATTCCCTTGTTATGTTTTAAACAACTGTGTAATCTATAGTGATATCACCTCACTCATTTCTGATATTGGTCATTCGTTTCTTCTCTTTTTTTCCCTTGTAAGTCTGCATAGAGGTTTATCAGTTTTATTGATATATTCAAAGAATCAGCTTTGGTTTCATCAGTTTTTCTCTATTGTCCCTTTAATTTTATTTTTCATTGATTTTCACTCTGATCTTTTTATTTTCTTTCTTCTACTTAATTTGAGTTTACTTTGCCTTCTTTCTCTTATTTATTAAGGTAGAAACTGAGGCCATTAATTTAAGATATTTCTTCTAATATAGGAGTTTCATGCAAAATATTCCCCTTAAGTACAACATCAGCAGCATCCCACAAATTCTGATATTTAGTGTTTTAATTTTCATTACATCTAAAATACTTTCTAAGTTCCCTCTAGATTTCTTCTTTGACCCATGGTTTATTTACAAGTGTATTCTTTAGTTTCCAGCTGTTTGCCTGGATATCTTTCTGTTGCTGACTTTTGATCTAATTTCATTGTGCTCAGAGAATGCTCTTCGTATGACTTGAAACCTCCTTAATTTATTGGGATTTATTGTATGGTCCAGAATATGACCTATTTTGGTAAACATGCCATGTCCAATTCAAAGTGCATTCTTATATTGTTGGATGGAGTGTTCCATAAATACCAACCAAGTCAAATTGTTCTAGTCTTACCAATTATTGAGAGAGGTGTATGGAAATCCCAGACTATAATTGTGGATTTTTCTAACTCTCCTTGAAAGTCTCTCATATTTTGCTTCACTTGTTTCTAAGTTCTGTTATTAGGTGCATTAGTTATTAAGATGTCATCCTGCTGAATGGACATCAATGTCATCATGAAATGGCCTTCTTTATCCCTGGTGATATTCTTTGCTCTACTATCAACTTCATTGGGTATTAATATAAATAATCTAACTTTCTTTTGATTATTATTATATAGCGTCCTGGTGCACAATTTTGTGCACATTGAAAAGAAATTAATTAGAAGCAATATTTTAATATCGCTACTCACCCTTTCTCTATAATAGAAGTGTCAACCAAATCCATAATCGACAATGACCAATTGAAATACATCCATGCAATTGGTGCCAGTGAGAGCTTATATGTATTGCACATGCGCAAGTCAACTTAGCCTTTTATAGATGTAGAATAAACTTGCTTAATTAGACCTGCTTTCTGATTCAACTAAACATTTTCCAGCCTAGTGAAGCACCCCAACTTCTCTTTCAGGTAATTGTCAGTAACACAGCAGTAAATATCAATACAAAGCAGATTATCATTGTAGATCACGCAGGGAGAACAAAGGGTAAAATATTTAACTGCAGCAGTGTTTGACTATATTCTGCACAGTGAGAAAACCTGAAGTCATTTTCAAGGTCCACCATTTCTTACTTCTTTTCAGTCGGGTCAAGTTTCTAAGCTTTCTAAATCTCTGTTTTCCAGCTAATGAAAAGAAAATAGGATTCCACCAAGTCTCCTATCTACCTACTCCAGGACTTCTGTGAGGATCAAATGAGACGAGGCATGGGAAAACGCTTCACAGACATTTGGTTAAAGTGTAAAATGTTTCCACCTGGCTATAAAGCAAGTTGTGTTCCTAGGCTGAAGAAACTGCAAGGAGGCTAGTTGCTAAGGGGAGGAAGCCGGGTGTTGCTACGTGACATCATTACCCAGATGGACACTTAGCATATTAGCCTTTTATATAAATAGATTACTAAATCTTTTCCCATATCTGTGTCTTTATATTAAGAACCATTTTATTTTGTTTTGTTTTTGTAGGCAGCATACAGTTGAGTACTGCTTTTTTATCCAATCTAACAATCTCTGCCTCTGAATTGGGGTATCTTCACCATTTACATTTTTTAATGTGAATACTGATAAGATTAAGTTTAGAAACCTATAATCTTATTAATCAATAGTATTCCAATAAAATTAATTTAAATGTTTAATTAATAAATCTATAAACTTGCTGTTTTCTAGTCCTTCCTATTCATTGTTCTTTTCTTCTTTTCTTTTGTATTAATTGTATGTTTTTTTTAATTCTACTTTATTTCTTTTGATAGCTTATGAGCAACATGTCTGTGTTTTGCTGTTTTACTAGTGGCTTTGAGATTCATAGTGTACTTGGTTTGTTTTGTTAATCATCACCCGGGGAAAATTTTTGTATTTTTTTTTTAGAGAGTGGAATGGAGGTAAGAGAGGGAAAGGGGGGAGGGAGAGATAGAGAGAGAGAGAGAGAGAGAGAAACATCGATGTGAGAGAGACACATCAATTGGTCACCTCCGGCACATGGCCCCAAGTACTAGGGATGGAACCTGCAACCCAGGTGTGTGCCCTTGACCAGGAATTGAACCCAAGAACCTTCAGGGCATGGGCTGGTGCTCTAACCACTGAGAACACTGACCAGGGCGCATAGTGTACATTTTTAACTTATCACTGCCTACCTTCACCAGATATTATATGGCTTTGCATATAGGATCTGAATCTTAGCATAGTGTACTTCCCTTTTTCCTCTGCTGACCTTTATGCTACTGTTGTTAGGGACTTTACTTTTATATGTGTTATAAACCTCACACTATATTACTACTTTTTAAAACAGCCAACTTTCTTTAAAAGATATCTAAATAGTAAGAAAAACAACTTAAATATTGTCCCACATAGTTACCATTTCCAGTGCTATTCCCATATGTAATCGATATTTCTATATGGTAACAATATCGTTGTGCCGGAAGGAAGTCCTACACCTTTCTTACAGCACGGTCTACGGCTGACAAACTCTTTTGGCTTCTGAAGGTGCTTATAGTTACCTGAGTCCAGCATGTACCTCCATTTTATGCCAATAAATGGGTTTATTTATTTGCATAAATACAAAGGGTTTGGGGTGATACAGTTTTAATATAAAACCAATTCTCTAGGGATCTGACTGCTCTGTCAATAGAGGTAAAATATTATTTTTTGTTTTCTGAACTCAACCAAGAGTTGATCACCATTTTAGAAGATCGCATCCCAATGGCAATGCCGCTGGTGGTGTTGAATCCCCCATCCATGCAGCAGTCTGCTCTCCATGAGCGTGTGGTGATTCTGGGGACGTTCACCTGCTTCACCGTGACCTCCAGTCACTGTCCTATTTTCCCTTTCGTATTATCATCAGGGTATTACAGCTTTCTTTTTGATTACATGTTGATTATTTATATGACTTTCAAAGAGACTGGAGTATCCATCGTCTACTGGTGCATAACATACAACCCCAAACCTAGTGCCTTAACACACTGGCCATTCCTTTGCTCACAGTTCTGTGGGTCGTTGACTCGGGCAGGGCTCAGCTGGAAGGCTCACCTCTGCTCACACACGCTGGCTGAGTGCTCTGTGTCTTCACTATTAGACTCTGGGGTGGGGGGTGGGGGTGGGGGGGGGAAGGGGGAGGGAGAGGGATCGAACAAAAATAAAAAAGAGAAAAAACTCATGGATACAGACAACAGTGTGGTGATTGAGGGGTGAGGGGTGAGGGGATGTGGTACTGGAGGAGGTATGGGGGGATAAATGGTGATGGACAGAGACTTGACTTGGGGGTGAACATACCGGACCGTGTACAGATGATGTGTCGCAGAACTGTGCATCTGAAACCTGTGTAATTTTGTTCGCTAGTGTCACCCCAGTATAGCCAATAAAAAGGAACAGATAGATGGATAGACAGACAGATAACCACTTCCAGAACTTGTTAGGTAATGGCATTTGGATTAGAAGCGAAGACATTCTTGAAATTCTTCTCGTATTAACGACAAACTTAAGTGACTCCATCGTGGGAGATGCCATCCTTATCCCAGACACGGTCCTCTTTGGGGATTTATATTCCCCAGTTCCAAGAACAACAGCACTGAGAGTATGGACAGCTACACAAAGAAAATGAAGCGTTCGCTAAACACCCCTTCCTTGCTTTGGAAATAGAGGAACCGGAACACCAACTGCCCGCAGAGAATTTCCACGTGAGGGTCCTCATGCTCGCCTTGCTGGAAAGCAGCCAGGTAACTGACAGAGTCGTTGACTGAGTGACACTGGGTGCTGCACAGACTTGACCCTGACATTCATCCGGGGGGCTGTCCCCCCACATTCTTCCTCCTGCATTAGAGATGGCAAGAGGCAGGCACCCAGGACACCGCAGAGCCCGGTCAGTGCACACAACCCATGACCTGAGTGCCGGATCCGCCCAAGCGGCCTGGGAAGATTCTGGACAGTGCGTGCTGTGCTGGGAACAGCTGTAGGCCTTGAACTCTTCCGAAAGGACAAACTGTCTGGGCCCAGACGCTCCTAGCCTGGCCTTGCCTTCCTGACACTCTTTCCTCACAACCACGGGTTAAGTATGCACAGCAAGACTGGGTACAGATCACAGGGGAAACCAACAGATGTCTGTGCTCAGAGGCAGAGTCCGGCAGTGTTGACACTGCCCAGGGCTGGGAGGCGGGGGGCCGGCCGCTGACGGTCAAGGTGTTTTCTTTTCGTTCGATGGAGTGCCGTTCCAGCCAACAGGCCCTCCTGTTCACAGTCCCGTTTTAGTAGGAACCTCCCCTAGAAGGGGTCCTCCTGCCTTATAAATGCTGATATGCTGCCACCAATTCCGCTTTTCATCGGCCAGGAGGGCCCCACGCCCCAATAGTGTGCTTCCAAATCCATGGCTCTCCCATTGGAATTCACGTAGGGAACAATTAGCCTTCACTTTGTCCTCCCAGCGTGCAGGGACCCGTGCTATGAAATCTGAGCTCTATGCAGGGGACATCGCTGGTGACCAGATCCCTTTACCAGGAACGGCCCTGCCCAGAGGTGGTCCAAAGACTGTCCAGAGCCCTCTGCCTGCCTCCCAGTAAGACCAACTCTGGGTGCAATTCCTGCTCACCTGTGGCGGGGGCTCCCCCAGGTTTCCACAGAGCTATGCGGCCGCCCTGTGCTGCTGGCCGTCCATGTATACACAGCCCATGTGTTCATCCTCCACTCAGCCATGACCTTGAGGGTAGCAGCACCCTGATAGTTAATGTTGGCTGCATAGTCCCTATAGCAGGGGCATTCCAATTTTTTTTTTTACAATGGCCCAAAATAAGAAATACGCTAGGCGTCGTAACCTAGCACACACACACACACACGTGTACATGTGTTACTACTACTGTTTTCTATTTCATTTTTAAAATGTTGGCCCTGGCTCCCCAGATTAATTCACTGACCCGCTGGTGTGTGTGGCCCAGAGTTTAAAAAACACTGCCCTGCGCCTTCTCGCGAAGCGCCTCTTACGTAAGGAGCACTCGACAAATATTTGAGGAATGATGAAGCGATCGGCAGCTACGAGCAGGCCAAGGAACAGTCCGGAAGGGTCCTGATCTCTGGCTCTGGGTCTCTGGATCTGTCCAGTTTGTTAGACTTAATGGTGAAGGGCGTGACTTACCTCCGCACGTGGAGCGGTCCCTCGAGGGGCCCCAGGGAGGGGAACCGAGACAAAGGTGCCATTGTCGGGGTGTTTACCCAAGTCCTCGGGCTCCCAAACAAACCCTGTAATTTTAGAAATATTTAGATGGTTGCCAACTTCTAGAGAGCCAGCAGGGACCGGAGATCAGCTCAAAGCACTGCCCCCCGAAAATGACTGCCAGGAAAGCTGTAATGAATCAAGCGGGGACCATGAATGAACGCCGGGAAATGACAGAAGACAGAGTAAAAGCAGCACAGAGGGTCCGATGGGACTGGCGCTCTCCTGCTACAGGATTCCGAACTGCCCAGCCTCCATCTGCAAGGTGCTCCTTCCCTCTGCGAAGGCAGCCACGGGAGGAAGCGGGAAAGCAAACCTTCGCCGTCAGCTGGGCCCACGCGCAACCCCTCCCACACGCAAGCGCTCGGCCTCACGGCACCAGGAGCAGACCCCCGTCCTATGGAATATAAAACAATAAGGCTCATGTGCCGGCTTTCAGAGATTCTTTTAAAAAAGAAAAAGAAAAGCCCAGAAGGACAGCATGGAGGCTTGCAGCGGACCCCACTGATTGCCCACCTCCGCGTGCAGGGCATCCGGCTCACCCTGGCTGACCACCCACTGCACCCAGACTGCATCCGCATCCGGTCCCTGCCCGTTGGCAACGCTCACTCCTGAGCATGTGTGGGTCCGCCCTCCCGTGAGCCCATTCCCCACAAAGCCTTGATTTCCTGTATTCCCAACCAACGTCCCCAAAATGAGGCCACCTGGACTTGGAGTTCTTTGCAGCTACCCCTTACTGCAAAGAGGGAAATGTAAACTTGGATGGAAAAAAATATTGTGTCTTCATCGTTAGTGCTAACGGACATGTCCAACACCCCTTCCACGATGAACTCAGGCAGCAAAGCTCAGTATAACGCATTGGCCCGCCCCGGGACGTGGTCGCCAACAGAAATCACAGGGACTTTCTTCTCACCCTGGAATTGCAGCCGGCGTCTCAGATCCCTCACCTCATCACCAAGCTGAACGCCTGGTCGTTGTTAGATGTGCCAGTAGATCTTACTTAATTATTCATAAAGGAGCGTGCACATTACTACGTCCCAAGTTCGGCTGTTAGCACATTGCAACTTTCTCTCACTGGGACGCGTCTCCTTGGGCAGCCTTTGCATTTTCGTCTATTTGTTTAAAAACAGGAGTCTGAGAAGGATCTGTGGGCACAGGGGAGAACCTCTGACAAGTGCATCTGTCTGCCAAGCGGCCAGCACCACATTTCTTTCGATTTATAATCAATTTATTTTTTATTTTTTAAAAATATTTATTTACCTATAGGCTCAAACCACAAAAATAATTTAACCTCGTAAAACAACAGAAACAAAGAAAGAGCAGATGACACAGGGGCAGACATGAGCCCCTCTGCTGGGCCCGCAGGCTCGACCCCTGAAGAACCCGCCACACCCTCCCTCTGCTGCGGGAACCCCAGAGGATGCTGCTTGCTTCACCCTGAGGGTCATCGCGCACCCACTGTCCTGCAGTGTGTATGTGTCACTTGGCAGTGGATGTGTTGGATGGGACACAGCCTGCGACTGTGCGTTTTTCTGTTCCTTATGCACATTACACAGACTTGCGTGTGATGAGGTCATTAGCACGCACCCCTGCTTTTTGGGGAAGCCTTTCTGTCTGCCTTCGCACCTCCCTAGCTCCCTGTGACTGCTACATCCCAAGAAACTATTGCTACATAACAGCGTTACCCATTGCTACATAACGAAGAAACTCGGAATTGAGCAGCTTAAAACAACAATAAACATTTACTATCTTGGAGCTGCCGGTGCCGCTCAGCCCCAGTCTCTGGGGATGGAGGCTGCACGAAGGTGGGAACAGCAGGAGGGGAGGCTCACTGGAGGCCTTGGACTGCCGCCTCTGCACAGGCCACCTCTCCCAGGTGACCCATGTGAACACCTGGCGCATGCATGACTATGGTTCCTTCCATACTTACATGATACAGACGAGGACCAACGGAGACCACAGTTGCCTTATGAGATCAATAGTAGTAAAACTAAAAGTTTACAGATTTTTAAATATTTACTATAGGTCTTTAGTTTACAAAAACTTAATACATTTAAACATAAAGAAACCAGAACTCTGGTCCAAGATCATGTGACTCAAGAGTGCAGCTGCTGGTATTTGGAGCCAAGACCGTCAGACTCCAAAGCCCACGCCGCCCATGTGCCCTGTCTCGCCAGCCCCCCTCTTGGTGACAGCCCGGGGCCTCCTTACAGAGAACTGTCCCTCATTCTACTGTCCGCGGAGGTGAAGGCCAAGCGGCCCCGCCTTCTCCTCCGAGCCCTGTGCCCTCGGCTCAATGCCCTCTATGAACTCGAGATGCTGCCACTCAACCTTGACGGTTCATGTGTCCGCTCTGAGCCTCGGTCCATCAGACCTTTCTTTTTCCTACTTTTACAATGAAAATGTGTCTTCATGCTTTCATTCTTGTGCAAAGAAAGACAGAGAGTCCTCCGAAGGTGTCTGCTTCCCCCGAGGGGAGGGAAAGATTGCGGGGGAGCGGTGGGGGGAGATGGGACCAGCTCTGAAAGTGACCTTCATGGGCTGCCCTCCTCTGCGAACTTCTATTTCTAACCTTCATCGCTACGAGCAGGTTCTCAGGGTGCCTCCCGGGGTCCACCGAGGGACCGGCTCCAGCAGGGGATTCAAAGATGCGGCAGGAAAAGGGTCTGTCCTCAGCAGAGTGCGCACTGTCCCGAAGGCTGCGGACCCCTCACAGCAGCCTGGAGGGCAGACGCCAGCAGAGAGCTGTGGGGCAGGCAGAGAGGACAGAGGGGCTGACAGCCACCTCCACGGGCCGGGTCCTGGGCGGTGAAGGGCGCAGTGTTTCCCACAGGATGTGAGCAGGTGGCGAGGACTCTGTGGGCACTGGGGTGGGACGGCACTGGGGTGGAACGGCGCTGGGCCACACAAGGAGGTCAGCGTCCTCCTAATCCAGTGATTGTCAACCTTTTCCAGCTCATGGCACACATCAACTAATGACTACAATTCTGCGGCACACCGAAAAATACATATTTTTTACCAATCTGATAAAAAAAAATAGGTACATTTTATAAATCCTCACCCATGGACATTTTCATTGATTTTTAGAGATAGGGGAAGGGGGAGGGAGGGAGGGAGAGAGAGAGACATTAATGTGAGAGAGAAACATCGATTGGTTGCCTCTGGCACTCGCCCTGACTGGGCTGGGGATACAACCCACAACCTAGGTATGTGCCCTGACTGGGAATCAAACCCAGGACCTATCAGTGCACGGGATGATGCTCTTACCAACTGAACCACACTGGCCAGGACAAAATAGGTATAACTTTGACTCATTCATACTAGACGGCTATTGCTGTGTTGGCTGTTGTCATGTTTTTATTTGTCCATCTAAGGCAGTGGTTCTCAACCTTGGCTGCACATTAGAATCACCTGGGAATCTTTTTAAAATCCTGATTTCTGGGCCTCATCCTCCGGAAATTCTGTTTCTTTGTTCCTAATGTTGCGGCCCCACCCCATAACAAAGAAACAGAATTTCCGGAGGATGGGGCCCAGAAATAAGGATTTTAAAAAGATTCCCAGATGATTCTAATGTGCAGCCAAGGTTGAGAACCGCTGATCTAAGAGAAAGAGGTCAGTGCCCCTGACTGCATTGCCGCGTGTTGCATGTTGTAAAATTCTTGCAGCACCTGCTGAAATCGCTGTCCTCCCCCCTCGGTGCTCTGTCTCCAGAGGCAGAAGCAACAGGCGAGCTTTCGAAACCAAGTGGACCATGGACCTGCCTCCCCGCCTCCCCAGCAAGCATCCTCTATTCCCCGCAACACGGTTTGGGAGTCGCTGGAACGGGGAAATCTAAGCGTCATTCTGACCTCAGTGGTTCTCAACCTTCTGGCCCTTTCAATACAGTTCCTCATGTTGTGACCCAACCATAAAATTATTTTCGTTGCTACTTCATAACTGTAATGTTGCTACTGTTCTGAATCGTCATGTAAATATCTGATATGCAGGATGGTCTTAGGCGACCCCTGTGAAAGGGTCGTTCGACCGCCAAAGGGGTCGCGACCCACAGGTTGAGAACCGCTGTTCTGACCTCAGCGACGTAAAACATGCGGCCAACAATGGCACCACCTTTTGTTTCCTCCCCTGGGGTCCCTGATGAGATGGGAGACGGTTCTGTCTTGCCAGAACTCTTCGCGTACCTTCCGAAAGAAAACAGCAGTGGAACCGCCAGCAAAGATTTCACCCTTTTTTTTTTTCCTTTTTTGTCCAAATAGACTTTTGACTCGGCGTTTACCTTGCTAGAGGAAGAGCATAATTACTTACAGGTGTTTTTAAAACAGGCCTCGGTCCAGGCCCACCACAGTTTACACTACAGAATTCCGCTGGCGGCCGCGCCCGGGCCCTTCGGTAGCGGGAGCGCTGTGCTTCCAACAGTCCACACGGAGCTGGGGCGAGACCGGCCTCCTAGAGCCAGACCCAGGGGCCACCCCTCCACTGCAGGACGCACCCTCCCTCACCCCGAAACCCAGCAGGGGGGAGCTTTCCCACTGGCGGCTGGGACAAAGCCGGTGTCTGCTCGCTTGGAGATCAGAGGCCACGGGGTGAACCCCTGGCAGTGCGGCCCTGGGGGAACCGGAGGCCTGGGGCAGAGGCCGGGGGCGGTGAAGGAAATCCGAGAAGACTCCCGATTCTCACTCTCAGGAACAAACTTCGGCAACAAGACACTCCCTTCCCAAACTGCTTTTTTTTTTAAAAAAAACTGATTTTCTTTAATATATTTTACTGATTTTTTACAGAGAGGAAGGGAGAGGGATAGAGAGTTAGAAACATCCATGAGAGAGAAGCATCGATCAGCTGCCTCCTGCACACTCCCTGCTGGGGATGTGCCCGCAACCCAGGTACATGCCCTTGACCGGAATCGAACCCGGGACCCTTCAGTGCCCAGGCCAACGCTCTATCTACTGAGCCAAACCGATTAGGGCCCAAACTGCTTTTTAAAGGATCGGCCTACAAACCCCCGCTGGTTCCTAGGCTATAAGAGATCCCGCGGAGTGGAGCAGAGAGACCCAGCGCGGGCACCCATAACGGGCCCCTGAGGCCACCTGCCCGCCGGAGCCAGCGCGGGAGGGCGCGTGCGCACTGGAAAGCACCGGGGTCCCCAGGGCGATGCTTCTGATGGAGCCCATCTGCTTAAAGAAGGGGACGCCCTGCCCCCAATCCACATTCTTGCTCCCTTCCTCCCCACAGGGGATCGGGCCTTCTGCCCGGCTGGCTCTCCATTCCCCAGCCAGAGCCACGGAGGCGAGACCCTCGCTTCAAAATAAATGATGACCGACCCTCTCCTGCCTGAACGGGCCTCAAAATCCGCGTTGCTAAAGAACACCAGAGCCGGCGGCCGCCCCCGCGCGCACAACACTTTTGTGGATGACTAACCAGCAATAATGCTGCAAATGACCCGTCTGCAGAATCTTCAATGCGTTGAGATCTAAATTACTCTCATTTTTCTCCCCCAAAATTAGGTATAATATTATAATTTCAAGTAATGCACAAGAGCAATTTCTCCCTTCAGTGGATACCAAGCTCAAGATGTTACAGGAAAAAGAAATAGCTTTTACCGCTGATATGAGAAATTTAAAAGAGAGACAAGTGTGAGCAAACAAAAGCTGTCACATCAAATACTGTGGGGGAAAAAAAATCTAGAAAAAATGCCAGCAACGCTTGCGTCTAAATAAAGTCATTTATTTGTTATTTTAACCCCTTTGCGCCAGGCTCGCTTTCGGGGCTGGCTCGCCGCCCCGTGGGACTTGGTGAAGACGGGGCTCCTGTGCTGGCCTGGCCCAGTTTCCTGTTGGCCTGGGGGTCATCGCTGGCTTCCCCTGGCTCTTCAAGGCTTTCCCAGCAGAGCTGCCGTGTTCCCTGCCCCTCGCCCCTCTGCGGTATCATTTCTTCAGGGACTCTGTCATGGCCAATGTCCACCACCTTCAGCAAAGGAACGAGACGGTGCGCGCGAATGGGGGGGCCACACGGGGTCCCTGTGCTGCTGGTGGGGGATGGGTGTCCAGCGGGACGCGGTGGAGTCCGTGTCTTCAGTTCAGTGTCGCAGGCGGCTGACATGCCACTCAAAGGTGAGACTCCTGAGGGGCGGGGCGGGGGCACTCCGTGAAGGCCGACTGGAAAAGTGGGGGAGACACAACATGGATGGGTCTGGGGTTCATCCCTGGCTCCTCCTTGGTCAAGTTCATAAGCCTGTTTCCTGGGTCAAGATCATGTGTTTCTATAGGTTGCATGAGACAAGGCTGGTGAGAGAGCATTGCGGGCGAAGGACTCTGGAAGGGGAGGGAATATTCTCAATGAAAATGTACTGCCTGGGCGCGCACTCTGTGCCCCAGCGTGAACCCTGAGAGGAGTAAGCACAGCCTCCGTCCTCAAGAATGTCGCCCTCCACCTCCCACCCACTTCACTGCCCCACCAGGAAGGCTTCTGTCCCCAATAAAGGGCTTTGGCGGCGGTCATGGGACCTGCCAACTGAGAGAATCCCAGCCTCAGTTCCCACCTGCTCGGCAGTGACACAATGTGCTGCATGCCCAGCGCTGGACCGAGGGTCCGGAGGCACACGAGGGCCTTCAAGTCAGTCCTGGACAGAGGGCCTGGGGGCATGCAAGGGCCGGCCTCCGACCTTTCTCCCAAGTCCTCACCCGGAAGGCCCCCTGCTTTTCCCCATCACCGAGAGCTGCCATGCACCTGTGGCTCTAAGAGGGGAGACTGGGGGTGTCCTCGGTCCCCAACGCCGTCCCCATTGCCAGCCCCAAACCCTCAGCACAGCACATACAGCCCCCCGCGGTCACATAGTTCCCCCACCTCTGCAGCCCTGCACCCCTGAGTCCGCCTACCTCACATGTGCTCATCTCTGCTCAGCCACTTCCTCTAGCCCTCGGCGCACATTCACGCCACACTCCAGGGCTCAGCCCTGCCTGCTCCGGGCGCCCGCCCTACCTGCAGGTCCTCGCCTGGACTCCTGGGCTCCTGGGCTCCTGGACTCCTGGGCTCCTGGGCTCCGTGCACTGTATGAGGCCTGGTTTCCGCACCTGCCCGCCCTGCTGGGGATAAGCACCTGGCGGGCGGGAACCGGCTGCTCTGCTTTGGAGGCCGGGCAGGGTCTTGAAATGGGACTGAGTGATTGACATCCAATCTATCCACCGGAGGGGAGGAACTCCCTCGGTTTTTAACAGGAGATCTTAGCCTCCGAGGTGGGTCTGGTGAAACGAGGTGCCATAGTCTTCACAGTTATTCACAAACAGGATGAACATGCAGGGTCTGCCCAGAATTACAGGCTCTTGGGGTTCATTCGACCAGCTCTGCAAACGCCCCCATCCCTCCCGTCGCCCTGCACCTGCACTGTCGGACTTTTCCGTTTTCCTTGCCTCGTGCAGATTGGCCGTGAGCGGGAGACAAGGTCCCTCTGTGGTCCCGGTGCCTAGTGGTGGCACCTGCTTCTCCAATGTGCTGCATGCCCAGCGCTGGACGGAGGGCCCGGAGGCACACGAGGGTCTCAGAGTCAGTGCTGGACAGAGGGCGGGGGGGGCCCGCAAGGGCCTGGCAGCCTCCTGCTGTGAGCCCAGACGCTGGGATGTGGGTTTCTGTGGGGGAGAGTCAAAGTCGCAGCCTCCAAAGCCTAGAACGTGCGGTGTGTGTTAGCTCACAGCTTTATGTTGGGAGAGGGACTTGCACTTCTTCGGAGTTGTGAATAATTATGTAATTCTGCCACCTTCGCAAAGCTGGGAGGTTGCAAACCGACTCCTGCAGTCTGGGGCTGACATCTGCAAGGAGACTTTGCTATTTTGCTTTGGGTTTTCAGCCATGTGTGTGTGAGCCAAACAAATTCTTCAGTTGGTTAAAACAATGCGTGATGGAAAGCAGCCTGTAGAAAAGAGAAACGTCTTTCCTCTCAAAATTAATTCTCAAGAATCACTTCTGAAATACAAGTGCAGCATTTGCATTTTCAAAAAGGCACTTGTTTCGCCCCGTGGGCGTGGCTCAGTGGTTGAGCACTGACCCATGAACCAGGAGGTCCCGGTTCACTTACCAGGCAGGGCACATGCCCGGGTTTCAGGCTCCATCCCCAGTAGGGGGCATGCGGGAGGCAGCCTAGCGATGATTCTCCCTCATCATTTATGCTTCCATCCCGCTCCCTCTCCCTTCCTCTCTCTCTGAAATCAATTATTTTTAAAAGGCACTTGTCTATCGAATGCCTTCCATGTGGGATTCATCCCTGTCAATCATTACGTCACCTGGTCAGCAGTATATCTGAGCACCTCCAAAATCCCAGACCCGGCTTCAAGCACTGGGGACACCAAGAGAACAGGCAAGGGGACCAAGGACCCACAGTGACCCTGGAAGTCACCCTGATGTCACCCATGGCTGACCTCAGACATTCACCCTGGAAGGCGCTCGTTTCATGAGACACAGACAGGCGGGTGTCCATGGTTAGATGTGCTTCTCTTTTTCCCCGGGGCATGTTTTCTTCCTCATATGTATTTCATATTCTTAGCTGGAAGAATATCAAGAGAATCTGAATATCACCATCTGGAAGTGATGCCATGGGCTCCAGTGGGCAGGCTCAGAGCCGGGTTTCTCTCATTCCTGTGAAAGTGCATTTCTTCTGCTTCAAAATGAGCGCCGACACGTGTGGTTCCCTAACGAGACTCACCGGGGAGGCTCGCCCAGGGTCTCAGAGCCTCTTCTGCATCACCCTCCACCCCACAGCTT
Source organism: Myotis yumanensis (assembly GCF_028538775.1). Taxonomy (NCBI): domain Eukaryota; kingdom Metazoa; phylum Chordata; class Mammalia; order Chiroptera; family Vespertilionidae; genus Myotis; species Myotis yumanensis. The sequence goes on from NW_027223752.1 coordinate 8,058,555, forward strand.
CTCGGGGTTTCCTCATGTCAAGGTCCTTTCAAGGGCACTGGGTCATGGGTGACTTCACGTCACCAATAAATCAAACGTGGGGAGACCCCGTAAGTGTCGGCAATGCAGCCACTCGCCAAGCAACGGTTGATCTGTCTGGGTCCCGGGTTCTGTGAGAAGCCCTGGAGAGCGAGTCCCACGTCAGGAGCTTATAATCCCTAATCAATACGTCGTTTACTAGCACAGGGGTCCCCCTGGTCCATGGGTCTGCTTTCCAGAGTTGGTGGCCCATGGTCAACCATGGCCGGAAAATGGTAAATTGAAAATTCCAGAAATAAACAATTCATAAGTTTTAAATGGTGCACTGTTCTAAGCAGTGTGATGAAATCCCACGCCTCCCTACGTCATCCCAGCAGGGACATGAGTCCGCCCTGTGACCAGCGTCACCCGTTAGTCACTCTGTAGCCCAAAGCGAAGTCGGTAAGTGCTTCCTTTAAGTGAGGGGCGGGGAAGGTCTGACCCACGGGCCTTATAAGGCCCGAGAAATCATTTGGTCTGGCCCTGCCACGGCATTAGGGGTGAGTTAATGAAATGTTGAACCAAACAGAGCAGGCTCATTTTTAAGTTGATAATTCTGTATGGCCCAATAATGATATTATAAATATCCAAATGGCCCTGGGCAAGAAAAAGGTCCCCTACCCCTGCGTTAAGTGGAAAAAAAGGTGAGTGCAGTACAAAAATGATGAAAGAGATGACAGTCACATAAGTTTTATGACAGCATATTGTCAGATCTGTTCTATCTTATTAGTTACTGCTGTTCACCTTCCTCGTGCCTAATCTATAAATTACACTTGATCATAGGTGTGTATGTATTGGAGAAAACAGGACAGAGTGCATGCAAGCATCCCCTGGGGTCTCTGGGTGTGGCCCCGTGTGTTAGGAAGGACAATTGAATGCCCGAGTGAATGTTTAACGTGTTACTTTTAAAACTGCTAGTTTTCTTACGGAGCAGACGATGGCTGTTTGAAAACGTTCACTTCCTACATTCCCATTCCGTCACTTCCACATCTCTGCGTCTCCTCCGTCCTTCAGGGATTTCTTCTCCACGAGCTTCTCTCTCCGCCAGACCAGCCTGTGAGCCCGGAAGAGCACTCCCACGCCTGGCCCGGGGGCACGCTACGTTAACAGAGTGAGTTTTTCAATCACAACTGCATTTTAACTCTCCCCTACTCACTGTCCGTTACCACCGCATGTTACGCACAACCCGTATTGACAACATTCGTTCTCCTTTACATTTTCACAGGACAAAGTCCATTTGCAAACGCTCTCTGAGGACCAGGCAGGGTGGACATTCCTTAGTCCCCCCGACCGCAGGCTGCCCCTGAGAGAAGACGTATGTTCCAAGCAGAAGTTGACGACACTGACCACCGTGCCATCTGCCCACGAGTCCTAACTGACAGGCATCCTATGTATGACCCAGTTTAACATAAGCTGCCACCGAACATGAAGAATCCCGGTGTCTCTGACACTGAGAAGCAGAACCGCACGATCATGAAGCCCACGGGTGTGAGGGCGACCGATGTCCGGGGGGGCCCCTGGGGTCCTAGATGACACTGGACAGTGGAGATGACAGAGCACACATCCTGCCAGACCAGTCCTGGGGATACACGGTCAGCCACAGGCAAGACCCCAGAGCAGTATCAGGTACAGCTAGCAAGAATCACCACTAGTGTGTGTGTGTGTGTGTGTGTGTGTGTGTGTGTGTGTGTGTATTTGTATTGATTTGAGAGAGAGAGGAAGGGAAAGAGATAGAAACATCGATGAGAGAGAGAAACATCAATTGGCTGCCTCCTGCATGACCCCTACTAGGGATTGAGCCTGAAACCCGGGCATGTGGCAACCTCTTGGGTTATGGGTCAATACTCAACCACTGAGCCACGCCGGCCGGGCCACCACTATATCTTATTAAACTCCTTTTAGCCACAAGACAAAGTAACTTGAAGACATGTATAGAACTGCAGAGAGTTTAGCATGAGGTTCTCTTTAGGGGGGAAATTATAAGAAGTTTTAATACAATTCATGTCGGTGTACTACAAAAGCCCTACTCAGAACGTCTAGGAAAAATGTCTTTATAAACAAGACTCACAGGTAGACTCGGTCTACACACATGAACCAGTTTTAACTGCTACCCAGATGAAACCAAACAACTGATCACTAACAGTGTTTTGTGCAAATTGGTTTACATTTGAGAACCTAAACCCCAATATTTTTTTACCAAGTTGCCTTAAACGTGTCGTCAGAAAGGTTTTCAGTGCACGGGTTGGAGCTTAATGTCACAGCTTGAAAGGAAATGAATAGTAGGTTGTAGCCACTTCCTACGATGTCAGCTGTGGATGGTATTTCAGTGCCAGGCCTGGTCGGGAGTCTATAAAGAAATCCCTCGCCGTTTACAATGTGTTCCGGCTCAGTTATCCGGGGCGAACCGGGCAGGGAATCGTCTGGATTTAATTTCGTTAGATTTCTCAGGCCCCGACTCCGCGTGAGACGCTGGAAGGGCCTTTGTGTGGGAAAGCAATTCTCTCACACAAAGACCCCCGCAGGGTAGGAAAAGCACTTTGTGGAAATAGCATCCTCCGAGAAGCAGATCTGTGGCCGGCGGGACTGTACGGAACAGTTACCGCTGACTTATGGCGGACATGCTATTGTTTTCGCCGCCTCCGGCACTTATAAAAGTAAACTGCGTTGGAAAGCAATTGCCTCTTTTTCATCCAGATGAGGTGTCGTTACACTGAGTGGCTTCCATTACCCACGTACACGGAGATAGCGGCTTTCTGCCGCTTGTCTTGGTGACATCAGCTCATCTCCACACGGCAGAGGAATGTGAGGCCCTGGAAGATTCTGAGGCTGGCCCACGGCTGCACCGGGTCTGTCTGAGGCCCCCTTTCATCCGTGTCCCTTCGCTTCCACCTTGCTCATGCCTCCCTCTGCAAGGGAGCCTGGCACCAGAACCTCACCCACGGGGGGCACCAGGCCCCGGCTCCCCTTCCCACTGGGAGGAAGAAGATGGAAGCCTTTCTCCCACATCCTGATGGTGCTGGAGAGAAAAGCCCCTGAGATCCTGTCTGCCCCGCCCACAGCACCCTGCACTCCTGCAGTCCACAGAGCGGTATGTACACACGTATACATACACACACACACACACACACACACACACACACACACACACACGGCTTTAGATGCAGACAGTGGTATGTGCCCTGACTAGGAACCGAACTGGCAACCGCTTGGCTTATGGGTCAACGCTCAACCACCAAGCCACACCAGCCGGGCCACCAGCTAGCTCTTCTTAAATCCCTTTAGTCACAAGACAAAGTAACTGGAAGACATTTATAGAACTGCAGAGAGTTTAGGGCCGTTTCCAAGTGGAGCTGGCTGCTGGGGTCCTCTGGGCTCCAGAGCAGCTCTGGGCTGGTACCAGCCCCGCTGCTGTTACTTCACAGCTTGTGAAATCTACAAACTGGCCAGGCATTTAACGTACACACACTCATAACCTAATAACTTCCACAGCCAACAAATCTTTCCATCTCTTTAGGACTCAGATATTGGGAATGTACGTTCGCAGGTGATGAGGTAATACTCCGAAGACGTCATTTGGAAATATATAGGTATCCCTCATAAGACAAATATTCAGCTACCTTCATTTTTCTAATCTTGTTTTTGTAAGCTCCTGTTTCTCCTGAACCATTGATTACATCATTGCCACTGTACTGAGTGTCGGGCCGGGGTTACCGGGTCCGTCCTCACCACCGCTGTCTGAGGAAGGCCCTGATGCCCACATCTCTTGCACAGGCGGAGACTGAGGCAACAGCTGAAGTCCGGAGCCGGACCTGAGCAGTCCCTTCTGGCCCCCGGACTCCCAGCGCCCACACTCACTGGCCTCATTATTTCACTCACCTCCTCCACGTGCCAAAGAGTAGAAATGAGCTGATGCTCCCACATAAGGAAGGTGCTTTTCCCCGGCCAGCCTGATCTACAGGGAAAAGACATAATGCAGTTAACTTAAAAATTATTCAGAACAAGAGAGTAATTACTTTCCATCCTTTGTACACAATAATTATTTGATTGTGGTTTATTATTGGCCGACATGAGCCTTAGACCAGGGGTCCTCAAACTACGGCCCGCGGGCCACATGCAAGTACAAATATTGTATTTGTTCCCGTTTTGTTTTTTACTTCAAAATAAGATATGTGCAGTGTGCATAGGAATTTGTTCATAGGTTTTTTTTAAAACTATAGTCCGGCCCTCCAACGGTCTGAGGGACAGTGAACTGGCCCCCTGTTTAAAAAGTTTGAGGACCCCTGCCTTAGACTCTGAGAGGAAGAATAAAAAGTATGCCCCCCCCCCCTTGTCCCCAGAAATCAAAGTTGGGTCGTACGGCTAAGCTGCATATTCTAGAAAGTTCTGCCTCTCATGAAGATAAATTGGTTCAGCACTAGAAACTCACTTAACAAAAATAAAGGATGAGAATATTTCTTGGGGCGGGGGGCGGGGGAAGGGGGACAGGAGCTTTTCATATCCTAAAGATGGACCCTATTCTCGCAGCCAAAGGAAGCCCTGTAGCTCCGTGAGACACCCAGCAATCCCCACTAGCTCTTTCAAGTAAACATGAACTTGACTGAGCAAAGAGCAGATGCGACTTTGCAAGAAGTAATATTGCCTGTGCTTTATTATTCATAATATGCTATAAAACTGTTCTGACTTTTCAAAAAAACATTTTTTACAGATTTAAATTGCACTGCTTTCACTTAAAACCAGTGCGATAGACATTGCTCCTTTACTTTGGGGGGCGGATGTGGGAATCATTTTAAAATCAAAGTCTGATCCCTCAAACACCGCGGCTGCTAACTCGGGTGTTTGTTTCCCAGCGTGACGAGCTCCACTCTGAATACTGATGTGCAGTGTGGCTCACCGTGGAGACTTCAATTGTCCTTCCCACAACTCTATCTGAGCAGCCTGACAATGGTGACAATCAAAGGACTGGTGTTATTGGGTAAAACTCTTCTATCTGCCATTTATTCTGACAGGCTGCATGATTTTTAAGTGCAATTAAATCCTAAGAATTTACCCAGGAAAAAAAAATCCTACCACCTTTTTAAAATATATTTTTTAAGAGAAGGTGAAAAAACAGTTGAATTGAACAACTAATTACTAATTGGTTGCTCTTTTTAGAGGCGGTGTGGGGAGGAAAGGAAGGGAAAGAAAAAAAGTATTTGGCTGAGCCCAGAAATCGATTTCTTTGTACAGACAGATAGGCATCTCGCTCAGCCTGCCCAGGAGTCACCCCCATTCAGACCAGCTGCCCAGCCACTGCGTCTTCAGAGGGAAGGAGAAGAATATGAACCCTACAGACAGCAACCCTCAGAAACTGCCATCCCCAGAGCAGACCGCTGGCTCCAAAACGGGGAGCAGCTCGCCCTCCTTTCACTGGCCACACTTCACTCCTCCCTCCTAATCCCAGAAACGGAGTCAAAGATACAGCACAGCACAGCCAGTGTGGCTCAGTGGTTGAGCATCGATCTATGAACCAGGAGGTCATGGTTCAATTCCTGGTCAGGGCCCATGCCCAGGTTGCGGGCTCGATCCCCAATATGGGGTATGCAGGAGGCAGCCAATCATTGATTCTCTCTCACCATTGATGTTTCTATCTCTCTCCTTCTCCATTCCTCTCTGAAATCAATAAAAATTAAAATTGAAAAGATACAGTACAGAAGCCAGACCCATCTGACCAGACTCAGGGCCAGTGGGAGGGGGGCTTCCCTTTTAGGGTCCAGGAAAGGCCTTCCTCGTGTTCCTGGTCTAACTGCTTGCCTTTTGTGAAATGCAAGTCGCGTTGCTAATCCACGGCGGCGAGGGTCACTGTTGTCTGGGAAAAGGACCGGTGTCCCTACCCCTTCTTGGCATCCCGCCCCTAAAATCTATTCAACGGGAAGCTAATCTGAGATCCAGGCAGCTATCACAGCTACATTCGGATACATCAGAGTTTTCTGTAAGAGACATCAAGTGCTACCTAATGTCATGGAACGTTTTATATGAAATATGCACGTGATACACTAGGAATCTTCAACAGGACACCTTCAACCTGCATAATTCTTTCACCTGGAAGCATGTAACTCAACAACCACAGACAAGCCCTGGAGAAGCGAGCCCCTGCCACCAGGCCCTGCCCCTCCTCACTGCCAACGCCCCTCCCGGAGCCCCAAGGAGGGCCCATTGCCCCCCAGAGACCCTCAGCTGTTTGGTGGTCTTCACTCTTCCTGGAATAGCTCATGCACAGCATTGCCCACCCCCTGGGTGTGCCCCCAAGACTTCTGCCACATGCTCTCAAGACTTCAGCCACTGATAACACTCTAGTGACCTTGCCCATCCTTCCCTAGCAGGCCCTGAACTCACTGAAAGCAGCGACCATGGGGCACACTCCCCAGCACATCACGGGGCCCCCCAGAGATGTTTGCAGAAGGTTCTTTTCCTCCTGAGCTGCTAAAGCAGCAGACAATAAAACCCCTCTGAGCCACATGTTGCTGCTGCTGCTGCTAAAAGGCTTCCCCTGCAGACTGTCGGCCCCAGGAGGGCAGAAACCACTGGTCTATTCGCCCATCACTTACCCTGGTGCCTGGGCCAGTGCTCTGGACCAGTTAGCTGCTCAGTAAATTTAATTCAATGCATGAATTAAAGACAACACTGATAAAGAGACCCCGAGCATAAGCCAAAAAGGTCTATGCATCAAAACTTTCAAACACCCTTGTATAGAGAAGGTTGGGAAAAGTGTTTCTTCTAAATTAAAAAATGTTTTCTCCTAAGAGCGGCCTGCTGCTTCCCCTCTCACCTCCTCCCAGCCTCTCAGACACAGGCCTTCAAGCCCTCTCCCCTTTGGTTAGTGGAAGCGGCCACTCCCAGGAAGCCAGCACCACTGGAATGCACTTACTAAACCCCGAGTTACTGTCAAGACCCCCCTAAACATGTGCATCACAGATGGGTTCTTAAAGGTCAAGGGCAAAACTGAATCTCAGCAGAGGGGTCCTTTTCCCAACTTCCACTTCCACTCCCATTTCGGACCGTGCTCCTACAGGCCAAATGCATGTGTCCGACACAATACAAGACCCATTTCTTGTGTGTTCACAGCCCACGCGCATTTAATTTGCTCTCACGGACCCTCAATAAAAAAAAATTCAATCAAACGCACAACCCGTTACCTTTCTTTTTTTAAAAAATATATTTCTTTATTGATTTCAGAGAGGAAGGAAGAGGGAGAGAGAGATAGAAACATCAATGATATGAGAGAATCATTGATTGGCTGCCTCCTGCATGTCCCCTACTAGGGATCAAGCCCGAAACCCGGGCATGTGCCCATGGCCGGAATCGAACCTGGGACCCTTCAGTCCACAGGCCAACGCTCTATCCACTGAGCCAAACCGGCTAGGGCCTGTGACCTTTCTTATAAAATAAAAAAGAACTAACTGAAATACGCATCACATTCCCATTTAAGTCGGAATGCTCACTGTTCTGTGCAAAACGTTTCTATTTCTTGAGACAGTTTATGTGTGTTAGAACTTAATACAGGTTACACGGACTCACTGAGCCCCAACCGGATGGGATGCAGAGGTTATGTAACCCACCCCACCACCCCCACCCCCTGCAGGAATCCCGCCCACGCGCCAGTGACTAGCTTTCATCACGTCAAGGACCTCTTAGTATCCTCGGTTCTATTATCATGTGCAATTTATTTTTGTTCCAAAGGTCAGAGGCAAAGGAAGGCACTCGCAGCTTTTTTAAGCATGGAGACTGTCCTGGGGGGAGGGGCAGGCGGGAGGGGGGAGGCGAGGCGTGGCCACCAGAGGTCAGCTGCTGTCCCTGGCGCTGTGTGCGGCCAGCAGGCTGCCTCCTTACCTCGGGTGGGACACATGGAAATCAGCCTCGGAAATGTTAGCACCTTGCGCTTTGAATCCGCTAAAGTGTGGTCCTTCGTCCATCGCTTTCTGTGAATTATCTGAAAGTACGTAAGCATTCTTCAAACCAGTAACACTAAAACACCGAACTACCGTTAAAACTTACCAGTAGGGAAAGGTCTCGAAGGCCCCTGGAATCCCTGCCTTTATTATTTTTTTAAAAAAAAAGAACTAGAGAGGAGGGCTCTAATCCAGGCCCACAATCCCTTCCGTGCAAGCCAGAACTCCAGAAAACTCTGAAAGTAAACTTAGCCTGCGCCTGCTGAATATTCACTCAGAACGCCTGCGTTTAATAAGGGCAAGCTCCCAGGTGCAGATCCTGTAATGCCATCTCTACGCCGACCCCTTCCTAAAAATGGCGGGGGGGGGGGGGGGGGGGGGGGGGGGGGGGGAGGATCTAAATTCTGACAAACATCCCGCCCCAAAGGTCTTGTGGACCGGTGTCACCCGACTATAACGCCAGAGCGGGGCTAATTCACCTAAACTACCGAGAATAAGAAGGCAGACACTGAGGACTCACACTGGAAGCCCGGCCTTGACCCAGGGCTGCTGTAACACACACCCAAACACAGCACCTGCTCGCTGGCAGCTGGCCCAGACCCCAATATTAACTCTGTGTTGAACCCGAAATCTGAAGTGGGATTTTTTGTTTTTTATTTGTCTCTTTTTGTTCCCCATAAGTGCACGGAATGAATCCCTTTAAAGTAAACCTCCTTTTTTTTTTTCAATTCTCACCTAAGGATATTATTTTGAGAGAGAGAGAGAGAGATTGATTAATGTGAGAGAAACATGGATCAGTTGCCTCCCATATGCATCCTGACCGGGATTTAACCTGCATCTTAGGTATAGGTCCTGACTGGGAATCGAACCCACAACCTTTCGATGCACAGGGTGACGCTCCAACAAACTGAGCCACCCTGCCAGAGCTAAACCTGCATTTTTGATTGAACTACTGAATTGGAACAAAATCAGAACATCAAAATTATTCTCCAAAAACATGTCAACCAATCAGTGTTTGGCCCCGTCTAAGTCCCTGGTTGGAGAAACCCAATGAGAAGAAAGGCAGTCAAGGCTTAAACCACCCATCCATTTGCTACTTTTCCTCAGTGAGAAGCAGTGGAAACGTTTCGCGTTTTTAAAAGAGCTTGGGCCCAGCTCTGTGTCTCGCTCACCTGCCTTTTCTTAACGCTCCTGTCACTGCAAGTGTGAACTGACAACCCTTCTCCGGAAGTTCAGTGTCTCCGCTGATGATGAAGGATCTTGGGAAGGCGCCTTTCCGAGCCACAATCGTCTCTAAATGCTAATAGCTCCGATGTGGTTAATTTGATTAAGTGGTGAGAAATAATACCTGCTCAGAGACAGATTGTGAACACTTTTTCGCTGGAATCTAAGTGCTCAATGTTCCTCTTTCAGATTCCCCCGCGTTGACGTCATTTTCATTTCTTCCTCTATCACGGCAATTGCTAATCTCCTTGTTCCCGGAGGAGTTGTTAAAGTGGCTCCTTCCCTTCATTTTTATCTCGTTACTTTAATCACACGCTCTTGACCAAAGTGGAAACTGTCATGCTCTTCAGAGCAAGCCCTGTCACCAGATTTCCAGTGGGATCCCGGGTCGCCAGCGCCGCCAGGTGTGCGGAGACGGTATCAGAATGGCGCGTTTCCTTCCACCGGGCCCCAGGTGGTGCAGGGCCACCTCCAGGGTGAGGGTCCCATGCCGTGCCGCACAGCCCGCGGGTCACCTGCTGAGGTGTCCTGCTCCAGAGCCTTCGCACGTTGAGAACATCTTGCTGCTCTCAGCAATCTGCTCCTCGTCTTGGGCCGAGGAAGAACGCCCAAAGCCGACGGGACGGACTGTTTGGAATTCTGAGTTCACCGTTGTCGATTTTTCCTCCACCTTCCACAGCCGGCCAGCTGAGTCAGGTTCGCTTTTTTAAAACAATTTACGATGCCGTTTAATTTAAACAGCTGAAGGTTGTTTGGAAACGTGCAGTGTCGGGTCCGATGAGTTCCACGGAGCGACTGGCCGGCTGTGCGCCCCGGGTGGGCAGGATGTTGGCTGGGCCGGGTCTCTCCTCCCCGCTGCTGAAAGGCCAGTCTGATTTGATTTACGCATCAACATGCCAGGGCCTACTTTCTGGGTGTCGGGTGCGGGCAGAGCCCCAGACCTGTGTAAAACAAGCCTGCTCTCCAGGGGCCTCCGTCACTTCCTCCTCAACCAGAAACCTTCCTGTGACCTTAGAGCAGTGATGGCGAACCCTTTGAGCTCGGCGTGTCAGCATTTTGAAAAACCCTAACTTAACTCTGGTGCCGTGTCACATATAGAAATTTTTTCATATTTGTAACCATAGTAAAACAAAGACTTATATTTTTGATATTTATTTTATATATTTAAATGCCATTTAACAAAGAAAAATCAACCAAAAAATGAGTTCGCATGTCACCTTTGACATGCCTGTCATAGGTTCGCCATCACTGCCTTAGAGTCTGAGGACGAGCTCAGGGTGATAACGTGCACGTGGTGGCCCAGTGGTGGAGACGGTTCCCTGGAGCCCAGGTGGGCCAGGTCACTGTGGGTGTGAGTGACCATGAGGGGGGTCTGGGTCTGGGAGGTACAGTGTGGGCGAGTGGGGAGTAGGGCACATGCATTTCAAGGAGACTCGGGAGTGGGAAGTCCAGAGAGAAAAGCTGTGAGGAGTCCTTGAAGAGGCGGGCCGGTGTGGCTAAGGCAGAGGGTCGTGAAGGCCTGAAAGTGCCTGAGGTCAGGGCCGGGGTCTGGGCACCTGCAGTCCTTTCTTACCCAGGCCACGGGACACCCAGACACATCCAAGCAAAGAAGACACACGAGGACAGCGGACGGCGAGGGTGCAGAGTGCATGCAAAGCCAGGGGTCAAGGCTGAGGAGCTGCCACCGGCAGCAGCAGGGTCCTGAGGGGCCATGAGATGCGTGAAAAGAGGGCAAATTTGAGAAAATATTTCAAAATAATGAATGACTAATACAAACTATCTGACACATATTCCATTTTTGCACACTCGTTTTTAATTATCCTCATAGATTCAGTGAACAGCCCGTTTCCCCCATAGCTGATGCTCATTCCACCGCCATCTAAATGGTAATTCCATCATTGTGAGCACATCGCCTCTCCACCTTTCCTAAAGTTTAATCTAGAGAAACTTCCAAATACAAACTTCTATTTAAGCAAATCTACATCTGTCATGGCACACAGGAGCAAAATCCTAATTCTAACCCTGGCACTAAGCTTTGACCACCAAGGACCTATTTAAAACATATATACTTTATTTCTTTAAAACACCTGCTTTCTTTCTTCTGACTTCTAAAGGGAGGTTAATTTTTCCTTGGCAAGCACAGAAGTTACTCTAAAAAAAAACCACACACACACAACCCCTGAAAAGCTATATTCTACAGAAGAGTTGGCCGTTGCCGTGACATTAAGTAAATAATTAAGCAAATAATATGCAAGAAAATTAACCAAAACCCACACATCAAACGGGGCCAGGCCCCAGTTTTCCCACATAAAGGCCACAGGCGGATACCCTCTCTGCTTCAGATCAGGCTGCTGGGGGGGTGTGGGGGGAGCTCAGGCCCCACACAGCCCTAGGGGGCTGGATTTCCATTAGAACTGCCTGCTCTCCCTTCTCCCCGCCCCGCCCCCCCCCCCCCCCCCCCCCCCCCCCCCCGCCTCAGTCCAGTTATTCAGCGAGTTATAATTTGGCACTAACATTCAATTAGGAAGCTGCAACTTTGGTCCTACGTGGGCTTTCTCTTGGCAAAGCATAATTTCTTTGACCCATTTTCCAAATGTTAGCCGATCGATTTGAAAGCAGAGCGAGGTTAAAGCTCATTTCAATCAAGCTCACGTTTCCACAAACTGGCTGGGATTTTTTTTTTTTTTTGAAAATTCAAATAAACAGGACGTGATGTTGCTGTACTCCAGCGCTCGACGTTTTCCTAGCCCTTGTCAGAGAGAGACCTGCGAGGCGCTGCAGACCTTAATTAATGTTCCCTCCCTCGGGCCCTTGAGCCATTTTACCAATGGAAATTCCGATGAGAAAGGAAGGAATGAGGGGTTCAGGCCGCGCTGTTGTGAGTCAGCTGCGGAACTGGGATGGAAACCCCGCGGTTCCCAATGAGCCAGCGAAAGTCTGTCGAAGTATTGAGCACCCCTATTGAGCACTGTGGGAGTCTGGGCCGCTTAATGGGATTGTATGCGGTGCTTCAGACTCGCCTTTAAAAGATGCCATGGCACCAACGAAACTCCAATCAAAGGGCCTCTCTAATTGCTTTCTGACTTTCTATGAAACTTTCTAAGCTATACTGACATCCTCGAATACAACTATGGAATTAAAGAAAGGCGAGACAAAGTGGGTGTGCAGAGAGAAAGCGGTTCTCAGCGAAGCGTGTGTGCGGTGGGGGGTCACCGGGGAGGGAGCTGGGGCGGGTGTGAAGCCTGTGCCGCTGGGGAAAGAAAAATATGAGTGTTCTCCTTTGTGCGCAGACAAACGGCCTAGCGCGGGAGGTCGGGGACGGGGTCACGCGGTTCGGGATGCAGCTGCTGCCCCGGGGCGGGGGTCCGGGGCAGCCCCCGGGAGCCCGGGCGGCGGCGGCGGCCTCGGCATTCCGGCGGGCGGCGCGGGTGCCCGGTGTCCTCGCACGACCTGGGCCCTTCTGAGCGCGCCCCGCGCGGGGCGAGGGAGCGGGTCCCGGCGCCCCAGCCAGGTAAGCCCCTCCGGAGCGGCGAACAGGCCACCCCGCCTCGCTCCACCTGCGCCGGGCGAGCTCTCCGAGCGCGCTAGGCCGGCCCCGCTGCACCCGGGCCCAGTCGGGACCCCAGGGAGCCCCGCCACCGCGGTGCCTGGTCGGGGCCTGGCCTGGGCCGGGTTTGCTTCGCTCGGGCCCAGGAAGACAGGGCCCCCCTCGGGCTGGCTGGCCCTCTCGGGAGCCCCCAGGAGAGCACAGATGACCTGCCCAGGCGGCCCGTGGCGGGGTCCCCCTCCCTCCGAATCAGTGGGTGGGCAGCGGCCTTACCAAGGTCCTGGCCGGGCGCTGGGCGTTGGCGGGGCAGGCGGAGCGTCCGGGACCCTTGGAGAGCCCCCCCACCCCGCTCCCCAAGGGGAGCGCGCCTCGTGCGCGCGCGCGCGCGCGGGCCTGCGACCCCTGGGGCCAGGCCTCCGCCAAGCGCTGGGGAGCTTGGATGCGGCCCTGCGCGCCACTCGGTCACCCAAGGACCACGATGGCACATGGGGGGGTTCTGGGAGCACAGGGGAAGGCGTTGTCGGGGAGGCCCAGGCGCGGGCCATCAAAGGCCAGCGATGGCGGGGCTGCGTTGCCCACGGCCAGGCCCAGGGCATGAAAGAATCTTTATCCCCGGGTGACACGGGGGGCGGTTTCCTCCAGCCTCCCCCTCCCGCGGTCCTAATTGGGGCCGCCTGCTAATGTGATTAAAGGCTGGTTAAGTGTTTCTGGGGCACATGATGGGAAGAGGCCGAGACCCCTGCCCACTCCCTGGGTCACGCCAGGCCCTTGGGCAGGGGTCGGTGGCAGTGCCAGCCCAGGACAACCTGGCGGGGCGCCCGCCCACCCTTCACCCTGAGGCAGGGAGGCCACTGGCTGGCGGGAGGGCTCCTGGGGCTTTATGTAAGCCGGTGGGCTTCGGGCCCGGCCGGATTTGGGGATTCTTTTCGCACAGTTTCCATTTTCTGGCCTTTGGAACAGCGCCCTGGGCACTGGGGCCCTCCCCCTCCGGTGCCCAGCGCCTGTGGGACCCAGTCTAGAGCAGGGCTGGGGTGCAGGGCGTTGGGGGTCTGGAGGGCTCGGAGCAGGTCAGGTTGGGGTCTTTTCATGGAGAACAGTGATTCAGAATGGTGGATCCATGTTGGGGTGCCGGGGGGAGGGGCAGACCGCGCCCCCGACCCCGCGGGGGGCCTCCAGGCCTCGGCGACTGCAGTTCCCACGTCTGCGGCGGCGTGGGTGGTCTCCCGCTTCAGGGAGGGCCGGGCGGGCGTGGGGACCCTGGGCCTGGGCGCCAGCGTCTGGCTGCGCTACCCCCAGGTCAGCTTGCAATGTCACCCTCCGGCTTGTGCCCTGCGCCCCCGGCCCTGGGGACGCCTCCCCAGCCTGCCTGACCTATGGGAGTCTATGGGGAAGGCCGCGCCAGCGCCGGGGCAGCGGGGTCGGAGCTCCCAGCGGGGCCCCATCGCCCCGCTCCTTGCCCGTCGCCCTGTCCCCGGAGCCTTGGCCGTTAGCTCCCGGGGTCCCCCAAGGGCTAAGAGGGTGACCCAGCTGAGTCCCCGCACCTCGCGCCTTTGGGTTTGCAAATCTGGAGCCAGTTAGGACGCGGGAGGGTAAGAGCCCAAGGGAAGCCGGGCTGAGGGGGGAGCCCAGGACGTCTGTCGGGCGCCGGCGGCCGGCCATGCTCCGTGGTGGCGGCTCAGTGCGCTTGGGCGAGTGGAGCTGGTGGTACCCGCAGCCTCCCCCGGCCTCGCGGGGTCTCTCCACCGCCTCTCAAGCTGCAAAAAAAAAAAAAAAAAAGAAAGAAAGAAAGAAAGAAAGAAAAACACCGGCAAACGGGCAGGCCGCGCGGGCCAGGGCTGCAGGAGCCTGCGAGAACCGGGAGGACCGGGCAGAGGGGTCCCCGGTGCCAGGAGCGGCGCCGGCCACCCCAGCACCGCGCTATTTTACAAACTAAAGTCACCTAAGCTAGCGTGCTTCCGTGGGAATTTTACATACCGCTTGTTTACATTTTTCAGATATTTTTCTCAAACACTCTGCAGAACTTTTCCCCATCTAACAAATGTCAGGCTGCACAGCTCAAAAGATAGGCAATGCAATGAGTGACATTTTAATTTAAAGGGAGTGAAAGCAGGCGGTATTTTTTTGTAATATTTTTGTCAAAATGTATTGTGAATCTAAAATTTCGTCATGTTCAAAATCTATAATTTATTTATATTTGAAATACACATTGTGTGCATTTTTCAACCAAAAGAGAGAGAAAAAACCACAGTAAAAAAGCAAAAGCTGGAAACCAAGGAAAGCCTGGAGAAAAAAAAGTGGGCGTGAGGAAGCAGAGCCTGTCTTTCTCGGCTGTCAGTTTCTTTCCTAATGGCCTGAAGGAAACGCAGTGCAAGTGAAAATAATGTCCTATGAAGCCAGCGCGTAGCTGTAACTGATTACTTTCTAGATGGGTCTAAGGGACCTGGCTGTTCGTGCTCAGAAAACGCTAGATTCAGGGTGATTTTCTCTCCTTTAGCTGCTCAGAGAATTGCAGGGAGAAGTAAACAGCCCCATCCTCAGAATTTTTTTTTTTAATCTGCTCATCGAACACAGAAAAAATTAGCATCGCCTCTACTTTCGATAAAAGTTGCAGAGGAAAAGTTTATCATTTTTTTTTTACCCGAAGGAGTATGGGACTTGTGTTTTGTTTGCAGCAGTAATATTTAACTAATATGTAACAAACTGACTGGCCTTGGGCTTGTTTAAATTACAGCTTCCCTAAGGTCAGTAAAAAAAAAAAAAAAAAAAAAAAAAAAAAATCCGTTTTAAACTAATGTTCCCTTTGTCCTGGGGTGGCTTTTCCAATGATCTCATGTCAATAATTGAGTAGTATAGAGTCAAACAAAAAGTTTGTGTGCTCCTGGTAAATAATTTTCTCCATCTCAAAAAATCAAAAATACGCTGAATGCTTTTTAGGAATAACCTTTACACGGGATGGAAGAAGGGGAAATGCATTTTTATTGACATGTGAAGCCGGAGGAGAGGGACATGCAATAACTCCCATTAGGTTAGGGGAACCGCAGGGGGACAGGGTGGTGTATTGGATGCTGGGGGGTGGGGAGCGTGTGTATCGCACCGGGGCAGACACAGCCTGGCCCCTGTGTGTGGTGATGGAATGAAGGAAGCGGGCAGGTGCACTATGCAGTGGGAGGACAGGTGCCCCGGGCAGGCAGACAGCACAGGGCGGGCAGCCACCCCCAGCCCGTGTTTTGGTTTCACCTGGAGGACCTTCCTCCACTTTAGGATATTTTCTCTCCTTGGAAAACTCCCCAGTGGCCTGCTCAGCAGCATCGGTGGAGTCCATTGATCATTTTCACACACACACACACACACACACACACACACACAGTGCCTGAAGAGTGGACCAAAACTTGAGATCAGAGGAGGCCTCCTCACGCCAAGAGCCCACAGTCTGAAGAGCAAGCCAACCGTGGGACATCTTTGTTCATGTCCACAAAGGCGGGGCGGCCGCGCGCCCAGCCTCAGTCCTGCTTACGGACGGACGAGCTTGCGTGTGTGTGTGTGTGTGTGTGTGTGTGTGTGTGTGTGTGGTGTGCTTGAGATTTTTTTTGTTGTTATCTCTGTTTTGTTCTGTTTTTCTGGGGAAACAAAGGCCCCTTTTGCGGCCCCTGGGCCAGCCAGCAGAGCAAACGGGAAAGCCGGCGGGGACAGTGGCTTCGTGTTGGAATGCTGGTCTGCTTTGTGCTTGTTTATCACAGCTGAAGGTTTCAAGGTGCCCAGAGCTGCCCACCCCAGAGGCCCATGCCTGGGGAAGGGACGAACACCTCGCTGCCTCCATGAGGCCCCTGCAGAATTGAGATCTTTCACCTACATCGGCCCCCAGGGCCCTCCGAGGAACAAAACAGTTATGGACATCCAGAATGTTCAATGACGTTTAGAAAAGCAGCCGCCTCCTGCAGCTGTGGAGACCTTAAAAACAGGTGGCAGGAATAGAAGAAGTGACCGTGAATGCCCAAAGGCTAGGAGGAGGGCAGGATGTCCTGCAAAGACAAGAAGGCTGCCCCTGAAAATGTACGTGCCGGGGTTTGCACCCACATCCGGGTCTCCCAACACGAGCCTGGCTTTCTGTGGTTGGAGCAGGGCCATTTGGAGAAAGCCAAAGAGGTCCCAACGCCTCCCTCCAGGCGCCCACTGCAGCAGGAGGAAGCTCCGACTCCTTCCCCAGCAGCCCGCAGCCCAGCAGGCACGTCTTGGCCCCTGCCCTCCATCACCCTGACATCCTCTTGCTCATCAAGACACTCTCCTCTGTTGCCACCACGGGCCAGGGACAGGAGAGGCTCTCTCTCTGCCTGCTCCCCGTGACCTACTGGGACTCCGCACCTCCTAGAGCAGGCCAGCCTGTTGGAGCAGCTTTAGGGCATTGATCGAGAATTTGGGGCGCACCCTGGCCCACACCAAGGGAGGAGAAGACAGCATTGCCCTTCGGGCCCAGCGCCAGGGCCTTGGGACTCCCCATTCAGCTACCCGGGCGCTGCAGTTGAACATGGACGCCCCAAGTTCTCAGACCCCACACGGCGATGCCGAAACCTTGACGAGCCAGCTGCCTTGTCCTGCGGGTGGGGGCGCTGGCGGAAGTCCTCCACACATCCTGGCTCCTGTCCTGGGCCCGGCACTGGCTTCTTGTTCAGAGAACAAAGGCCCGGAGGCCCCTGCAGAACCGAGCGAAGCTGAAAGCAGCGGCTTCCGAAGCTTGCTGACCCGGGCCAGGGTGACACTTCTCAACCCGGGGCAGGCACCGTGGCCACATATAAACTAGCAGCACTGAGCTCTTCACATGTGTAACTGAATCGCCGTTTCCAGGAAAGAAACTCTAACTTCCCAGCATCGTGATCTCTGACCTGCATTATCCTGTTTCTTTTCCTTCCTTTGGGTGGTGGCCACCTGCCCAAGTAATCCCATGACCCTCGTGGGCCGCAGCTTGGAGCTCACAGACCAGTGTTTCCAGAGCGGAGGGTCCAGCTGCTGCTCCTGCCTCCCCCATTGCAGCCCTGGAGTCAGACCATCCCACTGGACTCTGGCCACCACTTCCTGGTGCCACAACACTGGGGAAGTCACCGCCCCCCACCCCCTTTAAGGGGCTGCTTCCTCTTAGAATGGAGGGGACAGCACCCACCTCCTAGGGCAGTGGTCGGCTCTTCCACAAAATGCCACGTGCGGGCGCGCACGTACAGTGCGATTGAAACTTCATGGCCACGCTCAAGGGGCTAAAGAGCCGCATGTGGCTCGCGAGCCGCAGTTTGCCGACCACTGTCCTAGGGTCAGGGTGAGGGTCAGAGGAGATCGTGCACGAGGTGAGGACTTGGCTCAAAATGCCCATACACCTGTCACCTTTGTTCCTCTGCCTCCCTGCCACCCCCCTGGTCCTGCCCAAGTCACCGGCCAGCTTAGCTCCAGGGCCCCCTTCAGAACACCTCCTCCCCGGTTCCCACGGCCGATCTCGGGGCTCACAGATCTGGGTGGCCCAGCTCAGCATCTGTGGGGCCCCGATTGAGGCCTGCTGCCCAATGGAATGCTGAGGCTCCTCAGGCACCAGCATCCGGGGACAGTGGCTGTCGGATGTGGGTGCCGCTTTGCCCAGGGTCCCAGAGGGGCACAGTCACATGACTGTGGGTCACACAGTAAGTGTCGGAGCTGGCGTTAGGCTGGCGGCTCTGCCGGCCTTGGAAGACCATCCCACTGGCTGATGAGCAGCCCCTGGAGTCCGGGCCCAGTGTCCTCCCTGGGACCAGGCAGAGAGGATCTGACCACCTGGAAAGTGAGTGCCACAGACTCGGGCCCCCGTCACTTACAGTCACCACCAGCATCTGCCCCCACCCTGACGTCCTGCGGTCATCGACACCACTCCCATTGCTTTATAGATGGGGAAACTGAGGCAGGGAGGGAGCTCTGATAAGACCACCGAGCGAGAGGAGGCAGAGCTGGACGCTTGCCACACTGAGGCTTCGCCGTCCCCATGGAAACCTGGCCCTTGTTGGAGCCTGAAGTGGCCTTTCTGCACCAGGCTGCCAGGATACCTGTGGTCACCAATGGCAACGTCACCCTCTCCGCAGCCGCACCAGTTACAGCACAGCAACCGGGAGCTCAAGTGCTCCCTGGATTCAGAGCTGGGACCCGACAAGTGAGGCTGCCGTTTGGGGGCCAGGCCTGCAAGTGGGAGACACTCCTGTCCCGGGTGGTCTTGGGTCTCTATCCTGGACTCAGGAAAGCTCCGTGAGCATGTTTGATCTTGGTTATCAAGCAACTATGTCACAGAAATGGTGTTTTTTCCAGTTTCCAGGGCAGCGGGGCAGACTCTGGGGGTGGGGCGAGGCTGGATGGGGCGAGGCCTGGCGTGGGTGGACCCCGAGTGACTCCTGGCACAGGGTGGTCCCTCTTTCAGCCTCACTTTGCCCCCCTGTAAAATGGGGAATTGTTCGGGGGTCTCCCACCTCCCACATTCTGGTAACCATGGGCAGCAGAGCTGACTCCCTAAGCCGGCGCCGAGGGCCCCATCAGGACGGGGTCACTTTCTGGAGTCCTGATTGTTTCTCGGTCCCCTTCCGGGAGACACAGTATTCTCTGTCTGGGCAGGGGAAGAGTTTTTAAAATGACATAACTATGTTTTTCTTCGTCATGCAGAAAAGCCCAATAAGGAATTAAAGGCTCATTACCTTTATCCAGGTAACCCTGCTGACATTTCCTAAAATAAAGTAATAGAGGCTCCTGGGAAGAAAATACAGAGGACACAGAAAGGCAAAAAGCACAGCCTGAAAGCCCGAAGCCCGCCCGCCCCTCCCCCAAAGGTGTCCTCGCCAGCAGCAGAACGGCCAGGGGCTCAGACCACGCCATGCACCTCCACACACTGCCCAGACCTGCACGGTGCTTCCCCTTCCCCAGGCCTCAGTTTCTTCATCTGCAAAGTGGGTCAAGTGGTAATACCCACCTCCTTCTGGGGTTTCTGTGAGTTAATGGCTCTCAGGGACCTGGCAGAGAGCTCGAGACTCCTGTGGCCATGACCCATAGGAATCCTTTCCAGATATTTCTCCAGAGCAAACACCCACTTTTTAATCTTTTTTTTTTAACACAAAAATGGATCGTACTTTCTTTGGCATCTTGCTCTCTTCACCTTGCTTGTTTTAGAGATCCGCCCGTCCCAGCGCAAGCAGACAGACGTACGCGGCACCTCACTCTTTCTTAGGAGCCGCTCACCCACGTGTCCAGTTCTTTAACTGCTACCAACACAGGAAGTTTGGTTCCTAGAAGTGCCAGTTCCAGCCCACACGGTACCCTCATTGTCAGTGTGGCTGGGTTTACCCTCCCATCGCCCAGGAGGGGCTGGCCCATCTCTACCCACCTCTGCCAGCCCTGGGCGTCCCCACAGTATGGCCGCAGTGCCCATGCAGGGACAGCCTTGGAGGCAGGCAGGGACCACAGAGGCTTAGCAATTCAACAAAGACTCGGAGGTGGGGAGTGGGCCCCGGGCTCAGGGAGGTCACAGGGTCCCTGGAGGATGGGCCAGAGTCACAAGCTGCAGCCAGGTCCTCACAGCCTATCAGCCCACCCCACACTCGCCTCCCAGGGTCTTATACAACCAGGTGCTTGTCCTTGGGCGGGGAAGCTGCCTGGTCCTTACCCACTAACTGTATCTAGGCCAGTGGTTCCCAATGTGGGGCACAGGCCCACATGGGGGGCAATTCGAGAATGAGTTATTAACAGTGAATTTTTTGTATTTCTTATGGTTCCAGGGGCCTCAGATACAGTCTATGAATATATATTGTGACAGATTTATGCATTTTAATTCTCTATTATGTGTTTTGAAATCTTATTGGCTATTTTTTCATATCACTTCATATTATTATTTTTTAACAAATTCTTAGTGATTTCTTCCTCAGAGTACTTCAACTGTCCTTTCGTTCCTTTATTTTTCTCTTTCATGGATGCCATGTTCTTTGGAAGCTTGTTTAGACCAAGTTAGTGGCCTTTTAGGCTTCCTCCACGTGAAGAGTTCACTTTTTGAATAATAAGAATTATATGTCACGGGGGGGCATCAGGACTTTAGAGATGCTTAGGTGGGGCATGGCCAAAAAAAGGTTGGGAACCACTGGTCTAGGCCCGTGGTCAGCAAACTGCGGCTCGCGAGCCACATGCGGCTCTTTGGCCCCTTGAGTGTGGCTCTTTTTTTTTTTTTAAATATATTTTATTGATTTTTTACAGAGAAGAGGGGAGAGGGATAGAGAGTTAGAAACATCGATGAGAGAGAAACATTGATCAGCTGCCTCTTGCACACCTCCTACTGGGGATGTGCCTGCAACCAAGGTACATGCCCTTGACCGGAATCAAACCTGGGACCCTTGAGTCTGCAGGCCGACGCTCTATCCGCTGAGCCAAACCGGTTAGGGCTTGAGTGTGGCTCTTCCTAAGCCTCAGGAGCACCCTAATTAAGTTAATAACAATGTACCTACCTATATAGCTTAAGTTTAAAAAATTTGGCTCTCAAAAGAAATTTCAATCGTTGTACTGTTGATATTTGGCTCTGTTGACTGATGAGTTTGCCGACCACTGGCCTAGGCCCTTGCTGAGGCCACCCTCTGCAGGCCAGGGCCAGCGGGGATGTCCACAGTGGATCCCTCCGGGGCGGCCTGTGGACACAGCCCATGGTGTGACCTCCACAGCAGTTCAGCTCTGACCTCGGAGAGCCGGCGACTTGTGGAAACAGCCAGATGCCATTCTGAGCCAAGCCCAGTGGGGATGCTGCAGGAGGCAAGCCAGGTCATCCATCCAAGTGACCACAGAACAGTGACACCCGTCTGCCCCCGTACCATTCCTCGCTTAGAGAAAGTTCCAGAAGAGAGGCTCCAAACCTGTTTCCCGTGCTGGTGACATCACCAGGTAAGGAGGCAACCTCCCAGGTGACAAGGGGACTCGTGGGGAGAGACTGAAGGTTAGCGCCTTGGTCTAAGAATTTCGTGCTGGGTCCGATCACCCCCCCGAAAATGGGGCTGGGCGGTGACCGCCAGGCACGGCCCACCTCCGAGGTTCTACAGATGCTGCTCCCGTTGCTGGGACTGCCGTCTCCCTTCACCTGGCCTTCCCTAGCCCCTGGCTTCCTCCTTTGGCCACCGAGCCACCGACTCTTTGTGTGGCCACTGTTTTGTCTACTTATCCAACCCCACCCCAACACCCAGAGTATGAGCTTCTGGAGGTCAAAGGTCATGTCTTTCCACATCTGTCTCTCACTCAGCGCAGTGGGTGGCACATGGCAGGGACTTAATAAGTCCAGGATGGAGGTAGAGAGGAGTGTGGGACAATCCCTGGAGGAGGGCCACGAGGACCTGGTGTGGGGTCCCGGGCTGGCCACAGGAACTGGGACCTTGCGCCTCCGTCCCCTAATCTGTAAAAAGGAATATTGGAATGACAGGTAGCAAGCGTTCCTCCCAATTCTGTTGCTTGTGGGTTTTCTCGTGGGGGGAGCTGAAGGTGGGAGGGGAGGCCGAGAAAGGCCCAACTGGGCGCTGGCCGCCCCTCGGACAGTTCCCAGACGCTGCGCCGTCCCAGATGGACAGGGGGGCATGAG
This sequence comes from Myotis yumanensis, assembly GCF_028538775.1. Lineage (NCBI taxonomy): Eukaryota > Metazoa > Chordata > Mammalia > Chiroptera > Vespertilionidae > Myotis > Myotis yumanensis. The sequence goes on from NW_027223752.1 coordinate 8,080,900, forward strand.
AGGACACGCGCTCGCTGACCGTCCAGCCCAGCAATGCTAGAAACTGTCAAAAAGTAAAAATTCCATTTGTAAACAAGATCGAATTATTTGATTGTGAAACCAGGGTCCGTGGAATTTAAAATAATTTAATGTGAAACAAAATCATTGGACATGCTGGCCAGCCAAGGACCTGGGGGCAAGGGCTCGAGCCTCCTGTGGACAGACACGTGGATCCCAGCCTCGGGGAATAATAGCAAGTCACTGTTCAACAAGCTTGGTGAAGCGTCAGCTCGGTGGCCACCCCGCCGGACATGGGGCAGCCAGCCCACGGCCACATCCTCCTAGAGGTCACAGTCTCAATAGGCAAGCAAGACTCGGACAATTTAAAAAGCAAGAGATAAATGGGAGCTATCTGTAATGCTATCAACAATAAAAATATATTTTTAAAAAAGCAAGGTAGGGTCGATTGGGTGGCATATAACCCAAACCAGAAGGGAGGCCCAGGTGGAGCTAAGGGGATGCGCCGTGGGTGCCAGCAGGCTTTATCAGGGAGGCTGTGGAGCTTGGGTACCTCAGTGACAAACTGAGGGCCCTATGTAGTCTAGAGGGCAACACCCTGCGAGGAGAGGGCGGCAAGAAAGGAACATTTGGAATAGAAATGGTGATTGTTTTGTACAAGCCTCGGTTTTGTCATCTGCAGAATGGGAATAATCCCAGCCCTCATTCCCTGGCTGCAGTGAGGGCCAGAAATCATTCACGGGCACCCCCGGAAGCTGATGTCACCAACAGACAGGTGCTCACACGGAGCGAGTGATGATGCAGTTGGCGGCGTCAGCGGACACCTGTGGGAGCCAGGCCGTGGGCAGGTGCCCTGGAGGTGCCGCAGGGGCTCCGTGCTCGCTGGCTCGGATCCACCAGCACCTGCTGGTGCTTTTCGGGAGGATGGTGGAGGCAGGCCCAGCAGATCCCCGCACAGCAGTGCTCGGCTTCCACGTCTCCTGCCACAACATAAACACGATCGGGAATATTTCAGGGCTGTAAGAGCAAGAAAAACAAACCCAGGGAATCCAGACAAAGAGCATGCAAATGCTAACTTTCATGTCACATCCAGAAACCACATGTTCCTCCAGCCACCTGCGGGCTTGTAGCTCAGTGGGGAGGTGCAGGGCTGTTGTATTTAGAAAACCCAGCCAGCCGTGCAGCTGCAGGGAGAGGTCCCTAACCTGGCTCAGCTGAGAGCAACCCTGGAGGCTGCAGTGCCTCTGAGTCTGAAATCACCTGGGAGGCAGGGGGGGTGGGGGCACAGGGAGGGAACTTATCATCACTGAGTGCCTCCCTGGCATCTCTCCCAACCTGTCTGTGCCCAGTGGGGCCTAGAAATCTCCCAAGGTCACCTGGCCAGTGAGTGGCAGACCTAGAACTCAAACCAAGCCTCCCCCTGCCGCCCCCAGCAGCGTTTGCCCTGGCCGGCCACGGAGGGGTGAAGATTGGGAAGCAGCACAGACGCCAGCCCTGCCCGTGCAGACCAGTGACCTGTGGGCTCAGAGGGCCCCAGACCCTGCTCCCCTTCGGGCCGGCACCGCTGCGCAGCGGTATTTTCATTCCTCCCTTAGCCTCGCCAGATGACATCATCAAGGCCAGCACTTTGGAGATAGGTCCTTGGTTTTGCAATTCACGCGGTGACTAGCACATGTTACCCTCTGAAAACGTCTCCTGGTAAAAATTTAAGCTGAATTGTAAATACATAAAAGTCTCGGTGTTAATGGGGTGCCTGATTTCTTGGTGGCTGTTTTGTAATCCCAAGATCCCTAAAGGATGTGGAATTCTATAAAAATGGGGAACGAGCCCCTGCCCAGAGCTGCCCTTTGAAACCGTCACCATGGGCAGCAGCCCATAAATCTGTCCATCGTTACAAAAGTTACAAACGTGCCCCCCTCAGGGGTGCCGGGCCACTTCGGCCGCAGGATCAGAGCAGGAAGTGATGCGAGGTAAGGCACGCCGACCCTGGACACACCTTACCTCATGCTGCCACCACTGGGTATGGGGTTACAGTGACAAAGCTGAGGCACAGACATGCCACGGCTCACTCAGGGGCCGTCCCCTGACGAGGGACAGGGCGGGACTCGATTCCAGGCCTGGTGCCCTTCTCTAGGCTGGAACCCCCAGCTGTGCCCATCATGCCTACCCGTGTCCCAGGCCATCCACTCTGCACCTGCCTTAGCCGATGGCAGCAGGTTGGTCACCACCTGGGACAGCCAATGCACAGTTGGACCCTGGGGTCTCCGAGGGGGACCCTAAACTAAGGAGCAGAAGAGGATGGACAGCTGACAGAAGGCCCCACGTGTCCCTGTGCACACCTGAACCACAGGGACTCTTTGGAGCTGCCGCGGGAAGGTGACAGGGAGAAGAAGAAGGTGGAGCAGCCATGTAAGGAGCATGCCCAGGGCGCCCCAGCCAACGCCCAGGCCAGGGTGCAGGCAGCTGTGCGTCCCTCTGCTGCAGCCCTTCCCCAGCCGGCACCCCGTCAGCACCCCTGTTACTGCCTTGGTGGGTGACACTGTCCGTCTGCCCTTAGCCCAGGATTGCACTTCCCCACTCAGCGTCGCTCTCCCCGCTGGACTGTGGGCTCCATGGCGAAGTGGCCTGGCCGGCCGGCTCCCCACCCGCAGAGCCTGGGGCAGCATCTGAGCACAGCAAGCACCTGGTCATTTGTGGGGCTCACACACCTCTGAAGGGAGGAGGGGCCAGCCTGCTCCCCCACCCTCCCCCTCTGTAGTGGGTAACTTGAGCGAGTTTCACACCACAAGCCCCACCAGACACAGGCTGCTCTCCCTCCTTCCGGGACCTCAGACGGGCCACCAGGGGGATCAGCAGACTCACCTGGACCTGCAGGAGCCAGGAAGTGCTCGCACAAGACACATTTATTCACGATACGATAAACTCCAGGACAAATGTTGATTTTTCTTCAAAGTTCAGGGCCTGGCTGGGTTCCTCTCGGCTCTCCACCCACCACAGCCACCCCTAGGGGCCTGACAAGCCCAGAGACTCAGCCATCAAGGCACAAGTCCCCTTAATGCTCCAGGGCCAGCTGAGGCTGTCCCCGCCAACATTCCAGGGACAGGACACTGCAGCCTGTGGCTGTGGCCGTACCCTGATGGATGTGTCCATCAGAGATAAAACACTGAGAGGGGGCTTCATGAAGGAAGGTGCACGGCTGAGCAAGAAGGGGTTGACTCAGTCTGGGAGGTGGCACATGATTCCTGGGTGGGCATGATGTAGTCCAGTGGTGGGGAACGTCCGGCCCGCGGACCAAATAAGGCCAGAGAAATCATGTCGTCTGGCCCTGCCAAGGCATTAGGGGTGAGTTAATTAAATGTTGGACCAAATATAGCAGGCTAATTTTTAAGTCGATAATTTTGTATGGCCCACGAATCTATACTAATAAAAGGATAATATGCAAATTGGTCAGGACGCCCTCACAGTAAAGACCAAACAGCAGGCTGAGTGGGGTGACAAGGCCAGCAGGGGGGTTAGTGAGGGACGACCAAACGACTGAACAGCAGGCTGCATGGGGCGACCAGGCCAGAGGGAGGGGGCAGTTGGGTGCAACCTAGCCGGCAGGAGGGGGCAGTTGGGGGCGACCAGGCCAGCAGAAGGGGGCAGTGAAGGGCGACCAGGCCAGCGGGAGGGGGCAGTGAAGGGCGACCAGGCCAGCGGGAGGGGGCAGTTGGGGGCAATCAGGCCAGCAGGCAGAGGCAGTTAGGGGCGATCAGGCAGGCAGGCAGGTGAGCCAGGATCAGGCCTAACACGGCAGTCGGACATCTCCTGAGGAGTCCCGGATTGGAGAGGGTGTAGGCCTCTAGTGATGTTATAAATACCCAAATGGCCCTGGGCAGAAAAAAGGTTCCCCACCCCTAATGTAGTCCCAGCTCTCAGGACACACATGCCTGGGGGGTGAAAGGGACACGAGACAGGCCCAGAGATGATCGCCGCACAGTGTGACAAGCACGAAGACAGAAGTATGCCCAGGGCTCACCGAGGAAGAGCCAGTTCTAAGCAGGGGTCAACAAAGGCTCCCCAAAGAAAGGAAATTTCCACGGACTCTCCGGTTTTAATGCTGCGCCTCCAGCATGCCCTCTCTATTAGAGCCGGCCAGGCCCCGAATGGGATTGTGCCGCTTTCTGTAATAACGAGTTTGTCCAGGCCAGGGAAATACTTTAAAGTTATTCTTTCTTCTCTCTCTCTCTCTCTTTTTATTATTATAGCAACAACTTACAGTGCTGGAGTGAGCCCTTCCCACCATAATAAATGCTTGAAAAGACATTTTCCTTCATTCAATTACCAAGTGAGCTCCAGGCATTTGCTGGAGATAATTAAGGATCTTTACAAATATAAAATAATTATCCCATCAAACACAGTGCTCAGTGTTAATATTCAAGCTAGCTTTTCCATCGAAACCTCGCTTTATCAAAGCCATACGGCAGCACCCAGGCCTGCTCGTGGATCCCGCCGGCAGCGCTGCCGTGGCGCTCGCCGTGCCCACGCCGCCCGTGGCCAGCTTCCTGTGCAGTGTGAGTGCTCACCGTGCCCACCCACCCCGGACCGGGAGCTGCAGCGGCCAGAGCTCTCCTCACTACCTCTCAGGCCGGGCCTTGGTCCAGAGCAGGTCTGGAAAGTGAGGTGACCCCTGGCTGAGGTGCCCTGGCTCGGCTTGGATCCTGGAACGGAGAGGGGAGATTCACGGGAAAAATGGGTGAAATCCAAATAAGGCCTGGAGTTGAGTTAATAACGATGGGCGAGGGGGCACGAGCCCTCTGTGCTGCCTTGGCAACGGCTCCATACATCTGCAAGTATCCTCAACCTCCAAGTTTATAGGAACAGAAACAAAAAACCAACAGGATTCTCCCCATTTTTAGAAGCCCACCTAGACCCCACCACCACCCCACCACACCCAGGGCAGGAAAAGCCATAGACTATGTAGTGTGGGGGGCTGGGAAAGGGGTACCCTTTGATTAGAACTGTGTTTGCTGTCAGTGTTCTGTAACAGCAAGCATGGTCCACACACACACCTCTTCTTGACCCCCACCCCCACCCCCAGAGCCTGGGCTTGGAAGGGAACAAGCCATTAGAATCCCTCAGCTCTGCATTGTGACTTTGATGGGCCCCTCCCACCATAATAATACATACATTTTAAAAAATTACAAACCTTGGTCCAGGACCATGCTGCTCAGTGGTTGGAACATCAGCCCGTGCACTGAAGGGTTTCGGGTCCTATTCCCAGTCAAGCATACGTACCTGGGTTGCAGGTTTGATCCCCAGTCCCGGTCTGGGTGGAAGTGGGAGGCAAACAATCAGTGTGTCTCTTTCGCATCAATGTTTCTCTCTCTCTCTCTCTCTCTCTCTCTCTATCTCTCTATCTCTATCTCTATCTATCTCCCTCCTGCCTCTTTTCCACTCTCTCTAAAGTTCAATGGAGAACATGTACTTGGGTGAGGATTACCAAAAAGAAAAAATTACAAGTCTTCAAATACTTCAACATTCTTTTTCTGCTTTGGGCAAAATTGACTAGATGTCCTGAAGGAATCATGTTAAGACAGACATTCTCCCACCGAGTTAGCGCCTGATGGGGAAGCAGGGTCCCCGGGCCTCACCTGCGGCTCAGTGCCCTGGGCACCTGCCACCGCTCACAGAGAACCTGGGATAAGGAGACTCCCCTGAGGCTGCCCGAGCGCACCGTGGGAAGCCCTCCTTGGAGCCTGGCCACCGGGGGAGAAGAGGGAGGAAGAGGCGCACCCAGCATCCCAGCAGACACCCTACTTCCATCTCCTGGAAGGTTCCCAAGAGAGCCTCAGCTTTCTTCCGCAGACAAGACCTCTTGATTTTATTCTGCAAATTTAAGTCTATTCAGCTTTCTCATGACCTAAAACTCCAAGGACTTAAGCAGCATCTGGGGTTCCTCGGTGCTCTGCGGACCCCCACTATCTCCCAAGGCGCCCTCTGCCAGGCTGCCCGTTGGCATTTGCCTTTCTGGACCTAACCCTCCCTCCAGGGCACGGGCTCAAGTTGCCTCGCTGTGATAAATGCAAGAGAGGGTGCTTCTAAAGGCCCGAGGACTTGACTGAGTCCAGGCCTCGCTCAGGACTTTCCTGTTTGCTTTCTCTCCTTCTCTGGGGATGCTGGTGGAGGGCCCGCCAGAGGTAAGTCCAGCGGCCTTGAACCAGAGCCTGACAAGGACTCCAGGTCTCCGGGTCAGGCCGACTCCCCGCTGGGGTCCTCTCTGAGCCTCACTTCACTACGAGAGCAATCGGCTTGGGACCCGAAGACACTGTAGTGGCTGGGACTGGAATGGAGGATCCTTCCGCCTCCCCCACCAGTGCTCCCGGTTTGTTTATCTTGGGAATGAGGCAAGAGCAGGTAGGAGACCGCCGGACAAACAGCGGCCACTGCGAGGAACTGACTAACGCTCTCCCAACAGCATTATTCACCCTCGTTCCTCCGGTTAGCTGTTTATTTATTCATTTATTCAGCAAATATTTATCGAGCAGCTAGCGTGTGTCTGTACCTTTTCGCACCCCGACCTCCTATCCTTCCAGACCAGGTTGAAGGTCGCCTCCTCTGGGAAGCCTGCCCCAGAGCTCCGAGCCAGAGGCAGTCCCCTGTCCGAGGAAAGGCCCGCAGAAGGGGCGCTGGCCCCGGTCAGGAGGGCCTGGCTGAGAAGCAAGGGTCCAGGATATCCACGTGTGTCCTTGGGCAGGTTACCCAAGCCGTCAGCTCTGAAGTGCGCATGATAATAACACTCGCCTCCTAACGCGAGATGCCCGAGGATGCTCTATAAGGGACACTAACATCGCTGGCAGGGAGCCACAGAGCTTGCAGAAAGTGTAGGAGTTGCCCAGGGGTCAAAACTGGCAGGAGAGCAGAGATCGAAGATGCTGTCTTAGACCCTCAGGATCATCAGTGAGAAAATACACAGAATTCTTGCTCCTTCTCACAGGGGAGAGAGATGAGAGACAATAAGCACAATAAGTAAATAAAGTCTGCAGTGTGGTCGGAAGCGGCCGGTGCTTTAGAAAAAGGAAACAGCGGCATGGGGCGGTGTGGAGTCCGTGCCAGGGCGGGGAGGTGGGGCACAGGGCAACGGTGAACCTCGTGTCAGGGAAGCTTTGCTGAGGAGGTGAAGTGTGAGCGAATTGAAGTAAAGGAGGGAGTCAGCGAGACGGACAAATGGGACGGTTAAGGGACTGGCCACTTGCACATCTTCTGTGAAGTATCTGATCAAGGCTTTTGTCCAGTATTTTACTTGCGTTGTTTGTTCTTTATCATTAACTTGTAATACTGTTTGTATATGTTCTGCTGAGGTCCTTTGTCAGGTGTCTGCATTGCAGATATGTCCCCCCACACTGTGTTGTGTCTGTACGTTTTCTTAACAGACAGGTGTTCCTCTGGACAACCTCCATTTTTCACCAAGTTTTACTTTTATTTTTATTTATTTATTTATTTATTTTTGCTTAAAGTATTACAAAGGGTATTACATAAGTGTCCTTTTTTCCCCCCCGTCCTTGACAAACCCCTACCCTCCCTTACCCCCCAGTGTCTTATGTCTATTAGTTATGCTTATATGCATGCATACAAGTCCTTCGGTTGATCTCTTACTCCCCTCCCTCCTGCCCCCCAACTCTCTCTGGCCTTCCCACTGCAGTTTGACAATCAGTTTGAGGCAGCTCTGCCTCTGTATCTATTATTGTTCAAAAGTTTGTAATGGTCTTTATTATCCATGAATGAGTGAGATCATGTGGTATTTTTCCTTCATTGACTGGCTTGTTTCACTTAGCATAATGCTCTCCAGTTCCATCCATGATGTTGCAAATGGTAGGAGTTCCTTCTTTTTAACAGCAGCATAGTATTCCATCGTGTAGATGTACCACAGTTTTCTAATCCATTCATCTACTGATGGGCACTTAGGCTGTTTCCAGATCTTAGCTATGGTGAATTGTGCTGCTATGAACATCTGGGTGCATATATCCTTTCTGATTGGTGTTTCTGGTTTCTTGGGATATATTCCTAGAAGTGGGATCACAGGGTCAAATGGGAGTTCCATTTCCAATTTTTTGAGGAACCTCCATACTGCCTTCCATAGTGGCTGCACCAGTCTGCATTCCCACCAGCAGTGCACAAGTGTTCCTTTTTCTCCACATCCTCTCCAGCACTTGTCGTTTGTTGGTTTGTTGATGATGGCCATTCTGACAGGTGTGAGATGATACCTCATTGTTGTTTTGATTTGCATCTCTCGGATGATTAGTGACTTTGAGCATGTTTTCATATGTCTCTTGGCTTTCTGAATGTCCTCTTTTGAAAGGTGTCTATTTAGATCCTTTGCCCATTTTTTGATTGGATTGTTTATCTTCTTTTTGTTAAGTTGTATGAGTTCCCTATAAATTTTGGAGATTAAGCCCTTATCAGATATGACGTTGGCAAATATGTTTTCCCACGAGGTGGGTTTTCTTGTTGTTTTGTTGATGGTTTCTTTTGCTGTGCAGAAGCTTTTTATTTTGATGTAGTCCCATTTGTTCATTTTCTCTTTAGTTTCAACTGCCCTAGGAGCTGTATCAGTGAAGAAATTGTTTTGGCATATGTCTGAGATTTTGTTGCCTTTGTATTCTTCTAGAATTTTTATGGTTTCCTGTCGTACATTTAAGTCCTTTATCCATTTTGAGTTTATTCTTGTGTATGGTGTAAGTTGGTGCTCTAGTTTCATTTTCTTGCATATGTCTGTCCAATTTTCCCAACACCATTTATTGAAGAGACTATCTTGGCTCCATTGTATGTTCATGCCTCCTTTGTCAAAAATTAATTGAGCATATTGGTTCGGGCTAATTTCTGGACTCTCTATTCTATTCCACTGATCTATATGTCTGTTCTTGTGCCAGTACCAGGCAGTTTTGAGAACAGTGGCTTTGTAATACAGCTTGATATCTGGCATTGAGATCCCACCTACTTTGTTCTTTCTCAGGATCGTTGCAGCTATTCGGGGTCTTTTTTTATTCCAGATGAATTTTTGGAGAGTTCGTTCTAGATCTTTGAAGAAGGCCATTGGTATTTTAATGGGAAGTGCGTTGAATGTATAGATTGCTTTGGGTAGTATGGACATTTTAATGATGTTGATTCTACCAATCCAAGAACATGGTATGTTCTTCCATCTGTTTATGTCTTCCTCTATCTCTTTTTTCAACGTCCTGTAGTTTTCTGAGTAGAGGTCTTTAACCTCTTTAGTTAAGTTTATTCCTAGGTATCTTAATTTTTTTGGTGCGATGGTAAATGGGATTGTTTTTCTGATCTCCCTTTCTGAAAGTTCACTATTGGTGTATAGAAATGCCTCAGATTTCTTGGGGTTAATTTTGTATCCTGCTACATTGCCAAATTCATGTATTAAGTCTAGTAGCTTTTTGATGGAGTCTCTAGGGTTTTGTATGTATAATATCATGTCATCTGCAAATAAGGACAGTTTTACTTCCTCTTTTCCAATTTGGATGCCTTTTATTTCTTCTTCTTGCCTAATTGCAATGGCTAATACTTCCAGTACTATGTTGAACAGGAGTGGTGAGAGTGGGCATCCCTGTCTTGTTCCTGTTCTTAGGGGAAATGGTGTTAGTTTTTGTCCATTGAGTATGATGTTGGCTGTGGGCCTGTCATATATGGCTTTTATTATGTTGAGGTATGATCCTTCTATTCCCACCTTGCTGAGAGTTTTTATCAAAAATGGGTGTTGGATTTTGTCAAATGCTTTTTCTGCATCAATTGATATGACCATGTGGTTTTTTTCTTTCAATTTGTTTATGTGATGTATCACATTTATTGATTTACGGATGTTGTACCATCCTTGCATCTCTGGGATAAATCCTACTTGGTCATGGTGTATGATCCTTCTGATGTACTGCTGGATCCGATTTGCTAAGATTTTGTTGAGGATTTTGGCATCTATGTTCATGAGGGATATTGGCCTGTAATTCTCTTTCATTGTGATGTCTTTACCTGGTTTTGGTATTAGGGTGATGCTGGCTTCATAGAATGAGCTTGGAAGCGTTCCTTCCTCTTGAATTTTTTGTAGTAGTCTGAGGAGGGTAGGTTTTAGTTCTTCCTTGAATGTTTGGTAGAACTCCCCTGTGAAGCCGTCTGGCCCTGGGCTTTTGTTTGCTGGAAGCTTTCTGATGACTGCTTCAATTTCTTCCATAGTTATTGGCCTATTGAGGTTTTTAGATTCTTCCTGATTGAGTTTTGGAATGTTGTATTTTTCTAGGAATTTGTCCATTTCCTCCAGGTTGTCTAGTTTGTTGGAGTAGAGATGCCCGTAGTATTGTTTGACAATCATTTGTATTTCTGTGGGGTCTGTTGTTATTTCGCCTCTATCATTTCTGATTTGGTTTATTTGGGACCTCTCTCTTTGCTTATTGGTGAGCCTGGCTAGGGGTTTGTCAATCTTGTTTATCCTTTCAAAGAACCAGCTCTTGGTTTCATTGATTTTCTGTATTGTTTTTTTGGTCTCTATTTCATTGATTTCTGCTCTAATCTTTATTATCTCCTTCCTTCTGCTCACTCTGGGGTTTTCTTGTTGCTCTCTTTCTAATTCTTTGAGTTGTAGAGTTAGATGATTGACTACCATTTTTTCTTGTTTTTTGAGATAGGCCTGTAGAGCTATAAACTTTCCTCTCAAGACTGCTTTCATTGTGTCCCAGAGGTTTTGGATTGTTGTGTTTTCATTGTCATTAGTGTCCAGGATGTTTTTAATTTCTTCTTTGATGTCATCGGTAACCCAATCAATATTTAATAACATGCTATTCAGCTTCCAAGTGTTTGAGTATTTTGGGTTGTTTTTATTGTAGTTTATTTCTAACATTATGCCATCGTGGTTTGCGAAGAAGCTTTTTATGATTTCAATCTTCTTGAATTTGTGGAGACTTTGCTTGTGACCCAATATGTGGTCTATTTTTGAATATGTCCCATGAGCACCTGAGAGGAATGTATATTCCGCAGCTGTGGGGTGAAGTGTTCTGAAGATGTCAATTAAGTCCATCTGATCTAGTGAGTCATTTAGGGTTGCTGTTTCTTTGCTGAGTTTTTGTCTAGCGGATTTATCCAGTGATGTCAGTGGTGTATTAAAGTCCCCTACTATGATTGTATTGTTGTCGATCTCTCCCCTGATATCTTCCAGAAGTTTTCTTATGTATGTGGGTGCTCCTGCATTGGGTGCATATATGTTTACCAGGGTTATATCTTCTTGTTGTATTGATCCCTTTAGTATTATGAAGTGGCCTTCCTTATCTCTGGTTATGGCCTTCACTTTGAGATGTATTTTGTCAGATATAAGTATTGCTACCCCAGCTTTCTTTTCCTTTCCATTTGCGTGAAAGATATTTTTCCATCCCTTCACTTTCAGTCTGTGTGAGTCCCTTCTAATGAGGTGGGTCTCTTGTAGACAGCAGATGTATGGGTCATGTTTTTTTATCCATTCAGCCACTCGATGTCTTTTGGTTGGAGCATTTAGTCCATTTACATTTAAAGTTATTATTGAAAGGTACTTGTTTGTAGCCATTTCTTTTTGTGTGTGTGTGTGTGGCTGTTTTCTTTCTGAGCTTGATATTTCTTCTTTTTACACCAGTCCCTTTAGCATTTCTTGCATGGCTGGCTTGGTGGTGATAAACTCCCTTAGCCCTTTTTTGTCTGTGAAGCTTCTTATTTCCCCTTCAATTTTGAATGATAGCCTTGCTGGATAGAGTATTCTTGGATTCAGTCCTTTGCTTTGCATCACTTTGTAGATTTCCGTCCATTCTTTTCTGGCCTGATGTGTTTCTGTTGAGAAATCATTTGATAATCTAATGGGAGATCCCTTGTATGTTACTTTCCGTCTCTCTCTTGCAGCCTGTAAGATTCTCTCTTTATCCTGAACATTTGCCATGGTAATTATGATGTGTCTTGGTGTGGGTCTTTTCGGGTTCACCTTGTTTGGAACTCTCTGGGCTTGTGTGACTTTTTTCTTCCCCACCTCAGGGAAGTTTTCTGATATTATTTCTTTGAATAGGTTTTCTAATCCATGTTCATCTTTCTGTTGTTCTGGCACCCCTATTATTCGTATGTTGTTTCGTTTCATGTTGTCCCAAAGCTCCCTTAGGCTCTCCTCCTGTCTTTTAATTTTTTTCTCCATTTGCCGTACAGTTTGAGTGTGTTTTGCTTCCTTGTCTTCTAATTCACTAATTCGGTCCTCTGCTTCTCCCAGTCTACTGTTGATACTTTCAATGGAGTTTTTTATTGAAGCTATGTCACTCTTCATTTCTTCTTGGGACTTACTTAAGTTGTTGATTTTTTCATCTGTTTCTTCTAGCTTCTTGCATAAGTAGTTGAGTTTTTCATCTGTTTCTTCTTGCTTCTTGAACATCTGGTGCATGTACTCTAGGAACCTTATTCTGAATTCTTTTTCCGTCATGTTGCATATCTCTGTCTCACTTAGCTGCTTTTCTGGCGAGTCCTCCTTTTCTTTCCTTTGGGGGTTTCTTTGCCTACCCATGTTTGATCTCGCTGACATATGTAGATGTTGAGATGTTCAGTGGCTGCTCCCTGGGTGGCAGGGGCTCCTTGGGTTGTGGTTGCTGCTCAGACGGTTGCGGTAGCAGCTGCTTTCCAGTTGGCAGCAGCTCCTCTGGTGGGTGTTGTTCACAGCTGTGTTGGCTCTTCTGGCTGGTGGGGGGAGGCTTCACGTACAGCTGCTGTTCCACAGACAGAGGGTGTGGTGATCAGGAGGCTGTGGTGATCAGGAGGCTGCGGTGATCAGGGGGCTGCTGTTGCTTGGATCTATTCTGTGTCTATCTTCTATATCTATTTTAAACATGAGTTCATTCTGATGCCTCTGACTCTGATTCATAACACATGAGAAACTGTTACAGCTAAGAGGAGCCGAGGAGACATGCCAGCTGAATGTATTGTTCTGGATGGGATCACAGTAAGGAACTTATCTCCCCAAGTAAGAAGTTCCAAGGTCAGGTATCTTCAGGCTTAATTAATTCAGTGGGTCAATGACATCGTTAGACACCCAGGCTCTTTCCAAGTCTCCATTCGGCCAATCTCAGAATGTCGGCTTTGTCCCAGTCTAGCTGCTCTCACGGTCCTAGGATGGCTGCCACAGTCCCAGGTGTCACATCAGGACCCAAGTTTTACTTTTATGCTTTGTGGTTGTTTGGGTCTTATTAAGAAACCTTTGCCTGCCCCAAGGTCACAAATATTTTCTAGAAGTTTTATAGTTTGGGCTCTTATGTTTAGGTCTATGATCCACTTCAAGTTAATTTTCAGGTCTGATTTGAGTAGGGGTTGAGAGGTACGTTATTATATATGGACTGGAGGCCCGATGCACGAAATTCGTGCAAGGGGCTCGGCTTGCCTAGGCCCTCACAGCCCTGGCTTCATCCTGAAGGTTGTCCGGAAGGACGTCCAGAAGGACGTCTGGAAGGTTGTTTGGCTGTCCGGTCTAATTAACATATTATGTTTTATTATTATAGATGTTCGGTTGTTCCACCAAAAGTTGTTTTAAAGGCTATGCTTTCTCCAATGATTTTTCTAGACCCAACCCCCCCTTTTTTTTAAATCAATTGGTCATATATGCATGGATCTATTCCTGGGTTCTCTATTCTGTTCCATTGACCTAGATGTATATCTTTGTACAAATACCATACTATTGCTTTATAATAGGTCTTAAAATTCAAAGGTATAAATCTTCTCACTTTGTTCTTTCTCAAATTGCTTTGGCTATTCTAGGTACTTTGCATTTCCACTTAAATTTTGGAATAACCTTGCCACTTTCTACAAAAAGGCAAAAAGTTATAATTGTGATTATGTTGAATCTATAGGGCAGAATTGACATCTAATAATATTATTTTGAATTTTAGGATCCATAAACATGGTATATCTCTTTATTTCTTTATGCCATCTTTAGTTTCTCTCAGCAATGTCTTATAATTTTTTTGTACAGGTCTTAAATTTATCCCTAGGCATTTCACATATTTCATGTTGTTGTACCAGGTAAATGCTATTTTTTAATTGATCTTTCTTGCTGAAAATATTACAGATGTAATATTTCCCACAGACCCCCTAGCCCAGTCCCACCCCTGCTATTATTTTCTAAGTTTTTTTGTTCTGAGACTAGAGGCCTGGTGCACAGATTCATGCACCGGTGGGGTCCCTTAGCCTAGCCTTTGCCCTCTTGCAATCTGGGGCCCCTTGGGAAATGTTGGACTGCCGGTTTCAGCCCGATCCCCACAGGCCAGGCTGAGCGTCTGCCCCCTGGTGGTCAGTACACATCATAGCTACCAGTCAAAAGGTCCATCGGTCTAACAGTCAGACGGTCGCTTAGGCTTTTATGTATATAGATAATTTTAGAATATTAGAAGAGTTACTGAAAGAGTATAGAGCCTTGCTGGCATGGCTCAGTGGCTGAGTATCCATTTATGAATGAGGAGATCACAGTTCCATTCCCAGTTAGAGCACATACCTGGGTTGTGGGTTCTATCCCCAATGTGGGGCATGCAGGAGGCAGCCAAGCAATGATTCTCTCTCATCAGTGATGGTTCTATGTCTCTCTCCCTCTCCCTTCCTCTCTGAAATCAATAAAATATATATATATATATTTAAAAAACAGTATAGAGGGTCAGCATACACCACTCACTTAGCTTTCTTTAATATTAGTACCTAACCTAAATAATGACACAATTATGAAAACTAAGAAATGAACATTGGTACAATACTATTAACCAAACCATGGATTTTATTTGAATTTTACCAGTTTTTCCCCTAGCATTATTGTCAACTTCCAGGGCCCCACAGTGTATTAAGTTGGCACGTCTTTTAATCTCCAACAATCTGTGACAATTGTTTAATATTTCTGCCTTTCATGACTTGACATTTTTGAATAGTAATGGCCAGGTGTTGTGTAGAATTAGACAAAGCCCTCAATTTGGCTTTGTCTAATGTTTTCTCATGGTTATTTGAGTTTATGCATTATTGAGAAGAATAACACTGGGGTGATGTGCATAAATCATATCAAGGAGTTCATGATGTTACCGTGTCTTATTACTGGTGATGTGAACTTTAATCACTCATCAAAGATGGCGTCTGTCAGATTCCTCCCTGCCACAGTTACCGTTTTCTATTCATAATTAGTAACTTTAGGCCAGGGAGATACTTTGAACTGTGCAAATGTTCTGTTTCTTCTGAAACGTTTCCCCACCAATTTCAACACCCATTGGTGTGTCTTGCCAACATTATTTCTATGGAATTCTAATGGTGATTTTTCTATTTCTCTCATTCCTAGGACATTTGTTAATTAGAATTCTTCTGTCAGGAGGTGTGGTTCCCTTTGTCCCATTTACTGATTTACTTATTACATTATATTTATATCAGTGTGGGCTAACAAATATTACTTTATTCATTGGGGTATAATCCAATGCTATCACTGCTTATTCTGTTGCTCAAACTGTTCCAGCTTTGGCCATTGGGAGCTCTTTCAGATTGACTCCTATGCATTTGCAGAATTCCCCCATTCTTTTTATTTTTGATTATATGATTAATTTGTAATACAATTAATTTTTATTTCACTTATCAACTGTTCTTTGCTAAGATATCCTACATAATAAAAGCCTAATATGCTAAGTGTCCGATCAACCAGTTGGCCATTCAACCAATCAAAGCATAATATGCTAATGATATGCTAAGGCCGCTCGACCTCTCACTATGGCATGCACTGAACACCAGGGGGCAGACAGTCAACCGGTCGACCAGTCCCTATGATGTGCACTGACCACCAGGGGGAAGATGCTCCAACCAGTAGGTTAGCTTGCTGCTGGGGTCTGGCCAATCAGAACCGAGCAAGATGGGCCAGACATGCCCTGGAGCCCTCCTGTGATCCCTCCCTGGCTGGCCAACCTCCCTCATCCCTCCCCGGCCCCAATCGTGCACCGGTGGGGTCCCTCGGCCTGGTCTTTACCCTCTAGCAATACGGGACCCCTCAGGGGATGTTGGAGAGCCGGTTTCGGCCTGATCCCACAGGCCAGGCTGAGGGACCCCACTGGTGCACAAATTGGTGCACCAGGCCTCTAGTAGACATATAATTGACTTCACATATTTAAAATGGGTTTCATATAGGCACCATGTAACTGGGTTTGCTTTTTTATGCAGTGTCAAAATCTCTGCCTTTTATTGGAGTATTTAGACCTTTTCACTTAATATAATTATCAGCATCATTGGGTTTAAGTCTACCATATTTCTACTTGTTTTCTATTTGTCCCATTTATTTGTGTTTCTTGTTCCCCTCCTTCATTCTTTAGGATTAAATGTGGGATAGGGGATTTTTCACAAATATCTGATAAACTAGATCTCTTTGTTCTAATTTTTAGGAGTTGCTCCAGGATCTAGAATATGCATATTCAACTTATCACGGTCTATCTTCAAATTTATACCACTTCACATATTATGTAAGTACCCTGCCACAATATACTTCTGTTTTGCCTCTCCTATCCTTGTGCTGTGGTTGTCATAGATTATACTTTTCCATATATAATATATTTTACAGTATGTTGTTGATATAGTTTTTAATAGTCACTTGTCTTTTGAGGAAATTTAAAGTTGAGAAAAAAATTATTTTAATAGGTGTTTTTAAATGTATATGGCAAAATAATGTAAACTATTTCATGCAGTATCTCAATTTATACTTTATGTTCTTACATTTAATATACGAAATGTGTAGTATTACATATAAAACGTTATTTCCTTTATGGAACGGATTGGGAGGGCTTACGAGTATTAAGTTTCTATTTGTATCTGGATAAAATGAGTATACATGACATCCATGATGTAAATATATTTAGTCGTTTTTATTTTTTTAACACTTACGAACCATCCGAATGTCATGATTCTGACTGCAGATCGTCGTTCTTAAAGTGGAGTTATGTTTGTTTTTAAAACTTTTTTTTTTTTTACATTTAGGCACATGTTTGCCCTTCCCAGTACTCTTCACTCCTTTTTGTGAATCCAACTTTCCCTCTGATATCATTTTCCTTCTTGAAGAACTTTCTTCAAGAGCACCAGCCTGCTGGTGTCCTAAACTCTTCATTTGGGGGAGGTTTTTGTTTAGGCCACAGACTCCTGGATGAGCAGTGTCTTCCTGTCGCTAGTTAAACGTGTTGCCCGCTGACGCTGGCTGCCGGGGCCTCCAAGGAGAACAGTGCTGTCGCCGCGCGGTGCCTCTGTACCTCGCACTCCTCTCCGGCTGCTTTCAAGATTCTCCCTTGCACTCCCGTTTCAGCAAATGGATGGTGAGGTGTCGGTGTGGCTCTCCTTGCGTTATCGCACTTGGAGCTTGTTGAGCTTGGATTTGAGGATTCACCGTTTTCATCAAATTGGGATGTGGCATTTCAGCGGGGCCTCCCCGAGAGAGCGCGCCTGCCTTTGAGAATAGGGGCCACTTGATGTATTATTAATGACCCGAAAACCACACTTCTTAGAGCGCTGTCCAGGAGCCGCAGCAAGCGGTTGGAAGCTTGGTGTTAATGGTGCTGCGGTGTCGGCTGGAGTCTGGGGAGAGTCCTTGAGGTTCTCTCGGTCTCTGGGAGAGTTAGGACGGCACGGTCACTGCCTTTGCCCCTGGGGAGGGACACACCACACGCCGCCCTGGGTGCCAGCGGGAGTGGAGTGTGAGCTTGGGAAACGGGCCTCTCACGCAGACCCATATGCCAGGATGCTGTGGGCTCCCCACGGCCACGCGGGCCTGCAGAAGCCCTGCAGGCAGGGTTGGGGGTCCTATGTCTCCTCTGGGGTCTCCCTCCCTGAGCCTCCCTGAGACGCTGCATCGCTGGGCAAATCCATGATGAAAAAAATATCAAAATTTTATGCAAAATATTAAAGCCCTATTGAGACCTGAGACAAAGAGAAAAACCGCTAAGACTGATCCTGCCTTTATTTAACATTTGGATATGTTGTCCATCATTGATTTTTTTTTCTTTTTGGCATTACTTTGATTTTTTTTAATGTCACAGAGAAATATGATTTATCCATATTACTGAGCTTGAATTTTGCACTTGTACACTTAAAATGTATTAAAATGGTAAGTACTATGTTAGGTATATTTTACTACAATTTTTTTAAAAAAGGGAAGAAAAAAAATCAAATAAAAAACAACGGCTCCTCTTGGCTCTGGGCTCTCCGAGGTCATTTTGCACAATAAGCGCTCATGGCGGCTTCCTCCCTCCTTCGCCCTCCGAGCTCCGTGGAGCAAAGGCGCCAGAGGCCACCGCTTGTAAAACAGCAAAGATAAATATTTTCTACCTCGCCTTGGGTAGCAGAATATAAACAGAAAAGATCCAGTTAGGTTTTAAAGTGAGCATTGTTTGGTTCCCCGAACGCCGTTTCTAACCCTTCTATTGTCAACCCTCCTTAATTCAGAAAACGCACCGGGGCCTTTGCTGGGGTTCCCCCCGTGGCTCAGTCACTCGTCACAGCTCCTTTGGGACCGCAGCCCATCCTCGCTGGAGCTGCCCTGGGCCGCTGTGAGGAAGAGCTTCCACGGTCATCATCCCAACACGCATGAGGTGCCGTGGTGCTGAGTGGGCGTCGTGGACACATCGGAGGGGTGGGACACAGCCCAGAGTGTCCCTGGGACTTGCTGGCCGGACCTCGGGCTCCGGGCTCTGGCCCCTCCTCTCCATCCCTCCACCCAGAGGCACGTCCTCATGCATCTGAAGGACAGCTGTGGACATGGCTCCAGCCCATCCCCCCACGAGGCCCCGCAGACCCCCAGCAATGCCGGCAACGAGGAGGCCCTGGCCCAGCCTGGTCCTGCCAGGTGACCCCCTCCTGGGGGCCTGTTTCCTCCTGCAAATAAGGTTGGAGGTATCCATGGTGGGCGGAACCCCCTGAGGACCTGAGATGCTTCTACAAGGTGGTGCGGCCTCTGCAGTGTCTGCTGTCCTTCCCCAGGGGACCCCATCTCTGTGGGGGATGCGCCAGGGTCACCTTTCCATGCTTCCCAGCAAAACCTCCTGCTGTCACTCCCACCCTCTGCCATGAGCAGGGGCAATTTTTGTCCCCCGGATGGGAAAGTCTCTCTTACTTTTCTCTTTTGACACCAACTATATGGCCTTCAGCAGGGACCGCTTACACGAATTAACCCCCAGGCACATTGCTGATGGGCCTGACACTTCGGGTCCCTCCACAGGGAGCAAGCTGATGCTCGAATCCTGTGCGGCTCTGACCTCTGTGCTGCTTGGTGACCCCGACACCCCTCGCTTCAGCATGGCCCTCGTGGGCGGGGCCTCCAGGATGTGGGATGCCTGTCCTGAGTCTCCCACCACCCCACCTGCTGCGTGGGGAGCGGGCATCAGGCCCTCCGCTCTCACATCCTCTCCAGGAAACAGCCGGCTGCAGCTCTGCTCCCATGCACCATTAGCGCTTTCTCTTAGAAGGGGAATAAAGAGCCCCAAATGCAGAGAGAACACCATCCGCCAAAAGGACGGTGCTCAAGGTGGAGTTCTGAGGCCCTCGGAGGCCTCCAGCAGGAGCACCCACTCTGCGGGGCAGCTCCCAGCTAACGGTCCCCGTCAAATGCGTGTTCTTCGTGGACAACAGCAGAATTTCTTTGGCTGTGGCTGGAGGAGCAGCTGTCCACACTGTTTATCCAAATACCATTCTGGCAACACTCAGGATGTTGTGTTTTCTCCTCTTCCCTGCAGGATCTGACACTACCCGAGCGGCAGTCGGAGGCACGTGTCTGCACAGGGCCTCCCAGGACGGCTTCCCGGCAGAGCGCGCAGAAATCCTCTTCCCGGGGTCCGGGGCTGGTTCCTCCGGGCCTCCCCGCCCACCCCACCCACCCGCTAATGGGCGCATTTCCGTGAACACTGAAGACAAAAACACACAGCTTCTAATGTGTCTCCTTCCCAGTCACGCATTTCTCTTCTTTTTCTTTTTTATTCTTTAATCCTCACCCGAGGATATTTTTCCATTGATTTGTAGAGAGAGTGGAAGAGAGAGGGAAAGACAGAGAGAAACACATAGATGGGTTGCCTCCTGCACACACCCCGACCAGGGCCTGCAACCGAGGTACGTGCCCTTGACTATAATCGAACCCTGGACCCTGTGGTCCACAGGCTGACGCTCTATCCACTGAGCCAAAATTTCCTGCTACTGTCGTTTCCAGGTGGTTTTCAAATGGTTTTGCCCATTTAACCCCCCAGAAAGAAAAGAAAGAAAGAAAGAAAGAAAGAAAGAAAGAAAGAAAGAAAGAAAGAGAAAAATAGCAGTGCTGGACAGGGACTGTGGCATGTTGCTGAAAGGGTCTTTTCAATAAGGTGCTATGTCTTTGCCTTGGGCTCCCCTTGCTGCTGGGAGCTCTGGGCTTGCAGGCCCACGGTGGCTTCTGGAGCCTCGCACACAACACATATCTTGACCAGCACCAGATTCCAGAGTCTGCACACACGGTGGCCACAGCACACGGGACACTGAGGCTGTGTCTCTGTTGCCTTCGGACACCCCAGTCATTCCCTGGCAGTTGAGGTACAAACCCCTCAACCGAGAGTTCAGGATCCTCAACCTGCCCCCAGCCTGCCCAGCCGGCCTCACCCTGCAGCCCCTCCCTGTGTCCCACATGCTGGTCTGAGAGGCTGCCAACCTTCAGCGGAGCCCACACCCTCCTCCCCCTTCCGGGCCCTTACTCACTGCGCTCCCATCTCGGCCACTGCAGTCCCCTCAGCCCATGTGTGTGATTGTCCTCTTGCTGATGCAGCAAATCGCCCCACACTTCATGGCTTACAGCACCGCGTTCTTAATCTTACAAAGGTCAGGAGTCCGAAACGGCCTCGCGGCGTCAGAATCGAGGCATCTCCAGGCTGGCTGCTCCTGGAGGCTGCAGGGGACACTCCATGTCCTGGCCTTGTGCGGCTCTGGGGGCTGCCCACATTCCTTGGCTCCTGGGCCCTTTATCTCCAAAGCTCATCACCACATCTTTTCTCGGATCTGAGCCCCATCTCTCTCTCTCTTCCCCTTACGAGGACCCTTGAGACGACAGTGGGCCCACCGTCTTCCCATCTCAAAACCCCGAGTTTGACCACACCTGCCAAGTCCCTTTGGGCTCCTCTTTCACCCAAGCACAACACGCTGCGCCCGGCCCACCCCGGCTCACACAGTCTGTTCACGTCCATGATCCCACCTGATTTCCCAAAGCAACAGGTGAAGTGGCCGGACAACATTGTCAACCCCGCATCACAGGAGACACACTGGGGCGCACCACGCAGGAGGCATCGGCACCGCAGGGCAGTGAGGTGGGGCTCAGGGACCCGGCCAGCACTGCAGTCGGCATGGCTGCTGCTGGGACAGCGGCATCCCTGGCCTCAAGGCAAATGACCACAAATGCACGGGGCAGGCCAGCAGTTCATTCCGGGCCGGGTTCACGATTCTCAGCGCAGGCATTTCAGGTTGGCATGAGGGTCTCGCTCCTCCCCCAGGCCTGCTTCTCTCCCGGGCAGAGGGCTGCCTGAGGAAAGAGCCCTGGACACAGGGACAGCCAGACCAGGCTGCCGCCCAGCTCAACCCCTCTCAAACCCTGCAGCCTTGGGCCAAAGTAGGACATTCGGTGTCCATACACCAGCACGCACGTGCTCCCGCAGGCAAGCACACGCACGTGAGCAGAGGGCTCCTGGGCCTCCGATCCCACATGTTCTGGCCCTGGGCCTAGAGGAGGGTGGGCATGTGCTCGCCTTTCTCTTCTCTGCTTGGCCCCGATCCGGATGCAGATGAGATGGAGGGAGCGGCAGCAGCCGTCTTAGACCCTGAGCTCCAAGTTCCTCGTTGAAGACCGCAGAGCAGCGAGCTCCCGGCGCCGGGGCTCCTGGTGTCCTGGTGCCGTATCACCCTGAACCGCTTGGTTTGGGACTGTAACTAAGAAAGAAATAAACTTCCTCGGTGCTTAAGCCACTCTCTGAGGGGTATCTTCCACAGTCCAGAGCACAGATTCACGCTCTAGAAAACTGCTGACCCTGTGCTCTGGGACTCCCGTCATAAACATGTTCCTGTGATCCCCAGGAGGCCCAGGGACGTTGGGAAAGCTGGTTGGAAAAACTCAGAGACTGAGTGAGACTGTTGCTTTGGGAACAGTCTCAGTGGGAGATAAGAGGCTGGCCCAGCCCCTGCACGCCCCTGCCATGAAACGCTCCCGGCCAGACAGGGAGCCAGGCCAGGGGCCGCAATCTAAACAAGACACTATCTCCCTGCCCCAGCCTGTGGGTCCAGATAACGTCAAGGTAGCTGCTCTTAGCTGAATGGGAGGAAGACGGGCCAAGAGCAGAGGCCTGGAAAGAAAAGACCAGCGTTGATAAGAATAAAAGGCCAGGTCTGGACACGATCTTTAAGTGAGGTTATATGCAGAGTGGGATAACCAGACGCCCATAGACCAGAAACCTACTAAGTGTTAGAGGGCAGCCTGGGTTTCAAATCCAAGTTGTTTTTTGACACATCCCCCCTAAGGGAAGCCCTGGGCACCCTGGAGTATTCCTAAGGTGAGCCACTGCCAGGAAGGGTGACTTCCGGTGTGGGCTTAGGGAGGACAGCGGGGGACAGAGGACAAGGCGTTCCTCTAAGTGAGCAGAGGCAGGGTCAACTAGCCAGCCGAGGCGGAGTCGTGGTGACGACGCCTGCCCAGCCTTGGCGGTCGCCGTCCTGGGCCCACGGCTGCTGCACTGTTCACCTGCCCTCGTCCAAAGGCGGCCTTTTCAGCAGCCCCACTGCCCCTGCACCACCTGTCTTCGTCATTTATAATTTTTAGGTTCCCTGGTCATGAGGGGACTTTGCATTGCCCACAGATCCCGGACACATCTGGACACGGTGCCTGGAAGGGACATTCAGGCTGTGCCCCAGCGAAGGGGCCGAGTGTGCACAGAGTACGGAAAGCAGAGGATGCATGGAAACCAGGGGGCCCAAGAGGTGGACTATGGTGGAGATGGTTAGCTGTCTGCAATGTCCATTGGACCCTTCTTTCCTTAGTAACAGAGCTCTTTGAGCTTGAGCGTGGCCCGGAGCCACCCACCCAGCATGATGTTCCTGCCTCCCTTGCAGCTAGATGCGGCCATGTCACCAACCTCCAGCTAATGGGACGTAAGCCGAAGTAACACGTGCAGCTTCCCGAGGAAGGGACCACGCTCTCCGTTCTCTTCTCCGCATTCCCTGGCTGCTTGGTGGATCTGGCAGCAGACACGACTTTCCAGGTGGAAGGTACGTGCAGGGAGCAGAATTGTTTGAAGGAGCCTGTGCCCAGACCCCAGGGAGCTGCCATGTCAGCCCTGCATGGCTCATGTTGAAAGAAAGAAAGAGAAACGTCCTTATTTTGCTCATGGTGCCATTCGGATCTTTGTTACAGCTGCCAACTCTAGAATCTCACTAGTACAGTCACAGGGTCTCTACATGCAGGTCCCAGAGGGTAGCCTGGGGAAGGGAGAAGGGGGCCTGCCTGGCTGCGGTTTTGTTTTTGTCATTTTAGCCAGGAATATTCTGTAGCGTGATTCTCAGTTACTCCCTACATCTACCTCTCAGAGGAAGAGGCTGCATCGTCGGTCTCCATAGCAATGTGGGAAGTACTCGTAAACACGCAAACACCCGTACACATGCTCGGAATCACGGCTGCTCCGGCCGACTCCCCCGGCTGTCATCCAGGGTTAAGTGGATGATTTGCTTCTTCAGGGAGTGCTGGACGCGCTCCGGGTCCTCGGTAATTTATTCATCTGTGTCTCGGCTCTGTGGTCCGTGAAAACGGAGATCACAGTCCCTGCTTCCTCCCAAAGCTGTTGTTGGGATTCAACGAAGCGATGCAGGTAGAGCGCTTGGCACCGTGCCTGGCACCCGGCCAGCTCGCAGGCAGGTCGCCTGCCGAGTCCTGATCCATGTGCTCGGAGCCCCCAACCCCGAGGCAGAAGGCAGCCACACACTACCCGTCCAGGGGTCAGTGCCTGAAAGGGGACTGCTGAGCCCGGGCAGCTTCAGGGACATGTGGAAAGCTTATGAGGTCAGACACAGTGGGGAGAGCCTAGAGGTGCCGGGTGGGTGGAGACGCCTTTTGTGAAGACATGGGCTGAGTGATGCCAGCGAGTGGGAGGATGCACATACTTGGGTGGGGAGGGGAGAGGTCTCCAGCCCAGCCCGGGGAGCTGTGACCTGGGGGAGAGAAGGAGGAGCCACAAAGGTGGAGGGGGCAGCAATGAGATCCAGCAACATCCAGTCCCTGGTGCACTGATCCCCCACCCAGCAGGTCCCTTCCAGAGCCATCGGCTTCAGAAGAGCAGGGACTGCATCAAAGTCATCTTTCTCTCCTCTGGGCCCTTGTCCCTTCAGCAGCGTCCTCACCATGTCCCGGCCACCAAGCACGGCAAAGTGACCTGTCACCCTGGTGCTGAGAGCCCTCCAGGGGCTCTGCACCACGCAGTAGGGGCTTAGTGTTCGGTGGGTGAGGTCCTCGCACATAGTAGGTGCTTTTACATTGGCCAAATCAGCCCTTGAGTCTCATGCCCTGAGTGGGCCTGGGGCTCCTGGCCTGACTGAGGGAGGGCTTGGTGGTGTGGCTTGGCTTCTCGGCCACCTCTGCCAGGATCGGGGTGTCCTCAGGAAACCCCACGAAACGGGTGCCACAGAACTGGGAGGCACTGTTCCCTTCCGTCTTCACATCGGGCTAAGACTCAAAACACAACTGTCAGATTTCAGAACATTTCACAGCAGCAAAAATAACTGCACTTGGGGAAAGCACGCAGACACTTCTCGGAGGCATCTAGTCGCTTCAACAGTGTGCCAAAAGCTTCTGGAATTGACAGGTTCGGTTTGCCACGCACCAACTGTGCCTACCCTGCCTGCCTCGCGCCCCGTGGCCCTCGGCTCCCGGCACCAGGTCCTCGGCACGAGAGACACGCTGCGAACCGCTCTTGTTTGGCCCTGCCGCGAGCTGATTCAAAATCACACCCTGCCCTAGTCAGTTTGGCTCAGTGGATAGATAGAGCATCGGTCTGTGGACCGAAGGGTCCCAGGTTCAATGCTGGTCAAGGGCAAGTACCTTGGTTGTAGGCTCTTTCTCGGCCCAGACCCTGGTTGGGGCTCGTGCAGGAGGCAACCAATCGATGTGTTTCTTTCGCATCAAAGTTTCTCTCTGTCTTTCCCTCTCTCTTCCACTCTCTCTTAAAAAAGAAAAAATCAATGGAAAAATATCCTTGGGTGAGGATGAACAACAACATGCCCAGAACTCACCAGGCTGGGATGCCAGACCTGAGGCGGGTGGGGCAGCACCAGACTCGCGCCTGGTCATGTTCCAGGCACTCACTGTTGACCATCTCGCCGGAGCCTCCCGGCCTCACAGGGAAGGTCCCCCAGTTCAGAGATGGACACCGAGGCTAAAAGAGGGGCAACCAGCCGAAAGCACCGTCTCCCAGACTCCTCGGCAGCCAGGTGTGGCCGCGTAATGAAGTTCATCCAACAGATGTGAGCAGGACCGTCCACCCTCCTGGTGGCGCTCTCCCCTCGCCGCACTGGATGGCAGAGCTCAACCAGTCAGCCTTGACCCACGAGGGCAGCAGAGCCGCGGGCGGGAGGAGCCGTGGGAGCTCAGCGGGACCTCTGAGCCATTCGGTAAAAGAGGAATTAACACCCCCCCCTTCTCCTTCCCCCCCATTAAGCATCCGGCAACAGAGGGTTATTGTCACAACTGTTTCTGGGACCAGGGCCCCACCAGGGGAGCCTTGTAGATGCCGAGGGGATGGGCCTGTCACAGGAGCTGGGGCACGCGTGGACAGGAGGGCTGGAGGCAGGGCAGGCACCGGAACGCACTCATGCCTTTCAAAGGTCCTGCTGCCTGTTCCCTCCAAGTGGGCTGAAGTGGGCAGCTGGGTCTCTGAAGTGGGGAAGATGGCAGTGCTTAGATGGGTGGTGGCAGAGAGATGGGGAGGTCGGGGTACATCCGGACACAGGAAGGTTTTGTTTTGAATCCTCACCTGAAAAGATGCTTATTGACTTTATAGAGAGAGGAAGGGAGAGAGAAACATCCATGTGAGAGAAAAACATCGCTTGGTTGCTTCCTGTACTCGCTCCGATGGAGGATCCAACCTGCAGCCTAGGTATGTGCCCTGACCGGGAATCGAACCCACAACCTTTGAGTGTATGGGACGACGCCCGATCACCTGAGGCACAGGAGGGAGGGCCCGACAAATGTGGAGAGGAGGAGGCGCAGAGCCCCGAGCACCAGGGGCAAGGTTGGCACCGGTGATGAGGGGACGGAGCTCAGTGGGCCGATCCAGGCAGGTAAGGCTGAGGTGTTTGTGAGGAGTCCAGGCAAGATGAGCCTGGCAGGTGGGTAAACAGGTCTGGATCTCAGAAGACAGGGCGGAGGAGTCCCTGGGGGGATTATCAGCTTATCCTTAGCAGTAAATGCCAAGGGAGGCAATGAGATCAGCTCAGAAGGAAGGGAGGGTCTAAGGAACTCCAGTATTTCCAGGCTGGTAGAAGGGGGCTCCTCGGAGAAGCCGGGGGGCAGTAGGCAGAGAGGAGAGGGGAAGTCACATCAGTACGGGATCCAGGGGCCCTGAGAGAGCAGCCACCTGTGTCACTGCCGACCAAGGACCAAAGGGGCCACTGGACCTTCTTGCAGAGTGGCCGCTGGGCCCGCTGGATGGTGGCCGCTGGGGGAGGAGGGGGGAGATGTCAGGAGACAGGAGGTGCCGTAGGGGGTGTCCCTTGTGGCTTTCCCTGAGACAGAGTGGGGGTATAGAGCTGGCTGGAGGTTGGGGTCCAGGGAGAGGGTTTTGAGGTGGGAGGCGTCAGGGCACATGGGGACAGGGACTGAGCCCAGGGTGCAGGAGGGAGGGAGGGCTGACAGCTGACGGAGGAGGTTTTATTCCAAGTCCCTGGTTGTTTGCCATCCTCAATCTAGACCTTTTTTTTTTTTTACTTAATATTTTTCTTAAATCTTAAGTAGTCTTGCTTTTTAAACCTTGCTTTTTCTTCAAGGCAGTATGCTCAGTGAAATCACAGATCTGATGGGTTAATTTTTTCTCTAATACACATGAAATCAAATCCTCTGTTATGTAACAGGTCCGTCCACGCACCTCTCAAATGGTCCTGAGATCCGGCAGGCCTGCCATACTTCTGAAGCCGAGATGGGAGGCGGCCCGAGGTGCCATCTCTGGAGTCAGGTGGCCCGGAGGACCCCTGCCTCACCTCTCGCCAGCAAGATGCAGTCTCCACTTCCACGGAATACAGAAAAGCAGCGTCTATCCCCAGAGTGGGTGTGGTCTGGCCAGTGGTTGAATGTGGTGAACCAAGAGATCCCCAGTCCAATTCCTGGTCAGGGCACATGCCCGGGTTGTGGGCTTGATCCCTGGTGGGGGGCACGCAGGAGGCAGCTGGTCAATGCTTCCCTCTCGTCAATGTTTCTACCTCTCTATCCCTCTCCTTTCCTCTCTCCCTAAAATCAATAAAAACATTTTTTTAAAAAAAGAGTGGGCGGGAAGACAGAGAGGAGTGATCCACGCAGGGCCCTGAGCACAGATGCCGCTCCAGACACAGCAGGTTGGGCATCATTGTTGTTTATTAATTGCGGGTGAGCCAAGGCCCCACTGCCTGGTGAGCCCGGGCCCAGCCCTGTTTAAAGCCCTGTGCCTGGCCCGCCTCCCTCGGGCCAGGCCTGCAGGGCTTATAGTATATTCCAGAAAGGCTAGTGCTTCAGAGCCCCTGACAAACGTGAGCAGAGGAAGAGCACACGTGTGTGCCAGTCCATGGCACCCATGCCCCACCCCACCACCATCACCACCCCCACCCCCCACCATCACTACCACCCCCACCCCCCCCACCACCATCACCACCACCCCCACCCCCCACCCCGTGACATTAGCTCTGCCTGCCGGGCACAGAGGTTGCCTGCATGAAGCCTGGAAACACCCATCCTGCCCATTTCTCACCATTTCTTTTCTTTTTGTTAGTCCTCACCCAAGGATATTTTTCCGTTGATTCCCACCCCCTCCTCCCCCCGCCCCTTAGGGAGAGTGGAAGAGAAAGGGAGAGAGAGAAACATGGATGTGAAAGACACACACTGATTGGTTGCCTCCTGCATGAGTCCTAACCAGGGCCCAGGCTGGGGAGAAGCCTGCAACCAAGGTAGGTGCCCTTGACCAGAATCGAACCCGGGACCCTTCGGTCCGCAGGCCAACGTTCTACCCACTGGCCCTAACCAGCCAGGGCTCACCATTTTTCAATTCATTTCTCTCCAAGCTACCAGGCTCTGCAATTAAACCTCACCCTTCTTTCCAGAAGCTGCTTCCTACACTATCTCCTGGTGCAGGCGGGAAACGAGGCAGAGCAAGTCCCAGGGCAGAACTTTAGAGCAGGGTGACACTCCAGAGAACAAACAGTCCAACCTGCCACCCCCCCCCGCCCCGCCACAGGTATGTAAACAGGCCCGAAGGGCAAGGGCCTCGGGGTCACCACCCAGCAGGGAAGAGGTCAGTGGCTCAGGGAACCATGTTCCTGGGCCTTCCCCCCAGGGCAACACCCTCTCGCTGCACAAAGGGGCTGCCGGAGGCCTCATGTCTCTCTCTTCTCTGCAAAGTCACCAACTCAGTCCGCGGACGGAGGCCGGTGGCCTGGCTGGGTGGCGGCTGTCTGCACAGAGCAGAAAGCAGCCGAGTCGGGGTCAGAGCCGGGCCTGAGCGGGGCAAACACATGCCTTGCTACAGGGCCCGAGCACTTGGCAAAGGGCATGACGGCCGACTGACCACAGCGGCGGCTGGGCGGGTCCCACATACTCTACTCGGCTCCGGGACCCGAGCCAGGCCAGTGGCACCCAGGGGCCGGCTCTCACTCCAATAAGAAGAGCCTGTGATTAGCATGAGGTCATTTGCCCCAGGACAGCTGGCCGTCCGGGGCAGGGGACACCCCTCTGCCCTCCAGGGCCTCTCTCAGGCCACGGGGCGAAGGTGAGCCCTGGCCCAACCCTGTTTAAATTACTTCACATTCTAAACTCGCCGGGTCCAAAGAGCAGAGGGCAACATACAGCCATGAAAATGTGTTTGAAAAGAGCACTCACCACTCACGCTGGCCCTCTGCCTGCTTCCACTTTGGGTTCTGGGCAGACTTTGAGAAGCAAACTTCTCACCAATCACCCAGAGCAAAACAACTCCCAGGAGACCGGCCGGTGCCAGGTGGAGCAAGAACTAAGGCCCTTTGGCAGAATACCCACTTCGTCTCTGGAAATCCCAGGAGATGCCCACCATGTTGGCACTGGCAGTGCCCATGGCTGTGCCTGTCCCTGCTCCCCTCTGCCCTGCCCACTCCCTGCTCCAGCCATCTCTCACCTCCCCTCAGCTCCTGGGCCAGAAGGTACCACTCAGCTACCAGCAGCCAACACTGAGCCCCCCCAACCCGTGCCACGGGGGTCCAGAAAAACCAAACAGACAGGAGAGGGTAGCCACCCCAGGCTCCATGGGGACCTACCTCTAATATTCAATCACCCCTCCCCATCGCTGCCACTGCTGGGCTCTGGGCAACTCAGGCCAGGACTCGTGCCCATGCCATGCAAGGATGCTGCATATTCTGGGACAAGGGCTTGGCCGTGGCCGGAGGCTGCCAAGGAGAGGAGGGCTCCACGAGTTCGTCTCCCCTCATCTCCGATCACCATGTTACCGATCCTTACGGAAAAGCAGGAGGAAGGACCTTTACACGTGCTCTGTGCATGACCAGGGCCTGGGAAATGGACCTCGCCATGTCCTGGAATGATCCCACTCTGCTCAGAGCCGGGCCTTTCTGGAGCAGATTGGAAAAACCCCCAGATTGGGTGGGGGCCTTGCCAGCTGCTTGGGAAAATGTCTTTTCAGAGCTTAAGGGCGTCATCTCCTTGCTTCCCTCTCATCTCTTTCAGGCTGTGGGCTGCATAGCCCTGCACTGCAGGCTGGAGGTCAGAGGCTGGGGCCCCAGAGAAGAATCCAGTGCAGCCCCTGGCCTTGTTCCAGGAGTTCTGCCCAGAGCAGGAGACATCCTGACAAAACATAGCAGCAATCCTGACCCTGCACGGTGGGGGAGGGAGAGGTCAGGGAAGGCTTCCTGGAGGAGGTGGCTCCTAAGGACTGAGTAGGAGTTAACTAGAAAACAGATGGGAATGGGAATCCCTGCGGGGGGGAGGGGGGAGGCGGGGACTCGGGCCTTGGGATGTGAGCAAAGCTACAATAGAGGATGCATGGCAGGGTGGGCAAGGGCAGGGCAAGCCTAGTGGGGAAGACTCAGGGGCCAGCCGGATGGAGCATCTGTGTCACAGGAAGGAGTGTGGGCTTTATGTGGAGAGCAGTGGGGAGGCATGGAGGGCTTTGAGCTGGTGGTACCACAGCCTGGGTTCATCTTGAAAAGTTCACTCTGGAGGCCACCAGGCACAGGGCAGCGTGAAGGGAGGCAAGCGTGGGGGACAGGGCAACTAGGAATATCTCATCTGGATCCAGGGCAGTATATTCCCAGCTCTCCCCACCTGGTCCCTTCTCCAGCCTCACAGTCCCTCAAACTCACCACGATGTCTCTGCCTCTGAGCCTTTGCACATGCTGTTCCCTCTGCCTGCTATGCCTTTCTTTTTGCCTTATGCCTGTAGGACGTGTGCTCAGGGCCAGCCAGAAAACCCATCCTCGTGTGCCTCCTGTTCACCTCCCTTCTGGGAAGAATTTATTGCTCCTTCAGGTGGTTCCAACAGGGGTCTGGCCATGCCCCAAGTTTGCCAGTCCTCTGGTCAGGAGTCCACCTCCCCACCAGGCAAGGGGCCCATTGAGGGCAGGGATATGCCTGGTGCCCTGCGGATCCCGAGCCCTGAGGCAGGCAGACCAGCCACAGGGTGCGTGCTCCGGGAGGGCCGGTAGCGTGTCCTGGAAGACCTGGTTCTGAGGTCACCGTGAGTCCCGTGACCTCAGCTCCAGCTCATTCCCGAGCAGTTCAGCCCCGTGTGGGCGAGCGCAGTTGTTTACCCTGTGCCCTAGGAGTGGACAGCAGGGACCGGCTGGGTGTGGTCAGCCCTTCTCCCTACCCCTGCTGCCCAAAGCAGCCCTGTGCTGAGCTCTGCCCCATGTGGTATGAGAAACACTCCCCCCTCCCAGCCTGGCCACAGCAGAGCCCCGTCTGTCCTGCTCTCGCTGTCCCCAGTCTGTTGGACGGTGGA
Organism: Myotis yumanensis; assembly: GCF_028538775.1. NCBI lineage: Eukaryota > Metazoa > Chordata > Mammalia > Chiroptera > Vespertilionidae > Myotis > Myotis yumanensis. The sequence continues at coordinate 8,112,114 of NW_027223752.1, forward strand.
GAAGGTCCAGTGGGAGGTCCCGGCCCGAGGGGCGGAGGAGCCGCTCCAGCAGAAACGGGCACGGTGATGCCGCCCAGCGCCCCTGGCAGAAGGGAAGCACCCCCTCCCTGGGCTCTGGGGGTGCTGTCAGCACCAGCCGCCTGCTGTCCGCTGGAAGGTGACTCAGCCACCTCGGGCTCCCTTACCCAGGATCATGCCCCTCCCAGGTGGCCCATCTCCAGAGCTGGGTCCACATAAGGGCATAAAGGGCCAGGCCCGGTAAATGTCTGTGATTTCTGGAGGCAACATACTCCGCTCTTGGGAATTCTGCTCTGACCCGGTGCCAGGTGAGCCAGAGGAGGCTGCCTCTGAGCGGGCCCGGGGCAGGAAAGGGTGACGGCCACCATGCAAGCAGCCGCCCCTTGGACCTGGTGTCCCGCCCTTCCCCATGGCCTTAGAGGGATCTGTGGTAGAAAATGCTGCCAAGTGGATTTTATGGCAAGCCCCAAAGAGAGAATCTCAAAACAGATGCCTCGGTGTCTGGAGCAAGCCCTTGACATCTGCAGTGAGACTTGGACGTCCGTCAGTACACAGCTCCTGCTGTGCGACCAGAGGCTGCCCGAGACGGGGCCTGAGCACCGGATGTCAATGGCCCTGTGGCCAGACTGCCCATCAGGAAACGGGTCCCATCAAGACTCGAGGTGAATTAGGCCCAGCGGCATTCCCTCCTGAATCGGAAGGGGTACGACTGAGGTCCCGCTCAAGCAGGACCCGGCCCCTGACCTTCCCCCCTCCCCCCCCCCCACCGCGCCTGGCCCTCAGCTTACACATGCGACCCTTACAAGCAGCCGATGGAGGAGGAGTCTGAGCTTGCTTGTGGGTGGGTAGCTCAGTATGTGAATGCAAACGGAAATAGATGGTGGCTGCTCCCAGCCCCTGGGAGGGCCTTGAAGAGTGGACAGGGAGGACATTCCAAACGGGCAGGGCCCAGCAGTCATCCACTTTGTCGGGGAAGAAGTATGGCCCAAAGTTAGAGATGGACTCATGGGCCGTGGCAATCAGCGTGGCCAGCTGGCCAAGGGCCTGGATGTACAAATGCGAGATCAGACCCGGGAAGGTCGGGTAGGAGCGTGGGGGTGGCGCGCACACGGTGCGGAGGCCTGGGTATTGCGTGTTCACACCCACTGGAACGCACCTACGGAAACAGTAGGCTACATGGTTTGGCCACTTGGTCCAGCCAAGCCCTCAGTGGCACAGGAATGCACGAGCCACCTGGCAGCAATGACCGTGGCCCTGCAGTGCAGCTCCCCTTTCCGGGGCTGTTCTGGCTAATGCGTTAGAGAAAGTCCAACCCGCCCAGAACCAGGACCCTGCTGAGTCCCCAGCACAGCGCCATTCCTAGAGGGAACCGATCAGCACGTTAACTACACTGGACCTCTTCCATCCCGGAAATGGCAATGATGGATCTCGATGGGAATCGAGAAATGGTACTGGTGTGGTTGGTTGCCTTTTCTTTCCACGTGGCCTCAGTCAGCACCGCCACGCGCGAGCTCACAGCGTCCAAGAGCTAAGGGCGCAGAAGCAGGAGCAGCCACATTAAAGTGCAGTCACTCCCAGTGACCCCTGGGAGTACTTGTGCTCCCCAGCCCTGCACCCCAAGACTCCACTAGAGCTCCCACCAGGGGACACAGGAAGTGTCATCGAACTACAAGCTGTGGTTGACACTCACCACTTTGGCTTCTCATATCCAGAGACCAGCAGATGAGACGTGGCGTGTGGGGGACCCCGTTGGGCACTTCTTGGTAGCCCCGTGCCCAAGGCTGATGGTGCAGCAGCCACTGTCTGCAAGGACGTGGGGCTCAGACGACTGGGCAGAAGTGCCAGCTGAGGTTGAGGGGACCTGGAACACAGAGCAGAGGGAGAGGATGGCCACCTTGCAGCCCAAGGTCCCGCTGCAGTGGCAGGGGCTGTGGTTTGTCCACTGACCTTCCTCTTTGAGTTTCTGCTGGAGACAGAGGCCACCAGAATCGAGAAGTGGCTCCCAGCACTGTGTGAAGAGGGGACATGGGCGCACAAGGGGGCGTCTGCCGTGGAGGCCACAGCTCCGCCCAGGCCCCTGTGGGAGCTGTGTCTCCAATAGACAGGCCCCCCGGCTTTCAACCCTCTTGGGGACCCTGAAGGCTGAAGAGAGCCACCCAAGGTCACATCCTCTTCTGAATGTCAACCCCCCTCCAGTGAACGGTGCATGTGAGATTGGAAAGGCCCACTGTGCACACTCAGGACCACCCTGGAGGCCATCCCCACCCCTGACCTCCCCGTGGGGGCAGCTGGGGCCTTATTGGGGCTTCCTTGCCGCTCAGCTTCCCTGAGCTCTGCGAATCCCCTCCTCCTCTCCCTTCCACAGTGCGGATCCTGAGCCCACCCCCTAAACTGTCCTACCTGCCCAAGTCGAGTCAAGGGGTCCGACCTGCGACCCTGGATCTCTGAATGACCCCATGGAGTCACTGGGAAGAGCAGGGTCTGCTCTGCCCCCTGGGGGAGGCCCTCGCCAGCTACATCCACCTGGCCGGCCGTGGGTCCAGGGCCTCCTACTCCCAGAGCCCCTGATTGGCAGCCTGGACCGGGCAGGAGCAGGTGCTCAGGGAGCCAGTGGTGAGTGGACGGACTGAAGAAGGGACTCCAGCCTCCATCCAGGTGTTTTCCTGGCCCGAGTGCCTCTGCCTCCTTCCCTGGCACCTGCCGGTGAACAGCGCCTGCCCCTCCGGGATGCTCCTCCCTTGGAGACACACCTGAGATGCTGTCCTCTGGGCCCCGGCACACGGCCATGCAGGGACCTGGTCCAGGCCTTGCCCCCGTGCCCCGCATCCATTTGAGAACAGTTCGAGGGCTCTGGGGGTCTGGGGTCTGCCTCTCCCACCGGAGTGGGGGCCCTGGGGGACAGGAGTTGTGGCAGATCCACTTCTGGGTCCTCAGTACCCAGGACAGGGCCGGGCACTCAGGGAATACCTGTGGGGAAACCCAGAAAGCCGGTTTCCCCATCTGTGGTGAGGCACCCGCAGGCAACATGACCTCCCAGGATGCCCAGCCAGGGTCCGTGGCCTCCCAGTGATGGGTGGGGATGGGGTCCCAAGAAACGCCTGCAGACTTGAGGAAGGCCCTGGTCGCTTCCCTGCCCCAGAAATGCCACCCCAGTCTGTGGTACAAGATGGCACCCCCAACCCCTGCCCGGCCAACCCCCAGCCCCACCCACCACCCAGCCCCACCGCTGCATGTTCTCGCCCTGACTCACGAGGTGGAAAGTAAGCTGCCTGGTGGTGGGGAGCTGAGGAGCCGGCTGCATAAACACAGCCACCACTAATGAGGGCTGCGAGGAGTCGGCTCCCCGGGGACCCCAGCTTCCTGCTCCTCGGCCTGGGTGTGGGAACTGGAGGATTCTGGGAACACTCTGGTCAGCCTGGCAGGCCGGGCAGTGGGCACAGGCCAGGAGGGCCTCCCCGGGCCCAGAAGCAAGCCCTGGTTGACGCCTGCTATCTGCCAAGCCCTGTGTGGGTGCAGGTGTTACAGGCTCAGCATGGGGGGCACCTGCCCAAAGTCAGGGAGAGGGGATGGGGGTGAAGGGAGTGAGGGGAGGGTCATTAGGCCAGGTGCACTCAAGCACGGACAGGCGCCTGTTTGTCGGGTATTTGCAGCACCGTTTGCGGAGAGAATTGGATGGGCCTGGGGCAGAGGTGCAGGGCAAGTCTGGGGTGGCGACTGGGACCATCACACGGAGGGAGGGGCCCTTTCGATCACAGACCACCCTTCGGAAAGGTGGTAAGTCCCCCAGCTCTGAGCTGAGACAGGAGTGGCACCCTCCCCGCTGAGGGCACCCTGAGTCCTGGCCTGCGCTGGGGCTGCCCACACCAGGGCTGCCCGCACCCGGTCCCAGAGGCGATGGGAAAAGGACGAAATAAGGACGAGGCCGCCTGGCGCTTTGGGCTGGGCCACCCCCCCTCCGTGTGCTGCGGGGCCTCCCTTGTCTTCAGGACGCCTCGGGCCATGAGTGGATCCGAGCGCTGCTCCTCCTGGGACGTGATGGTGACAGTGGACAGTAGCGGGTGCTTTGTTTTTGTTTTCAGTGCTCTCACTTGGCAAAGACAACGTTGGCACCCATGACAGGAACCAGAGTTGATTTTTGAAATTTTTAGTGTTTGCGAAATCCACGGGTCTGGGGCTTTGTAGGAATCCTCTGGTTTAATTCTCACCACGTCCCCGTGGGAGGGGCTCACTGGGCCCAGGATGAGGAAACTGGTGAGAGGGAAGGACTTGCCCAAGATCTGGGCCCTCTGCTTGGGTGGGGTTGGAAGTGGGCGGTCCAACCAGCTGCCCTTCCTGACCAGGCCTGGCCGCCTCCGGTGGACGGAGGGCCTGCTCCGGCCCAGCCAGCACAGAAGTGGTCATCTTGACATTGGCCACGGGTTTAAATCAGCCCGCCCCAGCCCCGGGCTCCCTCCCTGGTGCCCTGCTCAGCCTGTGGCCACCCCAATAAAACTTCGCAGCCCCACCCGGCCCCACCTCTGGCCAACTAAGCAACCAGAAATCCCTGGCACAGGCATGGCCCACACTTACCCCTCCTGGCCCTGCCGGCCCATGGGACTCCCCTCCAGAGCCAGACTCCGGCCCAGCACCGTGGGGACCTGGCCTGGGCTGGGGAGCCGGGGGGTCCTGGGCCAGGCCGCCAGGGCTGCCGGCAGCCCATTGTCCTGAAATGGCCTGCACCACAGGGCTCACTGCAGTTACTCAATGACAATGAGGACAAGTTGTTTGCGGTGGCCATGGGCCAAGGGCTCCGACTGTGGTCGCGCCTCCAGAGACATCTGGGAAGGGGGGTGGCTGCCCCAGCCCCGCCTGGGCAGTCGCATCCTCAGCACTGGCCACTCTGCAGGGTGAGCTCTCGCTGCCCACTCCGCCCACTCGATGCTTCTCCAGTGAATCCTGAACTCGGAAGGCTGGCATTCGAGGCCCAGTGACCCCTCCCACCCGATCCCCCTCGCCCCCACCCCCACCCACATCCTCAAGTCCAGCCAGAAAGAGCCCTTCCCTTAGCTCACTCATTTCCCTGGGCCTGGACGGCCTCTCCTCCTGCCGGCCGCGGGGTCTGTGGACACCTGCCCAGGGCCAGTGACATGGGGCAGCGCCCCCTCCTCCCTGATGCGCCTGTGTCCCCACAAGGAGGTCTCTTCCTGCTCTGAGTCCCTGTGGCCCTCTCTTGGAGCCTCAGTGTTCCCATCTGTAGAACAGGCACAATATCAGTGCCCAGCTTCCCGGGTGGAGGTGAGGACTGAAGAAATGAGGCAGTGCATGCAGCTCCCGGCCACACACACTTGCTGCTGCTCAGTAAATGGTGGGTTTCTTATTCTCATTGTCACTGTCCTTCTCCTATTGCTGAGGCAGATCTCCCTCCTCCTCCTCGTCCTCTTCCTCTTCCTCCTCCCACCCCATGGACTCTGTCTTCCTCTGTCTGCACCCACTGGTCTCTCCCTCTCCCACTCTCTCTGGGCAATCCCACCTTCCCCATGGCCTTGACTCCACCCACAGCTGTCCACCTGGATGACCCTGGGGACCTCAGGTCAGCACCCCGCCCTGCCACACTCCCCACCTCCTCCTGCCCACACGTGGCCGGGTGCTCTTGGTACCAAACTCCGTATTGTTTATGAATTCCTTGGCTGCAAATAGGAGACTCAATGAACAGTGACTTGAGCAAAAGGGGGCACTGGCATCACATGGAGCCTGCGGGTCGGTGGCTGCCGGGCTGGGTCCTACAGCCCTGGACTGCCCCTGGCGACTCCTCCTGACCTTGGCCTCACTGCTGCCGGATGACAGCCTGGATGACAGCCCCAGCTGCAGACACCACACCTCACACAGCGTTCAAAGGCAGGAGGCGGGACGACATTCCTCCTCACATACCTTCTTCTATCAGAGAGGACAGAGCCCTTCCCAGGAGACCCCTCAATGTCCCCTTTGCATCTCACTGGCCAGATCTGGCTCGTGTGGCCACACCTGGCTGCAAGGGGACCTGGGAAAGCAGTTTCCCATCACATACCCAGAAACCTGGACGTCCCTCCCCCATCCAACCTCCAGCCAGCCCCCTGTCCCTCTTCCTCCCCCTCCCCCTCCCTCCCAGCTCTACACCAGGCCCCTCAGCACTCTGTCCTGTCCCCAACCTGCCCCTCCACCGAACAGCAGTGATATCTTCCCAACCCAAACCTGCCCATGACGCCCAACTTCTCTGGGAGACATCCGAGTGCCTTCCTCTGTCCCCCAAGGCCTCCTGATGCAGCGATCTTTCCAACCTCACCCCCACCATTTCCCAATAACCCGCAGACAGCAAGGATCCCCAGATCCAGGGTCTTGTGGGGAAGGATCCCAGGACAGCAGGGGAGGCGTGGGGAAGGCAGCTTCCCACCCCCTCACCATTACCGCCATGGAAACCAGGGCACACTGTCACCAGGATGGGCAAGGAACTGGAGTACTGATCCAGCTGCCCCCACAGTCATCCCTGAGGGTGGGGACAGGGCCGGCCTCCATCCTCTGGTACTTCTGGCCTGACCTGCTCCCTCGGGAAGTGAAAGAGGTGCAGGGTGGATGCTGGGGCCTGTACCCCACGGTGAGGCCGGCTCCTGCAGGACACCCTAGCGCACCCACCTCCCGTCAGGAATTCCCACCCTGCCTTTTCCTGTCCCCTGTAAGCTGTTGTCTCTACTCACCTTGTGGGAGTGGATCCCTCCCCTCACCCTGTGGCCTGCGCACCCAGCCCAGCTGGCCTGGCTCCTTCTGGGACTAAGAATTCTTCCTGCCCCAAGTGCAGCCCATTCACTCAGCTGAGTCCAACTCAGGCTACAAATCAGGTGTGCCTCCAGGCCTTGGGCCCTTCTGGGACCCCTGGCAGGGGAAGCAGGAGGGGGAGGGGAAAGGCACCACACAGCCCTGCCCCCACCCCCAGTTCAAGCTGAGATGGGGGAGGGGTGGAGAGCATGCAGAACCAGCCTTTGAGAACTTCCCTGGGCTGTGGGAAGGGACCAGGAACCTGGGGGCTGAGCCTTGAAGCCACTTCCCTTCACTGAGCCTCAGTTTCCCCTTTAGCAAGTGGCCACTGGGGGCACCTGGGAGACCTACAGCTTTTGCAGTGCACCCTGGGGAGTAGGGTCAGTCAGAAAGGGCATCTATGGCCTGAGGGACCCTATAACAGGAGAAAGCCCTTGTCTCACCCCTCCCCCCACCCCCCGGCCCATGCACCCCTGGCCACTCACTGGCCTCTGTGCCCTGGGCAGGGGCAGCCCGCAAGCCAGCACCTGCCTAGGCAGCAAAGAAAGGACCAGGGGAAAAGCTCCCAGGCCCCCCACCACCGCCTGGGGCCCTCCCCCATGCCTACCCCATCCCCTTGGGTCCATGGGCTGGCGGGGTTCCAGCCCCAAGTGGTGCCCGACTGTGGGTGTGGCGTGGCTGCCAGCCTCCTCGGGTGTCTCATGATTGTACCTCGGGGCGTGGGCCACTGTGGACACCCAGGCCCTCGAGGCGAGAGGTGGGGGCAGCAGCCTGGGTGGAGGCGCGGCTGGGAAAGCCCCGGGTGGCAAGGCTGGGCCGGTGACAGGAGGCCCAGCGCCCGGGCCGAGGACAGGACACTGTGTTTTGATTGCTTCCAGTTTCCTGACCCCCAAGTAGTGATTTAATGTTCCTGTTTACTCCAAGGGTTAGAACAGAAGGCGGGACGGCTAAGCTGGCCTCCTCAGCCTCCTCTGGCATCACCCCCAAACTCCCGGCAGGGAAGCGGTTAGTGGAGCAAACAGTCCCAGGGGACAGGAGCAGGGCCTGGGAGTGTATCGGGGACCTCAGATGGGCTCAGGGTGGGCCTGGCACCAAGCAGGTCCTGTGGGGGGTGGAAGGGCATGACCTGCCCACAGGAGCATGGCTGGGTGACCCTCAGAGCTGGCTGAGGAAGCTGCCCGACGGTGGGGCCAGTGCCCAGGCCTCCCAGGCCCACCTCCCTCGGGCGAAGGGCAGAGGCGTCCGAGCTCCTGGACCTGCCCGCCTTCTCCAGGGTGGACTTTGGCTGAGACAGGTCCCTCTCCGGGCCTGAGCACATCTCAGGGATCCTGGCGGCAGACCCGGAGCCTGCGGCTGGCTGGGAGGCCTCTGCAAGTCAAGTCCGGCTCTGCTCCTGAGATCTCCGTACACAGGGGCAGGCTGGTAAACCGGAAACCTGGCCTTCCCCGGCCCCCCGGACGCTGTGGCCACACATGGCCACCTGAAGGGTGTTACTCGTTTAAATTATAAGTAATCCGGTGTTATTTGTTTTTGTTGTTTAAGTCAATACAAGTTCATTCATTGTCAACAAAAATATTAAAATGCTGACTTTCTGCTCCGGGGAGTCCTATCCTACAGGGTCTGTTCCTTTATGCGAGAAGCATCACCAGGACGGGGCGGAGGAGGGGGGAGGTGACGGGGGAGGTAAGGAAGGGGGCCGCCAGGGCTGGGAGAGCCCTGAGTGAGGACCATGGCAGCTGTGCAGAGGCCGGGGTGCACCCACAGAGACAGGGGCAGCTCCGGGCCAGGAGCACATGGGCCCTGTCTGCAGCCAGGAGGCCTCAAGTCTCCAGGGGGACACAGCGCCCAGAGGCGCCGCACGGAGGACCCGGTGCACCCAATGTCGCCATGCGTCCTTCTTCCCCGAAAGTCACGGAGGGTAGGATCCCAGCAGTTTAGGGCCCCCCACAGGATGACAGGGACCAGCTGCCCGATGCCACTTGTACCCTTCATCTGGCCGTGGGCAGAGCCCGAGATGTGGGGAGGAAGGTCTCTGCCAGGTGCCATCCTCTCGCAGGGGAGCTCAGCGAGCCTCCAAGCATGGCCTGATGTCACTAGGCTCTTGGGGTGGCCGAGCTGGGCAGGCCCAGGAGATCACAGCCCCAGCCCTGCTTCCGTCTCCGATGCCCTGTGTGACCCACTGTCCCCTCACTGAGCCCACGGACCCTCCAGGCCTCACCACCCAATACCGTGGGGCAGAGCTGGGGTTCAGGCCCTTCACGTAGAGACAGGTCACTCCTGAACCCCAGTCCATACACATAGACCAGAATGAGGTCCTTCCTGTCTTCATCCCCCAGTGTTCACTCAGCCCTGCTTGTAGCTGTGTGGCTTCGGGTGAGTTTCTTGACCTCTCTGAGCCCGTATCTGCAGGGCCTGGAATAGCAGTGAGTGTCAGGACTGAGCAGACTCCAGAAGTGTGAGGCAGGCATCCCAGGGATGGCAGCTGTGAGGACACTGAGACAGTAAACAACTGTGTGCCCAGGAGGAGTCTTAACACCGATGGGCAGGGCTCCCCTCTCCAGGGCTCAGCCACAGGAGGGCAGGTTTAGGGGATGCATAGACCCAGCTTTGAAACCCAGCCCTGCCATTTTCCCACTGTGTCCTCCTCTGAGAGGTTGGGGAGGCTGGGGGTTGGGAGTGACAATGAGACCAGCGGGGCACCTGGCCTGTGTCAGCACATAGTAAGTGCTCAGAAAATGTCCTAGGAGCTTGTACATGAGCAGTGAGGAATCTCAAGTGACTGGACAATGTGGCCCCAGTAGCCGGAGGTCCCTGCTCCCAGCCCCTGCCCAGTGCCCAACTGGGGCAGGCTACCGGGCTGCCAGTGGGTCTGGACACTCTTGGCTGGGCCCTGGGGCGGGTGGGGAGGGGGCTGCGTGTGGAAAGAATTGGGACAATTGAAGCCAGCTCGTTCAAAGTTGCCGTCCCATTTTCCAGAGCGCTTGTTTAGAAGGGAAAAAACATTGTCCAAATCACAGCCGAGAAAACCTGCAATTGCCAGGGAAGCGGGTGGGCGGCCAAGAAGGATTGCGACACGGCGGCCCTGGGGAGCCGGCTGCTGGTGCCAAGCCCCGCAGAGCCCAGCCCAGGGCACCTTCCCGGGTCCTGGCCTGGCCTCAGTCCTCAGAACCCAGGCCCCTCACCGTGGACGCCCAAGCCCTGCTCCGGATGGAAAGAAACACAAGCAGGGTGGTCATGGGACATCACAGTTTGCAAAGAGATTGCCCTGGTGGCCCCCTGTGAGCCTTCGCAGGGAGGGTCCGAGAATCAAGAAGTGGAGGAGGAGGTCGGACAGGTTGGCGGATGGTTGGGGCAGCTCGGAGCACTGGGTCCCAGGGTCAGGACTGTGGGCAGGAAGTCTGCAGGAACTGGGAGGGGGAGGGAGCCCCAGTTTGTAGCCACAGGGAAAGGGAGGGAGCCAAGCACTGCATTCCTGGGAAAGGGCCTGATTCCCCTGTGCCTCCTCCACCTCTGCCTCCTGCCCACCATCCAGCAGCCCGCCAGCCACAGGACGCCCTGGCCATCCCCTGAGCCACGCAGGCCACTCTACAGAACCAGCCCAGCTACAGGCCTAGTGAGGGGTATGTCCTGGATCAGGTGCCCCATCACCAACCAGCTCCCACCCTGTTGCCCACCAGCTCTCTGGGGTCTCAATCAAGGTTTTAGGGTTAAAAGTGCTTGTGGGACTGCCCACCTACTGTGTGCTGCCCACCTACTGTGTGCCAGGCTGGGGGAACTCAGGGGAAAATAGGCAAGTGCTGAGTGAGGCCCCAGGAGAGGGAGGTAACCCGGACACCCCAACACCCTGCGGCCATCTCACCCTGGCTGCTGCCCCGAGCATTCTCATGGGCAACAACCAGGGGCCCATAGGATGCCCCTGTGAGACTTAGAGAAAGGTGCCCCTGCCCAGGTGGGGTCCGGGCTTGCATCCCAGCTTGCCTGCCCCTCGCAGGGGCTTCTGCTCAGCACAACCACCCCAGCAGCAATGCTGGTCACCACGGCTGCCATTTTCAGGGCTCACTGTGCGGGAAGACCTTGACATTGTCCCTAGAGAGCCAGCCAGGTATTGATTCTAACTCTTCAGAGGTGACTATTGGAGCTGTTTGTCTCCCAGCCACACAGCAAGCAACGTGGGGGCAGCCCTGTGTCTCCCAGCACCAAGCCCACCTCTGAGCACGCGCTCAGCAAGTGTCTGTAGAATGGTCTCTTTCAACCCAGAACAACTCCCCTGACCCCATCTGATAAAGGAGGTGCAGAGATGATGCGTGGCCCGAGGCCACACAGCTGGGAGTGGTGGGCTGGGTAGGAACCGGGTGCCCTTCTCTCCTCTCTCTGTGGCCCCACCTGCTCCAGGCTGCCTGGGCCACCCCCACACATGGCAATCGCATGCAGAACAGCCTCTCTGTGACCCAGCCTGAGCCCCCTCTCCTGACTAGGCAGCTTCCCAGCCAGCAGGAAAGAGAGGCAGCGTGGGCATAAGAAGAGCCCGAGCCGCTGCGGCTAAAGCCTTTTTCTGCCATAGATTTGTGAGGTCCCTGCTCCTCCCTGAGGCTCACTCTTCCCTTCCACAGCACGAGAGGTTCCACCCCGTGATGTGCAAGATCCTTTCCTGTCTGCTAGTCTGCGATCTAGAAAGAAATGCTCAATCTGTAGCGTATGTGCCCCCACGGGGGATTTCTGCGCTCACAGCAGACATCACTAATCAATCACCAATCCATCTTTCTCACTGGGTTCATATTGAACATCAGAATCCTTCTCAATACAGTGCATTGACCAAAACTAACACATTAGAGGGAAGCTCTTTCCTATGGAGAAGCTGGGCCAGGTGCCCTGAGGAACAAGCCTCATACTTGCATCCAGGGGGAGCCGCCCTGAGTGGAGATCTCTGGCCCACGCTGGCAGGGAAGCATCAGACTATGTTGCATCCATGACCGCCTCCCCCACCAGAGCGACAGCCCCAAGACCCAGGCCAGGCCTCAAATATAGCATCAGTTTCCTTGGTGAGTACTTCTGAGCTTGTTTTGTGCCAAATTCTCCTTAAGTCAGCTCTGCTCGCATCCCCTGCCGGAAGCACCCCTCGAACTTCCCTGCCAGTGCACGTTAGGGGTTCCCGGGTCCCTCCACGGTTCATGCACCCCTTTCGTCATTCGACAAACATGCTGTGTTGTGCTTTCTGAGCCGGTAGAGCTGCTGCCCTGACTCGGGCCGAGGCCGGAGGACCTGAGGGAGCCTATGGGAGCACGAATGCCCCGGCCGGTGTGCGTCACCTGCCCCTCGCTCCTTTATCAGGACCCGTGGGTCAGAAGCAGGCGCCACCCTTGTCCTCCGGAGCTCACATTTGGGGAGGAAGAGACACGTGTGAAAGACAGTTATACATATAGTTAAAAGGCAATACATAGGAGACTGTGTGAGAAGGGGCCTGCAGGGGGCTCCTCTGGGTGCCCAGGAGGGTCTCCCCGAGGGTCTGATCTGTGAGCAGAGCCCTGGGGGGTGGGCAGGGGCTGGCTGGGCAAAGATGGGGGGTGCTTTGCCGCCTCCTCTCGTGAATCTTCCCAAGCACCACTTTGCAGAGGTGGGACTGGTGCCCCAGGGGAAGTAGCCTGCCCCCCAGCTCCTGCCACAGGGCCCTGAGGGAAGCCCTTCTGTTCTGCCTCCAGCAGAGTTGGGTCAGGAGGCCACCGAGGAAAGCTGGCTGCCCTGGAGGCTGCCAAGGGCCCCGGCTGCCTGGACTGGTGGCCTGGCAGGTGGCCTGGTGGAGGGTGACTATAGCTCTGCAGGCGAGGATGCAGTGCCCACTCCGGCCACCTCTGGCCAGCATGTGGCTATAGGTCAGAAGACACCTGCCCCTTCCCACCTGGGCTGCTGGGGGCCACTTTGCCTCGCCGACAGGCAGGCAGGCACGGTGAGCAGGACTGACAGCTGCCCCCACCCCTCCCCCTGCCAAATTGTACTTAATTATAATGACAAACGATGGCAGGCGTCCACAGCCACATCCCAGAACATGACAAACACTCCACTGCGCCGAGCCAACAAGCGCCGCTTCCCGCACCACAGTGTTCCTAGCAGGAGGCTCCGCACGGGTTATCCAAGGCCACGGCACGGCCCACGTGGTTGGCCCACGCTGGACCCTGCGGGCTAGATCAGGGTGGGCGCTTCGGGGCGAGGCCTGGGGCCCCACCGTCCCCAGAGACATGGGCCTGAGCCCCCTCATTCCCCTGGTGTCCCTCTCATCACCTGCTCATTCGAGCAAAGCGTGAAAACAGCAGCCCACCGGCTGCGGGGAAGGGCTGCAGGGCGCTCGGCAGCCCCCCGTCTCTCTGAAGTAGCTTCCAGAATCGCAGCTCCAGCCCCGCCACCCACAGGAGGGCCAGCAACCCCCGAGGCGAGTCTGTGAGAACCTGGAGGCCCGAGGGGGGAGGGTGGGCAAGGCCCAGGCTGTGGAAAGCCAGGGGCTCCTCCCCTGACTCTGTGGGGCGGGAGCGCTCCGGGGACCACAGAGGAGGGAGGTGCTGTGTCCCCTGGGAGAAGCTCCTGGCAGAGCATTAAGGGGCAGAGGAGGGAGGGGACCTGCACCCTTCTTACTCATGGCAGCAGCAAGGGCTTAAAGGAACGACAGGGCCCCCTGGCCGCTCAGGTGATTGGAGCCTCGTCCTGTGCACTGAAAGGTTGCAGGTTCAGTCCCTGGTCGGAGCGCATACTGGAGGCAACTGGTCAGTGTTTCTCTCTCTCCCTCTCCCTTCCCTTCTCTCTAAAGAATTAAAAAATATATATCCTCAGGTGAGGATTTTAAAAACAACAACAAAAAAAAAACAAACAAAGAATGACAGGGCAAGTGCTCCGTGAGGGCCATGCCACTGAGTTCGCATCCCGGAGTCTGCCATGAAGGGTGTGGTGCCTGGGTGCCCAGGGAAGAGAGGGTAGGGCAGTGGCGCTGGCTGCCCCCGAGACTGAGAAGGGCCCCTGGGCTGCAGGATGCGGGACGTGCCCCTCGGTCCCAGCGGGAGACACTGCCCAAGCAAGTCCGTGATGTGGGGAGAGCCTAGTGAAGGGAGGCTTAGGAAGAAGGGGCAGGGCGGGGTGCAGGGACTGCAGAGGCTCCTGGGGGAGGAACAGCAGAAAGAGTTATGCAACGTGCACCTTCCGTCCCCCTACCCCCACCGGCCTGAGGAAGCGAGGGGAGGAGTTCCTGGGACCTGGAGCCAGAAAGTGGAGTTGGTTGGAGAAGATTCCAAAAGCAGTGGGGCCCTTTGTTCGGGGCAGGCAGACCCCAGCACCTGGCTGGGAAGGAGCCAGAAAACCAGTGCCCAGTTCTCCTGCCCTCCACTTCCCACTCGTGCTTCCCACAGGCCAGCCACGTAGGGAGACAGAACACCCCCCTCAACAGGGCTCATTCAGATGTACCTCCTGGGCACAGAGCAGTGAGGGTGGCCCAGAGCTGGTGCACCCGGGAAAGCAGAGGGAAGCAGAGGGAAGAGCCTGCTGCCAAAGGAGCCCTGCGGGGGGGCGGGGCGGGGGGAGATACTGGGGGAAGGTTAGCTTTGTTTTCTAAGGTCTTCAAGTAAATCCCTGGGTGCAGAAACACGGTATGGGTGAGGAAGAGGAGGGTGAGGATGAGGAAGAGGAGGATGAGGATGAGGAAGAGGAGGGTGAGGAAGAGGAGAGTGAAGAAGAGGCGTGTGAGGATGAGGACACAGCTGAAATGTGTGGACAGGTGGCGAATGAAGGACTGTGAACCAGCACAGGTGACCCCTGTCTGGGTGGGGCGTGGGGCCTGGGCGTAGATATTGGGTGCAGGTGTTCAGAGGCTGAAGGAGCTGGGAGTTGATGGGTACAGCTGTGCCCTGGGATGGTTGAAATGAATGCTGGGAAGGGTCGTGGAGCCACGAAGTCGAGGATTGAGGGTCAGGGTGGTGCCTGGGCACCCACGGGGATGTGACAACCTAAGTGGCAGCCAGCCGTGGGGTGGGAAGAATGACTCAGGAAGGTTTTGGAGGTGGAGGGGCCAGTGAGGTATAGACAGATACCTGGCGGGGAGAGGAGGGGCCAGGTCTGCCTCAGCCAGAGAAGGGGAGGAGGAGGTGAGGCTGTGGGGCAGGCGCCCCAGGGCGCCCTGGGCATCATCTGCCTATTGCACAGATGGGGAGACTGAGGCCCAGAGTGGGGTGCCCACCCCCACCGCCTGGACCTGCAGGATCCAGAAATGTCTCTCTGAGATTTTGTACCCCCACCTAGATCAACCCTGTTCCTTTTAGGGGTGGCGGATGGAGTCTGTGGGGGCTGGTGGTCCACTGACGACCCATGGAAACCAAGGCCACAGGGCCCCCAGGGGCTGGCAAGTGGGAGGCGTGTGCAGCTGGGACACGTCTGTGTGGAGGTGAGTGGATTTGCTCACAGCCACGGTGACAGGCGCCCACGGGGAGGACAGGAGGCAATTGTGTCTCCAGACAGTGTGGGCACCACGGAGGGGGGCTTGGGGACGCAGGGGGGCTGCTAGGGGCTGTCTGCAGAGGGAATTTGGTGGAGCTGGGGTGCAGGGTGATATGGGGTGCATCGGCAGCGCGCATGTGAGCCTGCGTGTGGGAGGAGGGGAGGCTGTGGGTGGGTGGGAGCTAATTAGCTGGAGCCTGGTCTCCGTGCAGCGCCTGGACTGGAGCCCATGTCTGCCAGCCTCGTCTCAGCCCGCACCAGCCCCCCTCAGGCTTCCTGTGGCTCCCCATCTGCCCCAGAACCCCCCAGCCATCCTCCAGGGAGTGAGACCAGGGTCCTCCCAGTGCTGTCAACGGGGTCAGGGCACAGAGGGCCACTGGGAAGGGGGAAGGAAGCTTCTGTGGTTTCTCTGGCCCCTGGAGGTGGGGGCACGGGCCACGGGGCTCCTGACCCAGCCCAGGAAGGTCCCTCCCAGCAGCCCAGTCCAGGGGGGCTGGCACTAGCACGAGTCACAGAGCAGAACGGGTTCCCCAGGCACCCCCACCCCCCGGGACTCTGGCTCAGGCTCTTCTGGGTCTCCCGCTCCTGGGCTCGCCAGGTGGGCCCTGGCTTCTCAGAGGTCATGCATTCAGCAGCCCGGCCCATCAGCCCCAGGACCAGCCCCACAGGAGAGCCCAACCTATAGAACGGCAAACAGTCTTTTAAGAAAACCAGGAAAGGAAAACCAAGATGGAAGGAGATGGGACAGCCTCAGAGTCCAGGGCAGTAGCAAGAAGGCCACTGTCGCCCCGCTGGTGTGGCTCAGTGGTTGAGCATCAACCCAGGCACTGGTAGGTCACTGGTTCAATTCCTGGTCGGGGCATATGCCCAGGTTGTGGGCTCCATCCCCAGTGGGGAACATCCAATTAATGGTTCTCTCTCAGTGATGTTTCTATCTCTCTCTCCCTCTCCCTTCCTCTAAATAAATAAATACATACATACATACCTTTTTTTTTAAAGGCCACTGTGGGGAGTTGGGTGGGGACCAAGCCAGGGAGCAGGTGGGACAAGGGCACAGACCTGAGAGGCGCACCTCCCGGGGTCTGAGGCTCAGAGCTGATGCAGCGAACTGTCCAGGACAGGGCTGAGAGCGACGGCCCTGGTCATTCTGCAAAGTGCTGTGGACAGAACAATGGTGAGGTCCCGCAGGAGCCAGCCAAGGAGCTAAACCCGAGGGAAGCTCTGGCAGCATCCGGGAGGGCGGGCGTGGTATGGACGCTGGTCTCCGCCCAGGCCCCAATCCTCGGGGCTACAGGCACCTGAAAGTCTAACAGTTAACTTCCTTCTGATGATGAAAGTAAGGCATGCCCATCGCTAGGGGACCACTGGAGAGAAAGGTGAATGGCCTAGGGCTAGGCGGACTGCAGGCTGAGAGCCTCTGACAGCGCTCTCCGGGGACTGCTGGAGACCTGCTCAGCTCCCCTCCTGCTGGGGGCAGCCGGCCCAGAGGGCTGTGCGGACACCTGCTCAGAAGGGGCCTCCAGCATCCCCTTGTTCACACCTTCCTCAGCAAACACTGAATCCGCTCCTGTGTGCCAGCCCCGGAATGCCAGGCCACAGGAGGTGGCCGGAGAGTGGAAGGCCTGGGGTGGTGACGCCAGGTTCTGATCCCCAGAGCCTGGGAGCGTTCCCACATAGGGCAGTCTCCCAGGATGTCATCAAGTCCAGGACCTTAAGATGAGGGATGACCCCGGATCGTTTGGGTGGACCCTAAGTGCCGTCACACATGTCCCTATCAGCGAGAGGCAGAAGCGTAGACAGAGGAGAAAGAGATGTGAAGACAGAAGCAGAGGTGGAAGGGATGCAGCCACAAGGTCACGGCTGCCACCAGAAACTGCCAGAGGCCAGGAGCTGATGCTCCGCCACAGCCGCTGGAGGGCACCCAGCCCAACCACACCTCCATGTCAGTCCCTCAGGACTGCTGTCGGACTCTGGCCTCCGGACTGCAAGAGAGTACATTTCCATCATTGTAAGCCATTAAGTCTGAGGTCATCTGTACAGCGGCCGTAAGAGTCGCGGTTCTTCAGAGAAACAGAGCCAATAGGATGGAGAGAGAAAGAGAGGTTGGCTCACATGATTATGGAACAGACCAGGCCCAGGATCTGCAGGGTGAGTCAGCCACCTGGAGTCCCCGGGGAGCAGAGGGTGTAATTTTCATCTCTCTCAATCCGTTCGGGCTGCTATAACAAAATATCACAGACTGGGTGGCTTATAAACAACAGACATTGATTTCTCACAGTTCTCAAGACTGAGAGTCTGGGATCACAGAGCCATGGTCAAGTGAGAACTTGCTGTGTCCTCACATGGCAGAAGGGGAAAGGAGCTCTTTGGTCTCTTCCATAAGGGCACTAATCTCATTCGTAAGGGCCCCACCTTCAGGACATGATCACCTCCCAATGACCCCACCTCCTAATACCATCACCTCAGGGGTTAGGTTTCACAATGTGGATTTTAGACCGTAGCACTGTCCAGATCTGAAGGCCTGAGACCCAGGAGAGGGGATGGGTTCAAAGGCTGGGAGCCCTAAGGCCCAGGAAGAGCTGATGTTTCTGTTCAAGTCCAAAAGCAGGGAAGAGCCTTTGAAATGTTCCTGTTCAAAGGCAGTCATGTGAGAAGAATTCCTTTACCTAGAGGAGTGTCAGCCTTACTGTTCTCTTCTGGCCTTCGCCTGATTGGATGAGGCCCACCCATCATCCGTAGGGCAATCTGCTTTACTTAGTCTACTGATTTAAATGTTAACCTCCTTAAAACACACCCTCACAGACACACCCAGAATATGTTTGACTAAATATCTGGGCAGCTCAAGGCCCAGTCACATTGACACATAAATTAACCATCACAGCAGCCACAGGAAGCTAACACAGGCCTGGCGTGTCAGGGTAAGGAGCTCCGTCTTTGTCCTGAGAGCAATAGGGAGCCATAGAAGACTGTTGAGCAGGGAAGCATGAAGGCCTGATTGTGCATCAGGAATATCTGGTGCTGTGGCTGGAAGGGTAGACAGGGGAGGAGGTACAGAGCATGGCTGCAGGGATGGAGAAAGGAGTGAGGTATATTTAGGAAAGAAGTGAGCAGGTCCAGGTGGTGAAGGACACAAGTGGAGGGGACCTGCAGGTTCCTGGAGCAGACCTGGGCAGATGGCAGTGGAATCTCGGACTCCGCTTAGCAGGGGGTGACTGGGGTGTCACGGTGTTTGCCACCTCTGCCCCACATCTTCACAGACACCATCGTTGGGTGTTCTACCAGAGGAGGGGCAGGGCTGCCTTGGCTGCCTGGGCCCTGCCCTACCCTGGGATGGCAAGCCCTGTGGGGATGATCCCAGCTCATGGCTCTGTGAGCCGTTGGGGGGAGGGGAGTGTGAAAAGCATCTTTTTTGCTGAAGAAAAGAGAAAACCTCGCCTCACCTCAGCTGCAGGAAGCTCATTTTCTCTTCTAAATGGGACATAATCAAATTCAGCCCCAGCGCCTCATTTCCAGGCAACTTTATTCATTGTTATTTTTATTCCAAGAATTCCTTGGCATTTTCTGGGAAACACTGAAGTGTTTTATAGCTGCCTAAGTACCTACATACCCTGTTCGGAGTGAAACCCAGGAGCAAGCAGTCAGAGCCCGGGAGGACACGTGAGGTCAGCAGGCCCAGCTGGGGGGACTGCATGCAGGCTGGTTTGGGGGCCCCAGCCTCTCCGGGTGGGGTGACCCTTCTAAAAGGCTGGGGGTCTGGGTCGATGGGGACAACATCAGGCAGAAGTGTCATTCCTGGGATGCTGAAGGTGAAGGGTCGCCAAGCCAAGGGAATTGGCTCTCTCAGGGCTCTGCTGTGACACAGGGATCCAGGGAACTGAGGGGAGTGGTGCTATGTCTTTAGCCATCTCCCCATTAAGCTGGGGTTTGTGGTCCACTGGCCACCCCAGCACCCAGCAAGGACTAGAATCACCGGGCCTGTACCACATCCTCTTAGTGGCCAAACGAGAGGTTGCCTTGCACCCAAGGGCACCCCCAAGAGCTGGACAGGGTCTGCATCTCCTCTGGGTCCAGCACCAGGGCCTGGGCAGCGGGGGAGTGCCGGGATGAGCAGACAGAAGCGAGGGCAGCTGGAGGCCGACGAGGAGGCCACCACCAGGGAGGCCTGGGCTGGGACTGGGGACTGGGGACAGGACAGACAGGTCAGATGACACACAGGTGCAGCCCAGGTTTGAGGCCGGCAGTGGGCGGCTGGGGGGCAATAGAGACTGAGTGTTAGGGGCTGTCAATCTAGGAGGAATTCGGTGGAAACTTGAGGTGTGTTGGGGGTTAAGGGGGGTTCAGGACAATGAAGTCAGGAGAGAGTTTGGGGCATGAGGTTAGACTGTCCTGAGGCGGCTGTCTGGCCACTCCCGAGCTTGGGGTCCCCCTCTGCCCCTCCGCCCCTGTTCCCACAGGAGGGCTGCCCCACCTATTTTAAGCTTCTCCAGGTAACCTCAGTCCCGTCCCATGTGGCCACCAGGTCCCTCCTGGGTCCTGTGAGAATTTGTGAGTTTCAGGAGATATGGTTCCCATTCACGCTGCTTAAATCATTAAACGGCTCTTTTGTAAGAGCCATCTGACATTTAGGAAGTCCTTTGATGTCTTTCAAAGGCTTTTTAATAAGTGTTTCTAATCCTTTTCTCTTAAAAACAGGAAGTTCACTTCGCCAATGGTAAACACCAGAAGGTCGGAGTGTGGTTGGTTGGCGCTGCAGAAGCCACAGGCTCCGGTGGCTACCAAACCCGCCCAGGCTTGGCCAGTGGGCTCTGAGGACAGAACGGGAACCTCCCAGGAAGGGCTAGGGCCGCACACCAACACGTGGTGACCCCTCCCCATGCCACGCCAGGCCTTTCGGGGGACCCTCCTCAGGGGATGCCCCCTCCCCCCGCTGTCCGAGCAGAACCCCATGAGCCATCCTCAGTGTGGGCTCTTGGCCCATCCCCTGCTGCTGCCCCTCCTGCTCTCGAGATGGGACTCACCGCTCCCCTGCAGAAACCCTCCCTGGCTGCCCCCTCTGTTCCCCAGTCTTCACTTACCTGGGGATGGGGGGCACAGGACTGGGCTGGGCCCATCTGTCGCCCCTGTCTCCCCACCCATCACTCCCTTGTCCGACCACACTAAACAGCCTGAGAGTCCATAATGACTCCATCCCCTCGCACACGCTGCCCCCCACCCCCACCCCCGGAAAAGATTGCCTCCAGCTTGCCACACCGCGAATTCCTACCCATCCCTCAGTGCCCTTCCTCTGTGAAGCCTTTCCCGACTCCCTGAGCATCCTTTCTCCTCGGATCCCAGAGCCTGTGTGTCCTGCTTCGAGCCTCCTTGATGCTCTCAGCACACACTGCATGTTATTGCAAAACTATTGATGCGTTCATCGTTCCACGAGACGGGGACTGTTGTCTACTTACTTCTGCCTCAGGGCCAGGCCCACAGTAGCCCCTCAGCTAGCAGATTCCCCCAGGTCAAGGGGGTCTGACCCCTCTGGCAAGCTCTGACTTCCTGGGTACCTTGTGCCTGCCCTTCTGGACACAACCCTAATGTGGCACGTGTGAATCGGCACAGAGCCCATTGCCAGATGCAGTCACGTGGCCACACTTAGCTGCAAGGGAAGCTGGGAAATGCAGTCTTCTGGGCAGCCAGGTGCTGGCAGAGAATGGCTACTGGGGAAGAGGCAGTGGGCTCTGCCAAAACCTGGCTGGTGGGTGGCCGTGGGCTAAAGGACCACTGGAAGGAGCTGGGGAGGATGGGGGGCGGGGAGTTTCCCGTGAGATAAGGGGCGGCAGAGGAGAGCGGGCCTCGTGGATTTGGGCAGAGGGAGAGGTGGAGACATGTTTGGCTGTGTTGAGTGTGTCCTGCCTAGAACCATCCTCCTGGAGAAAGTCAGGGGACACCGTGGAGTGGGACACACCGGCAGGGACAGGGCGGTGCTCAGTGGTGACGGGGGGAGGGGGGGGGTGAGCATGAGATGGAGGAGAGGGGAATAGGAGAGGAGTTGATAAGGACTGTGGGGGCAGTGCAGCTGGGAAGTGTAGAAGGACAAGGACAGCCCAGAAGAAGACAAGACACACCTGAGGGAGAGGCTGCTGCTGCAAGGTCACGGGCTGAGTTGCGCCCTCCAGCTCTCCCTGAGGACCGTGTGGTGGGAGGAGGGGGGCGGGGGGGGAGGAAGGGGTGGCTGTCACACTGGAGGGGGCTGAGGACTGAGCAGGCAGTGGTGCTCCAGAGACAGGAGACCAGAGAGCGAGACAGACAAGGGGGAGGCGAGAGGTGCCATGGCAGGAGCAGGGGCCATCTGCCCACCCCAGCCCTGAGGACAGCCAGGCCCCGGCCTCCCCGGGGCAGGACAGGGTGCATAGCCCCTTCCACGCCTGGGTCACTGAGCTGCACCCCTGAGCCGCTCCCAGAGGACACCTGTGCGGGGCAGGGGCGCCGGACTGCCTTTTCTAGCTCAGCTCAGGGGGTCACGTCTGAGGCACTAATCCCAAGCACCATCCGATACGAAAGGCTCTCTTTGTGACCTTCTTTGACCCCTGCCACATTCCACCCTACCGAAGAGGAAACGGGAGCCCAGAGAGGTGAAGGTCACCGCCCTTGGGCAGCAGGGGAGCCTCTGTGGTGGGCGGTGTGGGGCCAGTGCTCCCATCCCCTTGACAGACTGACTGGGAAGAGAGACTCAGAGGGGCCAGCCTCACCCAAGGTCCCCGGCAGCAGGTCAGGGCTGGGCCAGTGTGGGCCCTGTCCTTGTGCTGCATGGCTGCCCCTCCGTGACCATGAGGATGGGAGGAGGGACCCAGGGAGGCCAGCTGGTCTGGGAACCCTTTAGGGGCCTCATCTCGGAACTGGGAGCTGGCAAGGGGGCACCTTGCCCATCCTCTCTCCTCCCCTCACCGCTGCCCAGGAACTTCTGGGGGCCCGGCTCAGCCACCAACTGGCCGCCAGTTCCTGGAAAGACTGGGGTGGGAATTGCTGCCTCGCTGGTCCAGGTCGCCAGCAGTGTGGAGGTCAGCCCAGCAGCCTGGGCCCCTCCGGGATCACTCACATTTCCAGGAAAATTGCAAAACATTCGAAGAACAAATGATGAATTCCTCGTAATCCTTCCCCCATTTTCCTAAAAGAAGTGTGGGGCGGGGGCCTCCTGGTCTCCAGGCAGCCCAGCGGGGGCAGGGATGGCCAAGAGATCGGTGGGTGAGAGAGGAGTCCGCCAGGGCTTGGAGGTGGGCAGCTCCGAGGGGGAGGCAGCTCCTGGACTCAGAAGCTCTGGAACCCTCAGCAGATGTCCCAGCGCCTTTCCAGCTCTGCTTGTCACGCCTCCAAGTCACGGGCCAGCCAGAGACCAGCCTCAAAGGACAGGAGCCAGGACAACCACTTGCATTTTCCCCAGGGGGTTGGGGGGCAGCTTTCAAGGACAGTCCCCATCCTGGCTTCACCCTAATGGAATCCCCTCCCCTCAAGTGTAAGCTGGACCCTGCAACTCACTTCTCAAAAGGGGTGAGATGTCATCTGCCTGCTCAGATGATGAGAGACCGGGCCTCCGCGCCTGGACTCGGCAGGCTCACCTGCCTTCACAGAGGAAGCTTCCCTTTGGGAGGGTGACTAAGGGCAGCCTCCAGCCACCACCCCCGGAGGGATGGGGAGCTGATCCTTCCCCAGCTGGGCCTCGAGATCAACGCAGCCCAGACCGTTGCCTCGATTGAGACCCTAAGCAGAGGACCCAGGTAAGTTGTGCCCCAAATCCTAACCCGCAGGAACTGTGAGATCATAAATGCTGTTGCCTTAAGCCCCTGGGTTCTGGGGTACTTTTTTACACACGATGCATAACTAATACAGCTAGCATCAGACGAGGCAGTCAAATGCTGCCTTTGCAATCTTCATGCTGCTGTGTGACCTTGGGATCACTGAACCGGAGATACCCACTCCCTCCCCCGCTCCACATACACACACACGCACACACACACACACGCGCGCGCGTGCACACACACACACGCACACACATGCACACACGCACGCACACACACACATACACACACACACACACGCACACGCACGCACACGCGCGCAACCTGTATAAATAATGGGATGTAGCTCAAGCACCAGCATAGTGCAGGGCACTTCATGGAGAGACCTGCTATTCTCACCTCCTCCACCAGACAGCCTTCCAGGATTCCCCCGCTAGATCCCACCTTCCCTCCAGTGGACACCCCAGTGAAGTGGCCTGCATCTCCATCCTAAGTGCGTTTTTCCCCACTGAGTTTCCAGTCCTCCAAATCCAGGTCTGCTGCCCCAGCACCACCACTCCTACATTGAAGTTAATGTGGTTCTTCCCAATCCAGCAAGAATGCAGCCAGAGGGTCCCACATCAAGTGCCCAACCGGAGCTTGCCCAGGAGGAAAGAAAAAGGCTCCACCAGGGGTCCCTGTATGTGAGACAGGACCTGGGACAGTGACCGGGACAGGCAGGGGTGGGGGCCTGCTGCTCAATTACTCCTCCATCCCTGAGCTCCTCCTCCAGGCCCAGCCTTGTGGGGTACAGGGCCTGAAGGCACTGAGGGTGCAGGTGGAAGGAGGTGCAGCCAAACTCATCACGGGGTCCAGAGCAGGCCAACTGAAAACACCAGACCCAGTGGCCCCCTGAGACCACAGAACACAAAGCCCCAGTGCAGTGGAGGCCAGAGAACAGGGACCCTGGATAGAGTCACTTCCAACAAATCGCTCCCCTGCAGTGTTCACCCAGGAGGCAAGGACACAACCACTTGGAGGGCAAGCTGACGGACTGGGCCACTGGTCAGCTGGACAACTGGTTCTCAGATGCTTAGGCATATCGTGTCCCCTCCCAGAGCCTCAGTTTCTCCAACAAACTAGTTCAGAATTTCTCAAAGGGAGGTAACAAGTGATTTTAAAGGTATCCAGAAAAAATTCTTTTCATTTCAAGTTATTGTTTATGCTCATATGTATCAAGAATATATATATCTATATCTATATATCTATATATATATATATATCCTTCCTATATAGTAAAAGCCTAATATGCAAATCAACCAAACGGAACCACCAGTCGCTATGACAAGCACTGACCACCAGGGGGCAGATACTCAATGCAGAAGCTGCCCCCAGCCCAAAGGCCCTAGGCCAGCCAAGGTGGGTGCCAGCTGCACGCTCCCCCCGCCCCAAATCGCCCCAGGAGGGAGACGACCAGCGGGGGTGTGGGCCACAGGGCCTGTGAGCAGGCAATGTTAGGCCAAAAAGGCGGGTGCCAGCAGGACCCGCCACCCGATCGCCCTGCCGGTCGCCCCACAGATGGGTCCTGATTGCCAGCCAGGCCTAGGGACCCTACCCATGCACGAATTTTGTGCATCAGGCCTCTAGTATATTTATATAAAAACCCTGGGTTTAATGCCTATCACGTCCG
Source organism: Myotis yumanensis (assembly GCF_028538775.1). Classification (NCBI taxonomy): domain Eukaryota; kingdom Metazoa; phylum Chordata; class Mammalia; order Chiroptera; family Vespertilionidae; genus Myotis; species Myotis yumanensis. The sequence continues at coordinate 8,136,807 of NW_027223752.1, forward strand.
AGGCTCAACCAACTGGAAGGAAGTCAGTCCTGCCGGGGTCACCTTAGCAACGGCTGTGCCCTCTCCCAGCTGTTTGCCATGAGGGCGAGGTTTGAGGCAGGAAATGGCCCTCGGAGCGTGGAGGCATATCTGTATAAAGTTTTAATACATCATATTAGAGGTCGTGGTGGTACTGTTTTACCCACAGCGTCTACACGAATTGCTACATGTTTCCTTCTCAGTGGAAGAATCTTTCATTCCCAATATAAATTACCAATTCCATTAAATGAAACTTTAATTTCTAGACTCGATATAAACAGTGAAGTTGATAAAACTATTGAAAAGGCCCAACTTCTCATTATTGATGAATGCACCATGGCATCCAGTCATGCTATAAACGCCATTGACAGATTACTCAGAGAAATTATAAATTTGAATGTTGTATTTGGTGGGAAAGTTCTCCTTCTTGGAGGGGATTTTCGACAATATCTCAGTATTGTACCGCATGCTATGGGATCGGCCATAGTACAAATAAGTTTAAAGTACTGCAATCTCTGGGGATGTTTCAGAAAGTTGTCTTTTACAACAAATATGAGATCAGAGGGTTCTGCTTATAGTGAATGGTTAGTAAAACTTGGAGATGGCAAACTTGATAGCAGTTTTCATTTAGAAATGGATATTATTGAAATCCCCTGTAAAATGATTTTTAATGGACCTATTATTGAAGCTACCTTTGGAAATAGTATATCTATAGATAATATTAAAAAAGTATCTAAACATGCAATTCTTTTTCCAAAAAATGAGCATGCTCAAAAATTAAATGAGGAAATTTTGGATATACTCGATGGAGATTTTCACACATATTCGAGTGACGATTCCACCGATTCAACATGATGCTGAAAAGGAAAATTTTGCCATCGAATTTCTTAATAGTATTACTCCTTCGAGAATGCCGTGTCATAAATTAAAATCGAAAGTGGGTGCAATCATCATGCTATTGAGAAATCTTAATAGTAAATGGGGTCTTTGTAATGGTACCAGATTTATTATCAAAAGATTACGACCTAACATTATCGAAGCTGAAGTATTGACAGGATCTGCAGAGGGAGAGGTTGTTCTTATTCCAAGAATTGATTTGTCCCCATCTGACACTGGCCTCCCATTTAAATTGATTCGACAACAGTTTCCCGTGACACCAGCATTTGTGATGACTATTAATAAATCACAAGGACAAACTCTAGACAGAGTAGGAATATTCCTACCTGAACCCGTTTTCACACACGGTCGGTTATATGTTGCTTTCTCTTGAGTTCAAAGAGCATGTGATATTAAAGTTAAAGTTCTAAATATTTCATCACAAGGGAAATTAGTCAAGCACTCTGAAAGTGTTTTCACTCTTAATGTGGTGTACAGGGAGATATTAGAATAAGTTTAACCCCTTCATCAGTCATTGTTTGCATCGCTGTTGTTTTTAGAACATGTTTTTGTTTTTATATCATGTTTTTGTTGTTTTTATATCATGCCTCTGTTGTTGTTATATCCTTTTGTTACTGTTTATTTATTAATAAATTTATATATTGTTTTCATATACATTTTACTGATTTCCTTTCATCTCTCACACTTCTATTATAGAGAAAGGGCAAATAGCAATATTAAAATATTTCCTCTAATTAATTCCCTTTTGCTGTGCATGAATTTTGTGCACCAGGCCACTAGTGTGTGTGTGTGTGTGTGTGTGTGTGTGTGTATATATATATATATATAAATATTATATTATATTAGCGTATCAAACCCAGATTTTCAGATTCTATTGTTTAGATCATAAGCACTTAAGTTTAAAAAGCAAGTTGATTTAAATAAAAACATTACAGAAATGATAAAACTGATGATACAAGGATATGACACAAATCATGTTGTGAGATTCTGTGGACCCCTCCCTGGCAGAAGAGAGGTCTTAATGGATGTAGCTAAATAAACAAAGAAGGCGCTTGGAGACCTGTGACCTCTGCATCCAGCCACCCAGTGGGCAGAAGGGCAGCCACGTTCGGAGGGCACCAGAGGCTGTCTGCCCTTAGAGACAGAGGAGCAGGGCTGCCATGGGGCAGGACTGGGAAGCTGAGGTCAGCACCAAGGGGTGGGGACAGGAAAAGGAGGAAGTGAGGGGAGGGGCCTAGGGTGAAAGTGAGGGCAAAGGTGTGCCCATTATCGCCCCAGCAGGAGGAGCCTCCAGCCTTTGGCTGGGCCCCCATAAGGTCTCCCTGTGGGTCCCTCCTCAGCCGCCAGGGCCTCTGGGGCACAGGCTGGTTCAGCTCTGGGCAAATTCCACAGCTGGGCATGAACTGAGCAGCCTCGCTCTCAGCTGGGAAGCCTGGGCCCCAGCTCTCCTCAGGGGACCCACCGCCCCACCCAGGCCACACTTTCTACTATTGACCCTGAGCAAATTGCCATGCCCAGGGAGCAGGGTGCCACCTGGGCCTCCCATCACCAAAGGATTCAAGTCCAGACCTGTGACTGGGGCCTCTGGGGCCCGCCCACTGTGTGGCTGTCTCCCACCCCACTGCCCCTGCCCCTGCCCCTGCCCCTGCCCCTGCCACTTTGACAACCCCAAGCCACCGATAGATTCTCAGGGCTACGGGAGGGCAGACCCTGCTCCCAAGAACTCACATACTGGGGACAGAGCCTCGTGCTTAAAAGCACACTGCAGTGCAGCTGCTAGGCCGATGGGTCCAGAGGACCCTAAGTGGGCCTTAAAGAGGGAGTGTTAATTTCCTGGTAAGTGGGGAAGGAGAGAAAGCAACCTGGGGAGACATGCTCCATGTGGTGGGAAAATTCTGGGAGGGCGCTGGCAGCACACTGGCTCCTGAAGGCTGCAGGTGCCCAGGCTCTCCTTATGCAGAGGGTGGGCACAGGCTGTCCGAGCGCGCCCTTCCTCCCTGGGGTCCAGCACCCGCCTGGCCTCTCTGCTCCCCTCCACGTGCTCCTCACCAGCAGCCAACACACCTGTCCCCACGCTCAGTCACTCAGAGCCCTCAGACCCATTAGCTCTGTCTGACACCCTATTGGACAGAGCACCTATGGGCCCGCTCCCTGTGCACAGATCCAGCCTATGGCTGTCCAGCTCTCTGGGCCGATGCCCACCCTTAACCAATCAGAGGCCTCTCTAGTTCTCAGCTTAACCCTAGACCTGTGCCCAGGAGAAGGGCAGGGTACAGGTCAGATGAGGGCATGGAGGACCTAGTGACGGGCATTCTCAGCATGTGAGCTGGACTGGCAGTGGCTTTGGGGCACCTTTCAATTCTCCTGCTCAGCGGCAGAGCATTCCTAGATGTCAGCAAGCACAAGCCCGAGGGTCACCCTGAGTCAGAATTTGACTCCTCCCTCCCTGGCCAGCCCCTCCCCATTCCAGACACTTCTGCGCAGCTCAATTCGGTTTCTTGATTCATTCAATGAGCATTTATGGCCCTGTCAGGTGCCAGGTGCTGCGGGGAGGGGTGGGGGGTGGCGGGGCTAGGGATTCAGCTGTGAGGGAGACACAGCCACCCCCTGGTCCCATGGCCCTGGCTGCAGCAGCCTGGCCAGGGGGTGCTCCCCCAGCCCATGTCTGACCATGGCCTCCCTCCCTTTAACACCTTCAGTGGTTTCCACCACCCTCCAGAAAAGGCTAGACCCTGCAGTTGACAAAATAATGGTCCCGCCGAAACCGGTTTGGCTCAGTGGATGGAGCGTTGGCCTGCGGACTGAAGGGTCCCAGGTTCGATTCCGGTCAAGGGCATGTACCTGGGTTGGGGGCACATCCCCAGTAGGAGATGTGCAGGAGGCAGCTGATCGATGTTTCTCTCTCATCGATGTTTCTAGTTCTCTATCTCTCTCCCTTCCTCTCTGTAGAAAATCAGTGAAATATATTTTTAAAAAAAAAATAATAATGGTCCCAAAGATGGCCTCGGCCACGTGCTGGGACCCTGTGGAGGTGCTATCTTCAGGGCAGAAGGGACTTTGCAGCAGTGATTCAGTCAGGGATCTGGAGGGGAGGGGGTGGGGGCCATGTCCTCAGGAAGCTCCTTTCAATGTGGAAGGTGGGGGGGCAGGAGAGTCAGGGGGTGTGACCTGAGGCTGAAGGGGCCAGGCGATGCGATGCGGGCGCCTCCGGAAGCAGATCCTCCCCTGGAGCCTCTGGAGGACCAGCCCTGCCGCCCGTGCTGGACTCCTGGGCTGTGAGGTGATAAATGGGTTGGTTTTAAGCAGTTACAGCAGCAGTGGGAAACTAATACAGCCCCAGCCCCTCCCGGGCGCCCAAGGCCTGCCACCTCCCCCCCCCCCCCCCAGCCTCAGGGAGCCTCTCCCCTCTCACCCCCACCCGCAGCTCCCAGCCCCTTGGCCTTCACTCCGCTGCTGCCTGATGCAGCCCTCCTCCCACAGGGCCTGGCCAGCGCCTCCTCTGGCACAGCCCTCACTGTCCCTTCCTCCGTGGGGCTTTCTAGATCCTCAGAATTCTCTACTTTGAGCAAATGGGGAATTTGCCAGAAGGTAACGGGGTAGTCCTGTGGTCAGCAAACTGCGGCTTGCGAGCCACATGCGGCTCTTTGGCCCCTTGAGTGTGGCTCTTCCTAAGCCTTAGGAGCACCCTAATTAAGTTAATAACAATGTACCTACCTATATAATTTCAGTTTAAAAAATTTGGCTCTCAAAAGAAATTTCAATCGTTGTACTGTTGATATTTGGCTCTGTTGACTAATGAGTTTGCCGACCACTGGGGTAGTCCATGGCCTCCAGATCTTGGAAGAGACGGGGCTGGGGTTTCTGAAAGCCCTGAGCCTCGGGACTGGAAGGACAGTCCTTGGAGGGCCCCACCAGCAGGTGGCTTGCAGCGACCAACGCCTGGCCTTGGATCCCACCACTTCAGACCCAAGTGCTGGCCTCTCATGCTGTGCACCTACCCAGGGTCACGGTAGGGTGAGGCACCTCAACAGGTGGTCCTGACCTGAGGGTCTCAGGAAGGGCTGGAATTTCAGGAATGCAGAATCAACAGGTGCTCCCTGCCCCTGCCGGCCCACCTCCCAGGGCTCAGTCACCCCCATCACAGTATGTCCTACACTGGCCCCCTGCGGCCCCCACCCGGCCATGCGCCCTCAAGGGTAGGCAGCTGAGCAGTCACCCTGCTGGGGGCCCTCACTGAGCAGAGAGCCCTGCACCTTTCTGAGCAAGGCCCACCGGGAAGCATCCGGAGGCCAGGGCTGCTGCAGGAGCTCAGAGGCTGAGGGCTCTGGGGCAGGGCATGGGTCTCCCCACAGGAGGACAGAAGAGCATCCACACCACAGACCTGCAGACAGCCTAGAGACCAGTCCCTCCCTCTCCGGGCCTCGGATCCACATCTCACACCTGTTAGAGTGGCTACTATAAAGTAAAATGTAAAGGAAAACAATTGAGGTGAGGATGTGGAGAAATAGGAACCCCAAGCACTGCTGATGGAACGCAAAACGGGGCAAGTTCCTCAAAACAAGTTAAACCTAGAGCAGTGATGGCGAACCTATGACATGCGTGTCAGAGGTGACACGCGAACTCATTTTTTTGGTTGATTTTTCTTTGTTAAATGGCATTTAAAAATATAAAATAAATATCAAAAATATACGTCTTTGTTTTACTATGGTTGCAAATATCAAAACATTTCTATATGTGACACGGCACCAGAGTTACTAGGGTTTTTCAAAATGCTGACACGCCAGCTCAAAAGGTTTGCCATCACTGGCCTAGAGCTGCCACATGATCCAGCCATTCCATTGCTGGGTATGTCCTCAAAAGAACTGAAGGCAGGAGCTCAAAGAGATGTCTGTGCACCCATGTCCACAGCAGACGTCAGTCACGGAAGCCACCCAGGTGCCCATCGACACGTAAACGGATCCGCCAAATGTGGTCCATCCAGATAGTGGAAGGTCACTCTGCCTTAAGAGGAAAGAATGCCTGACACCTGCTACAACGTGGACGAACCTTGAGGATACTGTGTTAAATGAAATAAGCCAGTCACAGAAGGACCAGTATTTTATGATTCCACTTGTATGAACTCCCTAGAGCAGTCAGACTCCTAGAAACAGAAAGTACATGGTGGGTGCCAGGGGCTGGGGGAGGAGGATGGGGAGTTAGCGTTTAACAGAGTTTTCGTTTTGCGAGATGAAGACAGTTCTGGAGATGGGTGGTGGTGATGGTTACACAACAACGTGAACATACTTAATGCCACTAAGCTGTGTTCTAAAAGTGGTTAAAGGTGGCCCTGCCTGGGTGGCTCGGTTGGTTGGAGCATCATCCTGTGCACCAAAAGGTTGTGGGTTCGATTCCCAGCCAGGACACATACCTAAGTTGCAGGTTAAATCCCCAGTCAGGGTGCATATGGGAGTCAACTGATCAATGTTTCTCTCCCATTAATATTTCTCTCTCCCTCCCCTCCTAACCCCCGCCTCTTACCATCTCTCTAAAAAATCAATTTACAAAAACATATCCTGCCCTGCTGGCATGGCTCAGTGGTTGAGCGTCAATCTATGAACCAGGAGGTCATAGTTGGATTCCCAGTCAGGGCACATGCCCAGTAGGGGACGTGCAGGAGGCACTGACTGATGATTCTCTCTCATCATTGATGTTTCTCTCTCCTCCTCCTCCTCCTCCTCCTCCTCCTGTCTCTTCCTCTCTGAAATCAATAAAAATATATTTTATTAAATTGTATCATGTTGCAGTTGAAAGGGAACCCCAGCTCCTAAAGCAGGAGAGAGCAAGATGATGTCGGGGGTGGGACCCCAGGCCCACTTTCTCAGCCCCCACCCTCAGCACCGCCACTGGGGTGACCCCCAAGCCTGACACTCCCAGCCCAGTGCCTCTCTGGCCCCTTCCAGGCTGGTGGGTCCCACTCAGAATCCAAGGCTCCAAAAGTGGGGCCCCGATGAGAAAAGCTCCTCCTGCCCTCACTGGCCAGAGCTCCAGGGGCCCTGCCTCCTCACCTGCAGCCCCTGGGGGGTGAGGTGAGCCTGCGGAGCACTGGGCAGCCAGCTCCAAGGAGGGTGGGCCTCCTCCGGAGGGGTCCGGTCGGGACTGCTTCCCGTAGGGCAGCAGGGGCTAACGGGGCACCTGGGCAACCTTGGGGACCTACAGTTCTGCAATATTAAAAACAGCTTCTGGAAAGGAAGCTCCCTCTCCTACTCTGCAGCCATTTCCAGAGGTTCCGAGATCATTAATTTAAGTGCAAGAAAAGCCCTGGTGGAAAACGTTCACTGTTACAAGCTAAATGTTTGCATGTGGGTTATTAAATTCCCCCAGCCCTGGGGAGGGGGGTGTCAGGGAGAGCAAGGAAGAGGAAGGGCGGCCCCTTTAAATAGGAAGGTGAGGGGACAGCGCAGGGGCAGGGGAGAGGAGTGGCCCTTCTCACTAAAAGTGGGTTCAGCCCAGGGGAGGAACCAACACACACCAGTGCCTTTGAATCAGGCTCTCATCTCAGCCTCACTCTGCACGTGGACTGTCACCCACGTGTTCATACTGGACGCACCTGAGCCACTGGACCATTCTGTAGTTTGTCCAAAGAGCCACAGTTACAACGTGGCAGAGCCAGCGCTCAAACCCATGGACACATCCCTTCCATGACCCCAGAGGGCCAACCATGTGCTCTAAAAAGCAGTCTCCAACCTGTGGCTGGCTGACCTCTAGTCATTAATCACTTAGTCATCCTGCAAAGAGTTGATGGACCTCTCTATCTAGACTAGTATTAATTAGGATATAGTTTTGGCCACTATAACAAATGCCAAAAGTACACTGGGTTAAACAAGAGAGAAGGGTGTAACCGTCTGAGTTTCAGCAGTCTAGACACTACGTTACTGTGGTGGTGACCCAGGTTCTTTCTACCTTGTTGCTCTGTAATCCTCAACCCCCGACTTCTATCCCATAGTCAACATGGCTGCACCAGCTCCTGCCATCATGTCTGTCATCCAGCAGTGTGATGGGGAGAGGAAGAAGGGGAAGCCACCTCTCTTCCCTTTAGGGGCAGGACCCCGAGGTTTCATAGGTCACTTCTTACATGTCATTGGCAAGGTTTTAGTCAAATAGCTACATGTAGCCGAAAGAGAGGCTGAGACCTGGAATGGGTCACCATGTGCCCAGCTCAAATTTGGGGTTTCTTTTGGAAGAGAGGAAACTGGATATTGTAGGGGAAGGAATTAGCCATCTTTGCCACTAGAATACAATCTTCCCTTCCTCCCAGGACCAGGGTGAACCAACATCATGGGTAAAAGACAGCAGCAGATTGCCAGGGGAGGAAAGAGGTGATCTGATGAGAAATCTGAGGAGGCTTCCTGGAGGAGGCCACATCTGGACCAAGCCTTGAAGGACAGCTAGAGTTTGGGAGGAGGAGATGGAAAGGAGTTCCAGAGGGAGAAGGTGGGAGAACTGGCTGATGGAGCTTGTGTGGAGAAACTGGTTCCATGTGAAGAGCGTGAACTTGGGGCCAGAAGACCTACGTTTGAGTCCTGACACTGAGTCAGCGGAGGCACCCGGTCTCCCTGAGCCTTGGTGTGCTCCCTCGTTGGAAGGCTGGTGGTCTCTGGCACACCTCCTCACAGGCCTGCAACTTGTTGGTCATGGCTGCCACATCTCACGGCTGGGGCACCGGGTCAGTGTGGGGCGGGGCAGAAGATGAAGCTAAAAAGGGAAGTGGGGGACCCCCCCAGGAGGCCTCAAAGGCCAGGCCAAGCGGCTTAGATGCTGCTCAGGAGCCACACAGGCACTTGCGTGGCTGGGCAGCATCCTGAGCAGAGAGCAGCTCTCTACACACGCCTGGAACATGGTGGGAAATGCGATCGGGGGTGTGGAAACACAGCGGGAGGCGCTGCAAAGTCCCTGGAGAGAGACGCAGGGCATGGACCTGCTGAAACCTGGGAACTCTTCAATCCTGACCAGGCATTTGGGAAGACTGCCAGGAGGAAGCGGCCCCGAAGCTGTCAGCCAAAGTGGGAGGAGGGGGAGGACTTCCCCTGGAGGGGACCAGTGAAGAAGGAGGACCCATGTTCAGGGCCTAGCAGTGCTCCCACCTAAACACTCAGAGCCCGGTCCCCAGCGGCGAGCAGGTGCTGGGCCTGGCGTGCACGCACATCCCAGCTGACCCTCCCAGTGACCGGGACAGGCGCAGATGCTTGCTCCCAATTCACAGACGAGGAAGCTGGAGCAGAGAGAGCTGAGCACTTCACTGAGGCCGCACAGCCAGGCGTTGGCCCGGCAGCCAGACCAGCGCGCCCGGCACTGCTGGACCGTCCTGGGCTGAGGGATGTCCTTCAGGAAACCTGACATCACTGTCTAGACTCGGAAAGGCCTTTCCTCCTGAACAAGGGATAAAACTCAAGAATTGCTCTGCCTGCATCACACCCTCAAGGCATCCCTTAGGAGGCAGGGAGAGTGACCACACTGAACCTGAGGCCAGAGAGGTGAGGCCTCATGCCCGGGTCACACAGCCGGTCCATGGCCGGACAGCATTTACATCCAGTTCTCTATGACTCCAGTCCTGGTTCCCCAAGTTGTTCCTCCTCCTCCTCCTCCTCCTCCTCCTCCTCCTCCTCCTCCTCCTCTTCCTCCTCCTTGCTGAGGCCTCTCCTCCCTCCCCCCTCATTCCTGGCGTGCTCTCAGCAAAGAGAACATGCTCTGAGTCTCTGTTTCCCTGGGAGAAATCCATTTTCAGAATCTGGAGGTGTTAAAATGTGTTCTTTTTTTCCTCTCCAAAGGAGTCCTTCTTGAGGACAGAGGTGCCCCCAGAATCCCTCTAAGGCCACCGCAGGCCAGACCAGAACCCAGGGCTGCCCTTGTGGGAGGCCATGACCCCCACAGTGGTCCCCACACGTGGTCTCAGGGAGGTGACTCTCCATCGCAGGACAGTGAGAGCTCAGGACATGTCCGGACCTCCAGCCTCAACCTCAGAAGATGCTCATTTGCTGCCCTGCCTGGCTGCGGGCAGCAGTTACAGAGCCCACCTGCCAGCAGGTGCCCGGGGCAGACTCCATGCTGCCTTCACCAGACTGTCCTCCTCTGAGTGACAGCTGGGCCCATGATGGTCACAGGAGCCTTTTGCCTTAAAGGGCAGAGGCATCACTGTGAGCATCCTCTAATCCACAGTGCCACCCGGGGAGCTCAAACCTAGGCACAGGGGGCGGTCGGAGAGTGAGGGAGAAGGGAGAGAAGGGAGGGGCAGGTTGGAGGGATGTGGCAGGGAAGCCCCGGGTTCCAGTTCTGGCTCCAGACCCTGAGCAGGTAAGTCTGCACAGCTGTGCAGCACCCTCAACCACCACCCCCCCACCCCCGTGGGTGCTCACCCACATCCCTGAGCCAATGGGATGGGATGTGAGCAGACACAGAATGGGCAGGGCTTTCAAAGAGTTTGTGCACCAGGCTTTCTTTCCATGCCTCCCCTACCCCGTGAGATCAGGCCCGCGCGAGCTGCCAGAGGACCAGGGATGCATGGAGCAGAGCAGAGCCACCATCTCAGCCGGGGCCACCCTAAGTCAGCTGACACCAGCCCCCCGACCTCCAGGCAGGCCAGGGAGCCCGCCAAGACCCCAGAGCAGTGGAACCTCACAGCACAGAGAAACAAGCACTCGTCGTCGTGTGGTTATTCTCACTGTGCCCATAGATGGCGGGGCGGGTTCCTCACTCACCAGGTACCACCGCCTGCTCTGAGACACACCGCACACCCCTCGAGCCTCTGAGGCTCAAAAGGCCAAGGGCTTGTTCAGGGTCACACGGGAAGAGGGTGCAAATCCAGAAGCTCTCCCGGCTCCTGCGTCCACCATCTGCCGGCCTGGCCGACGGGTGAGTCAGTCCCAGCCTGCCCGGGGGCCACGGTCAGTGGGGGGGACACAGGGAGGCAGAGCACCCTGGCTGACAGGAGGATCTCGGGATGCAAGGAGTGGCGTTGTGCCAAGCCCTGAAGAAGATCGACTTCTGGGGCTGAGAGTGAGGAAGTGGGGAGGGCCTTCTTGGTGGCAGGACCAGCAGGAGCGAGGAAGGACTCTCTTAGTCCACTCTGGCCAAATGGCCATCGCCACCACCTCCCACCCACTGCCCGTGACACCCCACGAGGGCAAGAATATGGACACATTTCTCCCCTTGCAGAGCCAGACTGCCCCCCCCCCCCCCCCCATCAGATCCATCAGACACTGGCTGGGAAAAGGCGGTCATATACACACACTGCTGCTCCTCGAACCCTTTGGTGCCAGGCACGCCACATCCACAATCTCCCAGGCCCTAAGCAGAGGGTACCAGCACCCTCCTTCACAGATGAGCAACTGCAGCCCAGAGAGGTTTAGGAACATGCCCACAGGATGTTCATCAAATCTGTGAGATTCCAAAGGTCAAAGGTCCCCTCAGTGGAAAGGCCTGGTCCTTTTAGGACGATGGCCACAGCTGACCGGCATTCCCACCCGGTTCAGCCTGCGGCCCCTGGAAATGCCATTTGTAGAGAAGCCTTTGCCCGGAACGGCGCTACCAAGGCTCTGACCCTGTGGCCAGGCTGTGGGGGCTGCCGCGGGGCTGGTTTGAGCTGGTCCTGCACCGACATGGGGGTGGGTGCTGTGGGTTCCCCCTCCCGCCATCCCCCCTCCGGCTTGTCAGCAGCCATCTTTCCCCTGATGCTGTGAATCCCGAAAGCAAAGCAAACCGGCCTATTTACAATGTGAGGCGTGGACCTCTGCCCACCTGGACATCGTCTCCTGAGGCCTCTGGGCACCTCCACCTCGGTGTATCCCCATAAACTCAGCAGCCTCCACCACAGACCATCTCTTCCCCGGGGCTCCACTGGGCCAGGTCATCACACCCCCTCCAGGTCTCCCCATGCCCTCTTCCCCCCCAGATGGGGCCCTTCTGCCCCCAGAGCACCCTGGCTGAACAGCTCTTAACTGGAGAGTATGGGTTTTGGAGTCAGACATCAGCTCTGTGTCCTCGGGCAAATCACCTCTCTGAGCCTCAGTTTCTCATCTGTGAAATGGGGACAGTAACTGTCTGTACCCCGTTAACTATGTGGCTCAAGAAAGGCAGCCGCTATTGTTATCATGCTCCTTGGTAGTTCGACATGTATGTGTCCAGCAGCTCCCCTGCCCCTATCTGGGAGGATCCGCACAGTTCACGTGAGTCGGGACCCCTCTCTGAGATAGATGGGCACAACACCCAGATCTGCCCTAGGCAGCTGATCCCCCATAGGCCTCTCCAAGGTTTCTGCCTTGAGTGATTGTGCTCTCTCCTCTCTGGGTGGCCAGGACCCCAAAGCCAGGGCTCCTGGGGCCACCTTGCCCACGTGCAGAGAGAGAGAGCCACCTGAGAACCAAGCTGGGCAGAGGCCGGAGAGGCAGGGCCTTGGCAGCATCCTTTGAGCACCTGGATACAGCCGTGCCTGATGGCATGGCTCCTCCTGGACTTTGCACTGACTACAGCCAGTAAATTCCTTCTTAAAGTTACTTTGGATGGAGTTTCTGCCATGTGCAAACCTGAACCAAACGCAATTACTGGGCTCAGGGAGGTGCCTGGGGACCACAAGGCTTCACTGAGATGGGCCACTGGAACGAGGAAGCCTGAAGCTTGGACTCCTAGCAGGACCTTTTGTGGGCAAGGAGTGGGCACCTGGACCCAAGCTCCTGAAGTGCCTGAGAGCCGATTACACTTGCACACAGTGCCTGGCATTTGGTGGGGGCTCATCCAGCCGTCACTCCTAGTTCACTGCACTTCCATGCCCTGGACTCTACTCCGGGGGTGGTGGGTGCATGACTGAACTTTTTCTTACAATAACCTCCCTATCAGGTGGTTGCTGTGCTCATTTCTCAGATGGAGGCACAGAGAGTTGGTGTAACTTGCCCGAGATCACACAGCTTGGCCGCCATGGAGTGAGTGGGAAGGCAGTGCCGTGCTCCTGCTGGGACACCCAGAGCCATCGCCTTCCCTGCCCCTCGTGTCCCCCACCTGCTCCAGAAGGTCCTGTGGAACACCAGGGGCCTTTGTGGAGGAGGGCAGGCGTGCTGAAGGAGGATGCGCTCCAGCCTTCCATACCTCTTAACTGGAGAGTATGGGTTTTGGAGTCAGACATCAGCTCTGTGTCCTCGGGCAAATCACCTCTCTGAGCCTCAGTTACTGTCCCCATTTCACAGATGAGAAACTGAGGCTCAGAGAGGTGACTTGCCTGAGGACACAGAGCTGATGTCTGACTCCAAAACCCATACTTTCCAGTTAAGAGGTATGGAAGGCTGGAGCGCATCCTCCTTCAGCACGCCTACCCTCCCAGTGCGCTGGCCGGAGACCTGGCTGACTCTCTCTGGGAGCCTTGCATGGACCAGGGTTGGGGAACGGGTCCGTGGCAAAAGAACAGAAGGCTCAGGAGGACACTTCCACCCTAAAACAGCCCAGGGCAGCAGTGAAGCCTCATGAGGGAGCAGGTCTTGTCACCGCTTCACAGATCAGCCCTTTGAGGGTCCCGCTGCAACCTGAGCTCCCCTGCTGGCTGAGCCTTCTCTCATTTAGCTCGCACACAGCCTGGGGGCTGCCCCCTGATGATCCCGAGATTCAGATGGAAACTGAGGAAGGCACGGCCACACGCACAGCCATGCATGAGGCTCAGCAGGACGGTCATTTTTATCTTTAGGACACTGGGAATCAACCAATCATGTTTCGCCACATGGACAACATCTGTCCTGGGTCTGTGGTCCATGGGAGGACACAGCGGCTGCACTGTGTCCCCAGTGGGAAGTGGGTCCTTCCTCGATTTCCCTTTTTCTTCTCACTGTGGTACCTCCTGCTGGTCCATGGTGTCCTCCAGGGACTCGAAAGGCACTGGGGAAGGAGACTGGGTAGAAAGAAATAGACACACCACGTGCGCACCTGGCATTGCCCTGCGTGGCGTAGTGAACATAGGTTGGTGACACCAGGTTCACCTCTCGGTTGAGGAACTTGAGGCCCAGAGAATCAAGGGACTAAGAGTGCCTGTCTGCTGGCTGGTTGTATCCCACCTTTTTCCAGAGAGGGTAAGAGAGGGACAGGACGGACTGGCCTGACAGTGGCCCTGCAGCCAGCCTCGGGGTTCAGAGCAGGGTCTGTCCTTCACACACGTGGCTCAGCACCCCAACGCCCAGGCAGCCCAGGCAGCTTCCCATGCGGGACCTCGGGCAGGCATCGGCCCACCTCGAGAAGCTAATGGAGGGGGCTGGAGTGAGGGGCCTGCCTGGGCACCAGGGAGCCCTGTGGGCACTCCTGTGTCTGCCTTCAGAGCAAGAACATGTCAGAGCCCATCCTGGGTCTGATGAGTGGGGACAGCCCATGCAGTGAGGACCTCAGAGCTAAGGCGGGAATGGGGCAGTGAACGATGGCGCTGGGAGCAAGTAACGAGGCCAGGAGGCCAGGCGCCTTCCATCCTCAAGTAGGGGTCTCACAGGCCCACAGCAGCTGGCAGGGGCAGGACAGGGCCTAGAGGACTTCCGAGGACCTCCTGGAGTTTAGAGGCAGCACAGGGAAGGCACTGGGAAGCACAGTGCAGACGAGGCCAGAGGAAGAGACAGGACTCAGCCGGGTCACAAAGCAGATTCCCAGGGCATCACCCCCTAGGCCTGCTCCTCCCCTTGGCCAAGAGCCCAGGCCCCGAATGCTGCCCAGACACTCCACTCCATCCAGGCCCTGAGGCCCCAACACGCTCTTCTGGCCTGGCTCCCAGGCTGCCCAACCACTGGGAGCCCCACTGTCGGCCCCATTCCTGCCTCACACTCCTGGAGGGTGCCCGGCTGGGGCTGGAGAGGGACTGCGACCAGACCGCTGAGCGCGGAGCACCTCCCCCGCCCACTGCAGGTGTCCACCTGTGCAGTCTGGCCACACTGGAGTCAGGAGAGGTGGGAGGGCGTTTGGAAAGAAATCATTCTTGAAGCCCGTGAGAAGGGTGAGCGCAGGCATGGGAGGGCCAGGCTCCACGGGGGGACCTGCTTATCCAGAAGGGACACAGGTTGGCCCAGAGGGGACTCCCTGGCTGCCAACACGTCCTACCTTGCTCGCTGCTGCTGGTGTGCAAATGGGCTAAACGAAATATCTGGAAATTCTCCTGAAACAAGTTTTCAGTAAGTCCACACTGCACTCATTGATGCATTTTGCAAAAGTTTATTGAGGTTTTCCTGGGTGCCAGGTGCAGGGTCGTCACTCCAGAGGACCCAGCGGCCAACCTGGGAGAAGCTGGGCCGGGGCGGCAGGCACAAAACCCAGTGGTGAAACCCGCCCCTGCTGAGGCTGCCGATGCGGAGGAAGGCTGAAGGCAGGAGGGCACCGGGGAGGGGGGCACAGAGGAAAGCTCAGGTCCCTCTGGGAGACCAGGCAGGCTGGACCCAGGCAGGCTGCCAATGCGGAGGAAGGCTGAAGGCAGGAGGGCACCGGGGAGGGGGGGCACGGAGGAAGGCTCAGGTCCCTCTGGGAGACCAGGCAGGCTGGACCCAGGTGGAGGTGAAGGTAGTGGAGGAGGAGGAATGAGAGTCACCAGGGGAGGGAGAAGGGCTGAGGGAACAGCATGTGTGGGGGCTCAGAGGCAGGACAGTGCCTGGGAATGCCCAGAGCATCAAGAAGCCAATGGGGGGGGGGGGGAGGCCAAGATAGGGACAATGACCAAGAAGGGCTGAAGCCCAGGCAGCCAGGCCACACTGAGGTGGGACAAGGGCACAGCCAGCACACACCTGTAGCTGTGGCTGGTCCATCTCCTCCCAGAAGCCTCAAGAGGCCCTCCGGCCCCAAGGAAGTCTCAGCATCAACCTCTCTGGGCACTGGGAGTTACTCTGCCAGGAGGGAGACCGTGGCTGCACCACCGCACACCCACCCACCCACCCACCAAGCCCCACACGGGGCAATGTGGGGGAGGGGTCAGGGCCCAGGCACACCCCCAAGCCCTCCCTTTCACAGGAGACAGCCCCAGGAGGAGAGTCTGGGAAGCAGGGAGGCCCCCTCCCCAAAGCCCAGCACTCCCCCGGTCCCAGCCCCTTGCCAAGTTGCTCCTGGACACCAAATGGACCCAGTCCCACTTGTCGCTCCTTGCCTTTCCCCTGCCCGCCCCCTGCTGGAGCTGTGAGAGGGCAGGCAGAATGGGGCAGCCCAGCCAGGCCCAGAGGCCTGGGGCACAGCCCCAGCTCCAACCCCGGTCCCCACAGGACAAAGCCTGCAAGGCCACTGGGGCCAAACCACTGCAAGAGGCCTGGTGCTCCCCCAAATCCCAGGTGGGTCTTGGCCTTGGGCCAAGATTCTCACTGCTGATCCCTAGGACAGGGTGGGCAGCCGGTAGAACGGGCCAGGCCTAAGGTGAGCTGGGGGTGCTGCCCTGGGCTGGGGGCAGGGTGGGGCAGGGGCTGCTTGGGGAGGAAAGGGGGTTTGAGACAGGGAGAGGAGAAGGAGGAAGGAGCAGTGGGGAACGGGGGCAGGGTTAGCCCTGGATTAAGTCCCAAGCTGAGATCTGGGTCCCAAAGGCCAAAGGCCAGTACCACCTGGATCTGTCCTCACCTGTGCAAGGGGCGGGGAGCCAGGTGGGACTGAGCGCCTTGTCCAATGTTCTGGAATCCCAAGGTGTGGGGTGCAGCCAGTCAGCACAAGCAGCAGAGCAGGTCCCCCAGAGCAGCCCACAGCCCTAAGATGATGCTCCCCTGAGTCTGCGTGGGGCTGGAGGGTGTGGAGGCTGCTGGCTGGGCAGGACTCGACCTGGACGCACCCCCAAAGGAGACCAGACAGGCCCAGACCACACCCGCCACACACACACCATGACCATCACCACATATCCCAGGCAGCACAAAAGGCTCTCCCAGCCCAAGGAGGCTTTTCATTTTCGGAAACTAAATGTGGAAGTGGGGGGGGGGGGGGGGGCATGGCCCTGCCCAGTTCTGGCGCCAGGACAGGTCCTTGAAGGGCGCCCTCAGAAATCAAGGAATCGGGGCTTGAGAGTTTGTCCAACAAAAGTTGGGACTCCTCTTGCCCCAGCCCAGGAGGCAGCAACCCCAAGCCCCCAACCCTCTCAGGAGACTTGCCAAGTGGCCTTTGCTCCCTATACTCTCCACCCCCCACCCCAACAAAAAAAAAAAAAGGAAACAACTTTGCTAATGCAGAGGTGCTCTTCCGGAAGACAAAGGGGATTCCACCTCCATCACCACTCCACCCACCCCCCAAACCCCCCACTTCCCCCCAAGGTCCACACCCCACCCCTCACCACAGCCCAGCCAGGTTTGGCTCAGGGAGAATTCACTAACCTACCTGAAAGCCCCCTACCAGGGTGGTTGGGGCCCGGACAGGCTCGGAGAAGTAGGGGAAGAGGCTGGCTTCCTTCGGGGGGAGAAGTTCCTGGGCTGTGCAGCCCCCACCGCCCCGGGCCCAGGCGGCAGAGAAATGGCCTGACTGGGAGGAAGAGGAGAGGGGCTACATTCCCACGCCCACCGCCTGCCCCTCGCGGTCTTGTCCTGCCGAAGCCACAGGGCCAACGGGAAGCTCACGGGGCAGAGTCCCTCCAAGGCCGGGAACACCGGAGGGGGGACCTCCGCACCTGAGTCCTCGTCGTCTATCCCGCGCGCACAGGTCCCGCTGGGTCCGGGCTGAAGGCTCCAAGCCCCGAGGCTGACGTCTCCGGACTTGTTCCCTCGCCGCCGCCGCGAGCGATTTACCCTCGCCCTTTCGGCCCCGCGAGCCCCCACCTCGGCCGGGGCGCGAGCGAGGTCTCCGTCCCGGGAAGAAGTTGGGCGGCCAGTCCCGGGTCGGGCGGCGCACGGGACGCCGGCGGCAGTGCCCCGCGGACTCGGGCTCAGCCACCGCCGCCCAGACAAGTCCCCACGACTGTGAGGGCTTCCCGGACAGCTCGACTCCACAGACGGGGTGCAAATCGCTCGGGACCGGACGCAGGCAAGGCCGAGTCGGAGGGGGACTTGTTCCCAGCTTCAGGGACCAGGGGTCAGGGCACTTCCCCGCCCCGCCGCCCCTGAGACCTAGTCGCCGGTCCCGCGCCCGAGCAATCGGAAGGACGCGGCGGCAGGACCAATTCAGGCCCCCGCGGAGTTGGGGAGTCGCCCCTCACCCCGAAAGCCTCATCCCCGGTTGGAAGTACGCACTTTGCGCGTCCGTGCGCCTCCGCGACTAGTCGAGCCGCAGCGCTCGCGGCCGGCGAAGGTGGCTCAGCTCGGGCGCTCCAGTCCCGACGTTCCCGGGGCAGAGAGCAACGTCCGGGGACGCACGGGACGGGTGCGCCCGGCGGCCGGGGCTGCGCCGGGCGAGGCAAGCGGCGAGAGGGGAGCGCTCCGGGATTCAGGCAACAGCTACCCCTAGTGGGAGAGCCGCCGGGGCCGCCGCCACCCCGCGCCCTTGCCCCGCGCCCCGCGCCCGCTGAGCCCCGCGTCCGAAGCGCGCCGGGTCGGCTGGGCGCAGGGACGGCGCTTCTCTCTCCATCCTTCCCGTCTGCGGCGCCCGGCGCTCACCGGCCCGCGGGCCCTGCCCTCCGCGCCTCCCGCTGGGCCCCAGGCCGCTGACCCAGAGCTAAGGCGCGGGGCAGGGACGCGATGGGACGGGGCGGGCGCGGCCGGGGCGGCGCGCGGCAGCCTCGGGCAACGGCGGGGAGCGCCGAGCGCGGTGTGCGTGGCGGGGCCGTGCGGGGGGTGGCCGTGTGCGAGGCGCGAATGTGAGCGCGCGCGGGAGACGAGCGGGCGAGCGGGCTCCGGGAGGCGAGCGGAGCCCGCGGGCGAACAGGGAAGGCGGCAGGGACCCAAAGTTGCCTCCTCGCGGGCCCGCGTCCCCGGAGGGGCGGGAGCCGGGGCCAGCCGAGCGGCGGCCTGGGACCCGGGCCCCGGCGGCACCTGGGCAGCGGACCCGCACGAGCAGCAGCGGCGGGGGCGGCGTTGGCGGCGGCGGCGGCGCGCGGGAAGCGAACCGAAGCTCCGGCGCGGCTCGGCGAGCGCTGGAGAGCTCCGCTCAGGTGCGCGGCGAGCGGGGCGCGGGCCGGGGCCGGGCTGCTGGGACCGGAGCCGCGCCCGCGCTCGCACTAACTGGAGGATCTCCGCTGCAGGCGCCCGGGTCCCAGGTTCAGCTCGCCGTCCCGGGAGGCAGCCCCGGCCGGGGTCCCCCGCCCCTGGGAGCTGGCTAGGCAGCCGGGCCCCAGGCACGACCGCCCCGGCCGCCCCGCCCTCCTGCCGCCGGCGCCCGCCCCAGGCCCAGGATTTCTGATTTCTAAGGCTTTGGCCCTGCGGCTGGGGCATCCCTCCGGGCTCAAGTTGCAAGGGGGCGGGCCCGGCCGGAGGTGGAGTCTGCCGCCAAGTGAAGCCTCGGCTATAAATCGAGCTCCCTGCACAGCTCCAGCCAGATGCCGGGCCAGGCCGCCCCGCCGTTGTTGGGGGGAGAGGGTGGAGGGTCCCAGGGGGCTTGGGGGGCCGTGGCTACCATGCTCCGCTCCCTCTTGCTTCACGCCCTGAGGCTCTGCGCCCAGACCGCCTCGTGCCTCACGCTCTTCCCGCGCTTCCTCTGCACGGCCTTCATGCTCTGGCTCCTCGACTTCCTGTGCATCCGCAAGCATTTTTTGGGCCGGAGACGCCGGGGTCGGCCCGAACCTGAAGTGGAGCTCAACAGTGACGAGGAGGAGGTGCCCCCCGACGACCCGCCCATCTGCGTGTCCGACGACAACCGCCTGTGCACCATGGCGTCGCTGAAGGCGGTGTGGCACGGCCAAAAGCTGGATCTCTTCAAGCAGGCGCACGAGGGCGGCCCGGCGCCCAACTCCCAGGTGGTCCTGCCCGAAGGCTTCCAGTACCAGCACATCCTCGACTACGCGCGAGGGGACCGGCCGCTGGTGCTCAATTTCGGCAGCTGCACCTGACCACCGTTCATGGCGCGAATGAGCGCCTTCCGGCGCCTGGTCACCAAGTACCAGCGCCACGTGGACTTTCTCATCATCTACATCGAGGAGGCACACCCCTCAGACGGCTGGGTCACCACTGACACCCCCTACATCATCCCACAGCACCGGAGCCTGGACGACCGGGTCAGCGCCGCGCGTGTTCTGCAGCAGGGGGTGCCCGGCTGCGCCCTGGTCCTCGACACCATGACCAACTCCAGCAGCTCAGCCTACGGCGCCTACTTCGAGCGCCTCTACGTCGTCCAGAGCGGCATCATCATGTACCAGGGCGGCCGCGGCCCTGACGGCTACCAGGTCTCGGAGCTGCGCACCTGGTTGGAGCGCTATGATGAGCAGCTGCACAGCGCTCTGCCCCGGCCAGTGTAGGCAGCCGAGGGGCCCTGGACTGAACTTGGAGGGCCCCGCCTTCGAGCCTTCGAAGTCCACGTGCACACAAGGTCCCAACCCAAGTCCGCTTTGGCGAGGGCCCAGCGACCAGCTGTGCTGAGCCACAGGTCGCAGGCTGGGTCTGCACCCTCCCCCAGGCCACCTGAAGACTCCCCACCCGCCTCCTCTGCTTCCGTGACTGTCCCTGCCTGGCTGGGTCTCAGGCCCCTTCTGAGTGTGGATGTGGTGCTACCCTTTGCTGCTGCCCCTGGACTTGTCCCACAGAGACCCCTGCTGTGTTCTCCCACCCCCTCCCCAGAGAAGAGGGCCAAGCCTTTGCCAGGGTCCGGGGCCTCTGCAGAGAGACTCCCGCTGCGTCCTGGCACCTGCGCTCGGCTGGGCTCAGCAGTGTGCACAGCCCACCCTGGTTGCCCGGCACCACACCTGCCGCTTGGGGAGGGGTGCCCGCTGTTTTGTGTCTGTTTCGTGTCCGTGAGGTGGGGGAGGGGGGTGGGCAGGGTTGTTTCCCCCCCTTAGTTGGGGTGCTCTGGAGCCCCGTTGCTGATGATGAGCTGCCTCTAACTGGTCTTAACCACGAGCTGCTTCTGAATTGCAGGGGGGCTCCCAGGGGCGCCTAAACCCAGCGGGGGGAAGAGCCCTGGGCTTCCGAGAGGAAACCGCCATAAAGGGGGTGGGAAACGGGGGGGGGGGGGGTGGGAAGGGTCTTGGGACCAGAGAAGAAAGTTCCAGAGGTTCGCAGAGGCCCAAGGAGAAGGGAGAGGCTAAGGCTCCCAGAAATGGGGGCTGGGGGGCTGAGGGGGTGGGGGTGGGGCCTGGGTGAGAGGCCTCCTGTGCAGAACTGCCCAGTGCAGGGTCGGGAGGGGGGAGGGGGGGGCTGACTTGGAGGACATTTGGTGAGTGTTTGCTGGGAGCATTTCCTGTATATAAACTTGTATTACGTGACAATAATAAAGGCTGATGTAAAACTGCTGTGGGATTGCCTTTGGTCCCTTTGTTTTTCCTTCCCCCTGAACAGCGGCAAGAATTACACAAAAATCTCCCCTCGGGTTCCCATGGTGCCCCTGGAAGGAAGGGTGGGGTCGCGGGCAGGGGGACAGGGGAAGGGGGATGGGGACCCTACAGAGACAGGTTCTGTGGCGGTACCGGGCGCGCGCACGTGCATGGTACCGGGTGGAGGAGTTCGGGTCACCTGCCGCACGTACACACACACACACACACACACACACACACACACACACACACACCCCTGCCCCTGCAGGAGTGAATCTAACTTCTCCCAGTGTCCGCCCTGCGGGGAGGCGGCTGTGTGAGGGCCATGGGGGCTGTGGATCAGGTAGGGCTGGGCTCTGGCCACCTCGGGCGCCTCTGCACACCTGGCTCCTCCCCAGCCCCCTGCCAGCATCTGGCTTCTCCCTTAGCCGCTTTCCGCGCCTGCAAACCTGTCTCCCCACCCCACCCCATCCCCACCGGGCAGCGGAGGTCCGCGGGAGCCGTTCTAGCGGGGCTCCCGGCGGTGGAAGGAGAGGTGATGGGAGAGGGAGCGCGCAGCTACCGCCATCACACCAGCAGCAGCACCTACGGCAGAGCTGGGGTGGCGCGGCGTGCGCCCCCCTCCCAGGAGCTCCCTCCTCCTGACCCTCCTCAGCTTCCCCAAGTCCGAGCCAACGCCCCCCGCCAAAGGGCTGGGAAGCGGAGGAGGAGGAGGAGGGGGAGAGAGACCAGAAAGAGAGAGACTGCCGACTGCAGGGACGGGGGCTAGGGAGGAGGGGGTCGCGAGGTTCAGCACAAATCCTCGCCCTCAGTCAAGGCCAGGCGCTCCCAGCCCCGCTTCGCTCCCTCCCCTGCTGCTCCCTTGGTGGGGGGTGACCCGGGGACCCAGGGGTTAGCAGGGACCCGCCGCGCTCTGCTAGCGACACCTGGAGCGGGAGAATGGGCGGGAGGAAGGAGCGCGGAGGCGGGGGGCCCAGCCCTGAGTGGAAAAGCGGGGACAGCCGAACTTCCCCGGCTGGGGTACCCGGGCCGTCCAGGTGAGGAAGGGGGGGAGTGTGGGTGAGCGTCCGGGTGTGAGCCAGCGCGCACTCTGGAGGGGTCCGCGCCGGGGGGGACAGGGGCGCAGCGGGCGGGAGGGAAGAGAGAGGCCCCTGCACCACCCAGGCTGCCTCCTCTCTGCGCCCAGCCCCGCGCGGCTCCTCCTTGAAAACTTTTTGAAACTGACACTCTGGGCTTGGGGGGGTGGGGAGGGGGGAACGCGATGGGGAGAGAAGGAAGGTTTTGCTTTAAAAGTATTTATGAAAAATAACTTCTAAGAAAGTTGGCACAGATGCTATTTCTGCATCTCCTCCCCTCCTCTTCCCCCTGCGCGCTGCTTCTCACCCAAACCCCCAGGAGGAACACGGAGAGAGAAAGCGGCGGGGACCCGACCGGGAGGTGGGGAGGCCGGTCCCGAGCTCCAGCCCGCGCTGGCCCGGTGGGAGTTTGGCGGCTGGGAGGAAGCGGAGGGTCTCCCGGGACCGCTGGGGACACGGGGGGGGGGGGGGTTCGGGGGGGCTCACTGCGCGCTCCGGGGATCCCTGGACCTGCCTGCCTCTTGGGGTCCAGTTAGACCCGCTGAGCGACTTCCCTCCCCAAGAAGCTGCACCCTTGGCGCTGGGACCGAAACTTGGAGCGCTTGGCGCTGGGACCCGTGGCCCCTGCCACTGCCCGGGCCCTGGATGCCCAGGAGCGTTCTGGCACCTCATCCCCGCCACCTTTTCCTCTTTCCCTTCCCCTTCCTCTCTCCCGCTCCCCCACCCTCATCTTTCTGTTTCTTTGTCTCTTCCTTTCCTCTCCTTCTTTGCTTGTTTCTTCCTTTCCTTTCTTTCTCTTTCTCTCTTGTCCTTTAAAACCTCCCCCTCCTTGTAAAAACAATGCGAGCTCATTGCCGAAATCACAGAAAGGTAGGGAGAAGAAAATAAAACGAACCTGATGCAACCTCTGGGTGGGCACTTTCAAATTTGCCTCTTCCTGGCCCTCACACTTGTAAAGAGATTTTTTAAAAAACAGAGCGGGATTCGCCTTTCGTAGCCTGACAGTAACTTTTGACTCCTGCTACCCCACTTTCCCTGTCAGTAAGCGGTACACAGGCCAGGTGTTCGGGCACTCTGGCATAGGGAGGTTCCCATAGGGCAGCCTACACCGGTTTAAGTGAAATTGCTCAGTCAAGGCATGTGCACGACCTTAAAGATGTCTGCTTTGCCATAGTTTGCTCAACTACCTTCCAGAAAATCTGTTTTATTTGATTTTATTTTTTTTATGTTTCCCCAGTGCTCGCTCGCTCTCTTATGTATCTATACATGAAAATGCACAGATAATACATAAATCCATCCTCAATAATACATTTTAAAAACAGGAGAACATAGAGCAGAAAACACAAGCCTCGCTTAGAGCAGGATTTTTCAAACTTCATAGAGCAGTGGGCCATGAAACCAGCTTCTCAGATGAGTCAAGAACTGAAACAGAACACATGCACTATAAATACCATGTACATTTCACCTAGGGTGACCACAGTTTTTGGAAACGTTTGTTTCAGGGTGTGTGTGTGTGTGTGTGTGTGTGTACAGGTGGCTGATGTGAAATGCATTTCTCCTGAGGGATCAAACGGGCTTGGAAATGTTGGAAAGCCACCACCCTGAAGTTCCCATTCTTCCCTGGTCCTGGACAGCCCCTGAGACCTGTGGAGTGTTTCCTTCCAGACTCTGCGTCACCTACTGACATCCTCAGATCTGGGTTCTGTAATCAAGATCACACTGCACAGCGATGATCGCCCCACCCACGCCACACACTTTTCTCCCGCCATTCCTTCTCCTGGCCTCCTTTCCCTGTCCACACATCTGGAGGGAGCAGGTCTGTGCCGCAGGATACCTCCTGGCAGCACCATCGGCTGTCTGGGCCCCCCACCCCACCCAGAAGGAACTCAGCTCTGCCCTCGTGCTCAGTCATTAGCACTTTCAAGGTCCACCATCAGCTTAGCCCATGGTTTAGCCTCAAGCAGGGCGAGGGAGGTGGGGCATTAAGCAGGTTGGTAGAGGAGATCATATTTGCCCCTCGCAGGCACAAGTGCCTCCCCAGGAAGACATGGAGGGAAGGGCATCCTGGGTGGAGGGTGCTGCTGGTGCCAAACCAGTAGAGGCCTGAAAGTAAGAGTTGTGCTCAGAAAACAGGGAGCCCCCCCAGGTGGCTGCAAAACAGGAGGGTGGGGAGGAGGAGGAAGGGCAGAGAGGAGCCTTGGGCACCAGCCCAGAATCCCTGCTGAGCCTCAGGGGTGGGAGCCTCAGACCCGAAAGAGGGGAAGTGGGAGGGAGAGGGGAAGGAGCATGGGATGCCTGGGGATGGGGGTGGGTGAGCGCATCCACCCAGCCTCCACTGACAGAAGGTACAGCTGCGCTTTCAGGAGACAGGCTAGCATCTCAGCCTTGCACCCAGCAACTGTCCTTAGGTACTTACCTGAAGGAAATCATCAAACTACTGGCCAAAGGGGCAGGTGGATACCAAGAGGTTCGCGGCCTCCCCTTTGTAGTATCCAGACCTCCACTTGTAGGAAAGTAATGTCCCTCACCATCCCCCACAGGTGGAGTGGTAGAGTGACATCTGTGTGCTTGCCCTGGGGCCAGGCGCTGGGCACAGCGTTCTATCAGGAGTGTTTGATTTGCTCATCCTCACATCCCTCTTAGATGAAGATGATCCTTAGCCCCATTCCATTGATGAAGAAACTGAGGCGTGGCCTGGTTGGAATAAGCTGGGTCTACGTGTGATGGGCTGAATTGTGTCCTCCTCCAAAATCCATACGTGGAAGTCCTAACCCCTCCTACCTGAGGATGTGCCCTTATTCGGAGATCGGATCTTTAAAGAGGTAATTAAGTTAGGATGAGGTCACTAGACCGGGCCCTAGTCCATAAGGACTGATGTCCTTATAAGAAGAGATGAGGGCACAGACACACACAGAGGTACCACCAAGTAAAGACACAGTGGATGGCAGCCATCGGCAAGCCGGACACAGAGGCCTCAGGAGAGCCAGCCTCCAGAACTGTCAGGCAGTCATTTTCTGCTGTGTCAGCCCGCCTACACCCGGTCTGTGGTCCTTTGCTAGGGCAGCCCGAGCAAACTAAGGCACAAGGTCATGCTCTAGATTCTAGAGTCTGGAAAATGGCTTTGAACACAGGCCCCTCCAACCCTAGTGCTGGGGTTTAACACGGGCTACACAGCCTTCCTCCCACGGGAGTCAGGGCGCCTAGACTTCCCACCCTCTGCAGTTACACGCAAGTACAGCCCAGGCCAGTGAGTCTGAACTGGGAGGTGAGGGCGTGCGCTCTTCTCTAATATCTGCGCGCGCACACACACACACACACACACACACACACGCAGCTCTAGAAAAATCTCCCCGGGGAAGTTCGCGGTAGCTGTCTCTGTGTGGGTGGATTAGAGTGTTTTCTTACTTTCTCCTCGTCTGTAGCCTGTGATTTTTCTGTAGTGAGCATGTATTGCTCTTATGACAAAAAAATAAAACTAAAAACAGCAAAACCAAAGGCTGTGGCAAGTAGCAACCTGGAGGCAGGGAGGCCAGGGCACACAGAGGTTGTGGCTGGAGGTAGTGAGTCCTGGACCAGGCCCAGCGGTGGAGGTGAGAGGTATTGGCTGGCGGTGCTGAGCTGAGAGACCGTTGGGAGGGAGAAAGGCGACAGGGCTGCCTAATAAAATACAGGGCACCAGTTAAATGTGAATTTCAGATAAGCAACTGATAATCTTTCAGCATTAAGAATGTCCAGATACTGCATGGATATACTTAAACTAAAAAATGTATTTGTTGTTTCTCTGCAACTCACATTTAACTATACGTCCTGGGTGGGTTGCTTGTTTTATCAAATTTGACCGTCCCAAGTGGGGGTGGGGGTGGGTGCAGACAGGATGCAGTCTGTCTGAGGCCCAGGGAGAGGCAGCCTCAGAGCTCAAAGACCACAGTCTCTAAGGTCTTCGCTTCCATCTTCCCAAGACAGCTGGGCCCCAGTGGCCAGAGGCCCCCAGACTCTCCAGAGCCTGCATCTGGTGACCTGGAGCCGAGGAAGACATGGCCAGAGGCTCAACCAGCCGCACAGTTTGCAGGGCCCGGTGCAAGATGAAAACGCAGGACCCCTTGTTCAAACAGCAGGGGACACAGTGCCAGTAAGGTGTCCAATACAAAGCTTTGTTCTTCCTCCTGGGGTACCTCAACTTGCTATGGGATTTATTTGCTATTTCATATCATAAATCAATTAAAAATTAGCATTTAAAATGATGCATTGGTCTGGGTTTCTGTAACATGCAGAGAGGTTTACTATCAAGATTGGGCTCACGTGACCATGGAGGCAGAGAAGTCCAACATTTGCAGTCGGCAAGCCAGAGGCCCAGAAGAGCCACTGATGGATGTACTAGTAAGTTCCAATCCAAGTCCAAAGGCTGAGACCCCGGAGAGCCAGCGGTGTGTTTCAGGCGGGACTCTGAGCCTGAAGGCAGTCGGGCAGAGAGAACAAACTCGCCCTTCCTCACGCAGCCTTTCCTGCTACTCGGGCCTTCAACGGGTTAGACAAGGCCCACCCACATTGGGAGAGCAATCTGCATCCCTCAGCCCGCCAATTCAAATGTTAACCTCAGCCCGGCTGGCGTGGCTCAGTGGTTGAGCATCGACCTATGAACCAGGAGGTCACAGTTTGATTCCCGGTCGGGGCACATGCCCGGGTTGCGGGCTCGATCCCCAGCGTGGGGCTTACAGGAGGCAACCGATCCATGATTCTCTCTCTTCATTGATGTTTCTCTCTCTCTCTCCCTCTCCCTTCCTCCCTGAGATCAATAAAAATATATTTAAAAAAACAAATGTTAACCTCATCCAGAAATACCCTCACAGACACGCCCAGAATAATGTTCCACTAAATGCCTTGGCACCACGCAGCCCGGGGACTTGACACAATTCACCGTCACAAATGACTAGCATGAATTATACCATTCATCTTTCCTATTTCAAATGCAGTAGAAGATCCTTTACTCCATATGTGGAACCATTGAAATGTCACAGTTAGTATTTTGTGGCTCGTACCTGCACGTGGGTTTTATTCTCACCAGGAGAGTGGAAATGCCACACAAAGTGGACTCATCTGTTCTCACTTCACTTCCCGGGACACACACACTTAGCAACACGCTCGGCCTTCCGTTTGCCCCTGAGCGTGGAAGCGCTGGACGGGACTGCGGGGGCCCAGCTCTCCCTTCCTCCCTGCGCCAGCATTTCCAGGGCCCGGGGCGACGGCTTCCACACACACACCGGCCTCGAACTCACTCTGAGTCTCACTGAACTCCTGTGTGTCCTGGGTCCGCTGACGGGCTCTGCACAAGGGACCTCACCGATGCTACGTGTGAGCAGGTAGCAGGGAACGGAGCTGAGCTTCCTCTTCTGCCTCCACGTGCTCCAGGGTCCCGTCTGACTTCACTTCCAAGCTCAAGTGCAAAGACAAAAATTAGTAGGAATTCCTAGACGCTGGCAGCAGGGCATTAACTCGGGCCCAGGGCCTATGGAGCAAGGGGCCTGCACCGCTGCCCGGGTGCACCCATGAAGCCCACCCTGACTGCCAGGCCCCACGGCGGGCCTCCTGACACCCCGTCCAGGCCTGCACACACCCGTGCACTCACACACTGGGGCGCACGCGTACCACATGCTCTCACTCAGACACACGCCTGTGCGTCCCTGTTGGCTCCTCGGGTCGGCACAGTGGTCGAGTGACGGCTGCTCCCAGCTCTCCCGGGAGGAGAGGAGCTCAGAGATATTAGCTAATGTCCCAGGACACATGCTTTTGGCCTCCAAAGCCATACCCTTGGCTCTTGCCGCTGCACTTGGCTGCCTCTCAGGGGACATCCCCTTACCAGCCCTTTGCCTGTCCCAGCCGGGTGCCGTGAGGATAGCAGGTGGACACTCGCCGTCACGGTGCAGGAGCCTCTGCCACCAGGGGAGAGGAGGGTAAGGTGCGCAGCAGAGGAAGCCGCAAAGGCCAAGGAATGGCACCCAGCCCAGCACTGAGCCAGAGATGCCATGCAGGTACGTGCGTGAGGGTGTGAGAGCGGGTATTCGAGCCTGGATGAGGGTATATACCACACGACTGCTCTCCAGACCCCAGTTCCCACCAGGCGTGTACCGGACACTGGAGGCCCGGTCGCATCCTCACAGAGCAGTCCGACTAATTGGAGAGACAGAAACCAACAATGCAGAAAGCCCAGGAGGTGGGGAACCCAAGGCAGGAGGTCAGGGAGGGCTTCCTGGAGGAGGTATACCATGCAGGATTGGGAGCCAGGTGGGAAGGGGCCTCAGGGATGAAAAGAATAGCACGTGTGGAGCCTTGGCAGTGGGAACAATGTGCTGGCAGGTCTGGGCAATGGCAGTAAAGTCCATGAGGCCCGGGGGGGGGGGGGGGGGGGGCGGGGGGCAGGCAGGGAAGAAAGGTGAGGCTGGAAGGCCCCTTGTGGAGTTGATGCTTTACCTTGAAGGCTCTGAGGGAGGCAGGAAAGTGCCCTGCAGTGAGTGGAGGAGGGGGCTCAGTTCAGGGTGGCCGTCCCTAATGGAGACCTGACCACCCAAATGAAGATGCTGGGCTCCAGCCAGTCCAGGCCACAGCCCTGCCCTCTCTGGCCTGAACTTCCTCCCCCTGATGCCCAGCCGCACTCTGGGAAGGCAGGGCCAGTCACACTGCTCTGCACAGAGCCCGGAGCTGTCAAGCTCAGGGGTAGAACAGCCCGTGCTGGAGCCCCCCTACCCCCCATTTTTTTGCACCCTCACCTCTGGAGACAATACAGAATCAGGAAGCACAAAGCACCAGCTCCGTGGACTGGGCAGGGCTCCAGGGAGCAGCCCCCTGAAAGGAAGCCCGCTGGTGGCAAGAATTGGAATCCTGCTGTCTTCCCAGTGGCCACAAATGGCTATAAACCCTGAGCAGCTCACACAGAGCTGCAGAGGCTGTTCTCAGGCCCACCCCGGCACTCACAGGAAGAGTAGGACCACGGGAATTTTGGAGGAGAAAGCATCGGGGAGACCCATGCTTCCATTCATTCCTGAGACAGATATCCATTCCAGGCCTGAAGTGAGCTAGCCACGTGCCTGCTCCACAGGATAGAGCTAGCACGGAGCTCACAATCGGGTTGGGGAGAGCAATGATTATATACAGAAACGCTCTGGGTGGTAACAATCAACAAACCAATATTGAGTAGTAACAATAACTGAAGAAAAATAAGGTCAGCATCGCAGCTATCCATCACTGTGGAGAGGATCACCCCAAAACCTAGAGGTTTAAAACCATATCTGATCGGTCCTAGCTGCTGTTGCTCACTGGTTGGACCATCGGCCCCCACACCAAAGGGTCTCGGGTTCGATTTCCGGTCAAGGGCATGTACCTGGGTGACAGGTATGGCAGTCAGGCAGGAGCTGGGGCTGGTGTCACCTTGAGAACTTCCGTATTCACATTTCTGGTGTCTATGGCCAGCTGCCAGCTGGGCAATTCCTGGGCCTGTGGCCACAATACGTATGTGGGGGTCCCAGTGTGTGATCTGAGCTTCATCCCAGTATGTCAGCTCGGCTCCAAAAGCGAGGGTCCCAAGAAACAGGACAGAGCTATGAGGCAATTCTATGACTTAGGGAGTCACGTGGCATTGCTTCTGCAAACTCTGTCCAGGAGGTCACCGAAGTCCGCCTGCTGGAGGGGAGGGGACACAGACCCCAGCGCTGGATGAGAGGCATGTCAAGGCCGCCCTGGGGCAGCAGGCTGCTCTGTGGCTGCTAGTTTTGGAAAAAACGCCAGGGTAAGGGGTAGTAGACAAGCAAGGCAGCGGCCCAGGAGAGGCAGACAGACCACAGGCCCGAGACAGGCTCATGCCATGCGGGAACCCGGGGGCTGACACGGGGTGTCAGCAATCAACGAGGATGGAGGGCTGGTCAGTCACGTGGCAGGGGCCAATGAGGAGGAAACCACAGTGTACCCCTGGCCACACAAATAACCAGCCAGTGCGGTGAAGACCCGAGTACGGAACGGACACTGTCAGAACTTGTGGAAGGATGCGAAGGGGAACAGGTCCAGCCGCAGTGAGATCCCACCTCACACCCACTGGGATGGCGACGAGGAAAAAGCAAACAGCAGAAAACGTTGGCGAGGATGTGGGGGAATTGGCAGCCTGGGTTCTGCTGATGGGAACGCAAAATGGTCCAGCTGCTAGGAAAAACAGCATGGCGCTTCCTCCAAAAAGTTAACCTAAAATTACCGTCTGATCCAGCAGTTCCTCTTCTGGGTTTAAACCCAAAAGAACCGGAAGCAGGATCTGAAGGAGATAAGTGTGCACCTGTGTCCACAGCAGCATCATTCACAATAGAAGAAAGGTGTTGGCAACCCAGGCGCCCATGGACGGATGGACGGCCGAGCAAAATGTGACGTGTACTAAAATGGAATATTATTCAGCCTTAAGAAGGAAGGAAATTCTGACACCTGCTACAGCATGGATGGGCCTTGAGGGCATTATGCTAAGTGAATTAAGCTTGTCCCGCAAGGACAAGTGCTGTACAATTCCACTTCAATGAGGCCCCTAGAGCAATCAGACACATAGAGACAGGAAGTAGATGGTGGGTGCCAGGGGCTGTGGGAAGAGAAGAGGGAGTTGGTGTTGAACGGGGACAGAATTTCAGTTTTACAGGATGAGAAGCATTCTGGGGATGGATGGTGGTGATGGCTACACATCAAAGTCAATTTACCCACTGAATCGTACACTTAAAAATGGCAAAAATGGTAAACTTTGTTATATGTATTTTATCCCAATTTTAAAATACATACTCACACACGTGTTTTAAGAAGAGTGCCTCTACTGTTCTTAGGCTGGGGGAAATTTCCCTATTTAAAGAAGAAAAGACAAACATAAGGGAAATACTGCTAGATGACAATACTATTGTCTTTTCTGTAACCGAAGATGCTATCAGCGCGGTTGGCACTCAGCTGGTGTGTTTGCCTGCCCCTCCAGACTCTGACCACCCGCTGGCCTGCCTCGGTCTCCATCCACAGACCCTCTTCGGAGCCCACAGTCCTCGGTGTCCCGTCCACTCTCCCTCCTCTCACCCCCAAGGGCCTGGAGGTGGTGCCGGCCCCTCTGTCACCAGCCGGGCACTGCCCCTCACTGATTTCTGAGCCTTGGCAAATAGCCCCTTACTAAAGCCTCCTCGATACCCCACCTGAGCGTGTCCGTTGTTTCCTGCTGTTCAACAAGGACCAAGCAGAGACTGTGGGAGCAGATCTGTAGCTCATATAGACAATGAGCTTGTACACGCAGGAGACGGGTGGGCAAAGAATGGGAACCAGCAACTGTCCAAAGTGGAAGGGAGGACAGCAGGGAGCACGTGAGGCCGCCTACCTCCCAAAGATGTCCACGTCCTAATCCTCAGACCCTGTGCATATATGTCCCCAGACGTGACAAAGGGACTTTGCAGATGTGATGAAGTTGAGGACCCTGAGAAGGGAGACGAGCCTGGATTTTCCCAGTGTCATCACAATATCATCCTGAGATGGAGACAGGAGGGCCAGAGGAGAGAGACCGGATGATACTCTACTGCAGGGTTTGAAGTAGAAGGAAGGGGCCACAAGCCAAGGAATGCCGGTGACTCTAGAAGCTAAAAATGGGGAGAAAGGAAAGGACTCCCCCTGGAAACCCCAGAAGGAATGCAGCCCGGCCACACCTTGGCTGCAGCCCAGTGAGAACCCTGTCGTCTGACCCCCAGCCTGTGAGAGAACAAATTTGTGTCGTTTAAACCACTAAATTATGGTAATTTGGAAATAGGAATCCATTACACCTTCACTACAGTCAGGGGGATGCAAACCGAAACAGTGATGTCACACCTCTTCCCTCCTAGGTTGGCAACAGGCCAGGGGGCCCCCGGGGAGACAGGGGACAGGATCGCCCTCCCCCGGTTGAGAGGGCCGGACAGGAGAGGAGTTCTGGGGCACTCGGCAGCATCACAGAACCTGGACGTGCTCACACCCAGGACTCAGGGGAGCAACTCCCAGCCCCGCCCCCAGGCTCGTCTCCCTTCTCAGGGTCCTCAACTTCATCGTATCTGCGAAGTCCCTTTGCCACGTCTGGGGACACGCATGCACAGGGTCTGGGAATGAGGACGTGCACATCTTTGAGAGGCGGGCGGCCTGCCATCCTCCCTTCCGCTTTGGACAGTTGCTAGTTTCCGGTGTAGCTCCTCAGAGACGGCCCCAGTGACCATTCCTGCTGGGCTCCCCACTCTTCGCCGGCTTTAACCAGCAGCAGGGACAGCCTGGGCATCTGGGTCCCTGCTGGGGGCTAGCCCCAGCGGTCCAGGGGTTCCCAAAGGTGTGGACGGAGTCGGCGAAGAATGTTTTACACAGAGACAGCGTTCAGAATGCTCTAGCTTTCCTTAGTCTCACAGTCTCCATGGATCTTCCCTGTGCCTGGCTGAGGCCACAGAGAAAGATCCCAAGGCAAGCTGAGCCTTTATTTTATAGTGAGCGGTAAACAAGGTAGTGGTTTCCATAGTTACACAGTTCTTGTGAGTTTCACTTGTTTTGGCCACTTCCTGCACTTCCCTCAGCCCATTAGCTTCCCAGATAAGATCTAGAGAGCCTCATAAGGTGAAGCCTAATTATGCTAAGAGGGCTGTGCCCTCTAAGCTGGGAATTGTTTGTGACTTTGCCCACAGGTCAGTCCGAGGCTTCACCCTCTATCAGCTCCCCACAGGTCCCGGCCTGAGGAAGGCCTGGCAGCTTCTGCTTTCATGCTTTTGGGGGTCTGAGCCACCATGTAAGGGGCAGGCTACTCTGCTGAGAAAGAAGCGGGACCCGCCACCCCAGCGCCCCTGGAGCTGCCCTCTGACTGCAGGAGAGAGCCTAAGGGAGACCAGCGAACCCCACTAGCCGGTCAACCCCAGAAGCAGAGAAATGATGAAACGTTGAAGTGCCCCCGTCTGGGCACCCCTTATGCAGCAGTTGGGGAGGAGAACACTGGATGGGGACCCCCCAGGAGCACAGGGAGGCCCCCCAGTGGTGATGCTCTGTAAGGCCCTGTGTCAGGGGTGGAGGTGGGTGGACTATAGAGCAATGGACTCCCTTCTGCTGCTGGAATGAATGGCGGGATCCACGCTTGCACCAGGGCGGCCCCAGGAACAGGTGTGTGTTCCCTGTGACTGTGTGTGCAGGACATACGCAGGTGCGGTAGCTCCACCGAAACAGCAAGATCCGCGGCTGCCCGGGCGGGCGGGAGGGGCTGCTTCCTGAGGACGAGGGAAATGTTCCGGAAGCTGATAGAGGTGGCCGCCCAGCGCTGTGAGTGCGTGCAGCGCCATTCAAGCGCACCCTTCCTTCCGGTTCGTTTCACGTTGTGTGCATTTTATCTCCATCACGGAGAATTGCGTGGCGCGGAAAAGCGAGTTGCAGAAGGATGGGTCTAAGGCGGAAAGGGCACACATTATCTCAGATGTACTTACGGGCATGCGCACACAGACAAAGCAAACAACATCAGGTGCGCCCTCGAAAGCCTGTCTCCTTCTCCGGGGCCCCTGGGAGAACGTGTTGTGAGGGAAGATGAGGGGTGTCCAGCCATAGCTAATGTTGATTTCATGTTTAACAATGAAAAGCAAAGGTTGCAATGCGTTGAATCTGGGTAGTGGTCATGGTCATGGTTATAGTTTTCTCTCTACTCTTCTGTATGTGTGAAATATTTCGTAATTTCACATGAAGAACAGAGTCCACTCCCTCTGCCCGACCCCACTTCACCTCCCAACGCAGCAGGAAAAAGCCCTCAGTTCTCAGGGACCCTTCCAGGGACCCTCGTGATCCAGCTGGCCGTGGGGCTGGGTTCCAGCTCACCCCGTAATTGCTGGCAGGCCATGCTTTCCACCAGGTACCGCTTCCCGAGGCTCCCTCACCAAATCCAGGAGAAGACCTGGTTACAATGGCCATTTTGCAGGTGGGGAAACCGAGGCGTGGGAGGTTCAGTACCCAGGGCTCTAGAGGCAGAACCAGGGACCCCCTCTCCAGGCAGTCAGGCTCCTGGGGATGGGACAACCTGCATTTGCTGCACTGCCTGGCGTACCCGTCAAGCCCAAGGGGTTCTGTGCTGGGCGGCACCAGAACCGAGGCCACACTTCCTTTCCAGGATGGGCACCACCGTCCCAAACCCACTGCCCTCGCCTGTGTCTACGAGAGTCCAGCACCACTGGGGACAAGACAAAGGATATGCAGTAGCAGGTGACTCGCCCTCACCGTCGGGGCCCCAGGTGGGTCCTGAAGTTGGCTCCACGGCCACCCTGGACCCCTGTCCAGGCAGCACCACACTGTGACCCCGGTGCCCTGCCCTCGGGGGACGGCACACGCAGATGTGTAAGGAGGAGTTTCAAACCACTTCTCGGAACCGGTGGTGGGTCAGAGGCGGGGGCCGAGCTGTGAGCTTCTGCCCCCTCAGCCTCGGCCACTTTGTGGTTTTGTTTGTTTGTTTGTTTGTTTGTTCTTAATCTTTATTGTTGAAAGTATGACATAGGTCCTCCTTTTCCCCCCACTAACCTCCCCCAGCCCGCTCCCACCTCCCCCCCACTCCCAGGCCCTCACCACCCATTGTCTGTGTCCCCGGATCATGCACATATGCATAGAAGGTCATTGGTTGACCTCTTCCCACCCACCCTCCCCTGCCTTCCCTCTGAGGTTCAACAGTCTGTTTATGGTCCTATGTCTCCGGGCCTATTTTTGATCATCAGTTTATTGGGTTCATTAGATTCCACATATGAGCAAGATCACGTGATACTTATCTTTCTCCGACTGGCTCGTTTCACTCAGCATAATGCTCCCCAGGTCCCTCCATGCTGTTGTGAATGGTAAGAGTGCTTTCTTTTTCATTGCCGCGTGGTATTCCGAATGGCATGGCTGGGAACTGCCCAAAGGGAAAGAGTTCTGGGCTCAGGATCCCAGCTGGGTGCCAGGCAGGGAGGAGCAGTGGGTGGGGGACAAAGGGAGGACCCTGAGCCGTGGGTGGCCCCCATGCACATCTGCATGAACTCTGAATGCCAAGTGCAGGGCCCAGTAGTTACAACCTCCCCCCTTGACCTTGGGCGCCTCCCCTGGCCCTCTGGGTGTGCAGGGATTGAGCGAGCTGGTGTCTGTAAAAGGCCCGGCAGCCCATAGTTCCAGGCGTCACCGTCACTGAGCAAGGGAGGCCTGGCCGGGCCCCTGACCTTCTGCTGCCACTAAAGTCGGGGTGGCGAGCTCCTTCCCTCGCTGGATGCAGCTGCCACCTGGGCAGTGGCGTGGACAGCTGGGGGTCCTGTGAGCCGGCTCACGCTTCCAGGAAGCGGCGGAGGTGGGATTTGAACGCGGGGCTGTGAGCCCACGCCCAGCCCTCTCCCCTTCTGAGGGAAAGAGAACATTCGCGGCCACCCAGTCTCTGGCCCAGACTGGCCAGCCCACCCCTGGCCCTACCACTTAGGAACCGGGTGACCGAGGATGTGCCATTGTCTCCCTGTGTCTCAGTAGCCTTATTTGTCAAAGGACATTTTCTATTTGTTAAAAAAAAAGAGAGAGATCTTCTTTGTAAAAAATGACAATAGTAGTAACACCTCCTTCATGGGGTTCCTATGAGGGTTGAAGGTGGATACAGGAAGGTGCGTGCGGCGGGGCCTGCGCAGAGCGAGGCGCGGACAGAGGTGGCTGTCACCGCACCATTAGGATCGTCACCCACGCCGACCCCTCCCCCACGCCAAGTCAATCCCCGGCTCCTCAGTGAGACCCAATTTGAACCATATGCCCAGGTCTAAAAGCTTCCAGATGTCAGAAGCGTTTGCAACTGCCATGACACATCTAGAAAATAAATCATTTACAGAAGGAATCTTTTCTTTCTTCTCTCTCTTCTTTTTTTTTTTTTTTTTTTACCGCCTTCATTCTCTCAGATACTGCACAGGCCACTCGAGAAGGAAAAGCATACGGCGGGTGTCAGCAAATAATTCCTGGAGTTATAAATAGTCTCTGGATGCCGGAGCAGAAAGGGGCTTGGAGAGAAATTCATCCAAACCCCTCGTCTCACAAGGGGCAGCCTCCTCCTCGGAAAGCGGAGGGACAGGGTCGCTCCAAACCCCCATCAGGGCCCCTGCAGCCCCAGCTGGCAGGAGGCAGAGGCGGGCAGCATCACTCAGAAGAGAAAAGGCATAAATAAGTGGGAGTGGAGCCCAAGAAGTCATTCCGGGACTGCATCCCTCCAGAAGTCCAGGGTGGCCAGTGTCATGGGAGTGGAGACGGCATTCTCCAGAATGCTGGTGGGCTTCTCGGAGGAGGCAGCGCCGTGATCTCTCCCCTCCCTCGTGGAGAGGCAAAGGGGTTTCACGGCCATAGTTTGTCCTCATGGAGGAATGTTTCTCTCACCAGTAAACAGATACGCCTGGGAGCTTCCGCAGCTCCTAGACCCTGTGTCACAGAGCAGGAGGGGCACCAGTGGATTAAGCTAACGGCTGCAGAGCTGATGTGGTGAAGGGTGTGAGGGTGGGAGCCGAGAAGCATTTCCCTGTCTGACTCCTTTCATTTGCAACCCCTCGGGGTCAGCTTCGTCCTGCCCGGGTTTCCTGGGTGCCTGGCCTGGGGCTGGTGTGGGCCACCTGCTGAGTTGGGCTGGAGGAGCAGGTGTGGAAGGATCCCTGAGATGGGGACCCACAGGGAGATGGGCCAGTGCAGGCTGGCGTCACCCTACGGCCGTGGTTAGCAAACTGCGGCTCGAAAGCCACATGCAGCTCTTTGGCCCCTTGAGTGTGGCTCTTCCTAAGCCTTAGGAGCACCCTAATTAAGTTAATAACAATGTACCTACCTATATAGTTTCAGTTTAAAAAATTTGGCTCTCAAAAGAAATTTCAATCGTTGTACCGTTGATATTTGGCTCTGTTGACTAATGAGTTTGCCGACCACTGCCCCACGGGATAGACCGTCAGGGAACACTTCTCAGAGATGTGGAAACACAGGATGGCGGGGAAGGAGTGCGTTTGGGGCAGGAGAGTGGGGCAGGAGGGCAGAGTTGGGTTGTTCAGAGCCAAGACCCTGGAGATCAGTGCAAAGCTATGCTCTCCTACTTGTAGCTGTGTGGCCTTCAGCAAGTACGTAACCTCTCTGTGTCTTGACTTCTTCCCTGGGAAACGGGGTTGAAAGAGACACCAAGCTGCTAAGGCGGCTGTGAGTATTTGGTGAGAATGTCAGAACTCAGCAAATGCTCATTAAATGTAACCTGCCCTGCTCTGGTAGAGGGCCGGCCGTGGCCTCTTAGCATGGTCCCCAGGCATCTAAGTGGGGTTCTAGCAAAACCTGTAAGGAGATTCATGCTGGGTGCAGGTGGAGGCAGGTGGAGGCAGGTGGAGGGTGGGGGCAGGTGGAGGCAGGTGGAGGCAGGTGGAGGTTGGGGGCAGGTGGAGGGTGGGGGCAGGTGGAGGGTGAGGGCAGGTGGAGGGTGGGGGCAGGTGGAGGGTGGGGGCAGTCTGCAGAGGTGCTTAGCCATGGCTAGAGTCTAGGGGAGACTGAGTCAGGGAGAGCCAGGACTCCAACAGAACCATGGGAAATAGGGAGCAATTTACAGGGTCCATGAAGAAGTGGATCCCCCGGACCAAAGTGGGGGATCAGTCAGAAGCCCTGGACTGACCCCCCAGTCAGGTAGAGGACCTGGGCCCTGCCGGAGCTGACAGTGCTGCAGCCGATGGCAAAAGCTACCACCCCCTCCACAAACCTGGACTCCTCTGTCTGCAGCCCCACCCCCACCCTCTATCCCCAAACAGAGCCCCCCACCCCCACCCCCTTGTGGCCTGGGAGACTTCTGGCTGTGTACAGCGTGGCTTCTTGTTTTTAAGAAGTTCAGAAACAGCTCCAGGCTGCCTGCGGCCTGCAGAGAACCATGGTTGTTTAGATGGAAGTGGATCTGAGACATATGGAGTTCAAAGCCCTAAAGAGAGTTTCTGTTCAGCATAGAGCAGACCCTGCGAAAGAGGGCGAACGGGGGAATCGACACAGAGACCCAGACACACGCATGCACACATGCACCCTGTGCACACACGGGCACCTACCCACAGGCCAGCTCCAGACTCCCACGCGCCGTTTCCTCCACGGGTGACAGGCCTGGAAGGTCCCCTCCAACAGGTGCCACCCGGTGATGTGGGGGACAATCCATGAAGGGCGCTCCCACGAGTTGTGTGATGCTGAGATCCTGGGACCCCTGGATTTCCTAATGTCATAACCACACGGAGGCCGATTCTCACGCCAAGTGTCCTGCCCAGGGTTTTTCCCTGCTGCGTCCGAGTCTCCCTCTGTTTTTTAATCCTAGCCTCATGAACAACTCCGATTTCTGTTCCCTATCCTGGAACTTACTGCTGGGATTGCAAGCTTGGGCCTGGATGGACCTGAATGGGCTGGGGGGCAGTCTGCCCTGACTTGGCATCCCGGTTCCTCACCCTCCCCTCGTCTTCTCTCCCTCCTCCCCAGTCTTCTGGTACAGAGCCTGGGGGGTATCTGGGCAATGTTATCGGGCCCTGAACTAGCAAACTGAGTACTCACCTGCCCCTCTCTGAGAGTTGTCAGAGCGTGGGGTGTGGGTGAGAGGACATGACTTTCTTGCCTAGAGAGGGAAATGCTGGGCTTCCCTAGAAGAGCCGGAGCCCAGGTCTGGATACCTGCTTCCCAAATCAGATGGCTTGACTAAGGAAGTTACACCCAGGTAGCCAACCATCCAAAATCTACCACTCACCCACTCATCCATTCACCCACACACTCATATCCATCTATCCATCTACCCATCCACTCATCCATCCATCTACCCACCCACTCACCCGTCTCCCCCTCCATCCACCGTTCTACTCATCCATTCATCTATCCATCCACCCACCCATCCATTCATTCATCCATCCCCTCATCCATCCATCCATCCATCTATCCATTCACCCACCCATCCATTCATTCATCCATCCCCTCATCCATCCATCCATCCATCCATCCACCCACCCATCCACTCATCCACTCACCTATTTACTCATCCATCCATCCATCCAACCACCCATCCATCCACCCATCCACTCATCCACCCACCTATCTACTCATCCACCCATCCATCCACTCATCTATGCATTCATCCAACCATCCACCCAGTTCAACCATCCAAGTGGGTGCAATGGGGAAGACCATCAACTCAATAAATATTTCCATGACCCCCTTGCTCTGGGCTGGGCTCCGGGACTCAAATAATTAACGAGACCAACATGGTAACTGCCCTTATTCAAGCCTCCAGATGTCACTGGGCCTCTTGGTCTCTCCTGGAGAAGGTGGGGGCTGCCGTCTGTCAGGGCTGCTGATTTCAGCATCTGCGAAATTCTACAAGATTCAATAAAGAAACAGGATCCCTTTTGCATAAATATTCACCCATCCTGGGGGCCCCATCTGTGCAGCAAAACCCCTTCTTCACACAGGTTGTGGGGTGGAGCTCGTATGCAGCCCCCATTGCCAGATGAGGAACATTTTTATAAGTTCCGGAAATGAGAGAGAGAGCTGTCAAAAGATTATGAACTCAGCTAGTAAATTGGGAAACTAAAGTCTCAGCTCCGCTCGGTGCCACAGAAAACATGACAGCTGTTATCAATTAGGGTTGTTTCTGCCTCGAGTCATGGCTGACTCCGATTCAAAAGGGTTTCCTGACAGTTAGCCAGGAGCAGGGGGGCCCAGGCACCATGGGACCACCCCAGGCACGGGGGTCCCCGAGGACCCGGGTGCTTTCCCTCTCCCTGCACTCTCACCCTCAGAGCTGGGACCAGGGATCACCCCAGCCCTGACAATACTCAAGCTAGAAAACCAAGAAGCGGAAGCATCTCTTCCCAAGATTCTCTCAGAGGGGAGGAAATTTCCCAGAAGCCCCCAGAAGAACTGAGTCATGTGACTTTCCAGAACCCGTCACCCTGGAGGGAAGGATGAATTTGGGGGTCCCTGTTATAGACACCTCAGAGAAATCTATTGCTGCCCCTTCCCAGTCATGTGTCCGCATTTTCATTGACCGCATAGGAAATGGACATGTTCTTCGTGCTGCCCAGCACCCTTCTCCCCACTTTGTGATGAACCCCTTTTCCTGAAGGAAAAGCATCCAGCGTGGGTCACCAGGCTGACCCTAGCTGCCCACTGGACCCAGCCTTCACACTCCCTGGAGATTTGCTGTATGGGCCATTGGGAGGTCTCTGATCTTTGCTATGATCGGAAACTATAATAAAAATACGGTGTTAAGGCATTCTTGTCCCTTCTGGACAGAGAGCCCAGACAGAGGCAAACAGGAAGAAGAAGAGGGACAGAGTGAGCACAATGACACAGGTGGAGCTCCTGGATTCAGCTGTACCTGCAGCCGCACATGGACTTCCCAGGTGTGGAAGCCATTTTTCGTTTAAACTAGTCTGAATGGTGTTTCTGCTGTTTGCAATAGTGTGTCTGATGCTTATGGGGCGATAGATGTTGGTTGCGTGCCTGCTGGGTGCCACACTCCATGCCGGGCATGTGACAGGGAGAGGAATGAGACCCACTCTGTCCCATCCAAACAATCGCCATCCTTTCCCTGTCTCGAGGGGAGACTCTTACAGGGACTTCCATAGAAGACGTTGGACGTTCTCTTGCAGGCAAGAAGGGTTTCAAAAACAGGCCCGGAGGGGTTGGAGGCCAAGCCGGGGGCATTGGTGGAGCTCAGAAGAACCACCGGGATTACCCAGTTTGCAGCCTGGTCGCTGGGCTCCGAGTGGGGCTGCTGTAGGTGATGGGGATTTGCCATTTCCAAGAACGGTAGTAAGATAACCTAGTACGATCATTGCTCTGGCTGCTGAAACTTCCTCCCTGCTGAGCTCAGCTCATGCAAAGGCCTCGGGGCTCTCTGGGCTCAGGGAGCTGTTGAGTATCCATGTACCTGTGTAGTGAGCTGCCGAGAAAACCATGCATGTGTTGTGGGGTTCTGTTGGGCGTGCTGGTTGCTTAGATTCTACAAACGCTCGGGGCTCCCAGGGGCTGGGCAGCATGTGGAGGCAGCAGAGCTGAGAGGCCGGCGGTCTGTTCAGGTCTTGCCAGCTCTGCGGCCGTGGGCCAGCCCGTCGTTTCTGACTCAGTCCTGGGTGAGGGCTCCTTCCCCTCCTACTTGAGTGATGGGTAACCTTAGGTCAACCCCCCCCACCCTGCCTCAGTTTCCTCTTCTGTTAAATGGGAGCAGTCTTCCCAATAAAAGTCCCTGTCCCCAGAGACGGGCCATGAAGGGAAAATCGGTTGCAGAAGGTTGGGTTCATCCTCTGTCCCAGTTCAGGTCGTGGCTGGTGGGTCCCCAGCCTGTGGGTGCCCAGCCTCGGCTGTGTTCTAAGTCCCTCTCCCTGCCCATCAGCCCAGTTTGCTGGGCCCAGTCTGGCTGCAGGCACTCCGCAGACTGGTTCCCTGTGTTTGGTCTGCATCCGGTTCGATTTACATAAACAGCGCTGTGTGGTGGCTCACGTGCGTTCTCTTACTTTTCCCTCTTGGCTCCGTGTCTTTAAGATCCATCTGGGTTGCTGTCTATTTGGTCTGAGCTGTTGCTCAGCGTCCACGGGGCACCTCTTACCCACCCACCCCACTGCCACCAACACCTCTGAGATGGGTGCCCTGACCTGCCCCTTTCAGGGTAGCTTGAATCACTGTTGGGATATTTCTGGGGGTGGATCCCTGCACGCAGAGTGGGCACAGGGGTCCCCGCCCCATGTCTCTGCAGAATGGCTGTCCCCGTCTGCACGCCCACGAGGAGGCGGAGCCGTCGACTGCGTGAGGTCAGGAGGGTGAGACCGGAAGGTGAAGCGTTGGCCAGCTGACGCAGTGGGCAGGGGGGCGCAGAGGGGAGAGTGTGACCAGGGCCAGGGGCAGGAGAGAAGAGGCTGTTTTGGAAATATGTCACAGGGAGGTGGAGAGGTCATGGGGAGGCTGAGGGGGAGCTCCGTGGTGCTGGGTCCTGGGCCCCAGGCCCTTCTAGGAAGGACACGCCCCTGCAGGTAGCTCAGTGAGGCAGAGCCTCTAGCTGCTGCTCCTCTGCCCACCTGGCCAGGCCACACTGTCCCCCAGCCCAGCCCAGGGGCAGCTCGAGAACATGGTGGAGGCTGTCCGGCGGCTCCAGCTTCACTTCTTCCTCTGTTCCCCCTCCTTCTCATGGGGGTCAGCCCTGACACCACCCTGCACCCCACGGGCCCTCAACATCTACTTCCAGATCAGCCCACCTGGGACAGGTGGCACCAGGTGTGGCCCAAGAGGACAGGGAGCTGGGCCCCCGGGGCACAGGCCAGCACCGAGGCCCCAGGGACAGTGGCAGTGCCATGATGGTCCAGGTGTTAAGCTGTCCCGGAGGGGCGACACCCAAGGATGCGGGAGGGTCAGGATAATCGGGAGGGGCAGCGGTGTGAGGGAAGCTCTGCGTGTGTCCTGCATCACGCCTCTGAGCCGCGTGGAGGACACAGAACACATGAGGACACCAGGAATGGTGGCTGTTGCTAAGCACCAGGATGCTCCATGGAAAGGTGAGAACAGCTGCTGGTGAGTTACCCAAAGGGCCTCGCCGAGGCATTTGTCTCTTGCCAGGGCAGGACGGAGAAAGTGCAGACCCAGCCCAGGACCCGACAGTCTGAGAGGCTGAAGTGCAAGGAAGGCTAAACACCCAGCCAAGGCCAGCGGGTCTACCCTGGCGTGGGGGATGGAGCAGCTACATGGGACCCTCAGAGCTTGAGGAGGTGGCCACTGCCCCTGGCAGCCTACCAGCCACAACAATGCAGGAGGGAACATGCAGAGGGCTGTCCCCCTCAAGGCAGCACCCGCACTTGGGATCGGCTCCCTCCTGCACCCCGAGGCCACTGACTAGGGTTACTGACATGCTGGGCCTGACAACGGAGGAGAGGGACTGAACCCCGAAGGCCTGAGCAGGGATTGGAGCCCCCTGTGTGGGGGGCGCACGTTAACTCCGCAGCACTCACCTGAGATAGGACAAATTCCATAGACCCCCCACTCCCTCCCCCAGGAGCTGGAGCAGACCAGACGGATGCACTGTGGGCTCCTGGAGCCTGAGCCAGCGCTGGCCACCCTGATTGGAGCTGAAACGCCAGGACTGCCACGGCAGACAGTGCGGAAGGGACTCAGGCTGGGGGACGTGGGCACCTGGTGGGGACGCACTGTGTTAGGCCAGAGGGACCCTGTGATTGTGCTCAAGGGAAAGGCCTGGAGGACACGCCGTCTCCGAGATCTGAGGGGCAGCAGCGTCACTGAGCCAGCCAGCGGTGGCTGCCAGGGCTCGTGGCAGGAAAGGCTGTGTCTGAGCCCAGCTGCTGATTGCAGTGGAGGATGGGAGGGAGGAACCGGGCAATAAAGCCAGGTGGTGGCATTCACCCACCAGGAGGGGGAGGGAGGGTGGCTGCCAGGTTGGAGGGTAGCCTAGGAAGCCCCGCCCACAGAGAGCTATGACCTGAGGACTGAATGGAACAGACAAGGACATTTCTTAGTTTGTGCCAATAGAAGTCAAGTACAGGTGACCCGGAGGCTGAGGGAGTTCCCAGCAATAAATGGGCACCGTCCCTTGCCCCGGTTCCATTCCTGAGTCAGCCTTTGGATGCAGAACTCAGTGCCTGACTCGGTGACTGAGTCCCGAGGCAGAAGGGCCCCCACAATATCATAGCAAGTCATCTTTCCCCTGATTTATCCTCCAAAGGGACCCACGGCCACTTACTCAGCTGTTAACGCAATGGGGGAGGGGACGCCAGGTAATAAGCAGAGTCCTATCCGAGGTCCAGGGCAGCCTGAAGCCTGGGGGCCCACAGACCCCCCTGGAAGTGATTATCGGATCCCCTAATGGGTAGTTGGAATTTCCTTACTTAGCAACTGGTGTCCTTCCCGCGTCGGCCTGTGGGTAAGAGCTATCAGGATGGGGAGGCCAAAGGAAGCCTTCAAAACCAGCCCTTCCTTGACCAGCAAGTCAGAAACAATATCACAGCCCAGGAAAGGGGGTGACAGGGGTTAGTGCCACCTCTGAGGAGGCAGAGGGTGCCGGTGTCGGTCTGCATCTTGTCTCTGGTTCATTCACCGGAAACCTCCGGGATCGTGGAGGACCATGGAAACCCCCAGAGCGCCACTAGGAGTAGCCGTGGCTGTGCAGAGGCGGTGTCCTCGCTGGAGCCGGTGACCGTGGCCACAGGGATGTGCTATGCAGCCACGAACTTGACATGTGCCCTGTGATTTC
Organism: Myotis yumanensis; assembly: GCF_028538775.1. Lineage (NCBI taxonomy): Eukaryota > Metazoa > Chordata > Mammalia > Chiroptera > Vespertilionidae > Myotis > Myotis yumanensis. Next base: position 8,181,358 of record NW_027223752.1, read on the forward strand.
AGAGTTTCTGTGTGGGAGAAAGTCAAGAGGCGAGGGCCACGCGGGGGTGGGGGCACAGTGGTGCAGCCCCAGAGACTTCCCCAAACTGATCCCAGCCCTGACCTTACCACCCCCATATGTTCCTCTTTCCACATTCCCTATCTCTGGCACAGACTTCCAGTTCTCTTTTTTCCTACCTAATAGAACCCCAGGTTTTGCTGGACACATGGCCACCCACAAGAAAGACTACATTTCCCAGTGTTCCTTTGCAGCCAAGTGTGGCCATGTGACTACATTCTGGCCAATAGGATGTGAGTAGAGTGAACTCCATGTTCCTCTTCCGGGTCATGTTCTTAAAGGAGCAGTGGGTCTGCTCCTTTTCTCTCCTCCTCCCATCATTCCTGACTCCTGGGAATGCAGACCTGGTGGGAGCCACCTTGGACCGTGCAAATGAGGACGAGATACCAAGGATGTCAGGGGCCGTGACAGCCTCATGGAGCTCAGCTGGCCCCACACTGAACTCAATGTCTCCCCCGTTTCGGCAACAGTTCTTTTGAGTTTGTTGCATGCAACCTATGTCCCAACCAAGAAACCATCTCAATTAATGGCCACTCTGTCCCCTCATCTCCCAGGTCAGAAATCTGGGAGGTCTCTGTAGTTAAGCCCCATCTGTTAAAAACACCCAGGCCTGCCCATTTCTGGGTGTTTGTTGCACACACTGAGGTCTATGCAGACATTTCTTCACGGACCTCTTACCACAAAGATGGCATCATGACTCCAGACTTAGAGTTGAGAAAAGCTGAGGCTCAGCGATTAAGCAGCTTGCCGAGCTCGCACGGCTAGTGGCTGACAAAGCCGCCATTCAGAGATCACCGGACTGTCTCCCCTTCTGCATGGCCCTCAGAGCTACTCCCTCTTCTCCATTCCCCAGCCACCACCGGGCCTGCCCACCATGGCCCCTCCCCTCGCATGGCCTCCTCTCCCATCCCAGTGTGGGCAAAGGGGGAAATTCCCCTTCCCTCCTCTGGCTCTTTTGGCTGATTGAATACTCAGGCTAGCAAGAGAAAATTCAATTTCCGTTTGTCCACGCAGGAACCCCATGTGCATGAACCTCAGAGAGAGAAAGTGGAGACGGGGTGTATGTGACATTCTGAGGGTCTCGGGGGGTCACTGCAGGACGATAAGCAGAGCGTATCTTCAGTACGTAGAGTTTTCCCTGCCCTGTAGCGGTGACCTCTGATCATCTCTTATTATGGGCAAGGCCCCTGTTCAAATTCTTCCAAGTAGTCAAAGTGGGCGGGGGGCTGGGGGGGGGGGGGGTTGGCAGAACATTCTCTTGAGCCCAGAAGGTCTCAGTTGCCTTTAGTTCAAAACAATGTACCTGCCACAGAGGCACCTTGAGGTGACTTGTTCTGAACCCCCACACCAGCGATGCAGCTTGCACACCGTGGGCAGAGTGACATTCAAAGGCAATCATGGGGGCATCACCACCCCGCTTGAGCCTGCCATGGCTCCCCATTGCCTGAGGGCAAAGGCAGACCCCTCACCACGAGGTTTAAGGCCCCTGGTGGCCTGGTGCAGACCCGCCCACCCACAGCCACCTTGACCCCCACTTCCCACCATGAGCTTAGCCCTGTGCTGGGCCTCATGCCAGACACCAAAGGCCGAACACCACTTGGGGTGGGGAACCCATTTTACTGGGAGAAGACAGGTTCCCGTGATTAGGTGACTCACCAAGGGACCCCAGTCAGAGGTCCCTTGAGCTGGGACTTGAATCCGGACCATCCATCCTTTGCATCTATTCACTTCCCATGTTATCTGACTCAGGAGGCAGTGAGGCCTGCGCAGGACCCCTGTCCTCAGGGACTGCGGCCACATGTGTGGTGGGCAGGGAGGTGGGAGCACTTCAGTCACATGACAGGGCAAGAAGACTCAGAGAGGTGAGGCGCACAGCTGGGCAGCACCCAGGAGGGTGGACGCGAGGAGCCGGGCACCCTGGCTGAGCCGCTTTTGCCTGAGCCCAGCCCCTTGCGCGTCTGCACGGGAAAAGCTCAGGCTGCCCCTCCTCCTGCAGAAACCTGGGTGAGCTCCCCCGGAGCCTGCCTTTCCCCACCTGTCCCGCAATCGCTGTGAGGGCCCACAGGTGGAAGGCGCCTGCCTGGGCGGGGCCTGCAGAGCTCACGGGGCTGCTCCTGTCCTGCTCTGACGCCCGCCTCCTGAAGGAGGAGGTTCCCGCCAGGCACTCAGTGTGCAAAGGCCCTGCGGGGCCTGGCCGCTCCCACCCGGCATCAAGCTCTCCCCACAAAGCCTCTAACCCCGAAAATGCCCCTCTCTGGGCAGGGGCTCCTGCTCAGACTTGCAGTGGCCCCAGGGCGTCATGCTCAAACCAGACGGGCATGTCCTCCTCACCCTCCTGGCCAGGAGCTCTGGGTACCCCCACCCCTGTGAGTCCTGGGAGCAAGTGTGGGCAGGAGGCGGCAGAAAGGCCCAGAGACAGGAGGGCCCGTGCGAAGGGCCTCTGCCTGGGGAGGGGGCCCAGACCCCACCACCTCCCAGCAGCTCCCCGCGGCTCAGAGACCTAGGAGCCCCTGCCCCTCAGGACTCAGTTTCCCCAGCTGTAACCTGGGAGCAGTGGGCCCTTCCCTGCACAAGGACATCCCAAGTTTGGGAGGGGATGCCCTGTGGCGTGGGCAGGCAGGCCACTACGCACACCCGCCTGCCAAGGTGGCACCCACTGCCACTCGGGCCCATCGCCACCTCACCCCCGCCTTTCGGAGGATCTCGGAGGGGAGGACAGAAAGCAAGAAGCAGGACCAACAGCAGCGTCCTGGCTCCCAGGCCCTGCGGAGATGAAGGGAGGAGGCTGGAGGCAGGGTGGGCAGCAGGTGGCCATCCGGAGCAGATGCATGGAGAGTGGAGGGTCCTAGAAAGCCCTCCACAGAGCTGGGGTGTGGGTGGGGGCGCTGATGTCTCCACAGGGGTCACCGCTTCCCCTCCCCGCCAGCGGGGGATTGGGGGGGTGGGGGGATCCCAGTTCTGCGACTTGTTTGAGGGATGCGCTCCCAGGAGGCCCTTCCTCCTCTGTCACCCCCCAGCCATCCCTCAGGACCATGCATGGGGTCTGTAGGCCTCAGCAGAGCAGCCCTGGGGCTCAATCCCAGGTGCCAGAAGCAGGGCCTGAGAGGGGGTGGAGCAGGGATGGGGGGGAGAGAGGGGCTCTTCCCTTTACTCAGGGCGCCGGCCCAGCAGGGCCACCCAAGGACCAGGGTGACTGTGGATCTTCAAGCACCAGGTGTCCACCTGGGGCCTCCTTGCCCAATTGAATGGACTGTGAGCCCTGAGAGGGAACAGAGGCCATTTGAGAGCGGCCATGCAGGCCTCCCACCGCCTGTGACCTGCCTTAGGGCTGATTCTCTGGCAGGAGATCCTCCAGCCTGGTCTGCGGTCTGCAGGCTCAGACTGAACACTGGGCATCTGACCTCATGGAAGGGCCCCTGGCAGAGAGAGTATGAGGGACAGAGGAGGAAGGGGGAGGAGGGAGGAGGGAGGAGGGAGGGGGAGGAGGGAGGAAGGAGGGTGACAGGAGGAGGGAGGAGAGAGAGGAAGAGGAGAGGATGGGTGGGAGTTGGGAGCCCATCCCAACCCCAAGGGCCCTTAGAGAGCAGCCAGAGGGCTAGGCCCAGAGCAGACCCTGGCCCCTGGGACCTGCCCTGGAGAGACCCCCAAAACTCTGCGAGCTTTGTCCTCACACCCAGCGCTTCCTGGAGTCCTCCTTTCCCTGGAGGAGGGGGCTCGCCTGGGTGCTGGGCAGCTTTTAACTATGCTCTGGAAAGGCCTTGCCCCACCTTCTTTTCACTCCTAGAGTGCAGGGGGTTCCCTATTAACCAGAGTGGGTGCCCCGCCCCCCGACACATCCCCAGACCCCAACCCCAGGTTGCTGAGGTGGGTTGCAGGCCACACCTGTGGTAGGAAACCTCCTACCCAGTGCCCTCTCCCTGGCTGTGCCCCTGGGGTGTCAGGGGGCAGAAATCTGCGCTCTTAGAACTCACCATTCTGGGCCCACTGCCTGAGGTCAGCCACCCATTATCCATCCAGCCATCCATCCATCCATCCATCCTCCATGTGTTGAATCAATACACATTCTCTAAGCACCTGCTCTGGCCAGACCCTCCTGGCCCCGGCAGCTTCAGGGCACCAGGGACACACAGAAAAGGATTGCCGTGGTCCTTTGCCACATCAGCAGATGAAGGCAACACAGGGCAATGCCTACGGTAGCAGAGCTGTGTATCTAGTGTAGGCGGACCTCAGAAAAAGAACAAAAAACAATGCATAGGAGCCAGGGACGGCTTCCCAGAGAGGGAGAAACTAGCCTGGGCCTCAAAGGATGTGTAGGAGTTCATCGTGTTGGCAGAATGGGGTGGGGCATTTGAAGTAGAAAAGTGTGAGAGGAAAGATCGGGCGTGTTTGGTAAGGCTAGGTGGTAAGGCTGGGTGGTAAGGCTGGGCATAGGGGAGGCTGGGTGGTAAGGCTGGGCATAGGGGAGGCTGGGTGGTAAGGCTGGGCATAGGGGAGGCTGGGTGGTAAGGCTGGGCATAGGGGAGGCTGGGTGGTAAGGCTGGGTGGTAAGGCTGGGCATAGGGGAGGCTGGGGACAGAAGAGCTCTTTAGCCACTGGGCCCAGACAGGGAAGGGCCTTTACCCTGGTCTGTCTGGAGTCCAGGGCTCCAGGCAGGAGCCTTGTGGACGTGGCGGTCTGTGAAAAAGCAATGTCAGAAATCCCTCTCTCCCAGCCCACCAGAAAGCCCCCAGCCTTACCTGCACTAAGGGCTTCCAGCTAGAATTTCCTCTGAGGGGTGAAGGGGGAGGGGGAACACTGTGAGGAAGGACGTTTGGGACTCTTGATCTGCTGGTAGATCAGGGGCAGTACCATGATCCTCCCAGGAGGCCCCGTCCCAAGCTCTGAGATCCAAGTCCCTGGGGCCAGCCAATGGGAACTGCAAAGCCCAAGTTGTAGCTGTGGGGCCCTGCTGCCCAGCACACCCACCTGGGGGTGTAAGGGAGGCCGTCCCACCTCCAGCACCCTTCCTTGGGGGGCTCCTCTCCATTCACTCCTCCAGTGGCGAAGATCTCAGAACTCCAGGGACCTGGAGGCACATGACCTTCTGACTCATTCTTCACAGGTAGATAGTTTTTCCTTTGGCTAAACTAGATATGTTCCACACCTCTCCCACCCTCACTCCAGCCCTGTATCTGTCCTCAGGGGCAACAGAGAACATGTCGGATCAGCTTGTCCCTGAAGGTTTAAACACTTCTACCCTTTCCAACCTCCCTCACTGATCTCTACCAGAAATTCTTCAATGGTGCGGCTGCCAATATCATACTTAACATCATTCACCACGAAGGTCTCTCTGTGGCTCCTGTGTCTCCCTTGCGTCTGTCTCTCGCGTATTTCCAGCAAATTTGACTTGCACGTTACTCTCTCCCCACATTTGCTCAGGTTGTTCCCACAGCTTAGAATGGCTTTACCACAACCCCTTCCTCAGGGAACTCCTATCGATCTTTTAGAACCCATCACTTTCTGATAGCCTTTCTCAATCCACCTAAATTTGGATGTGGTACCTCCTTCTTGAAGATCCTCACATGTCTAACTGCATTCCGGTCTGACATTTGGGTAAGGGCATAGACAATAGTGACCACTATACAAATGGTAGCTGTTATTGATCACTAATTTTTCCACTGGGCTTCCAGGGTTTCTCTTGTAGCTCTTTGTATATTCAAGACATTAATACCTGGTCAGTTTCAGATGTTGCAAGTATCCTGTCTTCATCTATCAGTCACATCCTGTTAAATTGCCTATGACAGATTTTGAAATTATCAGGTGGAAATTTAAAATGACTATGATCCATACCTAAGAGTTCTAATGGAAAAAATAGACAACATTCAATAATAGATTTTAAAAATGTAAGCAGAGCCCTAACCGGTTTGGCTCAGTGAATAGAGCGTCGGCCTGTGGACTGAAAGGTCCCAGGTTTGATTCCAGTCAAGGGCATGTACCTTGGTTGCAGGCACATCCCCAGTAGAAGGTGTGCAGGAGGCAGCTGATTGATGTTTCTCTCTCTCTCTCTCTCTCTCTCTCTCTCTCTCTCTTTTCCTCTCTCTAGGGATGTCCTCAGGGTGAGGATTAAAAAAACAACAACAAACACCTACATTTTGAAAAAGAAAAGTATCATAGAAGAATTTTTTATTGACTATACTAGAGGCCTGGTGCACACAATTCGTGCACTGGGGGGGGGGGGGGGGAGGCGGTGTCCCTCAACCCAGTCTGCACCCTCTCCAATCTGGGACCCCACAGGGATGGGGCCTAAACAGGCAGTTGGATATCCCTCTCACAATCTGGGACTGCTAGCTCCCAACCGCTCGCCTGCCTGCCTGCCTGCCTGCCTGATTGCCCCTAACCACTTCTGCCTGCCAGCCTCATCACCCCCTAACCATTCCCCTGCCAGCCTGATTGATGCCTAGCTGCTCCTCTGTCGGCCCAGTCGCCCCCAACTGCCCTCCCCTGCTGGCCAGGTCACCCTTAACTACCCTCCCCTGACAGCCTTGCCCCTAACTGCCCTCCCCTGCAGGCCTGGTCACCCCCAACTGCCCTCCCCTGCCAGCCATCTTGTGGCTGTGGGCACCGCCATCTTTGAGGGCATGGCAGTCAATTAGCATATTCCCTCCTTATTGTCTGTGTGCGCTGCCATCTTTGTGATGGTGTGAGGGTCAATTAGCATATTACCTCTTTATTAGATAGGATTGGGGTGAGATTGGTTTATAGTATTATATGTTTCAAGTGTACAGTTCTATAATACACCATCTGTATATTGTATTGTGTGCTCACTACCCAAAGTCTAGTCTCCTGCCACCATATATTTGACTCCCTTTACCTTCTTCATGCTTCCCACACCCTTCATTCTGGACTACCACTCTGTTGTCTGTGTCTAGGAGTTTTTGTTTCTTTGTTTGTTTGTATGCTTGTCTTGTTTGTTCATTTGTTGCTTTCAGTTTTGTATTCTACATATGAGTAACATCATATGATCATGACTTTTTCCATCTGACTTATATTGCATAGCATGATACTCTCAAGATCCATCCATGTTGGATCCATAAATGGCACTATTTCATCCTTTCATATGGCTGAGTAGTATTCTATTGTATAGACATACCACCCTTTTTTTATCCAATCACTCATTGCAGGACACTTAGGTTGCTTCCATGTCTTGGCCACCGTGACTAATGCTGCAATGAACATAGGGGTGCATATATCTTTATAAACAAGTGTTTTCAAATGTTTGCGGTAGGTACCCACAAGAAAGATTGCTGGGTCATATGGTAGCTCCATTTTTAATTTTTTAAGGAGCTTCCATGCTTTTTCCATAGTGGCTCTACCAGTTTACAGTCTCCCCAGCAGCGAATGAGGGTTCCTTTTTCTCCACATTCTTGTCAACACTTGCTATTTCTTGTTAGGGAAACAAATTTAAGGTAAAATAGAATCTTTTCTTTTTCCTATTCTTAATGAATCTATGAAATGAAGGTTTATTTAAACTGATACTAGTAATAATGTATTTTGTGCTGATAGGAAGTGCAAACGGGAAATTAATGGCAGCAACTTAAGATATGGATGAAGATGAGGGGAAGACTGTTATAAGGTACTTGCACTGCGTGTGAGACACTATGGTGTTATTTGAAGGTGGATGTAAATTAGTTATAAATGTATATTGCAAACTCCAGGTCAACCACTAAAAGATTTTTAAGTATAATTGATATGCCTAGGAGAGTAGAGGAGATGAAATCATGAAAAAAATGCTCAATTAAAACCAGAAAAGGCATTAAAAAAAAGAGGGAAGAAATGAGAAACAAAGAACAAGTGAATTCATAGAAAAAAGTTTCAAGCATGATGGATCTTAACCAACTCTGTCAATAATCACTTTATTTTTGTTTGCGTGTGTGTGTGTGTTTAATCCTCACCTGAAGAGATTTTTCCATTGATTTTTAGAGAAAGTGGAAGAGAGAGAGAAAGACAGAGAGAAATATCAATGTGAGAGAAACTTATCGATTGGTTGCCTCCTGTAGGCGCCCTGACCAGGGCCCGGGCCAGGGAAGAGCCTGCAACCGAGGTACGTGCCCTTGACTGGAATCGAACCCTGGATCCTTTGGTCCGCAGGCCAACACTCTATCCACTGAGCCAAACTGATTAGGGAAATAATCACTCCAAATGCAAGTGCTCTGAATACTCCAGTGAAGAGTAGGTTAAGGAAACAACCGAACTATATGGCAGCAACAAGAAACTCACTTTAATTATGACACATACAATGCTAACACAAATCACAGGACAGTGGAAGTCACTTTATTGGTTTCAGACAAGGCCAACTTCAGAGCAAGGAAAATGATCAGGGATAGAGAGGGACGTTATGCAATTATAAAGGGATCAATTCTTCAAGAAGACATAATAATCCCTCCTGTGTGTGCACCTAACAACAGGGCTTCAAAATACACGAAGCAGAAACTGATGAAACCACATGGAGAAACAGACAAATCCATGATTATAGTTGGAAACTTCAACACCCCTCTTTCAGTAATTGACAGAGGAAGTAGACAGAAAATCAGTAAGGACACAGTTGACCTGAGCAGCACTATCGATCAACTTCATCTAATTGACATTTTTATAAGATTCCATCCAACAACAGCAGAATACAGACTTTACTCAAGGTCACATTCACCGAGACAGACCACAGTGTGGACCCTAAAACACACTTAAACGACATTTGAAAGGAGTCATACTGATTCTCGCCTCAGGCCATAATGGAATGAAACAAGAAATCAAAAACAGAAAGATCAAAAAATAGTTGGAGATTAAACAACACATGTGTAAACAACACATGGGACAAGTAAGTTTCAAAAACATTTTTAAGTACATTCAAATAAAAATACAACTCTCAAAATTTGTGGTATGCAGTGAAAGCAGTGTTTCGAGGGAAATGTATAGCATTAAATAAATGTATTAGAAAAAACATCTAAAATTCCATCATCTAAACATCCATCTTAGGAAACTTGAGAAAGAAGAGCAACGTAAGCTTTAAGAAAGCACACGAAAATAAGAGATTAGAGCAGAAATCAGTGGAATCAAAAACAGGAAAACAGTATAGAAAATCGGTGAAACAGCCCTGGCTGGGTGGCTCAGTTGGTTGGAGCATTGTCCCGTACACTGAAAGGTGGCGGGTTCGATCCCTGGTTAGAACTCATATAAGGGGCAACCAATTAGTGTTTCTCTCTCGCATCAATGTTTCCCTCTCTTTCTCTTTCTCTCTCTCCCTCTCCTCAATAAAAACATATCATGGAGTGAGGATTCTTTTTTAAAAACTGGTGAAACCAAAAGTTTAGAAAGATCAATAAAACTTATAAACCTCATACTTAAAAAATTAAAAAAAAACTGATAAACTCTAGCAAAGCTAACCAAGAAAAGGATGAGAAAGGACACAAACTACTAATATCAGAAATGAAAGAGAGTCGATCATAACTGATCCCACAGACATTAAAAGGATGCAATACCTGGCTGGTTTGGCTCAGTGGATAGAGCGTCGGCCTGCCGACTGAAGGGTCCCAGGTTTGATTCCAGTCAAGGGCATGTACCTTGGTTGTGGGCACATCCCCAAGAGGGGGTGTGCAGGAGGCAGCTGATCAATGTTTCTAACTATCTATCCCTCTCCCTTCCTCTCTGTAAAAAAATCAATAAAATATATTTTTTTAAAAAGGGATGCAATAATAAAGTAATGCTATGAAAATACTATGAAGAGCATTTGACAAAGTCCAGTATTCATTCATGATTTTTTAAATAATAGGCTTATAAATTTATTAAATTAGATGAAATGGACCAATTCTTTAAAGACACATCTGTAAAAATTCACATAAGGAGATTAATATCATCTACTTAGGCCTCTTCTTATTTGTCAATTATATCTCAGCAAAGCTGAAAAATAGGCTTGTTCTATAGCTCTCTTGAGAAATTGAATGACTTTCCAAAAGAGAAAGCACCAGGCCCAGAGTTCCACTGGTAAACTATCAAACATGTAAGGGAGAAGCCATACCAATTCTCTATAATCTCTTCCAGAAAACAAAAGCAGAGGGAATATTTCCTAATGTATTCTGTGAATCCAGCATTAGCCTAATACCAAAATCAGATAAATACCTTATAAGAAAGTAAACTGCAGATCAATGTCTCTTGTGAACATAACGGTAAGAATCTTCAATAAAATTTTATCAAATTAACCTAATAATGCATAAAATAATTATATATAATGACCAAGTGGTATTTACTCCAGATATGCAAGACTGAATCAGCATTTGAAAATTAGCTAATGTAACCCACCAGATCAACAGGTTAAATAAGAAAATGTAACCATATCAACGAAAGCAGAAAAAATTTTGACAAAATCAAATACTCATTTCTGATTTTTTTTTAAAAAAATCAACAAACTAGGAATAGAGGGGAACTTCTCAATTTGATAAAGAATATCTACAAAAAAAAAAACCCCACAGTTAACATCATACTTAACAGTAAGAAATTAGAGACTTTCTTTCTAAGATTGGGAACAAGGCAAGGATGCCCCTTCCCACCACTCCTATTCAACATTGTGACAGCAGTTCCAGCTAAGGCACTTAAAAAAAGGAAATAAAAATGTACAGATTGCAAAGGAAGAAATAAAACAGCCTTGAGAGCCAAGATGGCGGCGTAGGTAAGTGCCAGTACTCGCTGCCTCCCACAACCACAACAAAATTACAACTACAATACAGAACAACCATCATTCAAAACCACCTGAAATCTGGCTGAATGGAAGTCCTACAACTGGAGAAGTAAAAAAGGAAGCACATTGAGACTGGTAGGAGGGGTGGAGGCACAGATCTGGCTGGTCCAACTCCCATGTGTGGTGTGTTTTTAATCAGGAGGGATATCTAGCCTGCAGAGGCCTCCCAGGAGAAGCAAGGGGTCCCAGCCCCACACCAGACCCTCAGCCCCAGGTTCCAGAGCTGGAAGTCCCCATAACTTCAGGTTATAAAAACCAGCAGGGAGAGTGGCTGAGTGACACGGAGGCTGCTGGAGTTCCAGGCAGTTCCTCTTAAAAGGACAGCTCATGGACTTACTCAGAATCAATCCCTTTGAGCTCCAGCACTGGGGCAGCAGCTTGGGGGGATCCAGGGACATACCGAGAGGAATTAGATTGTCTGGACAAGAACAGCTTCCTCCCAGAGATGGGTGGATACAGGAATCATTATTTCTATGCTGAGACTTTCCCCACCGCAGAGCTGACTGGCACCCATATCCGAGTCTCCATCAACCTGGTTCACACTGTTCACTCCACCCTGGTGATTCCCTAAGACTCTGCCCCATTCAATTTGCAGCTCCACCCAAGCTGTTTACAGCAGCTTTTCCATATAAATGGCCTGTCCTGGCCCAGGCTTCAGACTTTCCTAAAATCTCTCAACCAAGAAGCAGCTGCGTCAGTGTGCCCCATACCTATCAATAAGAGGCCCAAGACCTGGCACCAGCAGCAGCCTGCCTTGCTTCACAGTGTGGCTCCGTAGCTCCTGCTGGGTGGCCCTGGCAGTGGTGTCCTTGTACCTCCTGAGAGGCCCCAAAGCTAGTGTACCCAGTGGTCAGCTTCAAACCACCCCAGATTACAACTTTACACATCAATGAGTGACACACTCAAGGGGCAGACTCAGTGAGCACCAAAGCCCCACTGAAGCAAGTCCGGCAGCTCTTCCAGCTGGTCCTCACATACAACTGGCCTGGAGGTCAATTCTTCTCAGTGACTCCAACAGCAATCGAGGCTCGATTACAACAAGACTGTGCACACAGCCTACAGAGGGGCACACCTAGAGTGCCCCTCAGGTCACCAGGGAGGCTGAGCCACTGGGCTCTATAGGACACCTACTACACAAGGCCACTTTACCAACTCCAGGAGACATAGCAGCTCTACCTAATACATAGAAACAAACACAGGAAAACAGCCAAAATGCAGAGACAAAGAAACATATCACAAATTAAAGAACAGGAGAAATCTTCAGAAAAAGAACTAAGTGAAATGGAAACAAACAAACTACTAGATACAGAGTTCAAAACAATGGTTATAAGGATGCTCAAGGATCTTAATGAAGGCTTCAAAAGACTTAGTGAGAATTTCAAGGATCTGGTGAATATTCCAAAGACATGAAAAAAGACCAGTCAAAAATTAAGCATAAAACATTTAATTTTCCATGTTAAAAAAATATTAAGCATACACTAACTGAAATAAAGAATAATTTACAGGGATTCGACAGTAGAGTAGAGAATGACAAGAATCAAAGCAGTGATTTGGAATATGAGGAAGCAAAAAACCAATCAGAAAAACAAAAAGAATCCAAAAATGTGAAGATAGTGTAAGGAGCCTCTGGGACAACTTCAAGCATACCAAAATTCACATTATGGAGGTGCCAGAAGGAGAAGAGACAGAGCAAGATATTGAAAACCTATTTGAAGAAATAATGACAGAAAACTTCCCCTACTTGGTGAAAGAAATAGACTTACAAGTCCAGGAAGCCTAGAGAGTCCCAAACAAGAGGAACCCAAAAAGACCCACACCAAGACCCATCATAATTAAAATGCCAAAGGTTAAAGATAAAGAGAGAATCTTAAAAGCAGCAAGAAAAAAGCAGTTAGTTACCCTACAAGGGAGGGCCCATACGACTGTCAGCTGATTTCTCAACAGGAACTTTACAGGCCAGAAAGGAGTGGCAAGAAATATTCAAAGTGATGAATAGCAAGGCCCTACAACCAAGATTACTCTACACAGCAAAGCTATTATTTAGAAATGAAGGTCTGATAAAGAGCTTCACAGACAAGAAAAAGCTAAAGGAGTTCATCACCACCAAACCAGGCCATTCTTTAAGAAGAGAAAAGAGAAAGGTGGAGAAGGAAACGTTAAAGGGCATTCTTTAAGAAGAGAAAGAGAAAGGTGGAGAAGGAAAAGGAGAAGGAGAAGGAGAAGAAAGAAGAAAAAAGGAGGAGGAGGAGGAGGAGGAGGAGGAGGAGGAGGAGGAGGAGGAGGAAGAAGAAGAAGAAGAAGAAGAAGAAGAAGAAGAAGAAGAAGAAGAAGAAGAAGAAGAAAAGAAGAAATATGAACAACAAAATGGCAATAAATACATATCTATCAATAAATGAATCTTAAAATAAAAATAAATGAACAAGAAATTTAATGAACAAAATAAGCTGATGAATAAAATAGAACCAGAGTAAGGAAACATGGAGCAGACTGATGAATCTCAGAGGGAAGGGGAGCGGGGGGAGGGGTGGGAATAGATTAACCAAAGAACTTATATGCAAGTGTGCATTATTTATGGACATAGACAATAGGGTGGTGAAGGCTTGGGCAAGGCAGGAACTGGGTGGAGGAAGGCAATGGGGGGAAAAAAAAGGACATCTGTAATACTCTCAACAACAACAAATTTTTTTTAAAAAGAAATAAAACAGTCTTTGTTCACAGTTGACATGATTATCTATAAAGAAAACCCCAAAGAATTTACACCACACACACACCTGGAATTATAAGCCATTATAGCAAGGTCACAGGATACCATTTTAATATACAAAGTCAATTGCTTTCCTATGAACCAGCAATGAACAATTGGAATTTGAAATTAAAAACACAATATTATTGCCCTAGCCAGTTTGGCTCAGTGGATAGAGCATCGGTCGATGAACTGAAGGGTCTTTGGTTCGATTCCAGTCAAGGGCACATGCCAAGGTTGCAGGCTCCATCCCCAGTAGGGGGCGTGCAGGAGGCAGCCAATCAATGGTTCTCTCTCATCATTGATGTTTCTATCTCTCTCTCCCTCTCCCTTCCTCTCTGAAATCAATAAAAATATTTTTTTTAAAATAACATCATTTACAATAGCACCAAAAACTAAATACTTATATGTAACCCTAATAAAATATGTCCAGTATCTATTTGCAAAAAAATTTAAAACCCTGATGAAAGAAATCAAATCGTTTTAAATAAATGGAAGGATATTCTGTGTTGAAGGATAAGGAGACTCGATTTTGAGTTGTTAATTCTTTCCAACTTTATAGATTCAACACAATCCACAGCAAAATCCCAGCAAGCAGTAGATATTGACAAAATGATTCTAAGGTCATATGAAAGGGCAAAAGACCCAGAGTAGCCAAAGTAATACTGAAGGAAGGGAGTTGGAGGACTGACTACCTGAGGTCAGGACATTCTATAAAGCTACAGTAATCAAGACAGCTCAGTGTTCATGAAAAAAAAAAAAAAAGACAAACAGATCAACAGAACAGCCTAGCGAGCCCAGGAGGAGACTCACACAAATACAGTCAACTGACCTTTCCCAGAGGGACAGGCAAGTCCATGGCTACCATCACAAGGTGCCGAGACAATGAGAATTCCCACGCAATTATAAAGAATCTAGAAACAGACTTTGCACCTCGCATACACAAAGTTAACTCACATGGCTCATAAATCTACATGTAAAAGGTAAAACTATAAAACTTCTGGAAGAAAATATAGCAGAAAAAAATCTAGGTGATCTTGGGTTTGCCAATTAGTTTTAGACACAACAGCAAAAGCGCAATCCATTAAAGGCAACATTAAAAGTTGGACTTTTTAAAATCAAACACCTCTCTGCAAATGACATTGCTAAAAAGAACTGAAGCACAAGCGACAGGCTGGGAGAAGATGTTCACAAAACACATACTCCAAAATATACAAGCAACTCTGAAAGCTCAACAAACAACAAGAAAACAACCCGATTTAAAAACGGGCAAAAAATCTGAACAGACAGCTCACAAAGAAGATACACAGAGGGAAAATAAGCATATGAAAAACATGCTCTACATCGTTGTCATTAGCAATTATAAATAACAATAAAATAAATCCAGGAGACACTACTGCACACCTACGAGAATGGCTAAAATATAAAAAACTAGCAATACTAAATGCTGGTGAGGATGCAGAGAAAAGGAACTCTCATTCAATGCTGTGAAAGTGCAGGATAACACGGCCACTCAGTAGACAATGTGGAAGTTTCTTTTTTTATTGAATTTATTGGGGTGACATTGGTTAATAAAATTACACAAGTTTCAGGTATACAATTCTACAATACATCATCTGCATATTGTTCTGTGTGATTATCACTCAAGGTGGAAGTTTCTTACAAACCTAAACATAGTTTCCCCACGTGATGCAGTGGTCACTCAGAGGCACCTCCCCAACTGTTTTGAAAATTCGTGTCTCCACAAAAACCTATACACAAATGCTTATATCAGCTTTATTCATCATCACCCAAAGCAGGAAGCGGCCAAGATGTCCTTCACCAGGTGACTGGATAAATGAACGGTGGTATATCCACAAAATGAAATGCTATTCAGCACTAAAAAATAAATTAGTTGTCAAGCTATGAAGATGTAGAGAAAACTTAAATATCTATAACCAATTGAAAGAAGCCAGTCTGAAAAGCCTACATAGTATATGATTTCAAGTCTGTGACATTCTGGAAAAGGGAAAATTATGGACCAGTGTTTGCCAGGGAAACGGGTGGGGGGACCCAATAGACACAGCACAGGGGCAATGAAATGGTTCTGCACGATACTCCAATGGCGAATGCATGGCATGATGCATTTGTCAAAAACCCACAGGGCTTTATGGCCCAAAGAACGAAACCTCATATATGCAAGTTTTAAAAATCATTGAGGAGGTCAGGGAATCCCAGAAATGAATGCAGACTGTCACAGGAGAATCGAACTGTATTACAAATGCATAAAACAACCTCCGCGGAGGGGGTGGTGGGAGAGATGCGGACCCAAGTAATTTTGGAAATGAGTGGAGCCTGTGAGACAAAGACAAAAGAAGCGCTGTATCCTGAGGGATAAGTTTCTATTCTGATGCTGCTAGACATGGACACTAGAGCTGGACAGATAAGTCAATGGATGGTGGCTGGTAGAATCCAGGTGTCTCATATTGGAGTGGGAATTTATAGATGAGCAAGGGGAGGAGGCTAAAGTGATCCAAGTGGTAATGGATTAGAGCTGGAGACGTCAGCATGAACTGGAGTCTCGTATAGATAGAGATGGTTCCATACAGAGATATTTATATGGTAGGCGTGTGTGCATACATACACAAGTTCCTCCACACTCTTCCCCTTCTTTTGTCAACTGAGAGAGCCCAGAAGCAACAATACCCAGTACCATGGGCACATTCAGTATGCAGACCTTGTGTTGTTGTTGTTATTTTGGGGGTTTGTTTGGTTTTCTGTTGTTGTTGTTGTTGTTAATCCTCACCTGAAGATATTTTTCCCATTGATTTTTAGGGAAAGTGGAAGAGAGAGGGAAAGGCAGAGAGAAGCATCAATGTGAGATAAATACATTGGTTGGTTGCCTTCTGCACAAGCCCTAACCAGGGCCCAGCCAGGGAGGAGCCTGCAACCAAGGTTAAGTGCCCTAGATGGAATCGAACCTGAGACCCTTTGGTCCCCAGGCCCACGCTCTGTCTACTGAGCCAAACCGACGAGAGCCAGATCTTGGTTTTTAATACCATTTTGCAGTCAAAGGCACCAGGGTTCCTTGGAGAAATAACCGATTCTGGGGCTGAAACAGGAACTATGCAGCTCGAGTCTGGAGCACTTGTCGTGCCAGAGAGCAAGGAAGCACCAAAGGAAAAGGCCTACAAAAGTGCAACAATTGGAGCAACATGACACTGGATTATAATTCAAAGGATGGAAGAAATATCTGTGAGTCCATATTAATGTCAACACATGATTGAGTCAATACAGGGTGGGGTAAAAGTAAGTCTACAGGTGCTCATATGGAAAATGACAAGCAGGTTATGATTATTACAACAGCTTCACGAATCCCGTGTTTTGTGTACTCACGACTGTAAACCTACAGTTTTCCCCGTCCTGTATATAAACACAGGAGACAGTCTCCCTTTCGGAAGAGTTCCAGGTAGTGTGTCCTCAAGGAGAGGGAGTGTAGCCCTCTTAGAGTTTGGGCTGTGAAGTGACATCCTTCTAAACAATACCATTTGGAAAGAGGGAGGGTAACCTTACAGGGGAGAAATCTGATAAACACCTCAATCAGCTGACCAAGGTCAACATCAGCAGTGATAAGTCATGAAGTATACTACATACCTTCCCTCCCCCCACCCAAATTCTACCTCTACTCCCTTCTAAGAAGAGAGCTTCTCAGCCTTATAACCTGGAGCTTATTGTCACACTAGAAGCCCAGTGCACAAAAATCGTGCACAGGTAGGGTCCCTAGGCGTGGCGGCCAATCAGGGCCAGTGTGTGGGGCAATAGGTGGGGTGATCGGGGCCCCCACTCACACCCACCTTGGCTGGCCTGGCGCTGCCTGCTCACCAGCCCTGCCCCCCCCCCCCCCCCCCGCCACAGGTCAGGGCCTGGGGGAAGGTCCTGCATGGAGTGTCTGCCCCCTGGCAGTCAGTGTACATCATAGCGACCAGTCATTCTGCTGTTCAGTCAATTTGCATATTAGGGTTTTATTATATAGGATGGGTTGTGGCATGGTTGCTGCTTTGTTTTGTTTTGATTTTTTGTCTCTCTAAGGAAGCCTAGTCCATTGTGTGAGGATGCGATGAGAATGGTACTTTATCTCTGGTTTTCGTCCCAAAACTCATAATTCCAGCAGCAGCATCAGAAAAAAACATCTGAAAAATCCCAGGTGAGGAACATTCTACAAAATATCTGAACGGCACACTCAAGAGTACCAAGGTTATCAAAAACAGGGAAAGTCTGGGAAACTCTCACTGCCAGGAGGAGCCTAAGGGGACATGGCGAGTAAGTGGAGGAGGATGCTGGGGCAGGAAAACACATTGGGTAAAAACCAATGAAGTCTGGATGGACCACAGTCACTAGTTAATAATAATATGCCAATATTGATTCATTCACGGAATAAAAGAGGAAAGCATCGGTAACCTCAAAATAGATCAATAGAAATTACCCAATCTGAAGAACAGAGGGAAATAGGGCTGAAAATAAATGAACAGAGCTTCTGGGACCTGTGGGGGCAATAGCAAATTGACAACCAGGCATTTAATTGGAGGCACAAAAAAGCAAGGAAGAGAAAATAAGGAAGGATAAATATTTAAAGAAATAATACCCAAGATTTCCCAAATGTGGTGAAAGGCAAACATTCAAGAAGCTCCGCAGATCCAAAGCAGAATGAACAGAGCACACAATAGATGAATTGCTGAAAACCAAAAGAAAAGAAGAAAGTCATAAAAGCAGCCAGAGGAAACTACAATCTCCTACAGTAGAACAATAATTCACATATCGCTGATTTCTCATCAGAAACTATGGAGCTGGGACAATAGTAGAATCACACCTTTAAAATGCTGAAAGGAAAAAACTGTCAACTCAAAACTCTATATCCAAAGAAAATATCCTTCTAGAATAAAGGTGAAATGAAACTTTCAGGGGAAGGAAAACGAAAGAGCATTCATTCGTGCACTGCATGAAACCCTAAAAGATTTCTTTGTTTAGTCAACATGATGTTCTCTCCGGCCAACTTGAGCAGGAGAATCTGGAAGGCTGAGGCCCGAGGCTGGGGCTGCAGGAGGCTGCCGCGTGGCTCGTCAGGAAACTTCAGGGTGGAATAAACAAGCAGGGTCAGGAAGTCAGACCCTTGATCACAGTGGGGAGGAGGAGGCCCTGGGCCCCTCTGTCCCCTCACTCAGAGGGACAGACCACGGAACATATGGAGAGAGCAGGACAGAGCCTTGGAGAGAGGGTGCCACCATTGCTTCAGAATTCTGTGCACGGCAGCAATGAGTCCTCCTACCCAGGGCCCCAAGGACGTCAGCTGCCTGGTGGGCAGCTGGGAGGAAGCATTCCCTGAGGCCTGGCCAGGGGCTTGCAGAGGGCACGGTGCCCCTGAAGGTGAGTCGAGGCTTGTTCCCAATACGCAGAGCGGACAACAGTCAGCGGCGGGGGCCACAGGGCCGGGGTAGCTGGGTGGTATGCAGAACAGGCCCAGCCCAGAGAGAGCCGATAATTTGAACCAAATGGCCCAGGGGCCTCCTGACACACAGCTGTTCCTGAAGCGTCTGAATGCCCGCATCCTCTCAACTAGGACGGCAGAAAATCAGAGGCAGATGCTGAGGCCAGTTTTGGGGGCTAAGACATACTTCCAGGAAGTCGGAACTGGGGGCAGGCCGGGTAGCCTGAGGCCAGGCCTGGGGGTGTCTGAGGACACAAGTCACCCTCCAGGGATTCACAGGCAAAGATACAGCTTCTGGGGGAGGTGAGAGCCAGGATCGGGTGGAACCCATGGAGTATACAGCCCCAGGCCCAGCCCCAAAAGCCATACCCGCCCCCCTCCCGGCTTTGGGCACTCAGACCTTGGCCTTTCTCCCAAGTACCTTCCCCAGCTCCCTCTGGCCCCAGCACTTCTCTCTAGATTTTTCAGCTACATACTTGGACCTAGGCGTTCCTGGAATGGCTTGAGCCAGTGGGAGTCGTGATTTGCATTGATTGCACCCAAAAGGCCCCTGATCCAGGGCTTGAGATGGGGGTCTGGTCTGCCCCAGAGGAGCAGGTCATGTGGCTGTGCTGACATCATTCCTGTGCAGGTCCCAGGGCTGCAAAATACCTCAAAGGGAGGGGCCGGGGACCGACAAGCAAGAGAGGAGGGCATAGGCCAGGCCCCAGGCCCCAGGCATGACGCGGGTGGGAGAGCTAATTCTGGCTAAAGTGCTAACAGCTGAATGTGCCCTCCATGTGCTCGGTGATGAAGACCTTCAGCCTCTGCCTGCGGAAATGGGCAGGAAAGGCCAGAAACCTGACTCTGGGCCTTGCTCAGGCTGGCCCCTCCCCTTCTCCCACCACAACCCTGAGGTGTGGGCTGCTCCAAAATCAGTTTTATGCCTCTTGAGCCTGGCTTAACTGTTTTCTGGATTGACAGGATCCTGACCACTCGCCAGATGACGGCATCAGGAGTCCTGTGCAAAGCCCAGCCTCCACCCCTAACCCCCCACCCCCTACCCCGTCAGAGGCCCAGTGTCCCTGGTCCTGGGATCATCTGCTCCCAGCTCTGGGAAAAGTTCCGTTTCTCATCACTAGGATGGCATCACAACTCCACGTGACCACCTGCGTGCCAGACACCCCATGGAAGGGTGAGTGGGCAGCTCAAGCCTAACCTGGCACCCCCCCATCCCCTCTCAACCTGTTCCACCTTGTCCTCCCCATCCTGACACAAGGCTCCATCTTCCTTCTGGGGCTCAGGCCCAAACTGGAGGGTCACCTTTGACTACTGTCTTTCACCCCAACATCTAACCCATCATGCACTTCTGTTTTCTCCTCCACATCCAAAGTTCACCCCAAATCCAGCCAGCCCCCCGCCTCCACAGCCACCACCCTGGTCTCAGCCACACGGACCTCACCCACCACAGCCTGCTTCTCAGTACCCAGAAGCATCCTGAAATCCTCAGTTAAATCACATCACTGCTCTGCTCAGAACGCACCAGGGATGCCCCTGCTGACTCCACAGGCCTCGCTCATGTGATTTGCCCCTTCTATTCTTTCTGTTTAAATATCACCTCTTCAGCTCCTCTAGGACTCCCTTCCCATTATTCTCCATTCATCCCCTCACCAGATTTTCACCACCCTGGGTCATTATTTATTTACCAGAGGCCCGGTGCACAAAATTCATGCACAGGGGCAGGGGGCAGTCCCTCAGCCCAGCCTGTACCCTCTCCAATCCGGGACCTCTCGGGGGATGTCTGACTGCCTCTCACAATCCGGGACCGCTGGCTCCTAACTGTTCATCTGCCTGCCTGCCTGATCGCCCCTAACCACCTCTGCCTCCCTGCCTGATCATCCCTAACCACCTCTGCCTGCCTGCCTGATCGCCCCTAACTGCTCCCCTGCTGGCCTGATCGCCCTTAACCGCCTCTGCCTCGCCCCATACCCGGGACCCAGAATTCCCTCCCTCTGGCCGGCCATAGGCACCCAGGACCCAGACCAGCTTTGCCTGGGCTGGCCGCAGCCACAGGGGACCATGGGCGGGCAGCTTCACCTGGGCTGCAGCTGCAGGCGCCCGGGACTACGGGGTGGGTGGGTTGTCCCTCTCCCGGGCTGCAGGCACAGGTGCAGCCACTGGCACCTGGGACCACGGGGCGGGCTGCTTGTCCCTCTTCTGGGCCGCAGCCTGGCTCGTCCCCATTCCTCTCTCATGAGCTCATTTGTGCCTGGCTGGTCCCCATTCCTCTCTCACGAGCTCATTTGTGCCTGGCTGGTCCCCATTCCCCTCTCCCCAGTGTTGAGTGAGCAGTTCTGGCTTGAGGGTGTGAGGGCATGACAACCATTTGCATATTAGCTCTTTATTATATAGGATTTGCTGCCTGCCTCCCTCTCTAGATTATCAGCATCCTGAAGTCAGGGTCCTGGCCTTCTTATGCACTGCTGGAACTCCAGTACCTAGAAGGGGCTTGGCACACAGTAGGGCAGAATATATATTCATTGAATGAATGAATGTCAACTTCATTTTATTTTATGTTCCTGGCACTTTCCCATCCGTAGCATTCTTTCACACCTGTGGTTTCCCTGGATCACCCTCAGAATAAGGCTCAGAGAGGGTGAGAGATTTGTGCCAAACCACACAGCTCAAACTCAGTCCCGGAGTCTGTCTGGGCTTCCTCTCCTCCCTTCAGGAGTTTCAGGGGATGTGTGATGGCTCCCAGGACTGTGGGGTGAGGGGAAATATCGTCTCATACTGGAAGAGGCAGGGAGACTCCCATAGGTGCTACTCCAGGACCCCCAGGAGCAGGTAGGGCCTGGAAAGAGCCAGCCTGAGGGTGCCACAGGCCTGAATTATTCACTGGGTCCCTGACAAGTCAGACTTCCTGAATCCCCAGCTCCTTGTCTGTAAAAGGCAGGTTCCTGTTCTCAGAACCAGACTGAGGAGAGCACACATCACTGTAGGGTCAAGAGCATGGGCTCTGGTGTCAGGCTGCCCAGTTCCAATTCCAGACCCCATAGCTGCAAGCTGTGTGACCCTAGGCAGGTTACATAACTGCTCTGTGCCTCAGTGTTCTCATCTTTAAAGTGGGTACAGGCATTTCTACCTGCTTGACAGGGCTGGTGGGGGATTAAATGAATTGATACATGAAAGGGTTTAGCATAATGCCTGGCCCATGATAAAATCTCAGGAGGTATTAGCAGCAGCAGCAGCAACAGCAGTAATGGAGCACTCATGGCTCTGTGTGGACCCCCAGTTAGTTCTCAGTAACTTTAAGACCCCTGCAAACAACAACCACAGAGATGTCAGCACGGGGTCTATACCTCCCACTTGTCCCCTGGCCCTCCCCTTCATCCTCACTGTCCTGAACAGCCCAGCTTCCCAGCACACAAGTAAATTAGAGCTTGTTCCCACTAAGGTTTCTTTTATTTTACTTACTTATTTTATTTTATTTTTCAGAGAGAGGAAGGGAAAGAGAGGGAAACATCAATCGGTTGCCTCCGGTACGTGCCCCGACCAGGGATCAAACCTGCCACCTCGACGTTCCAACCAACTGAGCCACACTGGCCAGGGCCCCACTAAGGTTTAGAGAAGGAAGCAGGGTGAGAGGTGTGGGGACTTGTTCAAGGTCACACAGAGAGTGCAGTGAGGTCCAGGATTCATCCTCCTCGGGCAGGGTCCCCTGACCCTTGCCCCCTGCCCCCACTGGCTCCAGCGCCTCTGTCATGTGCTCCTATAACAGCCTAACCCTCCCTGGGCACCTGAGTCATCACGCCGCGGTCATTTCTTTAAGGTCTGCCTGTCTTGCAAGAGCCAGAACTGTTCGTGCAAAATTCCCTGCCCTGGGCCCAAGTCAGAGCTGCTTCTCAGTAAAAAGTTATTGAATGGCTGAGTGGATGCGTGAATGGATGAATGATGGATGGATGGATGGATGGAGGGATGATGAATGAATGGATGATGGATGGATAGCTAAATGGATGGATGGATGGGGGATGGATGGATGATGGATGGATGGATGGATGGATGGATAGCTGAATGGATAGATGGGTGGGGGATGAATGGATGGATGGATGGATGGATGGATACGTGGATTGATGAATGGAAGCATAGGTGGGTAGATGGGTGGTGGGATGAGTTCCTGGACAAATGAGTGGATGTGTGGGTAAGTGGGTAAGGAGTTGGAGAAATGGACTCCAGAAACAGTGCTCTCCCTATGACATCTCACTGAGTCCTCTCCATCATCTGAAACACAAGGAGGCTTTAATATCCCCTGAAATCCAAAAGAGACTCTAAAATTTTATGAACCAAATGTACTTGACCTCAGTGGGCCTCAGTGTCTCCCCAGATGACATATCCTTTCTGTATTTCCAGATTCCCAGGCTGGCCCTGTGAAAGGACAGGTACCGCAGTGCCTTGAAAATGGTAAGTGCTGCAAAGAGCTTGTTGGAAGATATGCCAGTCAGAGGGTGCCAGGGGTGTGGCGGTGAGACGGGCCCTGCCAGGCCTGCCCGGCTAGCAGGCACGCTGGCAGAGGGAGCCAGCAGCCTTCCAGGCACTCGTGCTCTCTGACCCAGTGCTTCCACTTCTAGGAACGGACCGTAAGGTAATCAAGGATTCCGGCAGGGACTCGCCCAGGGTGGCCATCATGCACCGCCTGAGCGGGAGCGGGAGCGGGAGCGGGAGCGGGAGCGGGAGCGGGAGCGGGAGCATGAGCGGGAAGGTCCCAGCAATCACGGAGCTCAGCCTCAGCCAGGCAGTCTCTGCTGTGGAATAGTATGCAGCCGGGCACACTACGTGTTTGAAGAATGACTCAGTGACCCAGGGAAATGTTCGATATAAAACGTCAGTTAAAAAAAAATCCAGATAGGAACCTGCATATGGAGGAAGATGCCAGTCTTCTCAGGAGGAGTCCGTTTTGGAGCATGTGCATGAGAAAGGCCCTAGGTGGGCAGATACCCAAGTGCCTGGTTATCGGGGAAGGGGTACTTCCTGGGAGTGTTCCCTCTTATCCCTATGGGGTACAAACCAGAGGGCTGGCCCTGGGTGGGCCTTGATCTCTGACCTTTTACAAGCAGGGAAGGCCTCTGCTCTGTTCTCCCAGAAGAAGGGGAACCAAGTTCAGCAAAGCAGGAGAGAGAGGTGGCACCCCCCCCCCAGCCCCCTAATTAGAGGCCTCCCCCTTTCCAACAATGGGTGTGTACACCTCCCGGCCCTTCTGCGTGCCTCTGGGGATGGGATTATGGAGTCTTGCTCACTCACTTGCTTTGCTGTCTCTCCCCCCGCCCCCCTCTTTTTCTAACCTTTCACGTTTTCTACAAAGAGAGAGACCTTTGCTGATGGGAAGAAGCAAAGCCATAGGAAGCCAGCCAGGGGCGTTGGCTGCTTCTGGATTTGTCCAGGCCCCCCCCCCCCACCCCACCCCCGCCACCCTCCACCTGCCTGCAAGGGGCCTGCTCCAACCTGCACTGAGCAGAAGCCAGAACCAGCTCTGGAGCCAGCAGACAGCATGGAGCTGGCTCCCCGCTCTGCTCGCACCAGGTGAGGGTCACGGAACCTCTATGGCTCAGACTCAGTTTCCCCGAGGACGCAGTGAGGGCACACGCAAGGCTCAGTGGATATTTGTGAAAGGAGGGAAGGAGGGAGGGCTGGGGACCTGAACTAGGGAGGGCACCCCCTTCGGGACTCACAGCTCTGCCCACCCTGCTAAGGAAACATCGGGGCACTGGGAAGGGGAGAGGGGAGAAGCGGGGACAGAGGAGGAGGGGGGCAGGAGGGATAGGGCGGGCAATGGCTCTGTGCCTGTGGGGTTACTGGGTCTGGGCCCCAGTCCTGCGGAAACTGGAGCAGAATCCAGAGACCCGCTGCCCCTCCCCTAAATGTGTGGGGGGGGGGGGGCGGGGAGAGCTGTAGAATCGAGGGAGCAGCTGGTTCAGAGTCAGAGACAAGGGGGGAGTCAGGACCCCCGATGAGAACATGGTCCGTGCCTGAGTCTCTGTAATTAACACACTGCTGTCTCAATTTATGAGAAAATACATAAGACATGTAATTGCCTTTGTATTTTGGACACTCATTAGGAGAATAATAAATGTTATTATTTATTAATATGGTAATGAATCATTCAGTTTTTTAAAATTAAACATTAAACCGCTCGCAAATTAAATGTAAATTATGGGGCCCAGCGTTGATAGAGAAGGCTCCCCGGGGAAGGGCCGCTCAGCTTCTCGCAGAAATGAGCCGCGTGGCCCTTTAATGAGGCGCGGGGCTGGAGGCGGCGGGGTGACCCGAGGACACAGGCTGCTCACGGGGACATCCTGCCCCCTGCCGGCCGAGCGAGGAGCTGCGGCGCGCCGCGGGGGCTGCCCACGAGGCTGCTGGTTCTGCTGATCTTTCCAGAAGCAGTTCATCTGAGCTGGGTGCTGGCACCCCTTGCCTGGCAGAGAGCCCACCCACCTCCCCCCCGTGTCACCCATGAGTTGTGTGGCACAAATCTATTAGGTGTGGGGGTTTGGCCCCCGGAAAACCCTGCTCCCCTAGGGGAAAAATACAGCTCCTGCTGGCGTCAGGCTGGGGCAGGGCTCCTTGCTGTGCCATCAGCACTAATCCCTGTGTTCACCGCCCTTGAAAGAAGGGAGCTGGTATCCCCATTTGACACGGGAGCAGAGAGCGGCTCAGAGAGGTTTCCCACAGCTGGAATCAGGGGGGCCTGGCACCAGCCCGGCTGAGCCTGGCCCCCTCCCCATGAACCCTCAGGCTAAGACTGAGTGCGTCACCCCCCGCACCCCCATCTGACTCTGCCCCCCCTTCAGACGATGGCCATCGCCATGGCCATTGAGCCCTCACAATTCCCCAGGCCAATTATCAGAACATATCACAGGTGAGGAGCCTGCCAAGCGGCCGGGCGGGGCTGTGATCTGACCCCAGAGCCCATGTTCCGTCCACGGGGGTCTCCACTGTCCGAGCAGGCGAGGACGCAGCCTCCCCATCCCCCGACATGCTCAGGAGGTATTTGTGGATGAGTCCATGAATGAACACAGGAGGGCTTCCATGGGAGTGATGGCCAGGAGTCCCTGCGGGCATTGGGTTGGGTCACTCACTGTTGGACCGGTGTCACCCCTGCGGAGAGCTGGGGCTGGGACCAGGAGCTGCTTTGTGCCTGGAGACAGCCCCGGCACCTCTCTGCACTTGGATCCCCGCCCCCCCTTCAATCAATGGATGAGGGAGGGGTGCAGCCACGAGTCCCAGCCAGCCGAGCAAACACTGCAGGAGCATAGAGAAGCCAGGACTGGCTGTCTGCAGGCCCCGGGGTCCAGCGCGGCTTCTGTACCCCTGCCCCTGAGAGCCAGGTCCCCAATCTTGTCTCAGGCCCCTCTTATCCAATATCTGGTTTGCAGAACCGTTTCCCCAGCCTACTAGGACTCTGTTCTCTGCCCTTCTGCCCTCTGCACCCCAACCTTGGGTGGAGGAGCCCTCACACCTGCCTCTGCCCGCCCCCCCCCCCCCCAGCTCCTGCCTGAGGACAAACAGCAGCTCCTGTTGTTGCTGTTATCTCTCAAGGCTGCTCAGACACCAACTTATTTGTTTCCATCTTGCCCCCTCCCTTACTGATCAATGTTTTAACCCAGCCGGTGTGTTAAATGACTTGTTCCCATGGCAACCATCAGATACACGCGTGGATGTGACTCGTCTGTTTCCTGAGCCAGAGCGCCTTCTGAAAGCTCAGAGGGAACAAATCTCCTTTCATATCCGCTGCTGTTTGCAGAAAGGCACAGGATATTGTTCAGAACAAGTCATTTTAAAAAAAAACAATATTAAAAAGAGAACTTAACCAGGTTTCTCACCAGATATAAAGTTGTTTCATAAGGTGCATCACTCCCAAGAAATATGAAATCAGATTTTTTTATTTAAACCGTTGACCAAGTTAATCTTTCTTCTGAGACGCTTTCCTCAAGAAATAAGCTGAAGCGTGCGAGCAGTTCTCTGCGTGAAGGTATCCGCTGCCTCATTTGTAAGGAGAAAAATTGAAACCAGCCTGAAAGTTGAGCAGCAGAAGATCCTAATAAACTGTGGTTCGCACACATGAGGTTATTATAGAGATGTTTAAAATGCTACCTGGAAGAAGGGAGCGGATGTGTCAAAGGATACGAAGTGAATGAAACAGGATGAAAAACTGTGCCTGCCAGGGGGGATCGTAATGAATGGAGACAAGCCTGAGCCGTGGAAGGAAAAACTCGGAGAAGACACAGGCACCAAAATGGTGACAGCACTGTCGCTGGGTGCTGGATCCAGGGTAAATTTATTTTACTCAACAAATATTCATGGGGCAACTACGGGGGCCCGCCCTGTTCCAGGCACTGGGAGCCCTGCCGTTAATTGCACTTCCTATCATTTCCCAAATGTGTTTAATGAAGATGTTGCTTTCCAATGGAAAAAAATGTTTTTTTAAAAAAAAAAAGCTAGGGTATGTTTCATCTATCACGTTGACAACATAATAAAGATAACATATTCCATGGGCTGGGAGGGGCTGTGGGGACACAAGCCCCCTGCTGGTGGAAGTATGAACTACAGCTACCTATGAGCGACATTACTGCCCCCCTACCCCCACCCCCATAAAGGCATCTTCCATTGAACAGACCCATTCTCCACTTCAGATCATTGGGGGGTGAAGCACCCCCAAGATGACATTCACCGCTCTTCCAGGAAGCCTGAGCCTCAACGCTCAACGACCGCCCTCTGCAGAGAAGAAAGTGCTGGCAGGCAGGCACCACCCCAGCTGCTGCTGCACAGTTAATCTCCGGGCGGGGAGGCGGCCTGGCGAGATGGGTTTTGGCAGATTCCCACTCCAGCCCCATCTACCTCCTTGCTCCCGGGCATGTCCCTTCACCTCTCCAGCCTCAGTTTCCTCGTGTGCACAACGAGGGCTACGATGCAGGCCGCCTGGCAGTCCTCCCTGTGATTACGGGAGGCTCTTGGTGCGTGACACGCCTTCCACACAGGCACTCAAGGGCCTTTTTCCCTTTTATGCTTCCTGAGATGGGAACCACAATGAAAGCCGGGCGTGTGGTCCCCAGCAAGCTCCGAACTACAAGCCCCCTCCTCCCCTCCTGCAGACGCCTCAGGGGTCAGGGAGGGGGGCCTCCTCTACGCCCCCGATGAAGGGCTTTCGCCGGGCAGGGCCCACAGCCTTGCCGACAGCATAACAATGATGGTTACAGCCAGCCAGTGCCCCAGCCTGGCCTTTTCTAGTTTCAGTGTGCAGGGTCTCAGGGCAAAGAGGCCCTTTGTCTTCCCAGGGCTGCCCCCTTCTCTTCCACCAGGCCACCGGCCTCCACGTCCAGCCTCTGTCCCCTCAAACCCCGCCAGCGGGGGCCACCCCAGAGGCCACTTTCATGCCTAGTTTGTTCAGCTGTTCCAGGTTATTTGACAACTTCTAAAACCTCGTCTTCTTAAAAAAAAAAAAAAAAGCAAAGTCCTGTCTTTAATGGGAATCCAGTGTTCTCAGCAACTGAAGGAATTTTCCAGACTTGAAAAAAGAGGAGGGAGGGAAAAAGTGATCACCTCTGGTTTCTGACAGAGCATGCACAGCCCTGGCTGCGGGCCAGGTTTAGAGCCTGGGAAGCGGGGGGGGGGGGGGGGCGGGGGGGGGGGCGGGGGATGCTGGTTCTGGGCCAGTGCTGCACCAGGACCTTCAGCTCAGGACAGCCTCCACCTGGATGCGGGAGGGTCCTGACCCAGGGGCCTGTGCCTCGGAGGGAACAGCGGGGGGTGGGGGGGGTCCTTAGGGGATGTTGGGGAGAAGATGGTTCTGTTCGCATTTTCTGAGTTTGTCACACAGAAGTGCATGGTGGCAAGGACCGAGCCAGGGTGGGAGGGGGCACCGTGTGTGCGCCTGACCTTGAACTACGTGCAGAGAGATGCTGAGGAGGTGGTCGGGCCTGTGGGTCCCTCCAGCCTCCCTGGGGGGGCTCTGGCACTGAGCCAAACCTGAAAGCCCTGCACGGACTTGGCCCCGGCAATTCCACCTCAAGGAATGAACTGATCACCAGAAATAAGTGAAGACCGGAAGGACGATTTAGCTCTCCCCGTGTTCACTGCTACTACGTTTAAATGCCTGACGTGGAGAGGGCCTAACGTTCCCAAGAGGGCTGGATTACGCCAATGGTGCTCAGCCATTCCCTGGAATAGAAATAAAAACATCGCTGTCGATGATGCCAGGAAAAGGTGGTCTAAGCAAACAGTCCACTGAGAAAAGCAGGTGGCAGTATGTCCCCAATCGAGTTTAAGAGAATAGCAGGGACGTCTCATCTCTATCTGATTAACACACAGGCCAAGGACAAAATCTAGGAAGAAATACACCAAAATGTTAAAGTTCTGACTAGCTTCCTTTTCTCTGTTCTCTGCATTTTCTGATATTTCCCACATGAATGAACGTATGTTTCTGTTCATTTCTGAGCGTGGCCTGGAGGACCGAAGGCCGGGCCCAGCCCTTCCTGTGTGCCCTTGGGCAAGTTACTTAACCTCTCTGTGCTGCAGTGTCCTCACCTCTCCAAGGAGGGCAGCACCTGCCTCCTGGGGCTGCTGAGGTTAATACATGCAAAATGCTTAGCCCTCTGCCTGGAAGATAAGTTCCCAAATGTTCGTTGGTTTTATTAACCGCCTGTTTTTCTACCTATAAACATGCCATTGTCTTTGGTGCTGAGATGAAGGCACAGAGAGCTAAACTCCAGGGGAGAGCCGACATGAAAGGAGCACATGGTTCATTCATTACCGTCAGGAGCGACGCTGCCGGGCACTTGGAGAGCACTTAGCAGGGAAACCTTATTGAGGATTTTGATCATCATCTTAAGAGCAGTGGGAAGCCTGACATTGAAGAGTTTCAAGCAGGGCGGTGAGATCAGAAGTGCGGGGTCTAAACCGCGCTGTGTCTACACTGTGGACCGAGGGACACCGCTCCGGGGATGTGGACCCGGGAGCGGCTGCTTCTCGGATCCCGCTGGGGACCGAGGCGCGTGGAGCCCAGCGGGCAGAGGTTTGGGGACTTCAGCGTGTCTGGTTTAGGATGTGCCAAATCTGAGGTGGGGGTGTCCCCGAGGAGTGGTCATCGAGGCGTGTCCTCTGTGGTTGCTTTAAACTCCAATCCCAGCAGAGGCCGGGCACGATCACCGCTGCACAGAGGACAAACCACAGCTAGAAGGGCAGCAGCCCAGAGCCCGTCAGGGTGAGGGGCGGAGCCGGGCCACAGGAGGGGCCCCTGGGAGGGGCTGCGAGCCCCTGGGAGGTGGGGCTCTGTCCCTCTAAGGCCTGTGGTCCTCATCCCATGTGGCCCTCAAGGCTGTCTCCTGTGCCTGAGTCTCCTACCGGCCCACCTCTGAGTTCACGTGAGGAATCCCACCCCTGCCCATCCTGCCAGCTCCCACGCCCGCCCGCTGCTCCAGCCACAGGGACCGCTTGCTGCCCCTGCCCACCAAGCAAGCGCCTTCTCCGCTCAGGACCTCTGCTCCCAGCTCACTGCCCCAGGACACTTCTCCCAGAGCCCACAGGGCTCCCTCCTGCCTCCTCCTGATCATGCCAAAACCGCCACCCTGAAGGTCCTGTGCCCAGCAGCCTCCCACCACACCCTTCCCTCCTAGCAGGGGAGGCCTAGGCCCGGGACCTAGCAGGTGCTCAGTAAACGTTTGTGGAATAAATGTAGACACACAGGGCGACAGATGGCGAGAGGGAGTGGGCGAGCAGACGGCCCACGCTGTTTTCGGCACTTCTGGCGGGGGACGGTGAGTAATTGTGTGTTCTAACCTATACACTGCAGCGCTCTCCAGATTTCCCAGGGAACTAGCATTTCTGTGGAGCCATGCGCTCTTCGGTCATTTGTTAGAATATGTGTTGAGCCCTAGCCAGTTTGGCTCACTGGATGGAGCGTCGGCCTGGGGACTGAGGGGTCCCAGGTTCGATTCTGGTCAAGGGCATGTACCTTGGTTGCTGGCACATCCCCAGTAGGGGGTGTGCAGGAGGCAGCTGGTCGATGCTTCTCTCTCATCGATGTTTCTAACTCTCTATCCCTCTCCCTTCCTCCCTGTAAAAAATCAATAAAATATATATTTTTAAAGAAAAGAATATGTGTTGGATACCAGCGTGCTCTGTGGAGGGCCCTGCCAGCTCTAACTTTGGGGGGTGAGTGGGGATGCTTGTGGGGCCTGCTCCTTACCCCTCTCCTCCGACCCCGCGTGTTTACCTGCCCACAGTCTCCTCCAACGCCCCCTCCCCGGCCCCTGGGAGGCATAACAACAGCAGCGGTGGCCCTCCTGGCCCTCCTGGCCCCCAACTTCTGTTCATAGGTGAGGCCTGGCACTGGCTGAAATCACCCGGCAGCTGGCCTGCACCCAGAAAACATGAGCCTTCTCCCCTGTTCCTGGGGACTTATTTATGTGTCACACACATCCACGCGGGGGGGGTGGGGGCGGGGGAGGCCTGGCCTCTTCTCTGCTGGCCGCCCAGGGCCCAGCATGATATCTCCTGGTTGGGAGCAGTGGTGAGTGTCGCAGTTAAGAGCATGGACTCTGGGTCCGTCCTCTCCGGGTGGGACGCCCAGCTCTGTCTGCCCCTAGAAACTGGGGGACCCCCCCCAAACCTTCCAAGGCCCCTTTCCTTTCAATGGCACGCACCATGTCCACCTCCCAGTGGCTGGGAAAATCAAGTATCAAGAGCTGGCACGGCCCTAGCTGGTTTGGCTCAGTGGATAGAGTGTCGGCCTGGGGACTGAAGGGTCCCAGGCTCGATTCCTGTCAGGGGCATGTACCTTGGTTGTGGGAACATCCCCAGTTGGGGGTATGCAGGAGGCAGCTGATTGATGTTTCTCTCTCATCCATGTTTCTAACTCTCTATCCCTCTCCCTTCCTCTCTGTAAAAAAAATCAATAAAATATATATTTTTTTAAAAAAGAGCTCGCACGGTGCTGGCATACAGTAAGCACTCAGTAAGTGCTGGCTATTGTTACGCTCACTGACGGTTTAGAATAAAGCGGACGGAAGCGGGTTCAGCACTGGCCCTCGCTCCCCCCACAGCCCCCACCCTCAGGGCTGTGTGGAGGGCCCGTCTGGAAATGCTTGGGGATAATGCACGTCCCAGGAAGGACAGCTGACAGGCTCTGAGCCGCCGTGACAAGTTAATGAATTCGGCCTCCGGTACCCAAGGCGCTGTCTGGGCCGGGCCCGCCTGCCCACGCACTGACCTTTAAAGGTGAGCGCTCAGCCCACCCATCACTCAGGTCGGATAGAGCAGCGGGAGACGGCACCTGCCTGAGACGAGCAATCACTCTCCCCCGCCGCCCCCGCACCACAACACTGTCACTCCCATCTGAGTCATAACGAAACTTTCAGAACTGTTTGATTCTCTCCCCAGCCTTCGCCCTGAAAGCCGGGGCACTTTTTGATGTGCCCCCTGGTGCGTGCCAGCCCGGCGGGGCCTCCTTCACCCACCGGGACCCACATACACCGCCAGGGGGACGGGGAGGTCCAGGCCTCTCTGTAGAGCCATAGCTCGCATCCTGATCCCTTCATCACCTTCTCATTCCATTCCCCGTCTACCTGTTGAACCAACATTCACCGAGGACCACCTCAGTTCAGATTTCTTTGGCTGCAACAAACAGAAAACAGTCCTAACTGGTTTGGCTCAGTGGATAGAGCGTCGGCCTGCAGACTGAAGGGTCCCGGGTTTGATTCTGGTCAAGGGCACATGCCCGGGTCCTGGGCTCGATCCCCAGTAGGGGGTGCACAGGAGGCAACTGATTAAAGAGTCTCATCATTGATGCTTCTCTCTCTCTCTCTCTCTTTCTCTCTCTCTCTTCCTTTCTGGAATCAATAAAAATATTTTTAAAAAAGAAACAGAAAACACCACCTCAAGCTGAAGCAATGAGAGCAGCGTTCTTCGTGTAGCAGGAAGTCCAGAGGCCGCGTGGGTTTCAGGTGGGCCATTCAGCAGGTCAGTGTTGTCCTCAGAGACCCAGGTCCCGGTCACCTCTCTGCCCTGTGTCCCCACCTCTCTCTCCCTCAGCCTTGGTCTTGCCTGCAAACTGCAACCAAGGTGGCGGCTGCCCCGCGGTCATCCTCGCGGGACCCCACACCCCTCCCAGTGACGCCTTTTCTTAGGGAAGAATCCAGACCGACAGCAGCTCCATAAACTTCCTCCCCTCCGTCATGACCATCCTGGCACCTCACACCTCCGTGCAGCCCCTCCTCCGGAGAGCACCCCTGGGCTTCACCCAATGCCAGCACCCTGACCTCCCCCCATCATCCCAGAGTCAGGTTACGACCTCAGTGGCCCACTGTTTATCAGTGAATTGCTTTGTTTTGCAAAGATTTAAAAATATTTACTTTTACTTTTGATTTGCTTTTTATTTTGCACAATTTTCATTCTATCACCAGAAATGTATTTTTTTTCCTTTATCTCGGTGGGGATGAGTTTTGGTATTAGATGTTCCCAACAAGGCATAACTGGCTTTGTTAATTTTCCTGATTGCTTCTTCATTTTTTAATTTATTCTTTGTTTTTTATTCTTTGTTTTACTATCCTCACCAGAGGATATTTTTTATCCCATTGATTTTTTTAGAGAGAGTGAAAGGAAGGGGGGAGGAGGAGGGAGAGAGAGAGAAACATAAATGTGAAAGAAACATATGGATTGGTTGCCTCCCACATGAGGCCCAGTGGGGGCCAGGGATCGAACCTGCAACCCAGGTATGTGCCCTTGACTGGGAATCGAACCCAAAACCCTTTCCTGCTCAGGCCAGTGCTCTAACCACTGATCAATGCCGGCCAGGGCTTAATTTATTCTTAAAAACTGACTTTACAGTTAGCCAAAGTCTGATTCTTAATTAAATTTCATAATAAATTATTATTTGATTTTAGAAATTAAGAAACAATGCTTACATGTTTAAAAAATAATAATGTAACATACTTGAAGCAAATTGGTTCTTTAATGTGGGCATTTACAGCACCAGGAAATTTCTTTTTAAAACGTATTTGTTATACATTGTGCGTAGGTAATAGTCACATGTGAATTTCATTCCAGAGTGAAAAACAAATCAACATTTTACTGCATCCTATTTTGTGCACCACATGCTTGAGTTTATTTTCATTTTTACTTGTATTTTTTAACATTTAATAATGCAGACAAACCTTTTTTTTAAACGCTTGAAAACTTGATTTTCAGAATCTGCTAAGGCCTCAGGTCTTCCTAAGCACTGCATTGGACGTCCTTTTTTACAGATATTTCTACTCCCTCCATAACGGACAACATTTTAATTAAAGCCGGAAAGTTATCATGGTCACAAAACAAGCAGTAATCCCTCCCCGCCCCCCAAAAAAGTCTGAGTGTTTAATTAAGCAACATAATGAGAATTGTTGTACATTGTGGGCCCTGTGCCCTGACAATTACCCCACACACACACCTGCCTAAATGTGCTATTGGTTGGAAGAATTACCCAGCCCTGGCCAGCACCTGACCACGCACCGCCCATGTTGTGCAGGAGGGCGGGGGGGGGGGGGGGGGGGGGGGTGCCTTGACCTCTTACCAGCATCCACCAGCGCGAATCAAGAAAGAAAGTTCTTTGCCGAGATCAATTGCCCTGGTACCCGATGGAGCCCAAGGAGCTGGTTCCAAGGTCGAGCAATTAAGAGCTAAAGCCGAAACGACTCCCATAATTGCGGAATCGCTCATTTTAACAGCCTGATTGGAAATTGTCAACACTGTGTCTGAGACTAATGAAGCAAAGGAAATGGAAAAGGTGACATTTTCGAATAATATTATTAGTAAACGAATTGACGACATGTCAGATAACAAAGACAATTCCAATCCAGGGGTTTATTAAGTCCCCCAAAGTTTTCATGGCAGATTGATGAGTCGAGATATTAACGCCTTCCTAATTGGGCTCCGTTAACAGCGCTAATTAGAATCCCTAAAGGAAAGAGTCTGGGGAGGCCCTGTTTGCGCTTTAAAATAGTCCCTAAACAAATGACTGGGAATGAAACATCTAAACTGGCAAATTAATACGTGGAGAGGCAGATCTCATCACGGAGGCCCCGCGGCGGCGTGGGCACACGCGGCTGGGACGATGCGAGGCCGCGTCACGGGTGTGTTCTGGGAAGCGCTGAGGTCTCGGGAGTGCGTGGCGTTATTCACAGCCTCTCCCAGCAAAAGTCTGCGGCAGAGCTGACATCCGCGGTGAATGACAAGCTCAAACGGGTGACTAAGTCCGAGCTGTGACAGTACCATCTGTCTCCGCGTCATGTGGGTGGGAAAATGGCATCAGAATAGGGGGCTCGGGAGTTTCGCCCCCCAAGTGGCTGTCCAAGGAATGATTATTTGTCAGGAGTTTAAGAGTGAAGAGAAGAATCAGGGGGTGGAAAATCGTAAATGACTCACTTAGCCATCTCACGCGGCTTGAATAAATGGTGTACTTAACCTGACAGGGTAGGACACCTACCATGAATGAACTTCACTGAAAATTGCAAAGATTATCAGGCAGAGCCTTCCTTACCGCCCCCCCCTTCCTCCCCCGCAGGCTATGAAACACAGACTCCAGAGCCCAAGGACCCAGGAAGTATGCTCTCAAGCCCTTCCCCGGGAAACTGCTAGAAAGCTGGGGATGAGCATTACATACGCATATTTAATTGTCGGTCTGGAAGAATAACAGGGAAATGTTACATGCTCTAACAAAATAGGAGACGTGCGATCTGAAGCGGGCGTCACGAGAGAGAAAAGAGGAAACGGAATTAACTTGTGGCTTGTCACCTAAGTGTTAGGTGGGAGACAAAGGATGTCGCTGAACGCCGACAAACCGTATGCTATCCGCTTGCACGGTCTGAAATTGACAATGTCTGATCATGTCTGACCTGCAAAAATGACGGTTTTATAGGACACAAGCTAATTAAACATCATGCAAGATCCTGGAATAGAAACAGCCAGTGAAACAAACACACAGTCGTCCCCTAACTTGACAAAGAAATGCAAACACTAAATAAAGCATGTCCCACTGTGGGAGGGCCTTGCTGTGAAGCGAGGCCGACCGAAGGACAGACACCGCGAGATTCCACTTGGCTGAGGTCCCCAGAGCAGTCCGGCGTAGGGACAGGAAGTAGACGATAGGTTGCCAGAGGCTGGGGGGGCGGGAGGGAGGGAGCGTTCTTGCTTAGTAGGGGTAGTAGCATTTATGTTTGGGTTGATGGAAAATGTTGGAAACAGTGGTGATGGTTGCACAACATTGTAAAGGAACTTTATGCCCTGCGTTGTACACTTTTAAATGGTTAAAAAGGATAAATTTTACATTACATATATTTTACTACAATTTTTTAAATATTTTTTTTCATTGATTTTTAGAGAGAGAAGAAGGGAAAGGGAGAGAGAAATAGAAACATTGATGACAGAGAAACAAGACCAATACTGCTGTCAGCCAAAGCCTCCTGTACCCTCCTGCCCACTAGGGATTGAGCCCACCACCTGGGCATGTGCCTGGACCGGGAATCAAACCAGTGACCTTTTGATTCAGGGGTCAGTGCTCAACCACTGAGCCACACCGGCTAGGCTACAATTTTTTTTAATCTATTTATTTTTCATCCTCACCTGAGGACACGTTTTCATTGATTTGAGAGAGAGAGAAAGGGAGAGAGAAACATTGGAGTGAGAGGGAGAGAGAGAAACACTACTCGGTCATCTTCTGAACGCACCCTGACCAGGATGGAGCCCAAAATCTTGATATGTGCCCTGACCGGGAATCACACCCGGGATCTTTCGGTGCGTGGGACAACACTCCGATCGACTGAGCCACATCAGCCAGGGCTGCAATTTAAAAAAAAAAAAAAATTAATAATGTAATATACCAAAACCCATCGAATTGCACACTTTAAATGCGTGAATTGTATGCCATTTGAACTAGATCTCAATAAAGCTGTTTACTGAAAAGAAAAGGGGGGGAAAGCATGCTAAGTTATGCTTTAAAAAATAAGAACAAAGAAAACAGATCACCTAGAGAAAGAAATAGAATCACTGTAATGCAATGTACACCGTAAACATTATGCACAGTAAAACAGCAGCACGGAGACCAGCGTGTCAGTCACAGCAATGAATGCAAATAGGCTGAACTCATCTATTCAAAGAAAAAGATTTCCAATCAGCTCAGAGAGCAGCCAGCTCTAATCAGAGTGATTTAGGGAGACCGAGACTCCCAGGACAGGCGAAGGTATAGCGAGTGATGGAAACCACGCACACGCGGCGGTTGGACTCAGATATTAGACAAGGGAGAAGCCGGGCCAAAAGCATTTACTGTGACAAAGACGTTACGTTATTGGCCGACGGAGATTTAATGGTCAGGAATGCAGCATGGAGCCCTGGCCGAGACAAAGCTCGGGGCGGCGGGGGGGGGGGGGGGGGGGGGGGGGGGGGGGGGGACACGACAGAACCGCTCTCCGAGTGGGAGACAACGCACTGCTCCTGGGCAAGTGAACAAAACCAAATCGGGAAGACCATAAAATAACTGAACACAAGCAAGAAGGAAGGTCTGGCATTACAGCCAAAGGGTTGCCTTCTCCAACGTACGTGCAGCATCCACCGACACACACACACACACACACACACACACACACATTGCCACAGTGCTCTGCATTAAGCAGACCTGATACAGATCACCTCTGTTGATCACATCGTGGGTTAAAAGTGAGGATTCAAAACCAATTCAAAAAAGCCAGGTTTCTGCCTGGAATTTTGTATTTTTTTTTTTCTGCCTGGAAATGTAAAATGTCTCTCAACAGCTCTCAGGTGAAAGGCAAAGTACAAATTGCAGCCGCAGGGTTTCTCTAAAAGCAGGGCGGCGCGGCATCTCGCGGAGAGACTTAAGACAGTGAGCGGGGAAATCATGACTTCCAATACCGCTGTCAGCCAAAGCAAAATAATGGAAATGCGTAAACTGAACTCCCAGCTCAGAAGAACTAGGAGCTGAACAACAAAGTCACCGGTAGACTGCACAATAAGGGAGCAGCGGAGGCGGCGGACGTTCATGAGGCGGGGGGCATGGCGACCGCACAGCCACGCTAGCGGGGCAGTCCCGCAGGTCCTCGGACGTTACGCCCAGAGTCACCCTGTGACTGAGCAATCCCACCCCGGGGATCCAGCCAAGAGAGATGAAAGCAGCAGCCCGGGCACGGATGTTTATAGCGGCATTATTCATACCAAGGGATGATGACAAATTTTGCATCTAAAGAGAGCGGTGTTTGCACACTATTGTGAATACTAAATACCACCGAATGATACACTTGAAAGTGGTTAATTGAATGCGATGCGGCTTGCACCTCAATTAAAAAAAAAAAATTAATGAGGTAGAAAGTAGAAAAAGCTATACAGAACTAATAAATCAAAATCTTGATCTTTGGGGGGAAAAAAATAACGCGCGAGAGAAGCCTTTCATTATCGGGGAGGAAGGGACAACGCGCGTGCATACAGATAGGCTCGGGGAGAAGGTTACACGCTGCTGAACGGGAGTTGTTAAAAACCATAATAGACCACTCTGCCCAGCTCGGTGAAAACAAATGAAAACTCAGATGAAATGGAGAGCTTTCTAGGACGGTGCCGTTTACCAAAATTGGTCCCAGCAAAGACAAGAAATTTAAGCAGTCTATTTTCGCAAGAGAAATAGAGAAAATTATGAAGGTCTGCAGAGAGAAATAGAAAGAAAAAAAAGAAACGGCTGAAATTGGTTAGCTCCGAGAGCAGGAAACTTAAATCGATTTTCAAATGCTCCGATCCCCTCAATGTAAGGGAGAACGAGACGTCTTTGAATATACCTTTTCAAATGATTTTGAAGTTGAACCATCTTAATATATTATATATTCATCCAATTCAAGATTTAGAGGGGAAACTCTGAAATTGAATACAAACAGGAGCCATTGGATATAACTGCATATTAGTTTGATAGCATCGCCACAGAAAAGATACAAGAATTAATCCAAGTGCTTTTTAACCACATGAATCTGCCTGTGTAAGGGTAAGAAGAACTAAAGGAACCCTGGAACTTTCCTGGGACGTTTATGGCTGGGTGCTGCAACTCGTAAGCTGTTTTCTGTGG
Organism: Myotis yumanensis; assembly: GCF_028538775.1. Classification (NCBI taxonomy): domain Eukaryota; kingdom Metazoa; phylum Chordata; class Mammalia; order Chiroptera; family Vespertilionidae; genus Myotis; species Myotis yumanensis. The sequence continues at coordinate 8,220,503 of NW_027223752.1, forward strand.
ACTGCAGCACTGAGCAAAAACTAAACATGTGGGTGTTCCGGAAAACCAGGGTTCTTTGTAGGAGAAGGGGGTGCAAAGTACAATAGAGATGGATGGGAAGCACACTCCCCCCCCCCCCCCCGCCACAGGGGGTGTTGGGGTGAAATTAGAAGGATTCGTATGCACTTATTCTTCAGTGTTTATTCTCTAGCTCCCTCCACTGAATCTACCAGTAGAGGTTGGTAACAGGCCTGGGACAAGAAAATTCCAAATTATTTGTGCCAGGTAGTAAGAAAGCATTCAAAACGGATGGAGTCACGTGGAGATTTCACCAGCACCGGCGTGTCCCAGTGGTTCTCAACCTTCCTCATGCCGCGACCCTTTAATACAGTTCCTCATGGTGTGGTGACCCCAACCATAAAATTATTTTCGTTGCTACTTCATAACTATAATTTTGCTACTGTTATGAATCGTCATGTAAATATCTGATATGTTATACGTATGTGTTTTCTGATGGTCGTGACCCACAGGTTGAGAACCGCTGGTTTAGATCCTTAACACTCAATACGGTGTGAGTTCCTCCTGATCACTGTTTTCTATTCCACCCCGTCTCTGTTCTCTTTATCCTCTTTCTCTGCCCTCTTCGAGGTTATTGAGTGTTTTCCATGATTCTATTGTATCTCCTTTTTGCCTTATTCAATCTCTTCATTGTTTTTGTGCTTACTCGAAAGATTACAGCACACACCTTTCACTTACTGCGGTCTCCCCTGAATGATAGGCCATTCTGTGTGAGGCAGAGGAAACTTACAACAGCAGCAGACTTCCATTTCTTTGGGCTTGACCTTTGTGCTACTGCGGTCGTACCTCGTTCCTTTACAAATGTATGAAGCCAACGGCGTGTTGTTGCCCCTTTTCTGTTTAAGGGATTTAAATCGTGTTTAAAATCCTATCTGTTTACCAGCGCCGTTGCCATTTCAGGCACATCGTTCCTGCCGCGGAGCTGCGTCTCTACGCCTTCCCGTTCTCCTCCCGTTGACATTTCCTTCGCCATTTCCCCGCAGCTCCATTTTCGTTCTTCTGAAAAGGTCTTTATTTCACCGTCATTTTTTGAAAGATATTTTCATTAGCCCTGGGAGTCTAGGGTTTTTTCCTTTTCATGCTTCAAGGGTGTTGCTCCACTGTCTTCTGGCTTTGATTGTTTCTGATGAGGAATCTGCTGTCATTTTCAGTTTTGTTTCTCCGCAAATGTCTTTTTTCTCCCTGCCTCTGGCTGCTTTCACACTGTCCTCTTTATCACCGGCTTTGGGCAGTTTGATAACGATGTGCTTTCAGATGGTTTTACTCAGGTTTGTTGTGCTTGGAGCTCATTGAGTTTCTTAGGGGGACTGAGTTGATAGTTGTCATCAAATTTGGAAACAATTTTAGCTATTATTTCTTCAAATGCTTTTTTTGTGTCTTCTCCCTTTCTCCTCTCCCTCCGGGATTCCAATTACCGGCATATCAGGCAACTTGGAATTGCCTTACCGCTCACTAATGTGCTTGTCATTTTTCATTGCCTTCTCCCTGGTTCCTTTTAGATTGTTTCTATTGCTATGATTTCAAGTCCCCTAATCTTTTCTTCCCCAACGTCCAAACTTCTGCTAATACCATCCAGTGTATGTTTCATCTCACAAATCGCTGTTTCATCTCGGAAAGTTTAACTTGAGCCATTTTTTCCCTCCATCTCTGTACTTAACTTTTGGAACATATGGAGCACAGTTATAATAGCTGCTTTAATATCTTTGTCTAACTCTAACATCTGTGTCAGTTTTGGGTTAGTTTCCACTGATTGATTTTTTTCTCCATTGCAGGCTGTACATTTCTGCTTCTTTGAATGCTTGGTAAATTTTGCTTAAATATCAGTCATAAATTTTACCTTGGTTGGGTGTTGGATATTGTTGAATTCCTTAAATATTCCTTCCTTTATGTTTATTGATTTTGGAGAGAGATGGGAAGGGAGAGCGAGTGGGGGGAGAGAGAGCGATCTGTTGTTCCTCTTATTGATGCATGCATTGGTTGCTTCTGGTATGTGCCCTGACCTAGGATCAAACCTGCAACCTTGCTGTCACCAACTGAGCTACCTGGCCAGGGATATTCCTTAAATATCCTTGAGCTTTGTTCTTGGATGCTGTTAAGGTCCTCAGAAATGGTGTGATCCCTTTGGGTCTTCCTTTAAAAGCAGTGGTTCTCAACCTTCTGGCCCTTTCAATACAGTTCCCTCATGTTGTGACCCAACCATAAAATTATTTTCATTGCTACTTCATAACTGTAGTGTTGCTACTGTTATGAATCGTAATGTAAATATCTGATATGCAAGATGGTCTCAGGTGACCCCTGTGAAAGGGTCGTTCGACCGCCAAAGGGGTCGCGACCCACAGGTTGAGAACCGCTGCTTTAAAAGGGTTGCTAAGTAGACCAGGGCAGTGGTCAGTCTAGAATTAATTCTTTCCCACGACCGAGGCAAAGCCCTCTGTGTACTCTACCCGATGCCTCGTGAATCTCTGAGTATTCCGGTGTGGCTGCTTGGAGAGGGCTCTGTTCCCAGCCCTATGCGAGCTCTGCGGACCAGCCCCTCTGCCCTCTGGGTGGTCTCTCCGAGACTCAGGCAGTTTCTCCTCCGCGCACACTGACCACTGCTGAGCTGAACACTCCGGAGGAGACCGTGCTGACCTCTGGGGCTCTGTCTGAGCACGGCTCTCCCCTCTCAGGTCCCCTGACCTGAGGACACGGGGCGCCTTGTCCTCCCATAACTCTCCCTCCAGGACCCCACCAAGCTCCACCTCAGAAGCTGTCAAGGCAGCGAGCTGGGGCGATAGCACAGCTCGCCTCGTTTACTTCCATCGCTTAGGGGTCGCCGACCTTGTGGCCTGTCTCTCCGTGTCTCGAAAACCATGCTTCATAGTCTTGTCCATTCTTTGGTTGGTTCAGGAGGCGGGACATAGCCAAGCCCTGCCACTCTGCGTTGGTTAGCAACAGAAGTCTCTAGTTGTCCAGATGCCCTGTACCTATTCATCTATCCAGCTTTAAATACACATAATCACTGAGGTATTTGGGTTTAACAAGTTCTTTACACGATCCCACTTGATCTATATTCCTTTTTCTCCCTTTTACAATCTCCTTTCAATGAATTGTTTTTTTATTATTCCAATTTTTTTGTACTCTATGAGCTTGGAAGCTATGCAGTCTTTTATTATTCTTTTAGTCGTTACCCTAGAGACTACAACATGCTTCCTGAGTTCATAAAAATCTCACACTAAATGATACTTTCATGAACAGTGCAAAAATCGTGGCGCATTTTAACTCTGTCTACCCACGCGCAGATTACAGGCCCACGTGGCCATGCATTTCCATCCGGCCCATGTTTTTAACCCACCAGGGCATGATTGTTGTTCTACACTTTCAACGTTACCTTCTATTTGCCTGTAGATTTCCTGTGTTATTGTTCTCGACACCTCCCTTGCCCTGCTCACCTCCCTCCTGAGTTCATCCTTTTGCCTGAAAAACCTTTCAGTATTTCCTCTGGCGTGGCTCTTCTCAAGCCAGACGCTCCCTGCTTCCGTCTGTCGGGAAACATCTTTGTTTTACCTTCAGGCTTGAAGGCTATTTTCTTTGCATAGGAAACCGGGGTTTGGCAGCTATTTTTCTTGTAGGAGGTTAAAGATACCACTCGAATGCCTCTGACTCCCCTATTCCTGTTGAAAACCAGCTGGAAGACTAAGGAAAAGAGGTGGACCCCTGCCCCTTGCTTTGGTGGGGGCCAGTGGCTGGTGGAAGGGTAACCCAGAATCTGCATTCCAGCCTGTTGGGGTGGGGAAGGAAAATTCACCTTAGTCATCCTGCTCCCTAGGCCCAGTGAGGGCGACTGTGGAGTTCTGGCGCCCTCTGGTGCTTGGAGGGAGACTTACTCCCATGTCTAAGAAATTCTGTAATATGACAAACACAAGGTCTGTCCCCCAATAATCCTACAAAGAGACAAGACCAAATGGGTGGGAAAACAAAACAGTAACAAGACCACGGGCACCCAGATATGGAAATGATCATAAACTGTCACCCCCGGGTCTCAAAGGAAATATGTTTAAGGAGAGAAAAGACAAGATTGACAATGTGGGCTGAGCTCCGAAAGCTGTAGAAGAAGTAGGGTTGTACCCTAGGCCTCTCCAGACCAGCGCAGACTCTCAGTCTCGCTCAGCCCAGAGCCTCTGGCCATGGGTCTACCTCAGAGCCCACAACGATGGCTGGGCCCAGGGGGCTCCACCTGACTCCTACCCCAGTTCTTCCTGGTTTCCACCCCCAGGACTCACCCCGCACTCACATATGTGCAGCACAAGGTGGGTGATCAACTTCCCCCCGGGGAACCATCGAGGAAGGGGTGGGGCTCCGACTGGTGAGTAAAGGCTTCCCCTCCTCCTGGGAGCGGATGATGCTGAGACCCAGCCTGTCACAGCCTCTGGGAAGACGCTGCTGAGAGAGGGCGGCCATCACACCCGCCACCAGCCCCATCCCTGCCGGGCCTGGGCGCTCCAGCCCCTTCCCTCCTGATCGCTGATCACCCTCCATGAGTCAGGGCCTCCCCCTCTCTCCCCAGCTTTGCTGGTTTCCTGCGGCTGCCATAGCCAAGGACCACGACCGGGTGGCTGAAACCACAGAAATTCATTCTCACCGCTCTGAGGTCAGGAGTCAGGGACCGAGGTGTCAGCCAGGCTGGGCTTCCTCCAGAGCCTTCGGGGGAGCGTCTCTCCCGGCTTCTTCTCAGGCGTTCCTGGGCTGCAATGCCCGTCTCTGCTCCCTCTTTACGTGGAGTTGTCTCCTGCATCTTCCCACTGTGCTTGCCAGACTCTGTGTCCAAGTTTCCCCTTTTTATAAGGACACCAGTCATATTGGATTAAAAGGTGTAACATATATGTATGTGTGTATATGTATGTGTATACATATATACACACACAATAGGAAAGAAGACAATTTTGCTATTTGTGACAACATGAATGGACCTAGAGGGTATTGTGCTAAGTGTGATAACTCGGACAAAGAAAGACTAATACCTTATAATTTCACTTACATGTGGAATCTAAAAAAAGAAACACATAGAAACAGAGTTGGATGGTGGTTAGCAGGGGCTGGGGGGGTGGGGGGAGAGTGTGTTAGTCAAAGGGACACACACTTCCAGTTATAAGATGAGTACATTCTGAGGAATTAATGCACAGCATGGTGACGATAGTTAACAATTCTGTATTGTGTGCTTGAAAGTTGCTAAGATGGTAGATCTTAAATGTTCTCACCACAGAAGGGGAAATGGTAATTGTGTGAGGCGAAGGAAGTGTTAACTAACCCTATTTTGCTAATATTTCTATATATTATACACACACACATATATATATATAATCATCACACTGTACACCTTAAACTTACACAATGCTCTATGTCAATTATATCTCAATAAAGCAGAGCGGAGAAGAGCTGCAAAGAGGAATAGAGAAGTAGAAAGGTCCACCATATATACACATATGTAAAGAGGCAAAACCATAATTGAACAGTACTTCAGTGGGACAGAATAATAATTGCAGACATAGTGTCCCGGAATTTACCCAAACAGATGAAAGGGATCAAGCACAGATTTAAGAAAATTGTTAAACCCAAGCAAGAAAAGTAAGAGGAAGTACGCACCTGGACACATGGAGGTACAACTGCAGGAAACTCAAGCAAAAGTGAAAATGTCCACTATCACCAGACTGTGAAAGACGTCTCACTTTCAAGGAGGGCACCCTTCAGTCTCTCAGTACCTCCCCCGCCCAGAATTAGCACCCCCCTGGGGAGAAGCAGCCCCAAAATGCAAGGCTCGCCCCCCTGGTCTACGCTCCTGCCAGATTCTGTTCTAGTCATTTTTCTCTGCCTCACTATACCTCCGATACCTTCAAGTTGATTTTTTTAAAATCCAACTCTTCTTGCTGTCATCCAGAGAGGGGTTGTTCCAAATTACCTGGGTTTCAAGATTACCAGAAGCAAGATCCAAATGTTAACGTTTAAAATGTCTAAATGATGGTATTCCCCCCCAAAAAAGCTAAAGGCCCTGGTGGGCTTACAAATGAGTGCTAGCTAACATTCACATAGGGGTAATTTCTATGTCAGTCAAAGTATTCCGAGTCATAGGAAAAGTTAGGAAGTTCCTCAGATAAATTTGTGAAATCAATGTATCCTTGGCATCAAAGCTTTCTTAAGTTACTCTTTAAAAAGAAAGAAATGAACAATTTTATTTCTTAAGATGGATGGACAAATAAGTAAAATCTTACAAAATTAAATAGAATTTGTATTAAACAAATACAATATGAATTTATTTTTATTCCAGGGAAACAATGATGTGCCATTATTAGGTAAATAATAGATATAATTCAAATTGAAGGGTTACAAACTAAATTGGAGTAGAAGGAAACTCCTATACTTAATAGACTATTTGCCGAAAGCCCACAGCAAACATCCGATTACACAGTGAAATTCTAAAGCCATTCCTATAAATATCAAGAATTCAGTATCTCCACTGTTATACAATCGTGTCTTGGAGTTGGTAGCCACATTACAAAACATGCAAACTAAAAGCCAAAATTCTGCTTTTGACATAAGCTTGCAGAACAAATTCTTTGAGGCATAACTGACCTCACCAAAAACAGGGAGAGAAAGTAGCTCCGAACTGAAGCCTGAGCATGAGGCAACCAGGAGGGGCAGGAGGGTTCTGAGGACAGAGAGTGGCAGTGCCCTAGGGATGCGGGCAGACAGGAGCTCCGCCTGGACATCCTACAATGATGGCGGACCTTCAAGGGAGGGGTAGGTGACCCCAACTTGGAGCCATCCCTTGCCTACCTATAAGAGATTAAGAAAATCCTCCCATGAGGAAATGGTCCCCAGTTCATGCCCCCAGCTGATGATCAAGCCATAAGCTCATAATCAAAGATCACCAAGTGCGGGAGGAGGCAAGTGGGTGAGTAGAAGAAAAACAAGCAGCACATTGGGACTCCCAGGATATTGGTGGTTATATCAGCAAATCCTATATAATAAAAGCTTAATATGCAAATCGACCGAACGGAGGAATGTCCAGTCGCTATGATGTGCACTGACCACCAGGGGGCAGATGCTCATTGCAGGAGCTTCCCCCAGCCCGCAGGCCCCAGGCCAGCCAAGGTGGGTGCCAGCGCCCCCCGCCCCCATCGCCCCACTGGTCACCCCATAGATCAGCCCGGATTGCTGGCCCGGCATAGGGACCCTACCTGTGCACGAATTTCATGCACCGGGCCTCTGGTAGAAAAATACATGCAAAATGAATAAAGGAATTTGGGCACCATCACAACTAACCAAGAGATAATTGGGGCAATATCTACAAAAGAACCAGGGAAATGACGACAAGCAATGATGCCTCCGTTATAGTGAGCATAGCAAGCATCCAGATTTTGTTTTCTAAATACCATTTTCCTCCAAAGGGGACTTCCTTTGAGAAATAACTGATTAGAGGTCAGTTATTTCTGCGTAAGGAATGACAAGGTGAGGCTGGGACAACTGTGCTAAGATCAAGGAAATGCTCAAAAATTATTGTTATTGTCAAAAGATAGAAGCCAGCTGGCACTACACTGAATATGTTAGTAAATAAAAGTTCCTGTGTTTATATCAACATTCAGAAAAAGAGAGTAAAAGGAGAGGGAGTTTCTTACAAAAGAATGCTAGCGGGTTCATCTACAGGAAAGAATGGGTTTAGAATATCACAATTTTGAAACCACCAATGAGAGCCCTAGCCAGTTTGGCTCAGTGGATAGAGTGTCGGCCTGTGGACCGGAGGGTCCCAGGTTCAATTACAGTCAAGGGTACGTACCTTGGTTGCAGGCTCCTCCCTGGCCTGAGCCCTGGTCAGGGCACGTGCAGGAGGCAACTAATCAATGTGTTTCTCTCACATCGATGTTTCTCTCTGTCTTTCCCTCTCTCTTAAAAAAAAAAAAACAACACGAAACTACCAATAAGAGATAGATGGTAGATATAGAAAGATAGATATCAAAAGACAGAGATAGATAGAGATAAAAGTAAAGATACAGGTATAGGTACAGATATAAAAGGAGATTGTTAGTGAGGAATTGGATCACGTGACTCTGGAAGCTGAGACGTGCCATAATCTGCCATCGGCAAACTGGACCCAGAAAAGCCGGTGCTATCATTCAGCCCGAGTCTGAGAGGAACACCAGAGCCGACAATGTAACTGCTCCCGGTCCAAAGGCAGCAGGAGATGAGGGGAGATGTCTGACTCAAGCACTGAGGCAGGGAAAAGGGACAAATTCCTGCTTCCTCCACATTTCATTCTCTGCCCAGGCCCTGAACGGAGCGGATGCTGCCCACCACACTTGGAAGGACCATCTACGCCACTGAGTCTAGCCGTTCAAATGATAACCTGCTCTGGAAACACCCAGAAATGATACTTCATCTGGGCTCCCCACGGCCAGTCAAGTTGACACATAAATGAACCATCACAGGTCTACCCTTTGTCAGCTTGGCAGCTGTATGAATCTCTAAAAGTATACTTAGCCTCCAAATAAAGAAGGCCATAATCCTGCCTAACAACCTCTCCAACCCCTGGCCCAGAAGAGGAGGAAAGAAAATAAAGACACACACGTACATGCACACACACACGCGCGCACACACGCACATATACACATGCATATTCATCCTATATAATAAAAGCCTAATATGCTAAGTGTCTGGTCGACCGGTCAGCCATTCAACCAATCAAAGTGTAATATGCTAATGATATGCTAAGACCGCTCAACTGCTTGCTATGATGTGCACTGACCACCAGGGGCAGGCAGTCAACCAGTTGACCAGTCGCTATGACCTGCACTGACCACCAGCAGGCAGACGCTCTGACTGGTAGGTTAGCTGCTGCTGGGGTCCAGCTGATGCGGACTGAGACAGGCCGGACACACTCTGGAGCCCTCCCATGGTTCCTACCCAGCTGGCCAGCCTCCTGCAACTCTCCCCAGCCCCAATCGTGCACCGGTGGGGTCCCTCGGCCTGGCCTGCACCCTCTCGCAATCCAGGACCCTTCAGGGGATGTTGGAGAGCCAATTTCAGCCCGATACCACATGCTAGGCCGAGGGACCTCACTGGTGCATGAATTCATGCACCGGGCCTCTAGTAGCAAAATAAAGACAAATACTCGTGTCAATTATAGTCCTCATTTCTGTAACTGGTCACATGGTCACAGCTGGTCACTGTCCCCAGGTAGGCATCTCTCTCAGCATCCTGGCTGCCAACCACCTGGGCAGAGGGGGGCATGTCAGCCACCAAGAAGTGGGCATCTTAGCCAGCACCTCACTGAGGGAGACCTCCTACACCCACAAGGGGTTCACATCCCTGACCCGGACCCCTTGCCTGCACCTGCTCTCTTACTGCTCCCACATGAGCCCCGATCCCCCTGGGTGCTCTTCTCTTCCTATCCCTACCCCGCCTCCCCCAGGATTTGCTCTCTCCTTCTGGTCACACTAAAGTGGCCCCTTTCTGACTTCCTTGGGGCCTGTGATTCAGCTAGGCCATCCCTGCCCCCATGGGCAGGGTCTGCAAGTCAGGAATGTAGAATCCTGGCCCACGTCAGCCTGGGGGTAACCTCCTAGGTCCAGAGGAACCCTTTGGGCCTGGATCCATGTGGGAGATGTGGTTGCAGATGAGGCAGTGATTGCAGGGGGTCCCTGGGGAGCTTGTGAGTCTGGGAGCAAGGACACCCCCAAGTCATTCAGCACGTGTTCACTGACAACTCCTGGGAGCCAGGCTGGGGACACGGGTGGAATGTATCATCGAGGGGGGCAGAGACAGACTGGGCACAGACATTACCCATCCTTTCTGAAGGGCCCAGAGAAGGGCTGTCCTATAGGGAGATCAGGTAGGCCATCCTGGAGGAGGTGGCACCTGGCCAGACCTTGCAGGATAGGAGAGATTTCGCCATTATTATTGTGTTGCTGCTGTTGTTTGCCAGGCACCGGACAAAGGGCTTCCTCTCCGCTATGAGCAATAAGGGGGAAGGGATCTGCAGAGAACTTAAAAACTGTGACAAAACCAACTAAGCCCTGACCAGTTTGGCTCAGTGGATAGAGCGTCAGCCTGCGGACTCAAGGGTCCCAGGTTCGATTCCGGTCAAGGGCATGTGCCTTGGTTGCGGGTATATCCCCGGTGGGGGGTGTGCAGGAGGCAGCTGATCAATGTTTCTATCATCAATGTTTCTAACTATCCCTCTCCCTTCCTCTCTGTAAAAAATCAATAAAATATTTTAAAAAAAATAAAAACCAACTAAAAATCCTTCCAAATTCTAAGCATCCATGATAAAATACTCCTCCAGCTCTCCGGCCACGGGATACAAGTGTCTGGTCAGAACCTGGCCTGTTCTCCTTGTCTCTGTCCTGTCATCTTTGATTCCTGGTGACGGACTGAGTCAGGAGGCCGCTGGGCCCAGTGGAAGAACACGCCCAGCCATGGCCTGGGCCTCTCTGGTCCGACTCCTCCGTGGACGGGGCAGGGTGCTGCTGACAGCAGTCCTCGGGACCTCGCAGGGCCTTGTGAGGACTCGGGGGCACATCTGTGATGTAAGGAGCGTGGGCACGCACTGGGACGGCCACAGGGACATTCACAGCCACAGGGACCACAACATAAATGGTTCAGGCCTCATCACGGGCCTGGTGACCGTGGAAACACTGGTGGGAGGGAATGGGACCTCTAACCCACCCTAGGGCCTGACCGAGCTCCTGGGTCCACACCCAGTGTTCCGGTCCCAGGCCAGCACAGGACAGAGACCCAGGGATGCCACCAGCCAGGGAGACCCCTGGATCAGGGCTTCAGCAGCCGTCTCCCCCTCCAGAACCAGAGCCCCACGTCCTTGCTGTCCCCCAGCACCCGGAGCAGCACCTGGCACCCAGTAGGACTGCTGCCCAGGACAGGGCCAGGGTGTAGGGAACCCACAGGAACACAGCAGAACCATGGGGATAGTAACAGCTGGGATTAAAAATCCGGATGGAGAGCCTGCCGTTCACCCGGAAACGTGAGGGCTCACACACACCCATACACACACACACACACTACTATGGGAGGGAGGGGGCCTCACAGCAGACCCCATCTCCAAGGCCCTTAACCACCTGTGGGCCCCTCCCAGCTGCTGTGGGGACAGCTTTGTTAATCAGCCCTGTGAGGGTCCCCCAAGGCTTCGGGGACAGGAGTTCGCTCTGAAGAGTCCAGGACAGGGTGGGAGAGAAGAGGCCTGTCCAGTCAAATCCTCCTCTCTCCTGAGGAGGCAGCGTCTTACAGCAGTGGTTCTCAACCTTGGCTGCACATTAGAATCACCTGGGAATCTTTTTAAAATCCTGATTTCTGGGCCTCATCCTCCAGAAATTCTGTTTCTTTGTTACTAATGTTGTGGCCCCACCCCATACATAACAAAGAAACAGAATTTCCGGAGGATGGGGCCCAGAAATTAGGATTTTAAAAAGATTCCCAGGTGATTCTAATGGATCAAGGCCACAAGTGGACAATTATCTACCTGGGCACAACCTGGGGAGTAAGGATAGATTTGACCACCAGATGGCGGGCAATGATCACCTTTGCTTTCAGTATCTCAGAAAAATGTATGGACTATACTGAAGCAGAAGACAAGGCAAGGCAGGCTTATGTTGTTGGTCATTCCGTCCGTGCGAGACACTATCACAAGTGCATTTCTTAGCTCAGTTAGTCCTCACAAGCACCCTAGGAGTTATCAGTTGCCATTTTACCACATGAAGAGTCCAAGGCTCAGAGAGCTTGAGTAACCTGCCTGAAGTCGCACAGCAGTGACCAGGGGCAGGATCTAACCTAGGCCTTGTCTGCCCGCTGCACTCACTATACTGTTTCCCATTTGCCCTGCATGATTGTCATGCATTCAAGTTCATGTCCCAGCAAATTCTCTTCCCGTGATGCCAAAATAACTTAAAGTGTTAGAGGGGCGCAATGGTGCAACACAGAGAAAGGGCCACTGCACTTTGGGGCACACAAGAACCCTCCAGGCTCCCGATGGAAGGAAGGAGAGGGGAGAGGTGGAGAGAGGGAGGGAGCGAGGCATGAGGCAGGGGGTCTCAGACGGGCAGCATGGTCCACCTAAGGACATATGGGTGCTTCCCAAAAGCTGGCATGAGGGGAGAGGGTATAACCGTGGCCGGCAAAGGGCCTCCCAGGAAGCTATGAAGGAGCGTGGTTCTCCCCTCGCCCGCCCCCCCCCCCCCCCCCCCCCCCCCCCGCAGTCCTGGAGGGCCTGTCCCTCCTCGAGAGAGATGACTCACATATTCAGTAATTTCAAAGACTGGTTGTTAAGCACAGCCTTTGTTGAAAGTAATATATAATCTTATTAACCAGTGTCACCCCCATAAATTTAAATTTTAAAAAGTAAATTATATAAACTTACAAGTAAATTCTATTAAAAACAGAGATAGTAAATATTTAAAATGTATCACCTCCTCACTGTGCTACGCTTTGCTATCACCTCTGCTCTTGAGGTATTTCCCTCTGTCCACGTGTAGAGAGGAAACGCCTTGACCGTTGGCTGCCTATACCTCTCCCCACCTCTCTCTCCCTCAGCCTGGGTCTTGCCTGCAAACTGCAACCAAGGTGGCGGCTGCCCCGCGGTCATCCTCGCGGGACCCCACACCCCTCCCAGTGACGCCTTTTCTTAGGGAAGAATCCAGACCGACAGCAGCTCCATAAACTTCCTCCCCTCCGTCATGACCATCCTGGCACCTCACACCTCCGTGCAGCCCCTCCTCCGGAGAGCACCCCTGGGCTTCACCCAATGCCAGCACCCTGACCTCCCCCCATCATCCCAGAGTCAGGTTATGACCTCAGTGGCCCACTGTTTATCAGTGAATTTCTTTGTTTTGCAAAGATTTAAAAATATTTACTTTTACTTTTGATTTGCTTTTTATTTTGCACAATTTTCATTCTATCACCAGAAATGTATTTTTTTTCCTTTATCTCGGTGGGGATGAGTTTTGGTATTAGATGTTCCCAACAAGGCATAACTGGCTTTGTTAACTTTCCTGGTTGCTTCTTCATTTTTTAATTTATTTTTTGTTTTTTATTCTTTGTTTTACTATCCTCACCAGAGGATATTTTTTATCCCATTGATTTTTTTAGAGAGAGTGAAAGGAAGGGGGAAGAAGGGGAGAGAGAGAGAGAGAAATATCAATATGAAAGAAACATATGGATTGGTTGCCTCCCACATGAGCCCCAGTGGGGGCCAGGGATCGAACCTGCAACCCAGGTATGTGCCTTTGACTGGGAATTGAACCCAAAACCCTTTCCTGCTCAGGCCAGTGCTCTAACCACTGATCAATGCCGGCCAGGGCTTAATTTATTCTTAAAAACTGACTTTACAGTTAGCCAAAGTCTGATTCTTAATTAAATTTCATAATGAATTATTATTTGATTTTAGAAATTAAGAAACAATGCTTGCATGTTTAAAAAATAATAATGTAACATACTTGAAGCAAATTGGTTCTTTAATGTGGGCATTTACAGCACCAGGAAATTTCTTTTTAAAACGTATTTGTTATACATTGTGTGTAGATAATAGTCACACGTTGTGAATTTCATTCCAGAATTAAATACAAAATCAGGAACAAGAGAAATGATATCCACAGACTCCACAAATATGAAAAGGATTATAAGGGAATAATATGAACAACTTTATGCACATAAATTGGACAATTCAGATTAAATGCACAAATTCCTTGATTGACACAAATGATCAAAGTTCTCTCAAGAAGGAATAGATAAACTAAATTGGTTTATCTATTAACTGTTTATCTATTGATTATCTGTTCAGGGCGTTTGTCTGTTAAAGAAATAGCATTTACTTTGAAAAACCTTCCCTCAGAGAAAATTCCAGGCCCAGATATCTTCAGTGTGAATTCTACCAAACACAAGAAATAATATTCATCATTTTTTAAAAAAAAAAAAAAAAACTCTTCTAGATTATTGAGAAAGAGTGAATATTTCCCAACTTATATGAGACCAGTATTACCTTAATATTACTGAAAAGAAGAAAGGAAGAAAGAGAGAGAGAGAGACAGAGAGAGAGAGAGGAAGGGAGGGAGGGAGGGAGGGAGGGAGGGAGGGAGGAAGGAAGGAAGGAAGGAAGGAAGGAAGGAAGGAAGGAAGGAAGGAAAAAGGAAGGAAGGAAGGAAGGAAGGAAGAAGGAAGGAAGGAAGGAAGGAAGGAAAAAGGAAGGGAGGGAAAAGGAAGGAAGGAAGGAAGGAAGGAAGGGAGGGAAAAGGCAGGAAGGAAGGCAGGAAGGAAGGAAGGAAGGGAGGGAAAAGGAAGGAAGAAAACTACAGACCTCATGCACATAGACACAAAAACTCAAACAAATTGTAGCAAATGGAATTCAACAACCTACAACGAAGGAGCACACACCCTGACCAGGGAGGCTTGTCCAGAATTCAAGGTTAAACTACTGATCAATGCTACAACACGGATGAATCTCAACATCCCGGTGCTGAGTGAGAGAAAGCAGCTGTAAAAGGTGTACACAGGGCGTGACCCATGTATGGGAAATTCCACATGACACACAGTAATGGAGAGCAGGCCAGGGGTGGCCTGGGGTGGGGGCCAGGAGCAGCCTGGGGGAGGACTCCCCACAGACACCAGGAATCCGGTGGGTGGGGCCACTTGTTACCTTGATGGTGGTGCAGGTTTCCTAGGTGTGTGTCTCGGTCAAAATGTGTGGAATTGCACTCTCTAAATATGCGCAGTTCACTGCACGTCAGTCGATTAGACCTCGATAAAGCTGTCTGTAAAGATAAGATGAACAATCCAGCACGTGAGAAGGTGCTCGCTCTTCTCTTGTCCAAAACCTGCTTCCCTGACTCGGCCCTTGGCTGTGGAAGGGCTGGGCAGGCTCAGAACCCGGGGCTGGTGCTGCGATTTGGTGTAAGAAGCCTGGAGAGGACAGGCCCAGGCAGCCGAGGGCGGGACTCCTCGCCTCTGACTTGTGCACTTTCCCTGGGGCTCCTGGTGGCCATGCCCTTCCTCCCAGAGGCAATGAGTTCAGTGTCGCCCCTAAAGAACCCAGGCCCGGATCTTGATGCCATCAGTGAAGGCTCAGACCAGGGGTTCCCACACTTTGGTGACATCTGCATCAGAGGTGGGGGCCTGATAAAAGCTCCAGAGCAGACTCGGGCACCTGGCTTTTAACAAGCTCCCCCGAGAGATTCTAGCATCCACAATGCTTGCAAAGCCCTGGCTTGGGACCTGGGTGACCACAACAGCGTTGTCCCGAGTGCAGTGTGCAAACGGCGGCTCCGGAACCGCACTGTGGCTCAGAGGAGGAGCCGAGGGGGCCACGGGCCACAGTAAAAGGGAGAGTTGCTTCCGTGGAGGCCTTTCAGGGGTGAGTCAGGCACGGGGCGTGGACCGGGCGTGTGGGAGGAAGATGGGCTTCCCGGCACCCTGGGCGCCCAGCAGGGACCTGCAGCGGCACCCACAGAGCTCAGGACGCGTCCCACTGCCCTCCTGCAGCCCCGCCTCAGCGGAGAATGCCACATCCACAGTTTGGACTCAGCGGCCCATCACACAGGAAGACAGTGGTCCTGTCACTGAGAGACCTCGGACTTTGGGACTTTGCATCCGACAGAGGCGGTTCACATTCCAGCGCTATCTGCTCCAGCCTTATCATCATTTACAGGCTCAAAGGTGCAGTGACTGGGGAGCTAGCTGAGCTGCCCTGCGGGTCCCCAGCTCCTGGGGCCTCCCTCAACCCTGACCCCCCTTTGTCGTCTTCTTCCTTTTTTAAAAATATTTTCTTTTTTAAACGTAGCCGGCAGCTAATATTCCGATTAATTTCAGACATCTCTTAATTAGGCTCCAGTGCACTGGGGGGAAGGATACTTCTTTTTAGATTTTATTCATTCCTGCAGCCTTGACTGGTGTCTTCAGCAAATGCTTAGAAAGTACCTCTTGTTCCCAGCATTTTGCCAGGAGGTGGGGAGAGAGCTTTGAACATCCCTGCACATGTGCAATGTATAGGCTAGTGGCGAAAACTGGCTACCACTTAGAAAATGTCATCTGAGATTCGAGGGATTAAAACTTCAAAGCATGACTTTTTGTTGTGACCATACGGAGAGGAGAAAGGAATTAGACAAAACTGCTCAAGTGGCTCCTGGTTCTATGAGCAAAAGAGCAACCTAATATTATACTATTTGTTTGGACAGGGGCTACTAGACGGAAGGGTTAATGGCTAAAGCGATTTGTCCAATTTGTTAAGTACCTTTATCTTCTAAAACTGTGGTTCTCAACCTTGGCTGCACATTAGAATCACCTGGGAATCTTTTTAAAATCCTGATTTCAGAATTTTAAAAAGATTCCCAGGTGATTCTAATGTGCAGCCAAGGTTGAGAACCACTGTTCTAAAAGGTGTTCTTTCCCTTTTGTGAAAGCCTCCTGGTGTGAAAGCTTCAGGGCTCAAACTGGATTCGCTACCTCCCTGGGGTGATCATTACATCCTGGAGGGCTGCTCTAGAATGAACAAGGCTGTGAGGAACCATCGTGTCCCCAGAAGGCGTGAGTGCCGGGGCACTGCAGCACCTTGACCGAGAGCTCCTGTGTCATTCGGGTTCCTCTCTCCACCAGGGGCTGAGAGGAAAGCCAGGTGGCTCTGCCCGCACATCGTAACAGCTTCCCGAAGGAACGTATTTCAATATTGAGACACTGCGGTTTTCTTATTGGTGCTGGGATCCAAATACCAAAAACTCAGCCCGCAAAGGGAGAAGACGAGAAATCAGCGGGTTTATTAGTCCACAGATCTCAGGTGAACATGCCCGATAATGCCCGCTTAGCTACATTATCTTTGGGGCCCCAGCTCCACCATGACCTGCATGTCTGTGCACCCCACACCCTCCCACCTCAGAGAGCATCACTGTGAAGTGAGCGGGGCAGGTGCAGTTCTGTGTCTAATATACAATGTTGTGTGTGCGTGTTGAAGCCTGTCACATGTCAATGACAATGAGCATTTCACAATAAGTATTGTATTACATCACCCCCGCCCCCACCATGACCACCAGTCTGGGGGGCTGACTGGGCTTAGCTGGTGGTCCCTGATCGGGCCCACTCGTGTGGTTCAGTCAGTGGCCAGGGTTAGAATCATCTGATGACTTACTTCCTCACTTACACGGCTGCTCTTGCTGCTGCTGAACACCCACACTGGCCTCCTCATGGGCACTGGGCTTCCTTACAGCATGGAAGCTGCTGGGAGAAAGCCGTTTACGACCTAGTCTCAGCAGTCACATAGCTCTGCACCCACCATAGTCACAGGCCTGCCGGGATCCAAGGGGAGGGAACATATGCCCCACCTCTGGACGGGAGGAATGTCATTGTCACATTGTAAAAAAGAGCTTGTGGGGTGGGAGACCTTGTTGTGGCCGCCTTTGGCACGTCATCTGACCTTCTGAGCACAGAGTAAATCATTACATTCTCCTCTATTTCATCTCTACAAGGCCTGATAGGTGGTTCTCTGAACCTGGTTGTCATTGCTGTCTGAAGCATGAACTTGCAGCTAATGAGCATGCATTTCCTTGGACAATAATCTAATTCTGACCTTTTGCTATTCAAAGTCATCTTCCCACTTTCCCCAGTAAACGCGGTTAGCCATACTTCAAGGCACGTTCGTCCCCCAGGCATGCTGGCTGCTCCTGAGGCTGGGAGTTTTGCACCATGTAAGAGGCAGTGCCCCAGTCACATGGGTTAGCGGTTGGGGCAGGTGTCTGTACGCAGGGAAACCGAACGCAGTTGGATGGAACTCAGTTGCAGTGGCCTGGGGCAGGGGCAGGATTCAGACTCAGCTCATAGGCCACTGCCCATGTGACAGGCAGTAACAGGGTGGAGCGAAGAACAGGGACTGAGGGAGCCCCAGGAAGTATGCCAGCCTGGCAATGGAGAAAGAGAAGCCCCCAAAGAGTTAGCCAGACGGGTGAGGAGCTGGGGAAGGCGAGGATAGCCTCCAGGGCAGGTGGGGGCTTGTAGAAATCCGGGAAAGGGACTGCGGTGGTTTTTATTACGGCTGGAGTGAGGGAGTTGGGGGGGGTAGGGTGGAGCCAGGTGGGGGTGAGGGGTGAGACTGAAGAAGTCAGTGGAAGCCAGGTGGCCAAGTGCCTGGGAAGCTGCCAGGGGGTTGAGCTTCATCTTGAAGGCCCTAGTCCGCTTCTAAAGGATTTCAGTAGGAAAGTGACTCGATCAGATTTGAGTTTTTATGGGTGTTTCTGGCTGCTGGGCACAGCGGGATTGGAGGAGAGAAGAGTGAATTCTGGGGCCCTGTGATGGGCGCTGGGAAGCAGAGGGGTCCTTAGTTTGAGAAGCCGCCCCCCACCTCATGTGCATCAGATAGGACGTTAACATACACCCACCAGCTACACTTGAAATGCAGTTCCGCCGTGCTGTCAGGCGTGCGTGGTCCCCTTATCGGCTCTTTCAGTCCCCTGCAGTCAACCGCAGTCTGAAAATATCACATGGAAAATTCCAGAAATAAACATTCCATAAGTCTTAAAGTGTGCGCTGTTCTAGGACCACTTAGCTCCATCCCCCCGCCCCCCCCCCCCCCCCCCCCCCCCCCGGCCATGTGACTTCTCCCTGTGCCCAGGTCTCCACAGCCCTGCGCTCTAGTCACTTAGGGGCCGTCTCAGACATCAGAGCGGCTGTCGGGATCGCAAGCTTGTGCTCAAGTCACCCCTCATGTACTGAACAGGGGCCCCAAAGGGCAAGGGTGGCGGTGCTGGCGATGCAGACCATGCAGACCGAACAAAGAGAAGCCGGAAGTGCTTCCTTTCAGTGAAAAGCTGAAAGTTCTCCACTTAATAAGGAAAGGGGGAATATCGATTGCCGAGGTTGCTAAGGTGTATGGTAAGAACGAACCTTCCACCCATGAAACTGTGAGAAAGAATATGTGCAGGACAATACGGTGTTTTGAGGAAGAGAGAGTGACCACATTCACATCACTTTTATTACAGTATATTGTCATAATTGTTCTGTTTTCTTATTAGTTACTGTTGTCTTTCTGTGCCTAATTTATAAATGAAACTACCATAGGTGTGTATGTAGAGGAAAAAAAACTAGTATATGTAGGGCTTGGTAGTATCCGCAGTTTCAGACATCCGCTGGGGGTCTTAGGACATAACTCAGTAGATAAGGGGGGCGGGGGGGAACTACTGTATTTGAAAGATATTTTAAAGTTTGTTTTTGAAATTCTTTGTTTCTGAGAAGCACATCTCATTGACTGTGGGCTGTGACTTGTTGTGTGTGCCTACAGAGCCCTTCCAGAACTCGCAACGTTGGAGATGTAAGGACTTACCTATTTTCTCATAAACTGCCCCCACCTCCACCTTTGGACTCCTGGCTGGTCCCTCCCCACCTTTTCTCCCGCACATTCACGCCCAACCCCCTCATCACGCATCTCACCCTCTGTTATCCCTGACAGACACCATTCCCACAACCTCAGCCTCAACATGAGCTGCCTCAGCATGTTGGGAGTGTCATGTTGACCCCACCGCCTGGACCTCCCCTCCCTGAGGTTCACGCTTCCTCCAGCCTTCCCTCTGCTCCTGACCCTCCGCCCCTCTGCCTAGTGTGGGTGGAGGGGCCTCAAGGGACAGTGGGAAAATCTCAGGGTCCCCAACCAAATGACCCTGATGTAGGCTCATCATAGTCATGTGATCTAGACAAGCTGTTAACTCTCTCTGGCCCCTGGTCACAAGGTCCCCTCTCCTGCTGTGATTGCCACCCCCACCCCCAAAAAAGATGCATTGGAGCCCCAACCCCCAGGACCTCAGAATGTGACCTATTTGGAGATGGATCTTTACAGGGTAATCAAATCAAAGTGAGGTCATCAGGTGGGCCCTCATCCAGTATGACTGGTGTCCTCAAAAAGGAGAAATTAGGACCCACCCAAGGAAGACATTGTATAGACACAGAGAGAAGACAGCCATCTACAAGCCAAGAGAGGCCTGGGACAGGCCCTTCCCTGCTGACACCTTGATTTCAGACTTCCAGCCTCCAGAATCCTGGCTGGTGGCACTTGGTTACAGCAGCCCTGGGACACGAATTCCTCTGCCCTGCTGACTTCCTGAAATGAAATAACCTCGTGGAGGTGCTCTGTAGAGGGCAAAGGCCGATGACTCATTCATGCTGTGAGCAATCATTGACACTTACCGTGAGCAGGGGCCACGCCTGAGTGCTGGGGGTCAGCATGGCCAACTTGCATACGTCCTTTATTTGTTTCCTTTGCTCTCTTGGCCACCTTTTTATTAAAAAAAAAAATATGTTTTTATTGATTTCAGAGAGAGGAAGGGAGAAGGAGAGAGGGGGTAGAAACATCAATAATGAGAGAGAATCCCTGCACACCCCCTACTGGGGATTGAGCCCACAACCCGGGCATGTGCCCCAACCAGGAATCAAACAGTGACCTTCTGGTTCATGGGTCAATGCTCAACCACTGAATCACACCAGCCAGGCTCGACCACCCTGTAAGTGGAATCCATCTCAAACTGCTACAAAGTTCTCGCACCTCCTAAATAATCATTAAGTTCATAGTAGGTACATAAGAAATGCCTATAGACTTGATTGCGTTTAGGTTTGTAATAGCTGCAAATGATCCAATGGACAAATCTGTACGTGGGTGTGCTGTATATTTTCTAGTCTTCAGCAGCATCCAGAAAAACTAATCATAGTTTAGGCCCCAAATAGCCTCATTTATTTTGCACCATGATGGCCTGTCTCCTTCTTTAGGGCATAGGATCTCAGGCCCTCAGTGACAGCTTCCATTTGCTTTCAGGGCTTCACCCCACCTTGCTGGGCACAGGTCATGGCTTTGGAGAGTGTTTTGAAGTCAAGTCCCATTTTCTTGGTGTCGCCAACTGCAGAGAAAAGGCATTTCATGCATGAAACATGCAGAATCTTCATAATCCCAATAATCCTGTAAGTCATTGTTAATTGACCTTTTGAGAGCTCTACTTGATTCTTCAGTAAGAAAGGAAGGGATGGAGGGAGGAAGAAAAAAAAAAACATACTTGGAGCAAAAGCAGTCCCTGCAGTGTGTGGACACCCAGTGACGCTGGGCAGAGGGTTTTCAGCATGAAGAGGATGAGAACACCAAGCACATAAGTTAGAATGCCATCTTTTTCCTGCAAACAGTGAGTAATTATAGGTGCCAAGTGTCTCAGGGAAGATCTGCTGGGCATATGGTCCTTTTTTTGCCTTCGTGCCACTTTTCTTTGCTCCTTCAGGGTCCAAAGAAACCAGCATGAATTTGCAGCTGGCCACAGCATCCCAACCCATGAGAAATAAATGAGGAACCATCTTCAAGTTCCAGGGGAACATGCTCCCATGTTCAATCCAAAACACATTTACTGAGTGTATGGTGTAAGGAAGGGTCCTTCATGAAAGGAGTGTGCAACCTTGCCTGACAGCCCAGTTCCACAATCATTTATTGAGTGATTACTGAATACCAGGCACTGTGCTCAGTTGTGGGATGGGGATGGGAGGGACCAAGAGGAATATGCCAAGATTCCTACCCCTAAAGGGGTTATAGATTCATGAGGAATATTCACAGAGTCACATATTTTCTTTTTCATTCTCATAGCAACCTATAAAGGAGGCACAATCATCACACCCATTTTACAGATGTGGCAACTGTGGCATGAGGGTCAATCACTTCCCTGTGTGGGGTCAGGAAGTAGATGAGGTGGAGTGTGGATCTAGCCTGGCTCTACACGTTGGGCTAAAGTGGTAATCCCAAAAGATGTAAGAGATCACAGGGAAGAGAATGGGGGTGGGGGGGGGCGGGAGGGTAGAGCAGTAAGCAGCCTACAGGAGAGGACAAAGAAAATGCTTCCCTAGAGGTGCTGAGAGGGAGCCTTTGAAACCCAGAGAAGGAGTGACCCCAACAAGGAGACTGGGAGGCATTAGGAAGGGGGTAGATTTTGAGCTAAGTTTGAAAATTGGTGAAGATTTTTTTAATATATTTTTATTAATTTTAGAGAGGAAGGGAGAGAGAGATAGAAATATCAATGATGAGAGAGAATCATTGATTGGCTGCCTCCCCTGTGGGGATTGAGCCCACAACCCCGGGCATGTGCCCTTGACCGGAATCGAACCTGGGACCCTTTGGTTTGCAGGTCGACTCTCTATCCACTGAGCCAAACCAGCTAGGGCAAAAAATTGATGAAGATTTTGATAGGCAAGGAGGCCAGGGGGGCCTAGCACAGTTGCAAGCAGGAGCAGAGGCAGGACCATGAGGGCTGGGGGTGCTGGGGAAGATGAGAGGGATGTGGACGGAGCAGAAGCATCACTAAAAATAGCACATTAAGAAAATTATACACCACGACCAACTGGAATTTATTCCTGGAATTCAAAGATAGTTCAGCATATGAAAATCAATTGATGAAATACACCACTTAACAGAATATGGGGAGTGGAGGAGCAAATGATTACTTCAATTGATGCCAAAAATCGTCTGATAATATTTAACAACCCTTCATGATATAAACACTCAATAAACTAAGAATAGAAAGAAACTACCTCACCATAATAATGGCTATATGTAAAAAGCCCACAGCTAACATACTTAATGATGAAAAACAAAGTTTTTCCTCTAATATCAGGAACAGGGCAAGGATGACTGTTTTCACTACTTCTACTCAACTTAATACTTGAAGTGCTAGCCAGAGCAATTTGGTAAGAAAATGAAAAAGAAGGGAGGGAGCATCCAATTGGGAAGAAAGAAGTAAAGTTATCTCTGTTTGCAGACAACATAATCTCATATTTAGAAGACCCTAATGATTCCCTTAAATAAGCAAACAACAACAAAAAATGTTAGAGTTAATCAATGGGTTCAGCAAAGTTGCAAACATCAACACTCAAAAATAAGTTGTTTCTATAGACTAATAATGAACATTGGAAAAAGGAAATTAAGAAAACAATTCTATTTACAATAGCATCAAAAAATAAAATAAAAAACTTAACCAAGGAGGTACAAAACTTGTATTACTGGAAACTACAAAACATTGCTACAAGACATTTCTTTACTGGTGTCTTCAGACACCAATAAATTAATAGACGTCCTGTGTTCGTGGATTGGAAGGCTTAATATTGTTCAGATGTCAAAACTACCCAAAGTAATCTACAGATTTAATGTAATCCTTATCAGAGTCTCAATGGCATTTTTTTTAAGAAATGGAAAAATGCGTCTTAAAATTTATTTGAAATCTTAAGGGATTCTGAATAGTCGAAGAAAACTTTAAAAAGACAATGTTGGAGGTTTTCCACTTCCCAACTTCAAAACATATTACAAAACTAGAGTAATCAAAACAGCATGGTACTGGCATAAAGACAGACATGTAGAACAGCAGAGTAGAACAGAGAGCCCAGAAATAAACCCTCACACATATGGTCAAATGGTTTCAACGAGGGTTCCAAGACCATCCATGGGGAAAGAACAGTTTCTTCCAGAAATGGTTTGGAAAAACTGAAAATGCAAAAGAATAAAGTTGGACCCTTACCTTACACCATACACAAAAATTAACTCAAAGTGATCAAAGATCTAATAATGAGAGCTAAGACTATTAGCTCTTAGAGTAAAACAGAGCTATGACTATTAACTCTTAAAGGAAAACAGAGAAAGAGCTTTATGACTTTAAATTTGTCAGTGATTTCTTATATACAACACCAAAAGCACAGGCAACAACAACAACAAAAATGGATAACTTGGACTACATCAAAATTTAAAACTTCTTTGTATTAAAGGACACAATGAACAGAGTGAAAAGGCAACCTATGGGATGGGAGAAAATATTTGCAAAAATATATATATGGTAAGGGATTCATATCCAGAATATTTAAGGAACTCCAGCAACTCAACAACAAAACAACTGAATTAAAAGATGGGCAAAAGATTTTACTAGATATTTCTCCAAAGAGGATATACGAATGGGCAACAAGCTTATGGAAAGATGCTCGGTAAGTGGCCTTGTTCTCCACCTCTTTCTTTTGGTTCTGCTGACGCTGTCCGGCTCTCATCAGCCTCCAGCCCGCTCTCTCCTTGAGACCGAGCACCATGCCTTCAATTAAATTGCAGAGTTCTGATGGAGAGATATTTGAAGTTGATGTTGAAATTGCCAAACAGTCTGTGACTATCAAGACCGTGTTAGGCCCTAACCAGTTTGGCTCAATGGATAGAGCATCGGCCTGTGGACTGAAGGGTCTCAGGTTTGATTCCGGTCAAGGGCATGTACCTTGGTTGCGGACACATACCCAGTAGGGAGTGTGCAGGAGGCAGCTGATGGATATTTCTAACTCTCTATCCCTCTCCCTTCGTCTCTAAAAAATCAATAAAAAATATATTTTTTAAAATGTTAAAAAAAAAAAAAGACCATGTTAGAAGAGTTGGGAATGCGTGATGAAGGCGATGACGACCCAGTTCCTCTACCAAATGTTAATGCAGCAATATTACAAAAGCTCATTCAGAGGTGCACCCACCACAGGGATGACCCTCCTCCTCCTCCTGAGGATGATGAGAACAAAGAAAAGCGAACAGATGATATTCCTGTTTGGGACCAAGAGTTCCTCAAAGTTGACCAACGAACACTATTTGAACTAATTCTGGCTGCAAACTACTTAGACATCAAAGGTTTGCTTGATGTTACATGCAAGGCTGTTGCCAATATGATCAAGGGGAAAACCCCTGAAGAGATTCGCAAGACCGTCAATATAAAAAATGACTTTACTGAAGAAGAGGAAGCCCAGGTACGCAAAGAGAACCAGTGGTGTGAAGTGAAAAGTTGTGCCTGACACTGTAACACTGTAAGGATTGTTCCAAATACTAGTTGCACTGCTCTGTTTATAATTGTTACTATTAGGCAAACAGTAGACAAATGCAGCAGCAAATCAATTGTATTCGCAGAATATTGTCTTCATTGCATGTGTAGTTTGGGTACAGATTCCAAACCTATGGCTGAGTTTCTTCCAGTCTGATCAAAAGTATCTTTTTTCTTTGCTCTGAATAAAACTGAATTGTGGGTTCTCTATAAAAAAATAAATAAATAAAAGATGCTCAACATTACCAATAATTAGGAAAATGCAAAGCAAACCACGATGAGATATCACCTCACACCAGTTAGGTTGCCTATTATCAAAAAGAAAGGGAAAAAAAGTGCTAGAGAGGAACACTGGAACCCTGTGTACTGTTGGTGGGAATGTAAAATGGTGCAACCTCCGTGGTAAACAGTATGGCAGTTTCTCAAAAAGTTAAAAATGAAAGGACCATATGATCCAGCAATTCCACTTCTGAGTATCTATCCAAAAGAACTAAAGGGTAGGGCCAGTGGCTCAATGGATAACCCTTCTGACTATGAATCAGAAGATTCCAGGTTCAACCCCTGGCTGGCTTGAGGTTTCCCTTCGCCATCTTTTCTGGGGAGATGGGGAGCTGTTATTGTATCCAAAGAATTGAAAGCAGGGTCTCAAAGAGATATCTGCCTACCCATGCCCCTAACAGCAGTATCCACAACAGCAAAAGGCTGGAAGCAATCAAGTGTCCCCCAAGGGATGAATGAGTAAATAAAATGTGATCTATCCATATGACGAACTATTATTCAGCTTTAAAAAAAGAAGGAAGTGGGTCAATCGGGGAAAAGGGAGACATATGTAATACTTCAAACAATAAAAGGGGGGGAAAGAAGGAAATTCAGGCACATGTTACAACATGGATGCACCTTAAGAACATTATGCTCTGTGAAACAAGCCAGTCACAAAAAGACAAATACTATAGGATTCCACTTTTATGAGGTACCCCAGTGGTCAAATTCAAAGAGACAGAAAGCAGAGTGGTGGGTGCCAGGGGCTTAGGAAGGGGAACATGGGAAGGCAGTTCAGTTTCACACAATGAAAAATGCCTGGGTGTGAAAATGTGGATATACTTAACAGTATTGTACATTTTAAAAAAATTTTTTCTCTGTGAATAACATTTTCATGTGGATTTCAATCTATTGGGATTTTGGCACCAGACTCAACACCAGTCTATGCCAAAACTTTATTTAGTGTTTAGAAGCCCTAAACGTAGTTTCCTTCAGGTTAAAAGGAAAACAAAACAGAACAGAAGCTTCTATAACAGAACCTCATTAGCTTGACACTGGGTATGTTGAGTGCAACCTGGTCTACGCCACCAGTATCTCCTATAGGATTTCAGATAATGAAAGCAACTGGCCAATGACAAAATTTAAAACCTAGGTGAGGTGTGAATTTGCAAAACCCCTTTCTTTGGTGTGACAAAGCACATTCCCTCCAGATATAGTTTCTGCTTCACTCTCATGAAAATCTATCAAAAGACAGCTGGTGACTAATTCATTCTCTCTCCAGTAAAATTACTAGATTTCAATTTCTTAAATTGTGGACAGGTCACGAGAATTCTCGCTTCATATTACACAGTGCTCTACAAAGTATCATACTTTAAAAAGATATTAGCTTGTAAGAACATGTAATATGTAACTTTAAAATGCAACGGGTATGTAATTTTAGAGCGTGCCTTTAACATTTATGTAAAATGTTTTTTGTACTTGTTCAATAGAAACTTATCTGGCTACTGGGTAAAGCTAACAATAAAATTACTGGTCTGCAATGTGTTAAAATATCAAGCTAGCAAGATTTTATTATATCAAATGTTTGTATAATTTCAATGTGAAAAAATTTTTACATATATTTGTTAAGGTCTCATTATAATCAGAGGTGAATGAAGAAAGCCCATGTTCCAAATAAAATGAATCCCGTGATTCTTGATTCCCTTAGAACACTTTTAATGGAAAGGAATAAATGCAACAAGTTCTCAAAACCCTTAACAAGTGCATTTAGATAACCTTTTGGGGGCAAAGAATTCACAAGAAGTTATTTCCAAATCTAAAGACCAGGATGGACTGGGCCAGCCCCTAATCATCTGTATTCAGTGGCCATCACCAGGCTTCATGAGCGTCCAACTATATTCAATGTGAAATAAAAGACACCCAAGTCTCCTGCCAAAATATAGGCTGACTTAGAAGTACAATTTTAGTTTTCTTTTTAAATAAGACATTTCTTGGGGGGGGGGGGGGGGGGGCGGGAATCAAGCTTGAGGCATAGCAACACTAATATTAGCAAGATAGCAGCCAAAACCTATATGTCCAAATGTAAAAGGCATTAAAGAATAAGCCATAGTATTAGGGAAAATCCACACTGAACAAAATATAAAGTATATGTCTAAACATTTTGAAATTGTTGAAATTGTAATTTAAACCATAAAAGCTGTAAAATTATGCTGGTTTTTTTTGCTAGACATTAAGTGCACCTTTTTCTTCTTCCCCCAAATAAAATCATAGAACTTACTATTTAATCATACCTCAAAGCTTGAGCTTTCTGTCAGCACAAAGCAACAGTGACATAGACATAAAATGCTTATCTCTCTATATAAAAGCCTAATATGCAAATTGTCCCCTCAGGAGTGCCACCAGGAGACCGGGAGTTTGATTGATCACTATAATGTGCACTGACCACCAGGGGGCGGCACGAAACAAAAGACAGCCTGGGCCTGTGGCTGGTGGCCGGCAGCCGGGGGAGGGAGGCCCCAGCTGGAACCCGAAGACCCTGATCGGCCCTGATCACTGACCAGGCCTAGGGACCCTACCTGTGCATGAATTTCATGCACTGGGCCTCTAGTTTGTTAATAATTCTCCTGGCTTATCCAACTTGCAATGCATATGACTTCAAAGACTACAATTTGGGGCAAGGGTATGTAAACTGGAAAAAAAAATTCAAGTTTCAAAACCTGCTCTTAAAATTATTTATAGGACACTCAGGTCATTTTTACTCTTCTATAATAATAAAAGCGTAATATGCTAATTAGACTGGACATCCTTCTGGACAACCTTCTGGACGAAGCCGGGGCTGCGAGGGCTGAGGTGACCGCCGCCACGGTGGGGGCCAAGGCAGAGGCTGGCAGCCGCAGCAGTGGCAGGGGCCAAGCCTCTAGTAGTAAAATAAAGGTGTTGCACTGTCCACCTTGGCATGGTAAGAATGTACATTACCGATGCCAATTTGAGGGACTAGAGATAAGACTTAAAAAGTACTGTATTTCTTAATGGCTGAATAAGGTAATCCTATGTAACAAAAGGCCAATATGCAAATAGACAGAATGGCAGAACAACCAAACAACCAAACAATTGGTTACTATGACATGTGCTGACCAACAGGGGGCGTGTGCAGAACCTGGCGGCCATTGGCCACAGTGGGATGGTAGAGCAGGTGAGCAGGGGCACCAGACCAAGACAGGGTGCCAGTCGATGTCATCTGGGCGAGCCTCTGGTGGTTACTGAAAATTCTTTGCTCCACGTACCACAGTCCCACCTGGCACTCCCACCTGCTGCCAACGCCGACCCCGCTCGCACCCGCTGCCGGTGCCTGGCGCCAGTCCCAATCACTCAGTGCCATCAGTGGGTGCGAGTGGCAGCTGCCAGCCCCCGTTGCCCCTGAGTGCTTCTCCACCTCCCCCTGCTCCTAAGGGGTGATCGGGGCAGCAGCCACCGCTCGCACCCGCTGCTGGCACCAGCCCCTATCGCTCTGTGCCCTCAGAGTGTGGGAGCGATGGCAGCGGGAGCTGGGCTGCCAGCAGACAGGGGACCAAGGGCTGTGGCAGGAGGGACTGGGCGGGGCCCTAGTCTATATACATAAAAGCCTAAACAACCATCTGACCATTCAACCACCCGACTGGTAGCTATGATGCACAATGACCATCAGGGGGCAGACGCTCAACCCAAGAGCTGCCAAGCTGCAGTGACTTGGCAGCTGCGGTTCTCCGGGTGACGTACCTGGAACCAGAGAGGAGGGAGCCTGATTCTGGGGTGCATCACCCAAGAACCACCCTCTTGTAATCCAGGACCCCTTGGGGGATGTCAGAGAGCTAGTTTCAGCCCGATCCCCGCAGGCCAGGCCAAGGGACCTCGTTAAAAATAAGTTTATGCTCACATTCTGTTAAAGACCTGTTTATAGTCTCAGCACCTAATAGTGTCTAACCAGCTCCAAGAATCCCTATCAGGTTAAATGATGGTACAGTGTTTTTAAAAGGAGCTAATTGCTTCCTTCAGCAACTTAAGTCATTCAGAACCAAAAAATTTAAGAATGACCAAAATCAAATATTTATTTTTATAACTGTATAAATGTGATCCAAATGTGTCCACCACTACCTTTTCGAAAAGAAACATGCTATAAATAAGCAAACTACATCTGTTCACTGATGTGTGTATGAACTCCCGAGGTGTCTCATGGGGGCTTAATTACAACAGACCACTCCCAGCAATACGTTTTGAGCAGAAAGTGTAGAAGGATGTTAAGCCACGTTAGCTTTTGCACATACATGTTGCACCTCTGGCTGATGGTGCAGAAAGATTCTCAGCATTACAGATAAGGTGGGCTGCACCCACCCCTTTAAATGGCCTCAATATCAATGCCAGCGTCCTTGTCATCAGACTTTGCAGCTGCAACTTTCAGTACACTGGCAGTCTTCGAATACACCACCTCCACAGTCTCATCTTCATCTTCTTCACCACCAGAAGGTTCTTCCTTGGCTTCCTTCAACCACTTTACAAATGGTTCTGCTTTGACATGAATCTCTTTGGCAAGTTCTTTTGAAACATATTTCTTTTAGGCCTTTTCTGACCAGCTGATGATGACCTCTCCTTCCAAAAGGTCTGCATCGTACATTTCCTTCAAGATATGTGGAATCTTGGAGATGAGCTGAGCTTGATGCACTGCTGCCACACACTCCGAACCATGAAGAAGGTTGAGCTTTTCTATTGTTGTGACAAAATAGTAGGGAATGGCGCCTGTATTTTTTAATCTGTTCTCTAATCTTCTCATTACAAAGAACTTCAGTCAAAAGAAGAGGTCCCATAGCTTTTACATCCACTATTTCTGCTTCAGCAACCATTTATTTGTCGATAATATCCTCTCCTTCCCTTTTCTTAACAAAATCAAACAGGATATTGGCCCGTTCTTCGACAGTTCTTTCCAAATCATCACTGAGTGTTAGAACTTTTAAAAAATATATATTTTATTGATATTTAAAACATTTTTAAAAATATTTTTTATTGATTTTTTACAGAGAGGAAGGGAGAAGGATAGAGAGTTAGAAACATCGATCAGCTGCCTCCTGCACACCCCCCACTGGGGATGTGCCCGCAATCCAGGTACATGCCCTTGACCAGAATCGAACCTGGGACCCTTCAGTCCGCAGGCCGATGCTCTATCCACTGAGCCAAACTGGTTAGGGAATGTTAGAACGTTTGCATGGCCACTGATTTCATCCATTCTGTGCCTCTGAGCTTCCTCAGTGGTATCCTCCCCCCAGTCATCATCCTCTTCTTCTTCCACAGCATGTGGAGGAGGACTGATTTCATTTGATGGTGGTGGTGGTGGTGTCTCTGCTGGGCACAGAGCCGTTTTCCTTATCTTTGCCCTTCCTATTTTTATTTCTTTCCTGTATTACTGTCACTGTTCTCAGGTGGGTTTTTGAGAATGAGTGTGTGGAGTTTATGATGTGTGTCAAGCATGCCTCGATAACCACAGGCTTTACAATTGGCTATTGTTTGCTTCTTTGGTTTGACATGCAGCTCTGTCTCAGGATTCTCACACTCAGGACAATGAACAAATTTTTTAATGAATCTGTCCAACATGCCTTGCCACCTATTCGCCTCAGGAGATCCATTGACAATGTAACGGTCATTCTTAACATCAAACTGGGTCTGTGCTCCCAGCTCACAACTAAAATATTTGGTGGGATACGTTGGAGGCCCATTAAGCACCTTTGCAATACCAACCATGTTGACCATAACTGTCTTGATTACATTGCTTTTGCCCTCAGCCTTGGCCATCAGGCGGGGCATGTTGTAGCAATAGAACTGCCCTGACACGCTGCGGTTGACATTGACAGACATTGTGGCTTATTGGTGGCTTTATCAATAAGATGAAGAGATCTTTGATTGCAACTTTTTGGTACCTTCCATCTGGAGAAGGGATGACATAACTGCAAGAGTTCTCGGTCTCTGACATGAAAAAGTTTTCGCCACTGAGGTCATAAGCTCCTTGCTTGTATGCGATATTCCCCCAATACAGGTACCAATGGCTGCGCAACAGCTCGCTTTCATCAAATAAAGACATAAACCCAACACTGCTCACCTGGGACTGGGATGAAGTGAGGCGCAGGTGACCCGGAGTCCGAGGAGGGGCAGCGGAGGAGTGCAGCGAGCAGTGGCTGAGCAGTGGCCGAGCAGTGGCTGAGCAGGCACCACGGAGCAGTGGGGAGGGGCTGCCCCAGCGACATCCCAGGTCCAAACCCATTAGCGCCAGGGGTCTGCTGATGGGCGACTTCTCCTCCAGCCAGCAGCAGGCCCTGGGGGGTCGAGAGGGCGGGGAGGTCTGGGGAGGGGGCGTGGGGTCGCCACCGAACTGTACATTTTTAAATGGTTAGCAATGGTAGTTTTTATGTTGTGTGTATTTTATCACCTAACATAACATAAACATTTGTTTAGCCCTGATCAGGTGGCTCAGTTGCTTGGGCATCGTCCCAGGCACCAAAAGCTCACTGGTTCAATTCCCAGTCAGGGTGTGTGCAGGAAGCAGCCAATTGATGTTTCTCTCTATCTCCTTCTCCCTTCCTCTCTCTAAAATCAACAAACAACTTTTAAAAAATGAGTAGCATAAAGAAGTTGTTTTTTTAAAAGGTGGTCTTGGCCCTAACCAGTTTGGCTCAGTGGATAGAGCGTTGGCCTGCGGACTGAAGGGTCCCAGGTTCGATTCCAGTCAAGGGCATGTACCTTGGTTGCAGGCACATCCCCAATAAGGGGTGTGCAGGAGGCAGCTGATGGATGTTTCTCTCTCATCTATGTTTCTAACTCTCTATCCCTCTCCCTTCCTCTCTGTAAAAAATCAATAAAATATATTTAAAAAAAAAAAAAGATGGTCTTGTTCCCTTGCAGTTATAACTTGGGTGGCAGTTATAACTTGGGTGGCAGTTCCTGCCAAAGGCAGTCTTTCCCGTCTCCCAGGACAGACATGATCTGATTATCTGGGAGGGGATTTCGCTCACTGGAGCAGGGACTGCAGAGTTCCGTCCAGATGGACAATTCGGGGACTGCAGAGTTCCATCCAGATGGACAAGTCCTTCTTAAAGGAAGTCTGCAGACACAGCTCTGGCCTCACACCCACTCGCTTCTGCGGTGCTCACAGTCACACAGAGCAGGCAGGGTGGTGTGTCACAGCGTTTTGCACGGGTTTAGACCCGGGTTGCTCCACTCGGCACTGCTAATACCCAGGCAGGAGGATTCGTTGTCTCGGGCTGTCCTGTGCACTGTTGGATGTTTAGCAGATCTAACCTCTAGATGGCAGTAGCACCCCTGCCCCCCCAGCTGTGACAGCCAAAATGTCTGCCGGGTGTCCCCTGGGAGAAAGCATCGCCCCCATTTGAGAACCATTGATTTACAGGGCCAAGGCCACAGAGTCTCCCATTCCTCCCCCATACAGACTTATCCTCCATTTAAGGTCCCCTGAGAGCCACCGCCACCATTTTTGTCCCTGCTCCATGCCCTGGAGCAGAGCATCCAGGGAACATCACTGGCCTCCTGGCCCTCTGGCTCCAGGTGGCTGGGCCAGTGGGAGGCACAGGTGAGAGAGGAGAAGGGGAGAGAGGCCGGAGTACTTCCCCTCCCTCCCTCCTTCCCTCCCTCCCTCCCGTCCTCCCTCCTCTCCCTCCCTCCCTGCGCACTGGGTCCTGATGGCGACTCAGCCAGGTTCTGGGAGCACCAATGCCTCCCTCTCCGCAGTTAGGCAGAGGAATGGGGCCAGCTCCCAGGCCGTCAGCCCTGGTGTGCTGTACCCTCTGCAGTCATTTGCTTGACCCCTGCATACCTCTGCGCATAGATTTGTCATTAATTTACTTCCAGTTAGACCTTCTTGACTGGGCCATCTATTTCCTGACTGTTAAAACCAATAACCCCAACGACTTATATGCATGCATATAAGCATAACCAATGGACACAAGACACTGGGGGGTGGGGTGGAGTACGGGCATGTGCTGGGGGGGTAGGGGAGGCTGGGGGAAGGTCAATGGGGAAAAAAAGGAGACATGTGTACTACTATTTATAATACTTTAAACAAGAAAATAAATAAATACATACATAAATAAAACCAATAACCCTAAACTTAGGACAAGAACTCAAACTCAACACCTAGCAGGCTGCAGCTGTGTCCAGGCCTTGCTTCCAGCAAGTTTTTTGCCACCTGCCACCCGAGGAATGTGCCCTTCCCCCTCGGAAACCTCCTGACCCTGGGTCGCTAATGCTCTTAGGCTATATGCCTCCCCACCTCATCCTGCCTTATCCCTGCCCCTGGACATAGGGACTTGGGAGGGAAAAAAAGTAGTTGTACTTCACCCTGTACACATGGACATGGGATTATATTCTGTGCTGCTTCTCATTTTCTTCAATTCTTGGATATAAAACCTATTCAAATGTTTTTAAAACATTATTTTAGAACTTTCATAGGTTGTTTTAGAACCTTCATTTGGTTTTCGTAGAGAAAGTATTCCAGGCATGAGCTGCAGTGTTGGTGGAGTTTATTCCCAATCGGCAGGGACTGGTGGCATTTTTCGAAGCTCTTCGAGGGCCAGGCAAGAAGCTTGCCTTCATCTAATAGAGCTCTCTGGCTGCCCTTGGGCCTTGAGGTGGTGACTTTTGGGTGTTTCCTCGAAAGTGAATAGCACCTCACATCAAATCTTTGTCCACTGAAGGACCAAGAAATGCACTGAGCACTTGCCGTGAGCCGGGCACTGTGGTCAGCACCCTTTACGTGGACAGTTCTATCGGCATGTGGCAGACACAACTCAAACTCAACTTGTCCCAGGAGTTGACATTTCCTCCAAAACTTGCTGTCTGCTTGAATCCCTTTGTCATCAGTTTCATGCCCAAACCACAAACGTGGGCATTAGCTTTTTATCCTGCATTCGGGCTCTCTCCCGCCTGAGCAAATCTCCCTCCTGGGTATTTGTGATCCTCCCTCTTCTTACTGCCAGAGTTGCCTCTCGCACACACACACCTGGACCATAACCAGATCCTGGTTCTCTCCTGGCCTCCTACCTTCATCCCTAATCCCCGCATTCCTGCCACAGATGTCTTCTAATGTGCAAATGTGAGTATGTCACTCCCAGTTTAATATCCTTCAATTACCCCGAATTACATTAAAAAAGAAGTCCAACTCCTTGGTAAGGCCTCCTAGAGTCTTAATCGGGAGCCTTTGTTCCTTCATTCTAACCTCCAGCCGTAACAAAACGCTCTTTCATGCTTCCAAGCCAGACCACCCTCACCCCAGTCTCGGCGACTTACCACGTCATGTTCTTCTGATCGCTTGTTTTCTTGTGTCCTTCCACCCCAAGGATGTGGAATGCTTAAGGACAAGGGTAGTGCCTTGTTCACCACGGGATCCCTTGCACCGTGCTTGGCACATTGTGGGCATCCAACAAATGTCTGCGAAGGAAGGAAGGAAGGAAGGAAGGAAGGAAGGAAGGAAGGAAGGAAGGAAGAAGGAAGGAAGGAAGGAAGGAAGGAAGGAAGGAAGGAAGGAAGGAAGAAGGAAGGAAGGAAGGAAGGAAGGAAGGAAGGAAGGAAGGGCTGCATCAGGGGCTGTGATGCAAGAGTATTAGAGGCATGGACTTATCTCTGAGAAGCTCCCAGCCCCCTTAGAGATTTGTGATCATAGTTTTAGAACTACTCCTTTTTTATATGGATTTATACTGGGTTTATCATGTTGATAACATGCATCTTATTTTTAAATGAAATATTATTAACGAGGGCATTGCTCTGCATGTCCTATTTTTTAACTACTTGTTTAGGAGAAACTATTAACCCACTTAAAAGACTAATCAAAACCCATTTCTTCTGCACATATAGCTGTTCGAGGTTGTGCAGTTTACCGGCAATTATTCCTCTGGAAGCCCACATTTAGACACCTGCAGGCAGAACTTTTACTTTCAGGACCTCCTACGCCACTCCTCACTTTAGGTCTCCTCTCCCCGCCCCCCCCCCGCCCCCGCCCCTTTTATGTCTTAGCTTTCCCATCGCAGAGCAGCACAGAATAACCCAAAATGTTTTGCCTGGCAACTTTCAAAGAATAACGAAAACCGGGACCTAAGAGAACACAATGATTTTCCAAGTGCCCAGTTAAGACCCGGCTCCTTAATCATCGCGAGTGATGCTCCAATGCTTCTCAGAAGTGAAATCCGTTCACTGCTAGTTCTTACTGCCTCGCGTGTTTCCTCAATCGCGATGCGTCATCAGGTCTCCAATCGGTTTGGCACTGGACAGAACGTGGAGGTAAATAGGACGCACAGCATAGTAAACTCATCTCCCCAGAGTTGTTATTAGCGAGGTAACAGAATCTTGTGACTAGTGGTCATAATACAGAGGTTTCCTCGCATGGCTTATGATCAAGCCCATTAAAGAATAAAATAAAAGCCCACTAGCGCTGCTGGAGCCTGGGGGCGGGGGGGGGGGGGGGGGGGGGGGGAGAAAGCATCGGTGGGCGGGGCCTAAGCTGGAGGAGGCGGAACCGGGGCTGGTGGGCGTGGCTGACGCTGGAGGAGGCGGAGCGGACACCGGTGGGCGGGGCCTAACGGGGCCCCGCGAAACCGCTGCTCCGGCGACTACCGGGCCTCCCTGCCGCCCGGTGCACTCGCGCGGGCGCCTTCGAGTGCGGCGAGCACCACAGCGAGGGGGCGAGGCGAGGAGGCCGCTGTTCGCGCCGGTCCGCGCCCCGCCGACCGCACTAGTTGTTGCCATCCGTTTCAAACGTGCTCTTTCCACGCCTTATTTGCCCCCCTGCTCTCTCCGTCCCGCACCTCCACGGTGAGCACCGGTCCGTCCCTGCAGCCGCAGCCCCACGCCCCCTCCACCGACTTGGCTCGGCTCTCCGGGCCGGAACCTCGCTGCTGCCGCCGCCGCCACCCGGCCAGAGACTGACGTGAGCCGGAGCGCGACAGGGAAGAGTGAGACGAGGCCCCGCTCAGGGAGCAGAGATGCGGGAGAGCGTTAGGGCACGTGAGGGCGCCTCGGCCAATGGTAGGCCGCCTAGCGGGAGGGGGGCGTGGCCGGGCCGGGGCGGGGCGGGCGGGGCGGGCGGCCCGGGATCGGCGGGCTGGGAAGGGGCGGGGCGGCCCGGGGGTGGGGAGGGGCGGGGCGGCCCGGGGAAGGGGCGGAGAGACGCCGCCGCCGCCGCCGCCGCGGCTGCCGCAGCCTCTGGGAGCCTGGAAAAGGGGAAGCGGGAGCGAGCGAACGGCTCAGTCCCCGGGGCGGCGGCGGCGGCCGGGAGGGCGCGACGGCCGGGGCGGGGGCGCTACTGCTGCTGAGGGGCCGGCAGCAGGAGCGGCGGCGGCGGCGGCCCGCACCAGCCATGCCGAATAAAAACAAGAAGGAGAAAGTGAGTCGGGGCCCGGGTCACGGGACGGGCCGGCGGGAAGGGGAAGGGGCCGCGCGGAGGGCGGCAGGGAGCTGCCCGGGAGCGGGGCGCGGCGGGGCTCGGGGTCCTGCGCCTGGACCCCCGACGCCGGAGTCCTGAGGGCTCTGGGGGCGCCGGTCTGCCCGCTCCCGGGGCGGGGGGCGGGGGCGGGGGCGGGTCGCGCCGGGCCGGGGGGGTCCTGACGGCCGGCATGGGCACCCGGGGCGGCGCGCGCGATGGGCGTGAGGGGGCAGGTGCGGTCGCGGAGGTGGTTGACCCAGCCTCGCGTACCTGGAAATGGGGTTTCGGGGGTGCGGGCTGCGGGCGCCCGTGAGGGGCCCCGGCCGAGGCGAAGGGGAGCGAGCGGACCCCGGTTAGTGCTGCGGAAGAGCGGTCTGCTCTCCGGAGGGCCGCCCTGGACCCCGAAATGCTGTCATGATCGGGGTGGCGGCGGGGGGTGGCCGTGAGCGGCTGTGGGTGCTGCGTGTGCGTGGGGGTGGCGGGGTGCTTCTGCTTCAGGTGGAGCTCTAGCGTTTCGGTGTCACCCCAGAAATGCCCGCTCCCGGGGCTTCGCTGGGAGGGAGGAACGGGATGAGATGGGGATCTTTTCAAAATGCCGACAGCGCTGTGTACATGTGGGTTTACCTGTTTCCGCTTAAAGTTTTCAACCCAAGTACGTACAACAGGGGGGGGGGGGGGGGGGGCGTCGCAATACTGTATTTCTGATTAAACAGTATGATGGAGGATTTCTGGACGGTGTTGATTGAACCCATTGTAATTGTATGAGTCCGTTTTTAAACTGTGTTTTGATTTATCTGTTGTTCAGCCGTCCCAAACTTGGAGAAGCCTAATTAATTCTGCTTGACGTTTCCCAGGAAGTACCAAAAGCAGGAAAAAGTGGAAGAGGTTCAAAAGAAGCACAAGACACCGTAGAACCAGAGGTAACTATTCTCAGATACTCACTTTCTGCTTTTTTGTGAACAGCTTTGAGGTTAGGCTAGAAAAACCGAGGCTGAGAAAACGTAGGGTTTTGTAATGTTCCCCTATGTGAGATTTTTTTTTTTCTAGTGTCTTTCATCACCCTCGTTTTAAGTTACTTTGGTTTTTATTATTCTACTCTGGGTCAATAAGACTGCTTCTATGACAGTGGTGCGAATTGGTGCTGCTAGTATTTTCAGCTCCGTTCCCCCCACCTCAAGCCTGGGAGCCATCCAGTGGAGACTGGTGTCATGGCCTCTCTCCCACCCGCCCAGGGTTCCTTTCAGCTCTCATCCTGCCCCTTCCTTTGCAGGTGCCAGGTCCCTCTCTCAGCAGCTCCTTCTCCTTCCACCGCCTTGCTGTGCCAGATGCTGCTGGTTTCCTGGGCCGGCTCCTTGATGTCTGATCCCCTTAGCCTCTTTCCCCAATAGTGTTGCTATATTTTGGTGTATCTGGTTTGGGTATCTAGACAAATAAAAGAGTAATATGCTAATTAGACCAGGAGACCTTCCGGACATCCTTCCAGACAAAGCCATGGTGGTGGGGCTGAAGCAGAAGTGGGTAGGGGCAACCATGCTGGAGGGGGGGGGGGCAGTTGGGGGCAAGCTGGCTGGCGGGGGGCGGGGGGGGGGTGGGCAGTTGAAGGTGATCACGCCGGCAGGCAGAGTGGTTAGGGGTGATCAGGCAGGCAGGCAAGTGAGCAGTTAGGAGCTGGACATCCACCAAGGGGTCCCAGATTGGAGAGGGTGCAGGCTGGGCTGAGGGACAAAACCTCCCCGCCCTGCATGAATTTCGTGCACCGGGCCACTAGTATTTATATAGTCTTCTATCTTTCATATTTTCTTTCTGTCTGTATTGGCCAATTCTGACTTCTTTTGCTTCCTGACTTTGGGATCATTGTGGAACAGCTGAAATGCCCGGAGAAGGTTGTGTCTACCCAGCGAAGTCAATGTAGTCCCTGACACAGTTGTGCTTTGAGAGCATTTGCAGAGCCAGCCCCCGGCATTGCCTTTTCTTCCTTGTGACTAGGCTCAGGGTCCAGGGAGCTGTCTGGAGCCAGGCAGAGCTAATAGGCCCTTTTGAATCATTGGGAGCAGAGAAGCTGCTTGATGCAGTGGCCTGGTTCTCCGCCAGAGCCGGATCCTGGAGGTCTCTGGTCTTATCACAGATGGCAGTAATTTGCCAATGTCAGACCCCTTCCTATAAGCCAGATTAGAGTGAGTTCAATTCTGCGTGGCCATTATTTGCAGTATCCTTTCTTTGAGCCCCAGGCTATCTTGGATGTATTCTAAGCATTCAGCAGGTGGTTTATTCCAGCAAATCTTTTGCCCTCCCCAAATCAAAACACAGAAATCCTAAAGATTCCTTAACTATCTGTAGTTAGGGATTGTCTACGCCAGTCTTTTCCTGCCCTTTCCTTATAGCAGCCAATCAAGTTTTACTGTTCCCGCATTTGACTTGCTTACTTCCGGGTCACTCTTGACTACATTGACATAAATGGAATTTAGTGTCTCTGAGAGGGTGCTTTTTGTTTTCTTTTTATTAGTTTGTGGATCTTTCATTAAAACTGCTAAGACTTCCTAGTGCTCCCCAAGCCTTTCTTGCTCACATACCTGCTCCTCTCACTGTTCTCATCACAAAGAAGTATCAGTGGGTATGGTTCTTTTATTCCTGTTTTAGTGGAAAGAACCTGACTATAAGGATGGATAATATGAAGTTTGAGCCTGAAAAAGCTATCAGTAACTGAAAGATACCAAAGCCACTAATATGTAAAATGTTTTTAAGGTGGACTGAGTTCCCAGAATGTCAGTTAAGGAAGACACTTGAGGTGTGGCCTGCATTGTCTGATGTGATGCCCCAGTTGTCTTTTTGTGTCTTTTCTGGTGCTACTGTCTTGAGAGGTGGAGCTACAGAGCTTGAAATGACCCCTAAAAAATACTGACCTGCCAGGTCCTTCAATACTCCCTCATAAAGATACCAGAGGCAACATGGCATATTAAGCATGACACTAGCAGATGACTGTGTGAATTATTTTTCAGGAATACAAATTGAGGCACTTAAGTTCATCTGAACTTTGAGTCGAACCTTACTTTTTTATTGTTGTTGTCTCCTCTTAGTCTTCATCTCGCTTCTTCACATCGAGTTCCACCCACTTAGCAAACATGATTGACTCAGGCAGGTGAATTAAGCCATTACTGCACACTCTTTTCCTCTCCTGCCTCTCGGTATTACCCCTGAACTTGAATATTTTCACCTGAATGATTTAAATCAATTTGCCGTTCCCATGTTGCTTTTCAAGCCTTTTTAATATCACATCCTCCTTCATTCAGCCCTTTGGCTCAGGTTACCCTGTGAACACACTTCTGTTAGGATGGCTACAACCTGAGAGTGTGCAGAACAGGTATCCAGCCAGGTCAGGTTGGCCAGATTTGGGTATAACCCCCACAGAGAACATGCCCCAGAACGTGGCCTGCGGTGCAGTTATTACATGGATCTGAATGCGGGGAGGTTGACACTATAGTCCTGGCTAGTTATAATCCAGCCTCACAGGAAGAGGAGCCACTGGCTTACACTGCGGAACGTTTTTTGGTTCAAACCAGGAACATCTGATGGCCTGGGCTTTTAGTAAGGAAATGAAGTCCTGAGGTAACGGATAGAGTGGTATAGGGAAAGCAGTTCAGCCTGGGGATTGGATGATGAAAATGCTGATCCCTGATGGTTGTAATCAATGACCTAACTTCTGTGGCCCTGTTTTCCTCACCTCTAAAATGACTTGGTGAGTTTCAGATTTGGCCATTTTTTTACTATACGGGACTAGGTGCGACTCCTCTTGAAACAAGTTTTCCCTGTAATATGTGTGACAGGCTATATCTTTCAGTGCAACAAAATACTGGTCATAACTGCTGCTGTGCAGTTTTTGCCTGTTTCTAGAAATTTCTGCTTCTTGAATAATGTGTATTGGCACATTTTTCTTTTTTT
This sequence comes from Myotis yumanensis, assembly GCF_028538775.1. Classification (NCBI taxonomy): domain Eukaryota; kingdom Metazoa; phylum Chordata; class Mammalia; order Chiroptera; family Vespertilionidae; genus Myotis; species Myotis yumanensis. Next base: position 8,261,054 of record NW_027223752.1, read on the forward strand.
TTTTTTTCTTTTTCAAATAGAATGTTTACATTTGACTTGCTAGTTCAGCTGTGACCTGTCCTGGAAATAAAAATTTCTGCCCAGTACCTACTGCTGGTTCATTTCACGGCACACTTTTAAGGAGTGAGGCCACAAATGGGCTCACGGACCGCTTGCAGTGGGGTACTCTGGAGGCTGACGGAGAAACTCATCTTTGAATAGCTGTTCTTGGTGTAACACTCACATCTGTGGAAACATAACTGGGGGCATCTTATGCATATTTAGACTCTTAATATGTTGCCCAGAGAGTCTTAAAGGCCATTTTGGAATACTAGGCCACGCGATGGTGTTTTTGTTTTTTAATTTGTGTGCTGTGCCCAGAGTTATGATTTAAAGTGCTAATGCTTTGCCCAGCCAGCATGGCTCAGTGGTTGAGCATCATCCTATGAGCCAGGAGGTCACGGTTTGATTCCCTGTCAGGGCACATGCCTGGGTTGTGGGCTCTATCCCCGGTGTGGGGCGTGCATGAGTCAGCCAATCAATGATTCTCATCATTGATGTTTCTATCTTTTTCTCCCTCTCCCATCCTCTCTGAAATGAATAAAGATATATATTTAAAAATATATATAAATAAGCCCCGCTGGCATGGCTCAGTGGTTGAGCATTGACCCTTAAACCAGGAGGTCATGGTTCGATTCCTGGTCAGGGCTCATACCCGGGTTGCGTGCTGGATCCTCAGTAGAGGGTGTGCAGGAGGCAGCCGATCAATGATTCTCTCCCACCATTGATGTTTCTATTTTCTATCTCTCTCTCTCCCTCTTCTTTCCTCTCTGAAATCAATAAAAATATATTTTAAAAGTATATATATATATATATATATATATATATAAATAAAGTGTTAATGCTTTTTGTAAAGTGATTTGCTTTAAGTACATTAAAGGTTGTACAAGTGTTGTTCCCTAGTTGTGCATTTACATATCCTGCCTCAGCTTAGTTTTTGTTTGAAAGTCTCTACAGCAACTCTTACATAATATGTGTTGCTGGAAAGAAAGCTGGGCAATCCATTCTCCAACTTGATAGCTCATTTTGACACCTACCTTTGGTAATAACTTCTTCCTCTTTATAATCTGTCTCTTTACATTCCCCTGCCTCCACCCCTTGGTATCCCAGAGACAGGGAACCAGGCTAGCTTAGAGTCCATAGGTGTAGGGCGTGGAGCCATGTTTATAAACTAACAACTGAAATTTTGAAAATATGTATTAACTCATGTAATAATAATAACACCTGTTACATGTTAACGTAAATAACATTTTTATGGAAAATACCTTTCCAAGAGAAAGTTTTTGACTTTCTAGTCACTTGTCTCTGTAGCAGGAATTTTAACCAGAGTTAGAAGAGGACAAGGAAAGTCATTTTGTTGGCAGGTGTGTTTTCTGGGGAGGCAGCTGTGACTGTCACCCTGGGAGGGTAGGGTCCCTGATTCCCCGCCCCAGAATACCAAAAGCCACTCTCTGTGGGCTCAGTTCTGAACTTGGGGTTCTGTTGGGGGCCTCCCACAGCACATTTTCAATCATTCTCTTCCCAACTTTTTCCTATACAACCCTAGATTGAACTGTAGAGTAACTCAGAGATGACCCAAGGAATAGTACTTTATATATATTTTTTAATTCATGTGTAATTAATTCCCCATTTTTAATTGGTTCACTCCCCCCAGCAGCTCCATTGAGGAAAGATGAGGCTCTGCGGAGAAGATGGTCAGGGATGGGAAGGTATTTGAGTTCGGTGGAGGGGAGCCAGGAGCTTTACCTTCCTTGGGGCAATGGGGAAGCAGTTCTTCCCCGAGCTGTCCCCTTTCTAGTGCCCACTCCTGTCCTGCTTCCAAGCTAGACGCTTGGTAGACCCTGGGTGCCTCCCGTGAGACCTGCTGCTCTGGGGCAGGCATCCCACCCTTGGTAACCTGTGTGGGGCCGGTGCTTCCCCGTAGTCCTGTGCTCTGTAGGAAGTTCACCATTGTCCTTGGCCTTCCCCAGGAGATGCCAGTAGCCCCCCACCTCCTCCAGTAGGACAACCACAAGTGACTTCAAACTTTACCAGATGCCTCCTGGAGGGCAGAATGGCCCGCTGTAGAGATCACTGCTCTAGAGACCCCTCCACAGAGTACATTAGCTTGTAAGTCATGCCCAACACGTATATGTCTAAGAATAATGTCTCCTTCATTTCAAGCAGCAGTGCTCAGGCAGAAGGGGTGTCAGCACCTTTACAGTCTTAAAAGTTAGCAAGGACCCAAAGAGCTTTATTTAGTGGGTTATAGCTGTCAGATAGGTTGCATATTGAAATTAAAACAAAGTTTAAATATTCATTAATTCATCTAATAATAATCTCACACCCATTACATGTTATAAATCACATATTTTTATGAGAAATAACTATAAAATTCACTGAGAAAATGGCATTGCACTGTTTTTGCAGGTCTCTTTAATATCTGGTTTAATAGAAGAAGCTGGCTTCTCAAGTCTGCTCCTGCATTCAGTCTGTTTTGGTCACTTGTCTTATAGTCAGTGAAAAATCGACATGATGGTTATAAAGGCAAATTGTGTCTTAGTACTGTCATAAAAACAATTGAGCCCAGAAGGGGCCTTTGAGAATCACTGTGGATCCTCTTCCAGTCCTTTGTACTGCCCATCTGAATCCTTTCATCCTCTTAGCTGCAACTCAAGTTCATTTATCCTGAGATTTAAGAGGGATTTTTCTCCCCATTTTGGGTCATATTTTTTCCATCTTTTAAATATGAGTAGCAATTATTTGCTCTATTAATTATCATTTGTACTGCCTGGGATACCTTGATTTGCCTCCCTAACTAGATTAAGTCCTTGAAGATAGCATTTAACTTGATGCTTCTTAGCACTTGCCATTTTTGTTAGGGCCTGGAGGCAGGAGGTGTGTATGTGGAGAGGCACCCTGCAGCATCTGTGAGAGCTGGGGGGTCAGTCTGCCACCAGCATGAGTCATGGTGACATTTTCCTAAGTCACAAGGAAATTTCATCTGAACGATTTCAGCTATAAAAAAGCTCCAAGATTCTCTAAAACATTGGGAACCCACCAAGGTCAGGGTACCAGGGTGTCTGCTTCGGCACAACATTATAGGTAATCGTCTTGCATTTTCTGGTCATTATCTCAGTTTTTGTTCAGCACAGACTTCCCTGCTTTTTGGTCAGGTTGGAGAGCAGCCTGTGCGGAAGTGCCGCTTCCCAAAACCAAACCCGTCTTTGTTTTCTCCACCTGGGGGAGCAAGAGAACAAGCCTAGAGGTTAAACTCTCCTAGAAAGTGCAGTATTGGTTGAGGACATTGGATATTTTTTTGTTTGTTTTAAGATGAGGTTTATTATGGCTATAAAGGGGAGTTGCCCTGAGTTTGTGCTGTGTTTGCCAGTGGGACTGTCAAAGTGTCTGGGAGCTCTGCTCTGTTAGATCTGTGCTGTGCAAGACGTCAGCCTCTGGCATGTGTGTCTGTTGAAATCAATGAAAATTAAATGAACTTTAGAAATTCCGTTCCTTGTTCATAGTAGCCACAGTTCAAGTGCTCAGGAGCCACATGTGGCTAGTGGCTGCACTATTGGTCAGCAAATATAGAACATTTTCTGCTTCATAGAAAGTTCGATCAGACAGAGCTGCCTTACACCTAGCTGTGTTTTCCAAAATATTTATAATGTGAGTATATTTAACTTCGTTAGCTATCACTTTTTTAAATATGAGATAGCAAATTTAAGATTAAATTTAAAGGAAAAGAAGACACATTGGCAAAGGAGAAGAAAGTGGATAAAATTAGGGAATGGAGGAAGGGGAGAAGGAAAGGGAATTCAGTGGTAAGATGAGAGGGAAGCCCTGTCATCACTTGGTCTGGAACCCCCATGTCCTGAGGCCCTGATACGCAGAAGAAGATCTGCTATTCCCATAGGAGTGGGCCTGGGGACCCAAGGGAAAGTGTCGTCCTCTACTTTCTGTGTAGACTTTTTGTCTTTATCAAAACACAGGGTTAAAAAATGAAATAGTTTTGCCCTAGCTGGTTTAGTTCAGTGGTTGGAGTGTTGGCCTGTGGGCTGACAGGTTCTGGGTTCAGTTTCAGGTTCGATTCTGGTCAAGGGCACATACCTCGGTTACAGGCTTAATCCCTGCCCCTGTCAGGGTGACACATTGATGTTTCTCCCTCTCTGTCTTTCCCCCTCCCTTCCACTCCGTCTAAAAATCAATGGAAAAAATATCCTTGGGTGAGGATTAACAAATATATTTAAAAATTAAAAAAGTATGAAAATCTATAGTTCCCATGTCACCTAATCCACTGTCAGCGTATGGCAGAGCAACTTCTTCCTACTGTTGTGCTGATTGGCCCTACATCCAGGACCTCCTCCTTTCCCGGGAAGCAGAGGTGTGTGGTAGAGGGTGGGCTCCCCAGCCGGACCCTCCTGCTCATGGGACTGGTCTTCCTTCTACCTCTCTGTCATTCTCCCTTTATATTGGCTTTTCTCTTTCGTGTTGCAGATTGTGTGCTGAATGCCATTGTGGGTGCTGGGGATTCGGTGCAGGACACAGAGGGTGCCTGAACCCCTGTGGCTCACTTTCCGTGAGTGCTGTGTGCACTAGTTTTCTCAGGGGCACTGGTGACGTTTGGTGTGAGGGCATCTCACACTTTGCAGAGCAGTAGCTCTGGGGCTCTGGACACCAGTAGCTCCCTCTGGTCATTGTGTTATCAAAACTGTGCTCACAAGTTTCCAGAAACCCCTGGTAGGGCAGGACCACCTCTGGCAGCCCCCTTGCTAGAGACCCAGGTGGTCAGAGATGGTCTCGCCAAGATGGTGATGGTGTTAAAGGTGGGGGCAGAATGTGAAGAAGGAGCCAGTGGTGCAAAATCTGGGAAAGGGTGGTCCAGCCGTGGAAGCAGCTAGTGTAAAGGCTTTGCGGCACACGGGAGCTTGTGTGTCCTCCAGAAAGAAGGCTAACTTGGCTGAAGAGAAGCGAGGGTGGCTCAAGCAGGAGGGGTGAAGTCCGAGAGATGGGCAAGGCAGGGTCCAGTAAGATCTTGTCAGCAGCCATCAGCAGGGTTTTGGGTTTTTATTCTAAGGATGATATGAAACCATTGAGGAATTTTGAGTAGGGAAGTGAGACAACCTGACTTAAGCATTTAAAAGACCTCTGCAACAGATCCTTTGTAGGAAATAGAGGAGCAAGAATTGAAGCAAGGAGACCACTAGATGACAAGGCCCGCTCAGATGCCTGCTATCTTGTCTACACCTGCGAAGACGAGGCCCTGGTACCTCTGGCTGTGGGTTCTGGACTTGGATGGCTTGTCAGCTGACTGCTTGCTTTACAGGCCTGAACTGAGAGCTGGCTTTTGTGGCTCTGACTTTTAGAGACCAGAATGCAGAACTTTGCTCAAAAGGAGTAACGCTCTGGCACTAGCAGCCTTAGTTTTCCCTAAAGAGTCTCGTTTCTTTGAAGAATACCTTTTCTCTCTTCATAAACACCTGGTTCACCTATTGTGCAAATGTTCAGTGGCTATGGACAGGTCACTATTCAAACCAAACACTAAACTCCTTTTCCGCTCTGTGACTTACTCCATGATTTACTCCCTCCAGAGTTTCTGAGTCCTGAGCCTCTGGGGGCCTCTGTGTGGGCAGATCACTTGCCTTCTACACCTTGCCACACCCACCTCTCCGTCTGCTTTCTACTCCCAGACATTTGTTGAATGCCCTTGTCCTGAGGTGCACCAACGACTCCCCATGCAGATTTTTCTTATTGGAGGTTTTAACTTCCCCATTCTTTCATTACCACTTGTAATGGGGCTCACGTGGTTTGCTGATTGGTGTGAGTGCATGGTCAGTCTTGATCAGGAAAATCTCTGTCCTTCCCTTATTTTCACCTCTCAGCCAGGGATTGTTGGCTTAATGTAGGGGTCAGGAAACTTTTTCTGTAAAGGGTCAGATAATAAGTATTTTAGACTTTGAGTGTCATACAGTCTCTGTTGCAACTACTCAACTCTACTATTGCAGCAAGTGAGTAACCATAGACAACATGTAAACTAATAGCCATGGCTGTGTTCCAATGACACTTTATTCACAAAATAGACAAGGGGCCAGATATGGCCCATGGGCTTTAGCGTGATGACCCCTGGCCTAGTGAAATCCAAATCAGGTTCGGTACTTAGAGGAACTTTGGCAGAAGCTGGGCACTGTTGTTACTTTGTGGGTCTCTGCATGGACTCTTACCTGAGACCAGCAGTGGTTATGCTCTGTGAAAGAAGTATCCCTTTGTTTTGGTTTTTTTTACTCCATTCACCATCTGGAAGCTATTGAGAGACCAGTGGTTTGACCTGCCTAATCCTATCTAATAAAAGAGAAACATGGTAATTAGCGTACGACCGCTACCCTTCCCATTGGCTAATCAGGGCAATATCCAAATTAACTGCCAGCCAAGATGGCAGCCGGCAGCCAGGCAGCTGGAAGCAAACATGAGGCTTGCTTGCTTCAGTGAAGGAGGACTCCAACGTTCCCCGCCTGCCTTGCTGGCCTCTCAGCTGGCAGTTTGAAACATTGTAACAAATATAGAAGCTAAACAAAACCCCAGAAACCAGCTTTCAGCCGGCCGGGATCTCAGAGCTGGAGATGATACAGTGTTTCGATTATAGAACCAAAACAAACCAGATACCTGCTTTCAACAGCAGAGGCCTTGGCCCAGAATAAAAAAAAAAAAAGAAAAAAAGGAGCGGTTGGGAGTTTCAGTCACCCACCAGCCTGAAAACAGCCCTCAGCCCCTCACCCAGACTGGCCAGGCACCCCAGTGGGGACCCCCACCCTGAAGGGTGTGTGACCAGCTGCAAACAGCCATCATCCCCTCATCCAGGCTGGCCAGGCACCCCAGTGGGGACCCCCACCCTGATCCAGGACACCCTTCAGGGCAAACCAGCCGGCCCCTACCCATGCACCAGGCCTCTAGCCTATATAGTAAAAGGGTAATATGCCTCCCGGCACCGGGATCAGCGTGACAGGGGGCAGCAACCAAACCCCCTGATCGCCCTGTGGCTCTGTGTGTGACAGGGGGCGGGGCCACAACCTCCCTATCCACCCTGCTCTGTTCATGACAGGGGAAGGCGCCCCAACCCCCTGATCAGCCCTGCTCTGTGCCTGATACGGGGGAGCTCCCCAACCCCCTGATCGCCCTGCGGCTCTATGTGTGACAGGGTGCGGCGCCCCAACGCCCCTCCCCCCACAGGCCCTGCTCTGTGTGTGACAGGGTAGAGCCATAACCTCCCCATCGGCCCTGCCCTGAGTGTGAGAGTGGCAGCGCCCAACCCCCTCATTGGCCCTGCTCTGTGTGTGACAGGGTGTGGTGCCCCAACTCCCCTATCGGCCCTACTCTGTGCGTGACAGGGGGGAGCTCCCCAACCCCCTGATGGGCCCTGCTCTGTGCATGACAGGGTACGGAGCCCCAACCCCCCTGATGGGCCCTGCTCTGTGCGTGACAGGGGGCAGTGCCCCAACCCCCTTATTGGCCCTGCTCTGTGCGTGACAGGGTGGCGCCGCAACCTCCCCATCAACCCTGCCTTGAGTGTGACAGGGGGCGGTGCCCCAACCCCCCAATCGGCCCTACCCTGAGCGTGACTGAGGGTGGCATCGCAACCTCCCAATCCACCCTGCTCTGTGCATGACAGGGGGCGGCACCCGAACTCCCTAATTGGCCCTGCTCTGAGCCCGACCAGGGGCTGCATCTAGGGATTGGGCCTGCCCTCTGCCACCCGGGAACAGGCCTAAGCCAGCATGTTGTTATCTCCCGAGGGGTCCCAGACTGCGAGAGGGCACAGGCCGGGCTGAGAGATCCCCCTCCCCCTCGAGTGCACAAATTTTTGTGCACCGGGCCTCTAGTCTATATATATAAAAGGCTAATATGCAGAGTGTCCCCTTGGGATTTCGACCGGGAGAATAGAAGTTCGATAGCTTGCTATGATGTGCGCTGACCACCAGGGGGCGGCGCAGAACATGGCGGGTGATCAGCAGTGGCCCTGGGGCACTGAGGGAAGGAGGAGGTAGGGAGGCAGGGGGAACCTCTCAGTGGTGGCAGCGTGGGTGAAGGAAGGAGGAGGTGGGGGGGGGGGGGGCGGGACCTGATTGGCACTGATCTCCGGTCAAGCCTAGGGACCCTATGCATTTACAAATTTCATGCACCAGGCCTCTAGTTGAACAATAAATGTCTTACATCTCATTGTTTATATTTAGACTTGCATTGTTTGACTGAAAGGGAAGAGGTACTGCTTAGTACAGTGATCCCTTTTATGGGAAAACATACAGAAATGAGGCTTTGTCACAATTTCAGGTGCCTACTTTGTAGTTTGAAGGAAACATCTCAAAGTACAAAAAACCTCCCAAACACTTGGGTTGTTTTTTTTTTCACTGTGAATTTATGGGGGTGTTCTTGCCTGGCTATATAGAAGGTTGAAGGGATGGGGGTGACTGCCAGGCACTGGGATGTGCAAGTTTGATGCATCTTTTTAGAAACTGCAGTGGGTCACTTTTTCCTGAGGGTGAAGAAAAGCTTCTAGAATCTTGTTCTCTCTGCCTACCAATGTGCAGCCATGCACACTGGCTGCTGTGGAAGAATTGGGAAGATGCCTGGCACCCATTAAGCCAGGGGTAGGGAGCGTCCAGCCCACAGGCTATATAATCATTTGATCTGGCCCTGCCGAGGCATTAGGGGTGAGTTAATTCAATGTTTGACCAAATCTAGCAGGGTTTATTATTATTATTATTATTATTATTATCATTATTATTATTGTTATTGATTTCAGAGAAGAAGGGAGAGGGAGAGAGAGATAGAAACATCAATGATGAGAATCATTGATCGGCTGCCTCCTGCACACCCCCTACTGGGGATCGAGTCCACAACCCGGGCATGTGCCCTTGACCTGAATTGAACCTGGGACCCGTCAGTCCATAGGCCGACGCTGTATCCACTGAGCCAAACTGGCTAGGGCAGGCTAATTTTTAAGTTGATAATTTTTTTAAAAAATATTTTTTATTGATTTTTTTACAGAGAGGAAGGGAGAGGAAGAGGGAGAGGGATAGAGAGCTAGAAACATTGATGAGAGAGAAACATTGATCAGCTGCCTCCTGCACACTCCCTACTGGGGATGTGCCTGCAACCAAGGTACATGCCCTTGACTGGAATCTAACCTCAGAACCTTCAATTCGTAGGCCGATGCTCTATTCACTGAGCCAAAGCGGTTAGGGCTAAGTTGATAATTTTGTATGGCCCACTAATGAAGTTATAAATATCCACATGGCCTTTGGCAGAAAAAAGGTTCCCCACCCCTGCCTTAGGCAGACAGTGCTTTTGCCTCTGCACCTCCCTGTGGGCCCAGCACTGTGCAAGTTAGTGTACAAGTTTTTATTTCAGCACCTGTTTTTTAGTTCTTTTGGGTATTTACCTAGGAGTGGGATTGCTGGGTCCAGACCTGCCAGGGACTGGCCACTTCCCCTCCCCCTCCCCCTCTCCTAAGACCCCGCTGCCAAAGCTTCAAGGATCCCAGTGCTCCACATTGACAAACCCCTCTATGGAAGGGCAGAGCTCTCACTTCATTGGGATAGCTTCAGTTTGAGTCTCAAACAGTTTTTCAGATCATCCCAAAGCCCCCACATCTGGCCTAGAAAATGCAGTTGCTTCTGAATGTGGTGGGGAGCTGCGACTTGCAGTGACAGGAAAAGGTCAGCCATTTTGATTTGGGATTGATACCTAACACTGACTTTGGTAAATAATTCCCCATCACTGAGCCAAAAATAGAGGCTTACAGTAGACTCTGAGCATCTGTCACTTCACCAAACGGTAGGTAAAAACAAAACTGCCATACGGTATCTCCATTCCAGGAGTGACAAAAAAAGGAAGATCTAAGTCTATTTTAGATTTTACCCAAGTCAAGTAGCTAAACATGTTCATACTTTTTTGCAAAACTTTCTTGTCATTTCGGGATAAATAAGCCAGTGTCCATGCTGTGAGTAAACACCTAAACTGGAGCAGCACAGCTGTTGCTTATCACTTAGTGTCCCACCAGCGATCATGCCTCCTCCAGGCGGGGCACATTCGGCCTTCGAAACAGGCATGTCCCTTGGCACCCAGGGCACCTGTTGTTTGCATCCGCCTCCAAGAATGAAGGGGGACAGCGGGTGGCACTGGTTAGCAATGGCAGGCTAGTGCTTCCGTCCTCCAGTGGTTCCTCCCTTGCTGTGTGCCTGGCACTGGCCTCAACACTGGGTTCCTAGTTGAGCTTTCAGCTTCCTGTCAGAGAGGAACCCACCATCCCAATGTGAGAGAAAGAGAGCTAAGGCCACCCAGCTGGTGTGTCTCAGTGCTTGAACTTTGACCCATGAACCAACTGGGTTCTGGATTCCCAGTAGGGGGCGTGCAAGAGTCAGTCGATTGATGTATCTCTTTCATTGATGTTTCTGTCTTTCTATCCCTCTCCATTTCTCTCTTTCTAAAATTAATAAAAACATATTTTTTAAAAAATGGGGGAGTGGGGGATGCCTGGCTGGTGTTGCTCAGTAGTTGAGCACTGACCTATGAACAAGGAGGTCACATTTGCATGCTCGATCCCCAGTAGGGGGCATGCAGGAGATAGCCAATCAATGATTCTCTCTCTTCATTGATGTTTCTATCTCGCCCTATCCCTTTCTCTCTGAAAACAATAAAAATATATTTTTTAAAGAAAACAAAAAACAGAGAGAGAGAGAGCTAAGGCCAATTTAGAGGTCAGAGGGGTAACAGAAGAAGGAAGCTCCTGATTGTGCCTGGGGCAGAGCGAGGCCGGGTAGGCTGGGGGCTTTCCTGAACAAGCTGAACTGGAACAGATGAAACACTTTCTTATATGCAGTGAAATACACATAACACAACATTTGCCACTAGTGGCATTTAGTATGTTACAGTATTGTGTAACCATCCCCACTGTCTAGTTCCAGGGCATTGTCCTCACCCCAAAAGGAAACCCTTGCCCATTAAGCAATAACTTTTCAAGTCCTTCCCCCAGCCCCTGGCAGCACTGCCTCGCCTCTTCTCTTTGTGGAGTTGCCTGTTCCGGGCATTTCATGTCAGTGGATCATACAACATGGGGCTTGTTGTGTCTGGCTTCTTTCACTCAGTATTACGTTATCAAGGACCACACACATAGCCTATGTGAGTACTTCACTCCTTTTTATGGCTGAATAATATTCCATTGTTTGGCTGTAACACAGTTGTTTCATCAGTTGATGGACACTTGAGTCATTTCCATCTTTGGTTATTTTAGTACTGCTACTATGAATATTAGCTAGTGTACGAGTTTTTGTTTGAACACCTGTTTTCAGTTCTTTGGGTATGTACCTAGGAGTGGGATTGCTGGGTCCTATGGTAACTCTGTGTTAAACTACTGAGGAACTGCCTGTTTTCCACAGCACTCACACCATTTTTCATTTTACTAGCGGTGTATAGGGTTCCAGTTTCTCCCCATCCTCCCCATCACTTATCTTCCATTTAAAAAGTATATATTATAGCCACCCTAGTGGTTGCAAAGTAGTATGTCACTGTGGTTTTCATTTCATTTCCCTGACGGCTAATGATGTCGAGCATCTTTCCATGTGCTTATTGACCATTTTACAACTCCTGAGTCACCATTCAGCATATTCAGACCCCTCTTCTCCCTAATGCACAGGCAACATCCTCTGACTCTGCTTCTTCCCCTGGTGCCCCGCCTGCTTCCTTCTCCCCACCACACTTTTCTGAATCCTCACCAGAGGATGTTTTTTCCATTGATTTCAAGAGAGAGTAGAAGGGAGGGGGGAGGGAGGGAGAGAGGGAGGGGGAGAGAGAGAGAGAGAGGAGAGAGACTGATGTGAGTGAGACACATCGATTGGTTGCCTCCCGCATGTACCCCAACCAAGCCAGGAGTTGAACCTGTAACCCAGGTACCTGCCCTTGACTGGGAATCGAACCCATGGTCCTCCGGTCCACATGCTGATGCTCTAACCACTGACCACACCAGCCAGGGCCCTACCACACTTTTCAAAGGTGTTGTGAATACTCTGGGTCTTCCTGCTGCATCCTCCGCTCCCTCACTCAGCCCCCACAGCCTGTGAGATAGGAGTCCAGCAGACATTGGCTTTAGTGACATTTGGTGGAATTGACCTTCCTTCCTTCCTGAGCAGCTTCTTCCCTTTGCCTCGTGATGCCCCACCTTCGTTTGCTTCGCCAACCGGGTCTCCGCAGCTCCCTCTGTCACCTCCTCCTTCACCCCTCTCTGCTCACTTCATGCTCTTGGACTAGGTGTTCTCATTCATTCCCTGACCTCAGTGACCAGGTAGAGAGTTGACTCCAGGTTGATATTTTGGCTCAGAGGATGGTTTCCTGAGTGCCAGCTGTGCAACACCCAAGGTGGAGAAGGTATATGAGGGCAGGCCAGTCTTCCTGTCTCCAGAGCTGGTGGGACAGACAGTAACCAAGGAGAATGACACTTGGTATAACAGACAGAGGGGGAGAATGGTGTGGAGAAGAGGCAGAGAGGTCACTGGAACTCCTCGTCCAGGACACTGGCATCGCCATGCAAGTACCTCCGACTCAGCACATTCACAGCTTCTTTCCCCGCTTTTCTTTCCTATTTCAGCGGCTTGTCCCACCCCATCCTGTGTCAGCCAGAGGTCTGGGAGGTCTCCCTGACTCCTCGTCCTCTTCATCCCCCACTTCCATTCCATCCTGTCAACTAGCGCCTTGATTTTTCCACCGATTCTCTGCTCTGCCCAGTGTTCCATTTGCCGTCCTCATCTCTTGTCTGGAGAACTGGAAAAACCTCCTGTGGCTCCTCTGCTTCCCTAACCATCCGGACCGGATGCCACACTGTAGCCTTAGGGGCCTTTCAAAGGGAAAATGTGTTTGTGTCATTGCCCCACTCAGACCCTTTCACTTGCCTTCAAGGTTCCCTTGAGGTAAAGGTCACATTCTTTAACCTGGGCTGGTGGCTCTGAGGCCACTCCAGCCCCACTCTGTGCCTGCCCGACTCTCTGCTGTGGCCTACGGCTGTGCTGAACCTCTCGGCTCTCCATGACACCTGCCTGGACACTGCTCCACGCACACGCACGCACACATGAACACACGTGCACACGCTCTCAGAGGAGCTTTCCTGACCTTGCAAGTTCCTTGGACTCCTGTCATGTATTGGGCGGCCCCGTGTTTTTCACAGACCTGGACAATGTGGTGTCTAGGCCAGACAGGCCTGTCCCCCAGGAGCTGACAGTCCTCACTGGGGGAAAGACATCCACCTTGTAATCAGCAAGTGAGCGTAAAGTCAGCGCTTTGGTTACAAAGGAGAAGCCTGAGCTGAGAGCTCCAGGGCGCAGGAAGGCCTGGCCCCTCCTAACAGAATGGGGGTCACGGGGAAGATGGGACCAGGTTGCCTTTTCTGGAAGTCACTCTGCCGGCCTTGAGGAGGAATGCTCGGGAGGGAGACGCAGGAGGTGGGACTAGCAGAGCCTATTGGAGAGGAGATGTGTGGAGTCAGCAGGTCTTGGGGAGAACTTTGTTTTCTCAGGCAGTGGGAGCCTTACCCATTGTGCCCCACGATGGGCTGTGGATACCACAGATTTCGTTCTGTTTTATGACTTAGCCAGATTGCCACTTGTAGTGTGAAGGCCATCTGTCCAGGGAGCAGCAGAGAGCTCACCTGTTGAGGTTTGACCCAGTCATCTTCCAAGGTTATGTTGGTAGCACTGGATTCGGCATTACAAAAAATAACAGTCCCATGTAAACTTCCATCTAGACTCTTGTATGTGTGTATCATTTAAAACAAGAACATCTCCTGGGAGGAGCTGTTTGTGACGGGAATAAGTAAATACTAGGCTTTTCTGGGGGCATGTAGAGAGAACCTAGCAGGAGAGTTTTAACATGGGGAAGCCCGTGGAGGAGGAGAGTGATGGATGGGGTTTTCGAGGAGGAAAGACCCATGCTTTCATGATCACGTGAGAGAATGATAAATGTCAGATAGAGCCCAAGGTGCCCGTATTGAGGAAGAAGCTCAGATGTGGGGAGGCAGGGAGCCCAGGCCCTCGTCCCTGTGCAGGTTCATCTGCGTGTGGAGCTCAGCATTCTTAAGCACCTTAGTAAAAGGTAAACAGTGCTTACTTCTTAGTAAAACTTTCAGTCAAGGATGAGAGTAAATAGTTAGGGTCTGAGTCGGTAGGTCTGCTCTCCTTGGCCCTGAGTGATTGGAGGGGCTTGTGGGTTTGTGTTTCTAAGATGAGTTTAATGGGTACAAAGTCCATTTCTCTAGCAGATTGCAGGGTGCGAGAGTAAGCACCTTCGCTGCACACATAACCTGGGTGGTCCATACTCACCAGTGCATCTGTCAGCTGTCATTGCCTTGGCCAAGCACAGCTGAGCTCCACAGGGCTCCCTGTGCCAGCTGGTCCCCTTAGGCCTACCTGGAAGATAGGGGGCCCGTTCTGCTGTGTGTGCCCTCAGCACGCATCCACCTCTGCTTGAGTATGTGTGCTGCCCCTCACCTTGCAGGCGGACTGCGTGTCATGGGACAGCCCAGCCATGGTGATGCAGTCTGGAGACAAGCACTGTCTCTGGAGCCCAGAGGTGAATGCGAGGAGAGAGCAGCTAGAAAGCATTTTCCGAGGCTCTCCTGTAGCCTCCCCTGAGTCTTGAGGCTGAGTGGTGAGCTAGCAGGGAAACTTGTCATTTATGAGCTGCTCAGCAAATTAGTTTCCTATTGCTGCTGCACCAACGACCACAAACTTACTGGCTTAAAAGATCATCAATTTTCTATCTTACAGTTCTAGAGGTCAGTAATCTGAAATGGGGCCAAAATTAAGGTGTCGGCATGGATAGTTCCTCTGGAAGCTCTAGAGAAGAGTTTGTTTGCTTGCCTTTCCCAACTTTTAGAAGCTGCCTGCACTCCTTGACTCATGGTCCCTTCCTCCATCTTCAAAGCCAGCAGTGTGGCGCACGCCAGCCCCTCTCTGACCTCTGCTTTGTCATCTCATTGCCTTCTGTCTTATGAAGACCTGTGTGGTTACCTGGAGTTCACCTGCTACCACAGGACCCTTCACCTCATCACATCTGCAGAGTTCATTTGCCCAAGTGAGGTCCCGGGATTAGGGTGTGGACATCTTTGGAGGGTCATTATCACCAGCCATTTCATACCAGTCTGTATGGTAAATATTTAAAAGTCAAAAGGAAGATAAAGGAAATTAGGTAGACCTGTGATCTCTCCAAATCGAGCATTGCCAGAGGTGGATGGAGCCTCACAGTCCAGAAACTGTGAGTGGAAGGCACTGCCCCAAGTGGAACTTTTATACATTTTTTCCATAGTCTAATTGTGCTATAAAATAAAATCATTTGACATATTCATTTGTTTTTGTTTTTATTTTGTAAATAGATTTCCAGCAGGAAAAGCAGCGTTGGTTCTGTCTCGTCTACAGTATCTGGTAAAATTAAGGTGCCAGCCGTTCAGCCCATAGTGAAGAAAGACAAACGGCAAAATTCCTCCAGGTTTAGCGCCAGCAGTGATAGAGAACTTCAAAAACTACAATCTTTAAAAGGTAATTTTTATTATTTGTTTTTTAAAATTAAATTTTGGCTATTTATGGAGGAGTAATGTTTTGATAGTTTGCTAGCTTTTTATACCTTTACTGTGTTTATATTCTGTAGGGTCCTCTTTTCTTCTTTATGGAGTTTTTGTTTAGATTGAATGCCATTAACTTATTTACCCAACCAATACTTTAAACTCCAGAGCTACTTAAGATAAAAATCTAACCATAAATGTATTGTAGGTATAATATACTAAAAAGTAAAAGAAGAAAGACTTAAAAGCTTCTCATATTAATTATAATTAAGCTAGCCAATTTTTCTTTTAAGTAATTCTTCTCTTTCATCTGTCTCAGAACTCCTCAGCTCATAAAGTAGCCACCCCAAGTCGAGTAATTGTGAAGACTATGGTAGAATCCCTTGGTTTTTCTGGTGGTGGAGGAATGAGGACTGGAATTATAGTCCTTGATGGACTTCTCCTATGAGTCATTGGGGATTACTCTACCCAGGGATTTCCTGATTGAGAGGAGTCAGGGAATAGAGCTCTTTGCTTTGAATTTCCCCCAAATGGCACAGTTACCCCTTTCTACCTGAGGGTGTTCAGCCCTAAAAGTGGTCCTCCAGGAGATTTTGAGATTGAAGTCCATAAAACCTTATCAAAGAAAATAGGGTAAGGACCCCAAAGCCAAATGTGAACATCTGGAAAACTTTGTATTTTCTAAATCTAAGACTAGTGTAATACGTAAAGGAAACATCAGACATTTTTCATATCTCAAGTACATAATAATGGGTCTTTTACAATGAATTTTCATTTCTTATGAACTTAGGAGCTTGGTGCAGATGTGCAGGCCAGTGGGATTCAGGGAGGCATGGAGGAAGGGAGGGAGTGAAAGGTTGGTGGAGGGAGGAACTTATGGATTCTTGGATGCACTTCCTGCTCCTGGGTTGCTAGGAATCCACTCGGTACAGTTTATAGAGCTTGTATCTGACTTTTGTTTGGTTTAGCTTTGTGGTAGATAATATACATCCTAAGTCATTTTTGAGGAGTCTTTCCCTCCCAAATAGTCCATGCCTTTCTGGGGTTATTCATTCATTTAGCAAATACTGTATTGAGTAACTACAAAAACAGGCCTTGTTCTAGGTTCTGGGGTACAGCATTAAATAAAAACCAGAGTCTGCTCTGCTGGAGCCAACATCCTGTCCCAAGGTGGGAAACAGCCAGTGAGAAAAGGAGTGTGTGCCCATGACTCCTTCCAGTACCCTTAGGACGCTGGCCACCATACATGAGATGTCTGTGGTGGAGAAGGTGTCCCATAACCATTATTGAGCCTTCTCTGTCCAAGCCCCATCCCTAATACCCATCATAAGTATTAGGCTAGGCTTCTGTCATTAGGGCTTATGCTCGCCCTCAGGGCACCATGCAGAGGCCCAGCCCTGTGGCTTCCTTTGCTTCTCTGCGCAACCCTCTTTCTCCAGGTCTCAGTTTGTGATTCTCAACCTCCCTTTTCTCTGTTTTTCTTTATACCAAGTAAGAACGGCATGTAGTCTGCTTGCACTATTCCCAGAGGGATCAGTTTTCTGTTGTGTATCCACATATCCAGGGAATTCATACTGGTCAAGTCAGTTCCCTTCACTGATCTTGTTTGATTAGTCTTTCCTGGCTACTCTGAAACGTAAGTGCTTCTGCATATATGTTAAAATAATTTTGTCTAATTCAGAAAAATAGGAGTTGATTGGAATAACATTGAAGTTGTATGTTAATTTGGGGAAGATTGATTGACATTTTTATCATATTCTTTTCCCATTGCAGAAGATGATATATCGCTTCCATTTTTCTGGATCTTGTGATTTTCTTTTTTTTTTTTAAACAAATATATTTTATTGACTTTTTACAGAGAGGAAGGGAGAGGGATAGAGAGTTAGAAACGTCGATGAGAGAGAAACAGCTGCCTCCTGCACACCCCCTACTGGAGATGTGCCCGCAACTGAAGTACATGCCCTTGACCGGAATCAAACCTGGGACCCGTCAGTCCACAGGCTGACACTCTATCCACTGAGCCAAACCAGCCAGGGCTGTGATTTTCTTTTAAGTTGCTACCTTTTCATTAAATTTATTCATAAGTACTTTATAGTTTTTGTTACTCTTCTGACTGGGTTATATTTTTTTAATTTCTGCCTCCAATTAGTTCTTACTAATCTAAAGAAAGGCTGTTGGTTTTTTAACATTTTCTTACTCTATTATCTTACCAAATTTTCTTATTAATCTTAGTAATTTTTTTACTACAGTTTGCATATATAGTTCTGTCATTTATAGTTACTTTTATCTTTCCTCCAACATTTATACCAATATATACTAGTTATTTTAACTTTAGCACCAGTAAAACATAGATATCAGAGATGAGAGCAGGCCTCCCTGTTTTCTCCCATTTTGGTAAAAGGTTTCAGCATTTCCTGGTTTCTTGTGAAAATGGCTCTTGGTTTCTGGTAAATGGCCTCAACCCAGAGTGTGATGGTCCGTGGTCTACCTTCACATGGCTGTTACCGCCTGTGCTGGCTGGTTGGTGCCGTGCACTATTGCTGAGTTTTATCTGATGCCATATGA
Source organism: Myotis yumanensis (assembly GCF_028538775.1). NCBI lineage: Eukaryota > Metazoa > Chordata > Mammalia > Chiroptera > Vespertilionidae > Myotis > Myotis yumanensis. Next base: position 8,279,232 of record NW_027223752.1, read on the forward strand.
TTTCTCGCCAAAAGATGTTAACATAGTAATTGTGTGTGAATAGATTTTCTGCTTTTGAACTATCCTTACATTACTGGGATTAACCTCAGTATTGCACAGTCTATGGTGACTTTTATGTGGTTCAGTTTACTAATTTTCTGCTTCTGTATTTATCACATGGAGCTGGCCTGTTTCATGTTACTGTGTGTTATCCACTCTAAGGTGTGCGGATACTGGCTCGTGTGATCTTTCCCAGAGGCGGCCTGCAGGCTTCCTGCATCTCTGTTACGCTGCTGTCCAGTGGCAGGGACTGTGCTGCAGTTATCAGACGTGGATTGGCGTGTGTGCTCTTAAAGTCCAACACAGGGTTGAAGATCGACTTAGAACTCAGTGAGCCTAGTGCTTTTCTCAGTGATAAATCTGTATATTTCTTCCATCATTTTAGAGTACATCATGTGTTAACTTGTACATTATGTTCTTAACGAATGTTTTAATGTCTTCCACATCCGAGGTGGTCATGTCTCCTTCTGAGCTCGTTTGTTCTTTTGGTTATTTTGTTTTCAATATCATTCATTTTCACATTTATCTTTAATTATTCTATTTTGCTTTATTTTATTCTTTTCCTCATTTAAAGTTAAGTACAGAGTTCACTTATTTTAGTTTGTTTTTAATAATAAAAGAATTTAAAGATGCATATTTCTCTGAATATAACTTCAGCTGTATTCATAGATTATCTTTTTTTTCCAAATCATAGACTTTTTTTAGTCTTATTGAGGCATAATTTACATGCTGTAAAATTCACTCATTGTTATGCAACCATTACCACAATTTGTTTTAGAATATTTCCATCAAAAAAAGTCACCTTGTGCCATTTGCCATCAATCCCCACTCCTATCCCCAGCTGCAAGCAACACTGATTGGCTTTCTGTCTTGGGATTTGCCTTTTCTAGCCATTTCCTATCAATGAAATCATACAGTATGTAGTCCTTCACATCTGGTTCTTTCTCTTGGTATTAATTTTTTGAGGTTTCTCTATGTTGAGTAGTGTTTCTTTTTTCTTTTTTATGTATCTGGGTGCTCCTGTATTGGGTGCATATATGTTTACCAGAGTTTTATCCTCTAGTTGTATCGATCCCTTTAGTATTATGAAGTGGCCTTCCTTATCTCTTGGTAAGGCCTTCACTTTGAGGTCTATTTTGTCAGATATAAGTATTGCTACCCCAGCTGTTTTTTTCATTTCTGTTTGCCTGAAAAAATTTTTTCCATCCCTTCACTTTCAGTCTGTTGAATCCTTTGTTCTGAGGTCATCTCTTGTAGACAGCATATATATGGATCATGTTTTCTTATCCATTCAGCCACCCTAGACCAGTGTTTCTTTTTTAATGCTGAATAATATTCTATTATATGAACATCTCATCTTTTGTTTTTCCATTCACAAATTGATGGATATTTGAGTTGTTCTTTGGCTATAATGAATAATGCTGCTATGAACATTCGTGTACAAATCTTTGTTTGAATATATATTTTCCTGTCTTGGGTTGATACCTAGGAGTGGAATTGCTGGCTTGTATGGTAAGTTTATGTTTCATTTTTTTAAGAAACTTGCCAAACTGTTTTCCAAAGTGGTTGCATCATTTTACATTCCTACCAGCCACATCTGAGGGTTCCAGTGTGTCCACAGTCTTGCTAATACTTGTAATTGTCTGTCTTTTGGATTATAGTCTTTCTTGTGGGTGTGTAGTGGTATCTTCTTCCTTATAGTTTAATTTGTATTTCTCTAATGATTGCTAATGTTACACACCTTTTCATGTACCTGTTAGCTATTTCTGTATCTTCTTTGCTGAAATGTCTATCACAGCTTTTAAATCGGATGTCCTCTTATTATTGAACTAGGGGCCCAGTGTACGAATTCGTGCACCTTGAAAGGAACTGTGGGCCGCGAGGCTGTGGTGGGCACAGGGGCGGGCCTCAGCCCATGCTCCGGGCCCCCACCTGGCCCTTCCCATCGTGGTCCCCAGTCCCCTATCTGCCTGCAGTCCCGCTCCTGCCGCCGCTGTTGCCACGTACTGATGGCACCAGCCCCACTCACACCCGCTGATGGTACAAAGTGATTGGGGCCGGCGCCAGCAGTGGGTGCGAGCAGTGGCTGCTGCCCGATCACCCCTCAGGAGCAGGGGGAGGTGGAGAAGCACTCAGGGGTGATTGGGGCTGGCAGCCACCACTTACACCCACTGATGGCACTGAGCGATTGGGACCGGCGCCAGGCACTGGCAAGCGGGTGCGAGCAGTGGCTCCAGATCCAGTAGCAGGTGCGAGTGGGGCTGGCGCCGGCAGCAGGTGTGAGCACTGGGCAGGACTGTGGCGCATGGGAGCAAAGAATTTTCAGTAATTACCAGAGGCTCGCCCCGATGACAGCCACTGGCGCCCTGCCTTGGTCTGGTGCCCCTGCTTACCTGCGCCACCATCCGCCTGCTGCTGATGCCCACCATGTTCCATGTGCACCCCCTGGTGGTCAGCACACATTATAGCGACCGGTTGTTCAGATGGTCCACTGTTTGGTCTATTTGCATATTAGGGTTTTATACATATAGATTACAGTTGATCCTTAAACAACATGGGGGTTAGGTTTGCCAACCCCCTTGTGTAGTCGAAAATCCATGGACAACTTTCGACTCCCCAAAAACTTAATTACTAATAGCCTACTGTTGACTGGAAGGAAGCCTTACCAGTAATATAAAAAGTCAGTTAACATGTTATGTATTATATACTGCATTCTTAAAATAAAGTAAGCTAAAGAAAATAAAATATTATTAAGAAAACCATAAGGAAGAGAAAATATAGTATTTATTGAAGAAAATTTGCATATAAGCAGATCCATGCAGTTCAAACCCATGTTGTTCAGGAGTCAACTATATAACATCATTTTACATTCCTACCAGCCACATCTGAGGGGCCAGGTGGCGGCCCGGAGCATGGGCTGAGACCCACCCCTGTGCCCACCACAGCCTCTCGGCCCACAGTTCCTTTCAAGGTGCACGAATTCGTATACTGGGCCCCTAGTTCAATAATAAGTTATATGATTTACAAATACTTTATCCCAGTTTGTGACTTGTCTTTTTGCACTCTTTTTTTTTAAATTTTGTTTTATTGCTTAAAGTATTACAAAAGAGTATTACCTATGTCTCTTTTTTTTTGCCCTTGACCTTCCCCCGGCCTCCCCTACCCCCCAGTGTCTTGTGTCCCTTGGTTATGCTTATATGCATGCATACAAGTCCTTCCGTTGATCTCTTATTTTTCCACTCTTTTGTGTGTCTTTGTAGCATAAAAGTTTTAAATTTTGATGAAGCCCAATTTATCATGATTTTCTTTTATAGATCTTGATTTTGTTGTTGTATATGAGAACTCTTTGCCTAACACAAGGACACAGAGTGTTTTTTCCCGTGTTTTCTTTAGAAGTTTTATAGTTTTATATTTAGGTCTGTGATCCACTTTCAGTATAATGTGAAATAGAAGTACCAATTCATCTTACTGCCCGTGCAACTCCAGTTGTCCCAGCACCATTTATTGCAAAAGCGACTCTTTCCCCATGGAGTTGTCTTGGCAGCTTGTCAGAAACCAAGTGACCATAAATGTAAAGGTTGATTTCTCCCCCTTCCCCTTTTTATGGTTTTGCTCTCTGCTCATTCTGGGCTCTCAGTTTTATTCCATGGCTCTGTATGCCTGCTATATATCAGTACCACACAATTTCATTGTGCCATCTCATTGTTTGAATTTGCATTTCAGTGATGAGGTCAGGTATCTTTTCAAATGTTGTTTTCCACTGGGCTGCCTGACATTTTCTTAAATTTTTAAAAGAATTCTTTGTTTATTCTGAATATGAACTCTTTGTTGGTTATATGTTGCAAATGCATTTTTCCACTATAGCTTGTCTTTTTCATTTTAGCCATTCCAGTGAGCTGGTTTCAATGTCTAGTTAATTGATGATGGATGAAGTCCAACATCTCTAGGTGTATGGCCTCTTCAGATAACTTCTTTTGTGAAGTACCTGTTTAAGTCTTTGGGCCTATCTTTCTATTAGGTTGTACCATTTCTTAAAAATTAGATCTGTAGGAATTTAGATATAGGTCCTTTGTAGATATAGGAATTGAAAATTTTCTTCTCTATTTTGAATTTTCACTCTCAAAGACATTATTGCATTGAGAGAACTTTGTATGTCCTCTTTAATTAGTCTTTGCTACAAAGTAATGAAGATGTTAGCCTGAGTCTTTTTTCCCCCCTAAAACTTTATTTCACCTTTCACATTTAGCTGTACAGTCCATATAGAATTACTTTCGTATCTGTTGTGGTGTTAGAAGTCAGATTCCAGTTTTTCCAGGTGGCTCTCTGTTTGGCACAGCACCCTTGGGGGACAAGATCCTCCTTCACTCATTGCAGTGTTATCTTTGTCTTAACTTAAGTACTAGCGGAGTGTGGATTCATTCCTGGGCTATCTCATCTTGTGTGAGTACAACACTAACCATCCTAGTAGGTCTTTTTAAATATATGTATATTTTTATTGATTTCAGAGAGGAAGGGAGAAGGAGAGAGAAATAGAAACATCAGTGATGAGAGAGAATCATTGATTGGCTGCCTCCTACACCCCAACTACTTGGATCGAGCCTGCAACCCGGGCATGTGCCCTTAACCGGAATTGAACCTGGGACCCTTCAGTCCACAGGCCGATGCTCTATCCACTGAGCAAACCAGCTAGGGCCCTAGTAGGTCTTGATATCTGGTAGTGTAATCCCTTCCGCTTTTTCTTCATAATTTCCTTGGCTCTTTTCATTTCCTTATAAATTTGAGAATCAGCCATTTCTCTAAGTCCTGGTTTCTTTTAGTGGGGAATGATATTTCAAGACCACAGTAAAGGTGCTAGGATTCTTGTTACTATTAGAATGGTCATTTTGTACAGGTCTTTTATATCTTCTTTTAGCCACCCCAAGATTTCTGGTTCTCAAGGACATCAGCGATCATAGAACTTAAATATCAGATAATCATCTATTTAAATATCAGATAATCCCATATTACACACAAAATATTCTCAGTAAAATAAAACCAATATAACCAATGTGATGATTAAAAGGTTAAAATTTTTTGCATTTTTAAATTTTCTTCCCCCTCCCCCCCTTTTTATGGTTTTGCTCTCTGCTCATTGTCAGACACGTAGCCATTGCAGACTGTCCTCGCCCTCCCAGTCTGTGCAAACTTCACTCCCACCTGAGTGTATCATTTGTGTTCCACACCAGGCTCCATGCCGACACTCCTCCTCTCGAGTAGGTTTCAACTCCAAAGAATGTCTGGCTAGGAAATCCCGGGCTGATTTTTTCTTTTTATGAGAGTCTTAGGGCTGTCCCTCCATTTCCTCTGTAAGAAAGCATTGCTGTCAGAAGCTGATGTCACTTTAATTTTCTGTCTCTTACAGGTTACTTGGTCTTTTTGCTTTCATGCCTAAAGAGTCCAATTTCAGACTGTCTCATTCTGCGTTAGTTTCCCTCATGACTGTCATGTCTTTCTATATGTAGTAGCAGATCTTTTTCTTGGATTATTATTTTGAGGATTTGTTCTGTTTTCGTGCTTTCATTTTCTCCTGTGGCGACTCCTGTTGTATAAATAGTGAATCTTCTTTGCCTCTTTTTATTTTTGTTGTTTCTCTCTTTGTGCTTTTCATTTCTTCTTCCTTTAAATTATTTTTCTTTTTCATGTACTGTTCCTTGTAAGGCATTTTACATTGCGTTTATTGGCTCTTGTATTTCTTGCCGTTAATTTTCACTTCTGAAATTATTTATATTTTATTTTTAATTATTTACAGAGTTATAGTACCTATTTCTGAGTTTTTCTATTAAAAATTCATGTCGTCCTTTCACACATTATATTATTCCATTAATGTCTTTGGCTTGTCTTGAAGCATTAAGTTGTAGTTTTAATATCTTTTGTGGGATGTCTTTCTGACATGCTTTTACTGTCTGCAGAGATGTCAACCTGTTCCTTGTTCTTTTCCTTATAATCACTCTGTGTGGGACTTGACTTTGATCCCTCCTATTGAGAGCGGGGAGGAGATTAGAGAGGAGGGTTGGGTTCTAGAGCTCTAGCTTAGGTTATTTTTGTGAAATTTTCAAAAATATGGCAGCTCACCTTCTTAGTGCCCTGATTCAGTCTTTTCTAACTGGACCTACTTTTCCCATTTCCTCTCTGTCCCTGCTGCTCAATTGGGATTCTCTTCCCAGCAGTTTCTCCCCAGTGTGGCCTAGTTCTGAAAGGGAACCTCAGCTGCTGAGTTTGAAGGGTTCCCGGGCTCAGACAGGTTCAGCCCCTTCAGACTTAGCCATGGCCATGTTGCTCTCACCCCTGGAGGGTACAGCCGCTTTTGTTTGCAGTGCTGTTCTCAGTGGGCTCCCCCAGCTCTCTGTGTGAGTGTTTCTGTGCTATCACTCCACAGGCCAGCCGGGCTTCTCTGCCATCTTCCTTGCAGACGCTGATATCACGCAGGTCTTATAGCTGCTGGTAGTCTAGCCCCATATGCTCATTGTCAGCTAATTCTGTTATAGATGTTGACCACGGGCTTCTAGTTTTGCCATCTTAGTTGCTCTGGATGATTTTATGCAAGAATTTGGAGAGATTAAAAAACTATGCCATACTTTTTTCATAATTTCCAAAATTTGGAAGCCACCCTCCAAGATATCCTTCAGGTGTTGAAAGGATAAATAAGCTGTGGTCCATCCAGACGATGGAATGTTGTTCAGCAATAAAAAGAAATTAGCTATCAGGCCATGAAAAGACATGGAGGAATCTTAAACGCATATTACTAAGGGAAAGAAGCCAAGGCTGCATTCTGTATGATTCCAAGTATATGACATTCTGGAAAAGGCAAAACTATGGGGACAGTAAAAAGATCAGTGGCTGCCCTGGCCAGTGTGGTTCGGTTGGTTGGGGTTTTTATCCCACGTACCAAAAGGTTTTGGGTTTAATTCCCAGGTGTGAGGGGGGCGCACTGAAGGCAAGCGATTGATGTTTTCTCTCACATCAATGTTTCTCTCTCTGTTCCACTCCCCCTCCCCTCTTCCCCCTCCCTCCCTTTCTAAAATCAATGAGCATGTTCTTGGATAAGGATTTAAAAAAAGAGAAGACAGTAGTGCAGGAGAGTTTTAAAGCAGTGAAACTTCTCTGTGATACTATAATGGTGACTACACAGATGGCATTTTGCATTTGTCAAAACCCACGGGATGTACAACCCAGAGTGAACCCTAATGTAAATCGTTTTTAGTTAATAAAAATGTTCATGAATTGTAACAAATGTACCACACTAATGCAAAAGGTTAATAATAAGGGAAACTGAAGAGACCACTTCTTTAAGTGACTTATGGGGGATTAAATTAATTATGGACTCTATTTCTTGAGGCATTCTCCCTATTTTAGAAAAGAAAGGCCTGGGAGAAGTCAGAGTTATAATAGAACAAGGTGGGACTTAATAAAATTAACTGAAAACCATGGGGCAGAAATTTAGTTGCTAAGTATTTGGTGTTTTGGGAAAGAAGTTGCCACTTTGTTGGGAGAATTTACTAGAATTTTTTTAAATTGGCTTTTGAATGGCAGTTAAAATTTTATCCCCCCCCCCCTTTTGTGAAAATATAATACTTCAAAATCATTCAACACAACCTTTCTTCTTATATAGTTGAAAGTTTTGCCACCATGTGGATTGTTTTCCTGCCTAAAAATGAATTAGAAGAACTTATCCTCTTGCCCATTAGTTGAAGAATAACAGAAATGGAGAGAAGTTCCCAGAGCTTTCATCAGTCTTTTCTCCTCTGGTCTAGGCGTGTCTTCTATTGTGTTTTGAGTTCTGTGTCTTCTCCTGACACAGTAATGAAGGGAAGGAGCCTTGGGTCTGGTGACGCAGGTGCCAGTTCCCAGCAAATATTTACTGGCCACCTGGGTTGTGTGGAACATGGGGTGGTGGTCAGGACAATAATGTACCTCATTCTGGCCCCTCTTGACTGCGTTCTGCCAGCAGCTGGGCAGCAGAGGTACAACCAGGGCTGCTCTTATGAATAAGTGAGAGGTGGTCTCATGTCTGACAGTCTAGCCCAGCGGCAAGCCATAGCCAGCCCAGCCCATTCTTATTGGGCCACAGATGTGGCTGTTACTCCAGGGTGAGTCTCAGGCCTCTGCTTGTCATACTCTGCAAGACCCTCTGGGCAGAACCTGGGGTTTGGTGTCAGCTGGCAGCTGTAATCACAAATTGAATGTTTAACTCAGCCTTCCCCAAACCTCACCTGGATTTCTCCCAGCACCTTACATATTCTCTCATTCTCATTCTCTCTCTCTTTCTCTCTCTCTCTCTCTCTCTCTCTCTCTCTCTCTCTCTCTCTCTCTCTCACACACACACACACACACACACTGTTCCTAGAATGATCCCATCATCTTTCCAGTCCCTCTGGGGCCCTATGGCCCTGAGTTTCCTTGGTGCCCTGCTCCCCCAAAGGTGGTCTCCCCGCCGCTGGTTCTGTCTCCTCTAGTAAATATACAAAGCATAATATGTATCATTTTGCCGAAAACCGGTTTGGCTCAGTGGATGGAGCGTCGGCCTGCGGACTGAGGGGTCCCAGGTTCGATTCTGGTCAAGGGCATGTACCTGGGTTGCGGGCACATCCCCAGTGGGAGATGTGCAGGAGGCAGCTGATCGATGTTCCTCTCTCATCGATGTTTCTAACTCTCTATCTCTCTCCCTTCCTCTCTGTAGAAAATCAATAAAATATATTTTAAAAAAATAAATAAAAATAATATGTATCATTTTTACCATTCTTAAGTGTTCAATTTAGTAGCATTAAATATATTCACAATGCCCATCACTGTTGTCTATTCACCATCCTCACCAAAACCCTGTGCTGTTTTTTAAAAATATATTTTATTGGGTTTTTTTACAGAGAGGAAGGGAGAGGGATAGAGAGTTAGAAACATCGATAAGAGAGAAACATCAATCAGCTGCCTTCTGTACACCCCCAACTGGGGATGTGCCCACAACCAAGGTACATGCCCTTGACCAGAATCGAACCTGGGACCCTTCAGTCCGCAGGCCAGCACTGTATCCACTGAGCCAAACCGATTAGGACCCCTGTGCTATTAATCCATCCTCCTAGCCCCTGGCATCCACCACCTGTCCCTGATTTTGACTCCCCTAGGTCCCTCATAAGTGGATCATACAGTGTTTGTCCTTTGGTGAATGGCTTATTACACTGAGCATGATGTCCACAAGGCTCATCCACATTGTAGCATCTGTCAGAATCTCCTTCCTTTTTAAGGCTGGGTGGCATCCTCTGTGTGGATGGACCTCATTCATTATAGACACTCAGGTTGCAGAGCAATCTGCACACACGGCTTCGCCCACCACACGTCTGGAGCATCCCCATGGGCAGAGGCTGTCTGCATGTTTGTTGTGGTGCCCACTCCAACATCCACCAAGAGCCCCAGAAGCACGTTTGACTAAGGAATGGAAAGCACTTCAGGCCCCTGTCTATTCTTTTCCACAGAATTGCTGTGGTGTCCCCTCTGTAGGTCAACTAGAACCCATCCAGATTCATCACTCCCCCTGCCTCAGGTTCTTTGTAAAACGGATTTGTCATTGAAAGTTGACACGGAAGCCCTTCAGTCAGTCACATGTTCTGTCTACTCTGTGTGGGTTTCCCGCCTCAGATCAAGGAAGGGCTATAGGGACCTGCCTGACTTTGCAGGCTCCCCAGCCCAGGTCCCCTAACAGCGCTCAGGGAAACTTCGGTCCGTCCACTTCACTGCCTTCTGCCGGCCTGACCTGGGGATGACCTGGTCCACCCTTCTAATCACTCACAAGACTTTCTCCCATCAACAGGACAAGTGTCTGTCCCTTTGTCCTTGCTGTTGGCATCAGAAAGTCCTGTGGCAACCTTTGAACACAGCTGAATGCCAGGTAGCCTTGATTTGCCTAAGGAAAAAGTCTATTTTAAACTGTAAGTGAAGCCAAATTTTTTAGGTTAGATTCTTACCGACAAAACATACATCGCCACAGTCAGAGTTTCCAGTTAAAGCAGTTACAGTGCCAGTGCCTGCGGTTAAGATGCCTGTTGTCTAGGTCCAAAAAGACAGCTGCCTCCTAATGAAACAGCCGTAAAACTTCCCCACTAAAATGGAGCACATTTAATTTGCCTACAGAATTACTGGGGACGTGAAAAATAACGCCTTTGCTGAATTTAGAAACGAAAATTTGAAAGTTTTATTCAGAAATGCTCCCTAGAAATAAAACCAGTGGGAGGTGTTTATAAGCCATTTGTTTTTTAAATAAAGACCAAAATGAAGTGACAGAGAATAAAGGATAATTCCTTTCTGAACCTTCATTTTGGAGCAGTTCAGAGATGCAGTGTCTGTAATGTCCCGTGGGAACGCATTGAGACCTGGGACTGTTTGCCCACCTTCCTTTCTGGAAGGCGCACTGCCCTGAGCCATAAGCCCCTGTCCTCAGCGTTAGCTCAAGCCCTTCCCAGTGCGCCTGGATGAAGGAGGGGAGGGGCTGATGTCACAGATAGGCGGTGAGGCCACAGAGGGCAAGGAGGGCCCATCAAGCGGCTGGAGTGCACGCTGAGAGACTGGCCCTGACTTCTGTGTTGGGGGTGGTGGTTCTCCAGGTCATCAGGTGGCACAGTTCTCTGAGTTCTGTGCTACAGGGAAGGCATTTAAGAGTAATAAGAGAGCTTTGTAGAGTTAGAATTGGGCATTATTGCTTGATCATTCACTTACTAACTTTGGTTGCACACTTCTGTGCAGAGCACTAGGGCCTGGGCAGGGAGGGAAGAGGAAGGCCTCCTGGAGGGGTTAGTCCGAGCCAAGAGCCCTTCTGTGGCTCTGCCACACCCCCCACTGAAGCCTGGGAGCTTCTTCTAAAGCACACCAGTGTCCCCTGCTGCCTGCACTCACCTGTCACAGCCAGAGTGACCATGTGTGGTTGGATCCTGCATGGGTCACAGCTGCTTTTTTCTGAGCTCTCCATTTCACCTCAGCAGAGTCGTTTACTCCTAACAAGCGAGGAGTAGGGAGATCACATAATGGGGAAGGACCTCCAGCCCCAGGGTTGTTCAAGTCGGCCTCTCCCAGTGCCAGGAAGAGGACTGCGTTCATGCCTGTCCTAGGTGGCACTGCTGATTCTTTGCTTCATCAGGGAGGGACTGAGCCCTGATAGCCTAGATAAGCATGTAGATTCCAAGCAGCAGCGACAGCCTTGCAGTAAAAGAAGTTGTCCAATACCTGATCCTACAAGACGGAGTTGACATCCTCTAACTCAGGGGTGGGCAAACTTTTTGACTCGAGGGCCACAATGGGTTCTTAAACTGGACCGGAGGGCCGGAACAAAAGCATGGTTGGAGTGTTTGTGTGAACTAATATAAATTCAAAGTAAACATCATTTCATAAAAGGGTACGGTCTTTTTTTTTTTTAGTTTTATTCATTTCAAACGGGCCGGATTCGGCCCGTGGGCCGTAGTTTGCCCACGGCTGCTCTAACTTGTTGGTTCAGTTTGTCACACCTGATGAGGCTAATTTTTGTGTTTTTACATACATGATCTCCTTTGTGCATTACAAAAGATCTTTTTATCCTGTTGCCTGGCTTCCCATCACAGTCCTTTCTCTATTATTAGCCTACTGCTGAGAGGCAGCAGTCAGTGAGGGATTCTCCCTGCTGTAACTTAATCTCTGTTTTTTCAAAAATAATTACTTTTAATTTTCATGAAAGCATTATATGCTTACTTTAGCAATACTGAAAAAATATAGAGGGGTTTCAGAAAGAAAAAAACATTTCTAGCTATAACACTCAACAGTGACTACTGTCGATATTTGGGGAGTATTTTTTATGATTATACTATTTCTGAAAAATTACACCTCCTCACTTATTTTCATTTTAAAAATTTATAAATATTTTAAAAATATTTTTAGGGATTTCACAGAGGAAGGGAGAGGGAGAAAAAGATAGAAGCATCAGTGATAAGAAAGAATCATCCATCAGCTGCCTCCTGCCTGCCCCACACTGGGGATCCAGCCCGTATCCTGGACATGTGCCCTGACTGGGAATCGAACCGTGACCTCCTGGTTCATGGGTCGACACTCAACCACTGAGCCACGCTGGTCCCGCTAAATATTTTTTATGGGTGTAGTTTTTTACTGTGATATAATCCCTTTGAATTAAGGTAGTTTCTGATATTTCAGAATCTTAAATAAAAGTGTGATGCTCCTAAAAAGAATAAAATACTTAGGAATTAACTTAACCAAAGAGGTGAAAGACTTGGACATTGAAACCTACACAACGTTGTGAAAGATATTAAAGAAAACACAAATAGAAAGACACCTGTGTTTGTGGGTCGGAAGATGAACATTGTTCAGATGTCAGTGCTGCCCAAAGGAACCTACAGGCTCAATGCAATCCCTGTTAAAATTCTGACAGTATTTTTTTCCAAAAATAAGAAAATCCATCCTAAAATCCACATGGAATCTCACAGGACCCTGATAGCCAAAGCAATCTTCAAAAAAGATGAACAAAGTAGGAGGTCTTACACTTTCTGATTTTAAAACTTGCACAAAGTTACAATAATAAAATCAGCATGGTGCTGGCATAAAGACAGTCATGTAGAACAGCATAGTGGAATAGAGAACCCAGAAATAAACCCTCTGCTATATGGTCAAATGGTTTTCGGCAAGGGTGCCACTCATTCATGAGGAAAGGACAGTCTCTTCAAGAAATGGTCTTGAGCTCAGCTAGTGTGGCTCAATGGTTGAGCTTTGACCCATGAACCAGGAGATTACCGGTTCAATTCCCAGTCAGGGCACATGTCCAGGTTGCAGGTTCAGTCCCCAGTAACAGCGTGTAGGAGGCAGCTGATCAGTGTTTCTCTTGTCATTGATGTTTCTATCTCTCTCCCTTTCTCTAAAATCAATAAAAGCATTTTTTTTTAAGAAATGGTTTTTAGAAAATTGAGTATCCACATACAAAAGAATAAAGTTGGGCCCTTACCTTACACCACACACAAACATTATTTCAAAGTGGATCAAAGACCTAAATGTAAAAGCTAAGACTATGAACTCTTGGTGGAAAACAGAAGAAAAACTTTAGACATTGGATTTGTCAATGATTTCTTGACTATGACATCAAAAACATAGGCAACAACAACCAGAAGGATAAATTAGACTACATCAAAATGTAAAACTTCTGTGCATCAAAGGTCACAATCAACAAAGTGAAAAGGCAACCCACAGAATGGAAAAAATATTTGGAAATCATTTATCTGATAAGGGATTAATATCTAGAATTTATAGAGAACTCCTACAACTCAACAATAAAATAACAAATGATCCTATTTTAAAATGTGCAAAGGACTTGAATAGACATTTCTCCAAAGAAGAAATACAGATGGCCAATGAGCACATGAAAAATGATCAACATCACTGATCATTAGAAAAATGCAAATCAAAATCACAGTGAGATACTTCACACCCATTAGGTTGACTACTATAGATAGATAGATACATACATACATACATACATACATACTAAATAGTACATACCAGGTACATACATGCTTTGGCAAGGATGTGGAGAAATTTGAACCCTTGTGCACTGTTGGTGGGATTGTAAAATGCTACTGCGGAAAACTACATGGTAATTCACCAGAAAATTAGAAATAGAATTACCATATGATCCAGCAATTCAATTTCTCAGAATGTACCCAAAAGAATTGGAAGCAGGGACTTAAATAGTTTTTGTGTACCCAGGATATAACAGTATTATTTACATTAGCCAAAAGGTGGAAGCAAACTAATGTCCATCAAGGATGAATGGGACAAGACGGGGTCCATCCATCTAAAGGCAGGCATATTATTTGGCCCTAAAAGGAAAGAACGTGGATGAACCCTGAGGACATTGGGCTGAGTGAAATAATCCCATCACAGACGACCAATTCTGTCTGGTTCCACTCCGATGAGGTCCTTAGAATAATCAGACTTAGACAGTGGGATGGTGTGTGTGGGGGCTGCGAGAGGGGGTGGGGAGGTAGTATTTATTGGGGGACCAAGTTTCAGTTTTTCAGGATGGAAGTGTTCTGTGGATGGATGGTGGTGATGGTTACACAACAATGTGAATGTATTTAGTGCCACTAAACTGTGTACTTAAAAATGGTTAAGATGATAAATGTTATGTTTTGTGTTTTTTAGCAAAATTTTTTAAAGTTAAAAAAATGTGGTGCTCACTCATGGCTACTATATTTCTAGAATGGATTCCCAGAAGTAAAATTACTTAAGGAATCTTGACACATATTATCAAATTGTTTTCCAGAACAATTTATAGATTTTTTGGCAGGGTTACAGCTTGCTTTTACCAGTATTGAGTAATTATAATTCTTACTAATTATTGCTGATTTGATAGGTGAAGAATTACTTTTTCATACAATTCTTGATAATAGTTCTTTTGTGAACTAAATCATTTAAACATTGAGGCCTCAGTTTTTTTCTAACCAGTTATAGTATATTGTTAACTCGTTGCATTTGTAGCATTTATATTTCCTTTTGGTGTTCAGAGGAAACATACAGAAATTTGAAACTTTTTAATGTGAGCAATATCCCTTAGGGGTTCAGTGTTTTTAAATGTTCGTTTCTGCTTGAAAATTGATATTCACTTCCCTTTTCTTCTAAAGGCTATGGAGACTTGGAGTTGTCATTTCCATCTATTTAACTGCTTAACCCAACTCAGATCTTACTTTGGTATGAAATTAAGACTTAAGTTGATTTTCCCTCACATATAGCCAACCAGTCATCCTTGATTTGAGATTAATTCTTTATCATAATATTACACTTGTATAAATATATTTATCAGTTTGGGGCTGTTGCTTCTGTCCCATCAACTTGCCTCCTAAGCCCATATCACACTGTCATTAATTTATACACTTTATAGTTGGTAGAACTGTCCTTTTCTATTAGAAGTGTCCTCATTCTTCTTGCTTCTTATTTTTCCTGGTGAACTTAAGGATTATTTTGTCAAGTTACCAGGAAAATAAAGAGACCCAGGTGAATTTTGACTATAAACCAATTTTAGGAAGAATTAACACCAGCCTATTTATAGTATTTACTAGAGGCCCAGTGCACAAAATTTGTGCACTTAGGATGGGGGGGGCGGGTCCCCTCAGCCTGGTCTGCACCCTCTTGCAGTCTGGGAGCCCTTTGGGGATGTCCCGGAGCAGGAGCGGGCCTAAGCTGTCAGTCGGACATCCTTAGTGCTGCTGCAGAGGCAGGAGAGGCTCCCACCACTGCCGCTGTGCTTGCCAGCCGCGAGCCCGGCTTCTGGCTGAGCAGTGCTCCCCCTGTGGGAGCGCACTGACCACCAGGGGGCAGCTCTTGCATTGAGTGTCTGCCCCGTGGTGGTCAGTGCGCATCATAGCGACCAGTCATTCCACTGTTGGGCTGAAACCCGCTCTCCGACATCCCCTGAGGGGTCCCAGATTGCGAGAGGATGCAGGTCAGGCCGAGGGACCCCACCAGTGTACAATCGAGGCTGGAGAGGGACGTAGGAGGTTGGCTAGCTGGGGAGGGACTGCGGGAGGGTTCCAGGGCATGTCCAGCCTGTCTCAGTCCCAATCGGCCGGACCCCAGTAGCAAGCTAACCTACCGGTCAGAGCGCCTGTCCCCTCGTGGTCAGTTTACATCATAACGATTGGTTGACTGTCTGCCCCCTGGTGGTCAGTGCACAGTCATAGCAAGCAGTTGAGCGGCCTTAGCATATCATTAGCATATTATGCTTTGATTGGTTGAATGGCCAACCAGACGACCAGACACTTAGCATATTAGGCTTTTATTATTTAGGATGCTTCCAGTCCAGAAACATACCTTATCTTTACTTGTTCAGGGTTTTTCCTTCCCCATATTATTGATTTTTTTGTTTCTCTTTTAGAGTGTGTTTCATTGGTGATTTCCAGATTGCAGTCTTTTAGTTCTTTAAAGAACTTCATATGCATAAGGCTCAAAAGAGCATGCAGAGTCACTAAGAAAGTTGAGATCCTTTGATCTAAGACCATTAGGGGAAAATGCATCAGGAAGTGTCTTCACTTTTTCTTTGACTTCTAATCTGAATGTTTTATATAAAGACTAGGGGCCCAGTGCACGAATTCGTGCACCTTGAAAGGAACTGTGGGCCACAAGACTGCGGTAGGCACAGGGGCGGTTCTTGGCCCATTCTCCGCACACCCACCTGGAACCTCCCACCTCGGTCACCTGTTCCCTATCTGCCAGCAGCCCCACTCCCGCCGCTGCCACTTCCATGCGCTGATGGCGCGGAGTGATTGGGGCCAGCGCCAGCAGCAGGTGCTACTGGCAGCTGCTGCCCTGATCACCCCTCAGGAGCCGGAGGAGAAGGAGAAGCCCTCAGGGGTGATTGGGGCCAGCAGCTGCTGCTCACATCCACTCACGGCACCAAGCAATCGGCACTGACACCAGGCACCAGCAGCAGGTGTGAGTTGGCCGGCTGCAAGTGTGAGCAGGGCCAGCCCCGGTAGCGGGTGCGAGTGGGACTGTCACCGATAGCGGGTGTGAGAGGCGGTTGCCGGGCCCGATTGCCACTCAGGAGCAGGGGGAGGTGGAGAACCCTTCAGGGGCAGCTGCCCATATCACACGGTGTGATATGGGCAGTGTGATATGGGCAGCTGCCGCTTGGACCCACGGATGTCACTGAGTGATCAGGGCTGGTGCCAGCAGCAGGTACAAGTGGGACTGGCGCTGGCAGCAGGTGTGTGCGACGGGTGGGACCATGGGGCACAGGAGCAAAGAATTTTCAGTAACCACCAGAGGCTCACCCAGTTGACATGACCGCGCCCCATCTTGGTCTGGTGCCCTGCTCACCTGCTCCACCATCCTACTGCAGCCAATGCCCACCATGTTCCATGCTCGCCCCCTGGTGGTCAGTGCACATCATAGTGACCAGTTGTTCCACCTTTCAGTCTATTTGCATATTAGGGTTTTATATATATAGATTCTAGGTGGTATTTCCCCCTTATTTTGCATTCTGATTCATTATCACAATCTTAGGACAGGTACTTGCCTCATCTTGTCTCAAGTGAAAAATTAAAGTATTTGAGGGCAGGTCTCTGTGTTTTTAAAGTACAGACCTGCAGTAAGCATGTGCTTCTGGACCCGTAACCAAGCCCCCTGTACCCCTCATTCCTAATTGTACTTAAGTCTGAGTTCATCTGGCATCACTCCGGGGGTGAGGGGGAGCCATTTCACCCACCTCCAGCGAACCCAGAGGGTCAGCACCCAGAATCTAAATTCTCGTCACCTGACTCCAAGCACAGGCTGTTTTTGTTAAGCCACGTCTGCTGTTCAAATGGCAGAGGAGCCAGGCAGGTGTGAGGCTCCTCACCGGTGCCTGCTCCCTGTTACTCGTTATAATTTCGTGGCCAGCTATAGACTCCAGCAGCATCCTCAGCTCTGTGGAAGCGGGCGGGCGGGCGGGCGGGGGCGGGGGGGGGGGGGGGGCACGGGCGGACGGGGGGAGTGGGCGGGGGTAAGGGTGGGATTTGGTGTGTTTTTACTTGTTTATTTGTTTTTAATTCTCACCTGAAGATACATTTTTATTGATTTTGAGAGAGAGAGAGAAACATTGATGTAAGAGAGAAACATCCATCAGTTGCCTCCCATTCTCACCGGGATCAGGAATTGAACCCGAAATCTAGTTATATGTGCCCTGACTGGGAATTGATGTAACTGCCCACCCTAGTTGTGTTCCAGGTGTTTCTCCTTATTAATATATTTAAGAACCAAAGGGTTTTTACATTCTTGTTCATAAGTGAGCAAGAGGGGTGGGGGAGTTGTGTGAGAAATTATAAAAAGAGGTATGTGGTTCAGACAGACTTAGTTGTACATGTGAAGAAATGAGGAATTTCTTAAGTCCTGCCTGCCAGAGAGATTATTCTTAGAGTTTACTTGTTCTTATTTCGTGCTCATATATTTCTTAGTGTAGGGAATCTATTCAACCCTCCCCCACCCCACCCAGGATATTCCAATTTAGAAACTATGTCTTTCTCCTTGGAACAGCTTTTTCATTAGCCTTTTTTATAAATAAAAAATTAAGATCTGAGCAATAACTTTTAATACTAGCCCCATAAAAATAATTTTAAAATACTTTTAGTTTTAAATATAAACAAAATATCTAAAACATAAAAGTATCTAATATGTTGACATCTTTAAAATACAATAAATACTGCATTTTGTTTTGTCTTTTTTAAACTCCTACTTTCTAGCAATTAAAGTTTTCATTTTCCATATAATTTCATTTTTTTAAGTTTTAACTTAATTTTTCCAATAAAAATTAGAGCTCAAGAAGAACCAGTGTTTGATGATTATAAGTTTATAACTTGGTGGTAGGAGAGGTTGACAAGAGCCCAAATTTATGAATTGGGACTGTGTAATATTTGAATAGCTGTTTGCTTTAAAAAAAAAAACACACCTGGATTGCCAAGATGCTAAATAAAATACAGACATTAAAGTCATTAGACCTAGAAAATAGAAGGCGGCCAGTGGGTATAAAATCCATTGACTTTGGGATACCAATTAGGGGACTACTGAAATTTCAGGTTCCGGTACAGATACCCACACACACTGGTTTTGGTAGCTCTCAGTCATCTGTTTACAGTCTGGCGGGGTTATGGCCTCAATCCTGCCCCCTTAGAGATGGGATCTTTGCCTAAAAGTTATTGAAATGAATACTGCAGAAAGCCAAAAATGCCCTGGCTTCCCGTGCACGCTGACAGCCAAACTGAAGGCTCTTTCCATTTGCAGGTTTTTTTTAGTGTCATTTTAAGTTGCAGCTTCCGGCCAATCGGCGGGCTCCGTGCCTGCTGACATCACGCGGCAGCCAGTTCCCTCCAGCTGCAGAGCTTCAGTTTGTCTTTTTTTTAAAACTAAAATGGAGGCTGCTTTCTTGCCTTAAGGAGTCCATTGCCTTCCCCGCCGAGTCTAGATGTTGACATGTAATAAAGCGGGGGGCAGGATGGTGGTGGATGCGGCCAACTCCAATGGGCCTTTCCAGCCCGTGGCCCTTCTCCATATTCGAGGTAAGTTATTGTGCGTTTCACTGAGTCGGAACCTTCTGTGGCTAGTTAATAAATGGCTATTGTGCTTCAGATACGACCAGCAGGAAGTCCTTTCCAGCAGAATTCACGGTTTCACTGCAGACTTAACCAGGGGCGGCTGGGCGTGTCCCTGCAGTTTGGCTTTTTACGTTCTACTCACAGAATTTGAGTCTTGAGAGAGGCCTTGCATGCATAGTTCAAAGCTGGTTTTTCTGCTTTCTGCTCGCTCTCCCATCCCCCTTTCCGAGCTGTGCTGATGTCAAAGGATGTGAAGTCACCGCCTGGGGAAGGTGTTGGGTGGGGGGAGGAAGGGGAGGCGGGTGGCAGTGCCTGGCCAAGTTGTCTGTCCGTCCGCAGAGTTTCTGTTACATCTATGCTGCTTAATACTGCGAAGGTTTCATCGGGGACACATCCCTGAATTAAAGATGAATTGCAGTCAGAAATTGTGCAGAAACCATTAGAAAAGAACTTCCTTTGAAAGGATTGTTTTCATTCTTGCTGTGGAGCCTAAAAGAGACATACAGTCCTTCTCTGAAATATTGAAATCCATTGTGGGTCCTAATTTCTGAAATGTTAGTGCTTTCGTAGACACCTAGGACATATTTTGCATTTAAATTGGCTCTGTCTTGCCATCTGACTTTAATATTTAACATGGCAACAAGTTTTCAATGTGTATATAGGTTACTTTTAATAATTTCAGTTTGCCTCTTGTAATTTATACAAAATTTGGCTTAAAAAACACAAACTTAGCTTAAAAGACAATTCCTATAGTAATTAATAATAGTAACATTAAAATATGTCCATGTAGTACTATACTTATTCTTGGTATTTTAAAATATTTATTATGCAGATTTTTTGTTGGGGTGAAATAGAACATAGATGTTAAAAGCTTCTTACAAGCATTTCAAAATGTATATCACAGCTGTGCCTAATAAGACCATTTGACCTGTCAGAATCCCCTTGAGGAAGGGTGGGGGCACGTTTTCTAGGTGACTAAATAGTTTGTGTGACTAAAGTGCAGGGCAGGATTTTTCAGAGCCCAGGGTGGACCCAGCGATGATAAACGCAATCAGTTGGAATAAAATGGGTGTTGCTGTTCTCTCCAACCCTCTTTCCTGAAGCTGGTGGGAATGAGTGTCCACAGTGACCAACTTATAGGTCAGGCTGTGAATTCGCTGTTTTGCTGTGTGCCCAGGAAAGAGCAAACGCCGCCGAGCGTGGCCTGTAGATAATTCAGCTGTAAGAGCCAAGTGGGCAAAAACAAATGCAATTGTGATTTAAGTTGGCAGTACTTATTTTGAAGTATCTTATAAATAATAGACATTTTTGATTTGTGAGATTTCTGATTTTATTAGACACTTGTGTACCAGTTATTTTTTGAACTATGAATTTATTCTGAAATGAAATAATTTTATTTTTTATCTTATACCACATTGATTTTGTTTTTTTAATTCCAAGACTTCGTTATGGCCTATTTGTACTTTCTGCTGTTGGGTGAGTGGTTGGTTGTTTGCTCTCTAACCTCGGAGGGAAAGGAGTGGAGTGCATTAACTTGAAGGGACTTGAGTTGTTAAGAAGGGGTCACCTTTAGGGACCTAAAACTAATTTCTAATTCAAACGGTGGGGGTACTTTCTAATTTCAAAACTTGAAGAATGCTTGATTTACTGGTAAGGATTTTTTAAGAAAAAGCATGTTAATGAGGTTTAGCAAAGTGTTGTATTTATTTGGGCTTTGAGAGTCTTGATTATTTTAACATCCGTTAGCAGCTATGCTGTGTGTTCAGTGCCGAGGGTCATTAAACTTGACTGAGAGACAGCCCCACTGCAGAGGAGCCCAAGTTCAGTGGAGAAACCCAGCAAGGACCCTGGTGCAGGAGAGACACCTGAGGAGCCAGCTCTGGGCAGGTGCACTAGAGAGCAGGGCCTGATGTAGTGGTGCTGGGAAACGGCCCAGGGGCAGCACTGAGGGGCTCCTCTCACCCTGGAGCACCATGGTTCCCACTTAGGGAGCAGGGTCTCCCACAGGGATGGGAAAAGAGCCTGCCCAAGGTCACACAGCCTGTAAGTGGCAGGGTCAGGCCTCAAACCTGGCTATGTTTAGATCATTAAAAAAAAAACTACCTCATTTAAAATTGAAATTTGGGCTGTTTGTAGAACCTTTGCCACAGGATTAATAGCAGTTCTTTCCAAGGCCTTATCAACATCCATCTGTTTCAGCAGCCTCCTTTGTATGACAGTTTTGTGCCCAGGACTCACTTCTTCATTTATTATACAAATATTTGTCCAGTCCCTGCCTCCTTCTGCCAAGCAGGACCCTATGAAGCAATGGCGATGGCCCAGCTTTCCTAGAGTTTACAGGAGGGGGTGGGGATGTGGGGGGGGGAGCAGACAAGTAAACAAATAAACCAATACTATCACTACACTGATTAGTTGTCCCAATTGGCTTGGTGGTTTCCTTCTATTAGATAGTCTAGCATTTTCCATTAATATGGTGAATTAGCATATTCTAAAAAGTTCAAGTGTGAATATGACATACTATTGAACACTTCTGCCTGTAGAAGGAGGAAGGTGCCTGGACCCGGATGGCTGTAAATTTAACTTGATGATTTAAATCCTGTACTTCCAGTGCTGTCCAAGGGAACTGCTCGGTGTCAGGAATGTTCTCCGTGCTATCTGTCCACTGCCGTGGCCCCTGGCCACATGTGACTGTTGAGCACTTAAAATGTGACTAGTGCAACTGAGCAATTGAATTTTAAATTGTATTTTATTTCAAATTTAAATAGGCACATGTGTCTAGTGACTGCTGTATTGGACAGCACAGCTCTGGATGGGGATTGACAATGTTTTCAGTTTCTGGGCAGTCTCTGTTTTTGGCCGTGATGAAAGCAACCATAGACAATGAGTAAACGAAGGGGCATGACGGTGTGCCAGTAAAGCTCTATATACAAAAGCAGGGGGCAGGTTAGATTTGGCCTCTGGTTCAGGCTATTGCTTCAATTTTTTTTACTAATCCTCACCCAAGGATGTGTTTTTATTGATTTGGGAGAGAGAGAGAGAAACATCAATATGAAAGGGAAACTAATAATCAGTTGCCTCCCGTACAGGCCCCAACTAGGGATCAAACCCTAAACTTTTTTGGTGTACAGGACCAAGCCTCCCATCTAAGGCTATTGCTTGAATTTTTTTTTAATATATTTTATTGGTTTTTTTTTTACAGAGAGGACAGGAGAGGGATAGAGAGTTAGAAACATCGACGAGAGAGAAACATCGATCAGCTGCCTCCTGCACACCCCCCACTGGGGATGTGCCCGCAACCAAGGTACATGCCCTTGACCGGAAGTGAACCTGGGACCCTTCAGTCCGCAGACCGATGCTCTATCCACTGAGCCAAACCGGTCAGGGCTTGCTTGAATTTTTTAATTGCCTGTTAAGAATAGTAAAATAGCCCGGCCAGCATGGCTCAGCGGTTGAGCATCAACCTATGAACCAGGAGGTCACGGTTCGATTCCTGGTCAGGGCACATACCCAGGTTGCCAGCTCGATCCCCAGTAGGGGGCATGCAGGATGGAGCTGATCCATGATTGTCTCTCATTGTTGATGTTTCTCTCTCTCTCCCTCTCCCTTCTTCTCTGAAATAAATAAAATCAATAAAAAAATATATATATTTTTTTAAAGGAATAATAAAACAGGTGTCATGTGGTCTTCCCTCTACTTGATGGCTGGGTGGGGTTTGGGGAACTGGGCCCTCCATAGATAGAACCCACATTTATGTCCAGAGCTGGGCTCAGAGCAGAAAGAGCCAAGCCAAAATGACATTCATGGCCAGAGAGGAAGAAAGCTATCTGATCCTTTTCCAGCTGGCTGTTATTCTGGCCTCAAGAAAGTTGTTAACTGCCCTAATCTTGTTCTAGTCCTTAGCAAGCTCACCCATCTATGAGTCTGTATTTGTAAGACTGGTAGGGAGCCAGAGAGCAAATTACTCTTTTTGTGTAAGCCCATTCTTCCTGGGAAATGGAGGTCTGATGATAGAAAGGTTTAGTTTCTCACGAGTCTTCCTGGATCACCAATTAAATGGAAATCTTCACCTTAGAGAAGAGTGTGCAGGAAGGCTGTGTGGAAGTTGGATTCCCTGGTGTCATTTCCTGCTACACTCAATCTAATGGCTTAGCCGGTACTACTAGTAAAACCTGTACACACGCACGTGGGTTCCTAGATGGAGAACACACCTACATGATGTGCAGTCAGTAAATACTAGTGAGGACGTGCCTAGGATGATCCTCACTCCCCTAAATGAGGAAGGAAAAGTGTTTCGGTGATGACCAAAAATAAAAAACTCTCCAAAAGATCAAGCCAGTGACTCATTGCCTGAATAGTGCAGCAACTCAGGATTACCTCACAAACAGCTGTATGTTGTGTAGCTGTCCCACTCTGCCTTGACTTTTTAGAAATATACCTTCAAAGCTCACTTGTAGAGGGTACATAGGAATGTACCCTCTATGTAAAGATGTTTATTTTGTGTTCCTGAGGTGTGGAACTTAACCAAAGTATCACAGGGGAGGGGGAGTGCATGTTTGTGTAAAGCCTGCGCATCATTGTTAATTGTCTGCCCTTGAACTTGGGTACAGTGTCTGCTCAGGTTTCTGATCATGATTCCTGCCTTGCAACAAAAGCTAAACTCTTGGAATTTTTTCATTAGAATATGTTACTTGTGTTGAAGAATAAAAGAACAATAAGAGGAAAAGTTAGTAGTCAAGAAAAATGGGTACGTTTTTAATCCTAGGAAAAGGACAGACACCTCACAGGCAGAGTGGTTGGGATACATGCTACTTCTGGCTCCATGGCAGGGTGGTTTCTCTAACCCAGTGATGGCGAACCTATGACACGTGTGTCAGAGGTGACACGCGAACTCATTTTTTTGGTTGATTTTTCTTTGTTAAATGGTATTTAAATATATAAAATAAATATCAAAAATATGTCTTTGTTTTACTATGGTTGCAAATATCAAAAAATTTCTATGTGTGACATGGCACCAGAGTTAAGTTAGGGTTTTTCAAAATGCTGACACGCCGAGCTCAAAAGGTTCGCCATCACTGCTCTAACCCTACAACACAGCATACTGAGAGGTGAGCAGGATGGGTCCTGCTGTCTCTCTCCCCAAGGTCACCAGCCTGTACGGATGAGTCCAGGCCCCAGCCCCCTGCCCCAGTGGTGTCCCAGAAGGAGAGGCAGTGTGTATGGAGCACTTCACTGTGCGGGGGCCGGGACCAGGCCTCCCCCTCTGTACTATCACTGAGCTGCCTGCACTGTGAGACAGTGTTACTGGCCTGTTCCAGTAAAGCAGGGGCACCCTCTTTTGCCCAGGGCCACAGCGATGAATGAAGTGGGAGTCAGCCCAGCTCCCTTGGCGCCAGGGCAGGGTGTTGAGGGGTGGCTGTAAAAGCTCCCATCACATGTACCTTCTGGTTGTTATGCTTTCTATACTGTGATATATTTCAGTGTCTGGAGTTCAAACTCATCTCGGGTTTAAGGGAAAGGTGGTGAAGCTCCAAGCATCCATTCATGTTGTGAGGGGGAAGTTGAAGATGTCCTTCCCTGCTGTCCCATTTCACTTACCCAGTCGGCCAGGTATTCATCGCTGGTTTAATTTCCTCCATGAATCGTAAGTGTCCTGGGGAAGGTCGTGGTCATCTGGTTATTTTTCATGACGTCTGAGACCATCTCTGAGTGTAAGCACTGGTGGATTGAAAATAAAAAGTTGTTTCTCTGAATGACCACTCAGAGAATAGTTACTGGTGTGTTTCTTAGCTAATTACTTGGTCAGTCAAATAGTACTTGTCAGTCTCATGAGAAGCTGTATGAGGGACCTGGTTGAAAAAATTGACCACAGGTAACCACTCTGCCTCGCCCGCCTGATCTCCTCTTCCCTCTCAGATGGAAATAGCCCCACCCAGGATGTGGAAACAGGAAAACTCTAAAAAACAGGGCAAGTGGCTACTCTCGTGATGTACTTAAAGAAAAGTCTTTTGAATCTTGAAAACATATTGGCTCAAGCGCACGAGGACAGACTGCTGCTACAGCAAGTGAGGTCTAGTTTTGCTTCAAGCCCTTGAATTCATCATCCACAAATCAAAACCCCTTCAACTTAAACAACAAAAGAGATGTAATAGTGAAATACAGCGAGCAAATCTGTATAGGATCCTTGTTTTAAAAAGACAAAATCAAACCACAGAAGACCTTGCTGGGGCAGTCGGAGGATTGTGATCCTGTTCTCTGTGCAGGTGTGGCAGAGGCTGTGCTGCCAGGCCGTCCTGCTCTGGGGCTTGCAGGAGGGGCCTAGGAGGGCTTAGCGTGATCTCTACAAGCATTTGAAACATCAGAGAAAAGTCACTGTGCCCAAGTGTGCTCAAATGCAGACACCTGCCGGTTCTAGGACAGTGGGTATACAGGTGTGTCCTGTAGGTTTTCTGTAATGTTTGAGAGAAATATCTTTAAAATGTTCTGCTTTAGAAAAAGTGTGCAAAGGAAATGGCATTGCTTAGAATTGTTTCCTTAATTGTGAGCAGCAGCCTTTTATGTTCAAGCTTCAGCCTTTCCTGTGTTTTCCTTTTTATTTTGATGTTGACAAATTAGCCATCTGGGTGGGCAAGGTTGAGACCCAGCCGATGCTGGCAGCCTCACAGCAGGGGTGCCCCCACCTACTGTACCAGTCTCCTCCTTGCTAACTCAGAGTGGCTGCATAGACCGCTACACCATCTTACCAAACGGTGTTGGGGGTGTACACCTTTTTTTAATGTTTATTGGCATTTTATTGGTCTTTTAAAGGGTAACAGCCTTTAAGGCACACTCTGAGAGAAAACCAAGGTTCCCTCTGAACTTGAGAGGCAGGGTGCTTGGTGGTTGAGGGTGGGGGAGGCGTTCTGAAACCACAAGACTGGGGTGAGCTTCCTCACCCACTCCACCCCTGCTCTAGTCTTGGGCAAGGGACTCAGCTCTCTGGGCCTGGAAACAGGAATGACATGAGAACAAGGTGACCCACCTCTGGGTTCTGTGAAGTTTAAATGAGTGTGTGTAATCTGTGTAGAAAATGGTGCCGGCCACGTGTAAGACTCGGAGTGTTAGTGGTTGCCAAGGTCATCCTTTTCTAGGTCCTGTGTGGCACTTCAGAGCCCAGTGCCTTAACCATACTCACTCCATTTATTTGTATTTGTTCCTCTTGTCCTTCACCTCCTGAAGAAATTAGGATCCTTGTCAGTCTCATGAGACTGTGCACTGACCGGGTAGCTCAGTTGGTTAGAGCATCATCCCCATACCCCAAGGTTGTGGGTTCAATCCCTGGTCAGGGCACATACAAGAATTAACCAATGAATGTATAAACAAATGGAACAACAAATCAATGTTTCTCTTTCTCTCCCTTCCTCTCTCTCTAAAATCAATTAAAAAAAAAGAATCCAAATGTTGCACTAAAAGTTCACAAACATCAATGACAGAGATGGAAAAATCAACCCAAACAGTGTTTAAGTTCAAATTCTATGAAAAATACCACAGCATTAAAACTTAAAACAATAAGATTTAAGGTTACAGTTGAGATCCCACTTAGTTCAAATACTATCCCAATTAAGAGACTGGGAGTTGTTTTCTTCACCTTTATGTATAACCTGAGCTTATCCAGGGGCAGCACTTGCTGGCCATGTTCTCAACTCAGTCTGCTGTTGTGGAGGCAGGAGAGGCTCCCACCACTGCCACTGCACTCACCAGCTGTGAGCCTGGCTTCTGGTTGAGTGGCGCTCTCCCGGTGGGACGCACTGACCACCGGGAGGCAGCTCCTGCATTGAGTCTCTGCCCCCTGGCGGTCAGTGCACGTCATAGCGACCTATCGTTCCACAGTTCAGTAGATTGCATATTAGCCTTTTATTATTTAGGATCCCATAATATTAAACTCCTGAATTCCTTCAAGATTTTTTTAATTGGGATAGTATTTGAACTAAGTGGGATCTCAACTGTAACCTTAAATCTTATTGTTTTAAGTTTTAATGCTGTGGTATTTTTCATAGAATTTGAACTTAAACACTGTTTGGGTTGATTTTTCCATCTCTGTCATTGATGTTTGTGAACTTTTAGTGCAACATTTGGATTCTTTTTTTTTTTAATTGATTTTAGAGAGAGAGGAAGGGAGAGAAAGAGAAACATTGATTTGTTGTTCCATTTGTTTATACATTCATTGGTTAATTCTTGTATGTGCCCTGACCAGGGATTGAACCCACAACCTTGGGGTATGGGGATGATGCTCTAACCAACTGAGCTACCCGGTCAGTGCACAGCATTTGGATTCTTGTCTGTGGTTGTGTTACTCATGAGCAGTATGCTCTAATTACAGTATTTTGACTTATAAAACTATGGAGAAGAGTAATGTTTCACTCTGGGAACAAGCTCAGTTCTTTCTATGTAGCTGGTCCCTGATTCTTGGTGGTGAGGGTGGCACATACTTGTGTGTTTGCGGTTGTCCATCATGTCTATACATAGAAAACTGGGAGTTGTTTTCTTCACCTTTATGTATAACCTGAGCTTATCCAGGGGCAGCACTTGCTGGCCATGTTCTCAACTCAGAAGCTGTGAAGGGGTCCTCAGTCTTTACATAGGGCAGCATTCACAGTAGAATCCCAGAGCCACTTTCCAGGGATCTGCAAGGCCACAACTGTCTTCATAAGAATACCAAGGCCTCAGCTGCCTCTTCACTGTGTGGCCATTTGCCTGCATGGTGCCAAGGAAGCAATAGCTATGTAGGTTAGCTCCTTACATAGAGCAAGGCAGGGTGTGCAACTAGCAGCCACTGTGTGCTCCACCAGGTGCATGCCGGTCTGACCTAAGAATTCTGGGTGAAGCATGAGGTGCTTGGTTTTACTAAATCTCAACCCTGCATACTCAGCTTTTCACATTGTATGATGACGGCAAAGTCCACATAAAGCCCTCGGTATGTCGGAGCACAGTGCTCTCTCCAGGGGAACTGTGCAGTTGTTTGAGTTGCAAGCTAAACTAGCCACTTTCTCAGGAACATCATTTTTACTGGAAAGAATGAAAGTCAGACAAACTGGGTGTTAAGATTTGAATATTTGACAGCCATTTCCTTAAAAAGGAACGAAGTGAGGCTGTCAACTCAAGGGAAACAACAGTGACACCATTTGTTGCACATGATAAAATTCAAGTTTGCAAGAAAAAAATGTGAATTTTGGAGAACTTGAATCTGCCAATGTGAGATTGACCACTGCCAGTGGTGAATGGGTGATGTGGACAAATGGGTTTCTTGACATGGACAGGGAAGGAAAATCTGCCTGACTCCTCACCAGCAACAGCCAAATGCTGCCACAAAACAGGCGTGGGCAGAGGAGACATTCAAGTGCAGGACACACCCAGGAGTTGACGTAACTGAAACACCCACCAGCACGGTTTCAGATTCCACACTGCAGCCAATCTTTGAGAAACTACCACTTGTCAAATCTTAATGTAGAACCAAAGAACATTACTTTTTTTTCTTAAGCCATTGAAATACCTTCCTTTTGTAACTAAACATGTCTGTATGAGGCTGGCTTTTTGCTCAGAAACTTCAACCAAAACAGCATATCAAACAGATATGCGAGTCTCATACAGAAGCAGAAATGCGAGTGTCCCTGTCTTCTGCCAAGTCAAACACTGAGAGATGTACCACAATGCAAAAGAGTCCCATTCTTCCTATTTTTTAATAAAGTTCTTTTCCTAATGTTACTTAAGTTAGCATGAAATGAGCCTCTTCTTGTTATTTTTAATGAATTAGTAAGTAAATATTTTAAACATTCTCTAATCTGGTTAATGTCATAGGTATAACCCATGTAACCCAAGCTCTTCTGGCTCCTCCATACTTTTTTAGAGTACACATGGATCCTGACACCAAATACTTGAAAATCCTTGGCCCAGGAAATCTCTCTAGTGTGGGCAAGATGTGCCCCTGACTCTGTTTTCACAAGCCTCTGTATTTTTTCTCTTCCTCCCTCCAAAAAAAAAAATTTTGCCTAAATTCACTAGTCAGTTAATAATGCAAACAAGCCTCAGGGGCCACAGTGAGAGGCAGTACCTGCATCCGGCGCCTGTGGGGTAGGCAATAGAGTCACCTCAGGACCCTGAGCTGCCCTTTCTGTCTTAAGTCAGCTGCCTTTTATCTTTTTACAAAAATCTATATGTGAAGATAGTCACTTTTAAATTTTTTAAAAATTACAAATTACTAAAATTCTCCCTGGCTTTATCCTCCAAATCAGTCTCCTGTCTTTCCTGGCCATCTCAAAGTGAATCATTTGGAGTTTGCTGTGTATCATCCCAGACATGCATGTGTGTATGTGTGTGTGTGTGTGTTTTCACATATATATTATATACATGCATTTATTCACAGAAAGTATATAGTAGTTTTTGTTTAAGAAAAAAATTGACAGCAGTTTTCAAAACCTAAACATTTTACATGTTTTTAGTATCCTGACAGTGCTCTAAAATGATTCGTGATGCTTGAGCTAAGTTGTTACATTGTGTTATCCTGTGATGTGCTATATATACATGGGCATGGCATAAACTCTTACTGTGTCCTCCCAAGTCTGCTAACTTGATTTAAACTCTCAGACTACAGTAAGTGGGCATCTGGGAGGAGTGGCTAGTGGAGCACCTGCTCTTGTGGCGGGGATGGTCCCAGACACTTAACTTCCACAGCCTGGCAGAAGAGAAGCTCCATGCTCAGTTTTACAGTTGTCTAAATGAGTGTCCACAAGTGGGCCTAACCAAACTGTGAGTGACGAGGCCAGAAGAAACCTGGAGCTGTCTGGCTGAAATTTAGGCTGCCCCTGTTACTACACCAGGCTGTGGGGAATGTGGCGTTTTGTTTCCCTGTGCTTGAGACCTGGTCCTCAGGAGATTTTTTTACTTCAGGTTAAATCAGTGACCCTTCTGTACCTGCTTTTAAAAATATTTTACTACTAGGGAATCTAATCTAATAAAACACAAGCATGCAAATTGACTGTACCTTCGCTATGCCTTAAGCCACTCCCACCAGCCAATCAGAGTGATTATATGCAAATTAACCCAGCCAAGATGGCGGCCAGCAGCCACGGAGCTGGAGCGAGCAGGAGGCTTGGTTGTTCCAGTGATGGAGGAAGCCAAGCTTCCAGTCTGCCGCGGCTGGCTCTGAGCTCCACTGAAGGCAACAAAGTTTCAATTATAGAAGGTAAATAAATCCCAGAATAAAAAAAGAAAAGAAAAAAAGGAGAAGCTGGGAGCTTCCGTCGCCAGGAGGCTTGGCCAGCCTGAAAACAGCCCTCAGCCCCTCACCCAGACTGGCCAGACACCCCAGTGGGGACCCCCTACCCTAAAGGGGCTGTGACCAGCCTGAAAACAGCCATCAGCCCCTCACCCAGACTGGCCAAATCTCCATGGGGTGAGGGTCCCCACGGGGCGGGGGGCTTGACCAGCCTGCAAACAGCCATCAGCCCCTCACCCAGGCTGGCCAGGCACCCCAGTGAGGACCCCCACCCTGAAGGGGGTGTGACCAGCTGCAAACAGCCATCAGCCCCTTACCCAGGCTGGCCAGGCACCCCAGTGGGGACCCCCACCCTGAAGGGGGTGTGACCAGCCTGAAAACACCCATCAGCCCCTCACCCATGCTGGCCAGGCACCCCAGCGGGACCCCCACCCTGATCCAGGACACCCTTCAAGGCAAACCAGCCGGCCCCCACCCATGCACCAGGCCTCTATCCTATATAATAAAAGGGTAATATGCAAACTGACCCTAACAGCAGAACGACTGGGAATGACTGGTCACTATGACACACTGACCATCAGGGGGCAGACGCTCAATGCAGGAGCTGCCCTCTGGTGATCAGTGCGCTCCCACAGGGGGAGCTCTGCTCAGCCACAAGCCAGGCTGACGGCTGCCAGTATAGCAGTGGTGGTGGGAGCCTCTCCCGCCTCCTCAGCAGCACTAAGGATGTCTGACTGCAGCTTAGGCCTGCTCCCTGCTGGCAAGTGGACATCCCCCAAGGGCTCCCAGGCTGCCAGAGGGATGTCTGATTGCCAGCTTAGGCCCAATCCCCCGGGGAGCGGGCCTAAGCCAGCAAGTGGTCATCCCCCAAGGGGTCCCAGACTGCGAGAGGGCACAGGCCAAGCTGAGGGACCCTCCCCCCCAGTGCACAAATTTTTGTGCACCGGGCCTCTAGTATAGTCAATAATAATGTAATTATTATGTATGGTGTCAGGTGAGTACTAGACTTATGGGGTGATCACTTTGTAAGGTATATAATTTGAAATCACTGTGTTATACACCTGAAAGTAATATAATATTGTGCGTCAACTATAATTGAAGAACAGCTTTTAAAAATATATTTTACTAGATTTGAAAACATTGAGGTCTTGTTAATTTAGTGACCCACCTCTCCCCTCTTCCCACCCCCTACACACACCCCTTCCTAAATTAGATTCAGTCACACCACAATCTGGAGCTGTCAGATCTGGGTTTAAGGCCTACCCAACAGTGTCCCTTATTGGGGTCCTTGATTAAGTCTCCATCCCTTCCTGAACTTGTGGACATTTTAGTAAATTACTTATTTTCAAGGGAATTGAACAGAAGAAGCTTAGATTGCCATTCCTGGTGTCCCTAAGGACAAAAGGCACAGTGATAATGCACAGATTTCTCCCTTTGTTTTATCCTTAGTTAAGAGAGAGAATGCCAGTAGAAACCTGAAGTGACTATCCAGTGAGTGAGGGTTTCTTTGTAAAACAAATAAATTCAAAAGTTTTTTTTCTTTGCAAATGAAGTCACAAGTGACATATTGGAAAAGTAAGAAGTAACCATCTTAAACAGAGGTTAACTTAAATTTACACTTTAAGCCACAGTTCAACTTATGATGTTCTGAAATTTTTTACTTCCTCTCTCCCTACTTCCTAAGCCCTTCTTTCTTATTTTATCTCGTTTATTTTCCAGGTGAGGCCTTCAGGTATTGAAACTGACCTTTTCTAAAACATGTGAACTCTCTTATTCAAATAGTGCAATGTCAGTGGTTATGAGTCCTCCATTTTCATTAAGTTTTGTGCATTCATTAAATGCATATTAATCTTGAATTTTTGCATTTCTTATATGAGTTGCAATTATAGGTATCTAATTAAATGAATATAGATTGTCCTGCCTACATGGGTTAGAAAAGTATATTTGGGGGGAGTACATGTGTGTGCATGTTGTGTTTATGTGAAGCCAGAAAGCAACTTATAAAAACCAGTTCAGTCTGTAGTCTTATTTAGTATAATTGATGGGCTTCAGCATTGTTTATTTGAGCCTTTTCTCTATCTAAAAAAAGAAAAAAAAGAAAAAGGAAAGTCTTTAAGTGGAATATAAGATAGATTTGGAGTCCCTAAAATAATTTTTACACTGTACTTCACGTTTAAATGTTAAAAACAATAATAAAGAGAAATTTAAGAAGCATGTTCAGTAAAGCGTTCTTTGGCAGGAAACAGGAACTTACCAGCCTAATAGCTTTAACTGTGGCATCCATAGTAACTACAACATGCCGCCTGAGTAAATATTTATACAGCTCAGTGTGTGTGGAACTGAGGCGGGCAGCCCAAGAGCTGATCAGCTCAGTGTCTGCCATCTTGCAAAAGTCTGCTGCACCAAGCCTGGCTGTCACTCATTTCTTCCAGTTTTTTATGGTTGTTTGAGAAGAGCAGATTACTGAGGGCACTTTGGTACTCCCAGTCTTCAGCAGGATGGACGCCCAAAGGAGAATGCTTGGACGAGTTTGTCATTAGCACCCAGGAACCTTCCTAATCTTCAAAGCTCCTTGCAAGTGTTCATTAACCGTCCTCTTTCCTATGAGTTGCAAACAGGTATTGTTAGTCCCCTTTTTACAGTTGTGGAAACCAAAGCAGAGAGGCTCCCGACTTGCCTGAGGTCCCAGGAGGAATTGGTGACTGAGAGCAAGCGAGCACTGGGTTTTCTGACTCAGGCTGTGGGCTCACACCTCTGAGCGTGAGCACGCACCAGCTGCTCCTGCAGGTTCCTTTATCACAGAGATCTAGCCACGCAGTACTTTGTGCTCTCGGTTTATACAGCCGTGTAGAGTGCAGTGCAGCTGAAACCAGGCTAGTTGATCTTATGGTGTCATCTAGAACAACAAGAGATGCAGATTCTGGGTCACGAAGGTAAGGCTGTACCTTGGGGGTTCGTGGTTGTGGATGAAATTAACTCAACTGAGCCTTACATTGTCTAGCAACCCAAAGGGCCCCCTTGCCCCTTAGCGTAGCCCAGCAGCTCTGAAGACACACGGCCCTCATGACAGTGTTGCACTTGGGTTAAGGATTTTGGACATCTTGAGGGAGTCATGTTGAAGTTGCATTTTCAACATAGCCAAGGAGAGTATTTCAGTGCTAAACATAACCTGGCTGCTACTAAAGGTTCCTCATGAGTAATCTCAGTTTGGTTAGATATATTGCTCTGTTGGTGTGAGGCAGTAGAGAGCTCTTGGGGAGCCAGGGAGAGAGGCATTCTTTATCTAAAAACTGGCTGTTTTAAGAGAGGCATTTGTCCAAGGGGAGCCGGTACTAAACAGAACTATTTCTTGATGCTGTATACAATTGAAGGATTGTTTACACTGTAGTAAAAAAAGGTCTATGATCCTATTTCTGATTTACATAAAGCTTTACAAATGTTCCCCTTCCTCATTCTTTGCTTCTGGGCACTCAGCATGTGTGCTCTTGCTGATTTAAGCCCTTTTTGGTATAGTATCCCTACACTCTTTGTTGTGCCAGATAAGGTCAAAATTAAGACCCAAAATTTTTAGTTAAGCTGGTATGACTAAGTGGTTAGAGCGTCAGCCCTCAGACTGAAGAGTCCCAGGTTCCATTCCGGTCAAGGGCATGTACATAAGTTGTAGGCTCAATCCCCGGCCCCACTCGGGGAGCATGCCGGAGGCAACCAATCAATATGTCTCTCTTACATTAATATTTCTCTCTCTGTCTCTCCCCCACCCTTCCACTCCCTCTAAAAATCAATGGGAAAAATATCCTCGGGTGAGGATTAACAAAAAAACACACAAAAACAAAAAATTTAGTTAACTGAATTCATCCAAAAGGCAGGAAAACTTTGTGGAATATACTGAACATAGAAAGGAGAACACAGTTTAGCTTTGACCTTCTGCCTTACAAAAGCCACCGAAAGCTTTGTTTCATTCCTTTAACACATATTTAGAAGTCACTGCCTTGGACGTTGGCTGTGTTCAGCACTGAGCATCTGTGCCATCACAGACACTCCTGCCTCACAAGGCACAGGGGTGACAGCAGCGTGTGGGCAGGGGTGGGGCCTCCCAGGAGTCCCACTCAATCAGCTCAGTGGTGGGTCACCTCAGTGGTGGTCCCAGAG
This sequence comes from Myotis yumanensis, assembly GCF_028538775.1. Lineage (NCBI taxonomy): Eukaryota > Metazoa > Chordata > Mammalia > Chiroptera > Vespertilionidae > Myotis > Myotis yumanensis. The sequence goes on from NW_027223752.1 coordinate 8,313,786, forward strand.
AGCAGTTGGGGACAGGGGTGACTCACTCAGCAGGCTGGGGAGTGTGTAGTGTGGGTGTGGCAAGAAGAAACCCTGGAAAAGGGTTTATGTTGAGTAAACGATGACTCTTTATGGACCTGCAGCGTCAGGGAGCGACTGAGTGGAGCGGGTGGGGTGGGGGTGCAGAGTGGGGACATCTGGCCACCTTTGTCACTACAGGGGCTGGAGGGACATGTGTTAAGGTTCTAAGTGAAACAAGACAAAAAAGAAATTAAAAGTGATCCCTGAGGTGGTGGGGTGGCGGGTTTTCACTGCGTGTGTATTTGGCCGGTGAACATATTTTCTATTCAAGAAATTAAATAAGAAGGGAGAGCACTCAAAGTCAGAGGCATGACCTGATGGCTGGTCCTCAGTCAGAGCCACGGGCTGCTCTCTCTGCACCTTTGAATTATCGCTGTGCTTCCAGTCAGTTGACTGGCTAGAACACAGCATCGAAAGGCCGAGAGCTTGGGCTTGGATGTGAGACCTGGCCAAAGGTGAGCTCTGCCCCTTCTTACCCAGCACTGGCTCCCGCTCCTGCCCGGCCTGGTCAGGTGTTGCCTTCATTTAGGAGGGCGCCATACGCAGATGCAAGGGGACGGAGCAAGGCAGTCACCCCATCACATTCTACTCAGGGCCTCACTCAGATGGGTATCATTCTGGTGAAGCTGACCTGTCATTGTGTGTCATTTAGTCGAATGAACCAGTTTTGCTGTATTTCAGACATTGTCACTCTACAGCAAGCATGTCAAACTCACGGCCTGCCAGCTACCAGTTTGACATGCTTGCTTTACAGTCAGCCCTGTCCCTTTCTTATCTGTGAATTAAGGCTGTGAAAACCAGGTCTGCTGAAAACCAGAAAGTAGAGTGTCATCTTCAAGAGCCGAAAGGGTTTTCACATGTTTCTGGGGCAGGAAGGGAATTTAAAAAGAAAGTTGGTGAGGTTAGGGCCTAATTGATTTGTTTTCCTGGTGGCACAAGAGGGGAGGCCTGTGCAGAAAATTGAGGAGGGAGGTGAGGTGGGAAGTGTGGAAAACGAAGAGGGAGCTGACCAAAGACTGGGGAGTGTGGAGTGGCCTGAAGGGCAAGATCAAGGGTGGCGATCGGGACATCGTCACAGCTAAGTCTTCAGGGTGAGGCAAAAGTAGTTTACAGTTGTTTGTATAGAAAATGGTACAATAATTAATACTAATACAAGAATAAACTGTTTCATGTACTCACTACAGCTGTAAACCTACTTTTGCCCCACCCTGAATCTTGATGCCAGTCCCTTATAGATAAGCATAGAAAATATTTTCTCCAATCTGTGGGTTGGCTTTCACTTTCTTGATGGTATCATTTGCAGCACAAATGTTTTTAATTTGGATGAAGTCCAAGTTATCTAGTTTATCTTTTGTTGCTGTGTTTTTAGTGTCATATCTAAGAAACCATTGCCTAATCCAAAGTTTGCTCTTATGTTTTCTTTCAAGAGTTTTATAATCTTAGCTTTCATATTTGCTCTTCAATCCATCTTGAGTTAATTTTTGTATATGGTGTTAGGGAAAGGTCCAAGTTCATTCTTTTGCATGTGGATATCCAGTTTTCCCAGCACCGTTTGTTGAAAAGACTCTTCTTTCCCCAGTGGATGGACTTAGCACGCTTCTGGAAAATCAGTAGATCATAAATGTGTGGGTTTATTTCTGGACTCTCTGCTATTCCTCAGTCTGTATGTCTGCACCAGTCTTGATTACTGTAGCTTGGTCAGAACTTTTAAAACCAGGCAGTGTGAATCCTCCAGCTTTGTTCTTCATTTTCCAAATTGTTTTGGTGTTCGCTTCCCTGGCATTTCCATGTGAATTTTAGGGCCAGTTTGTCAGCACTCCTGGCCTCTTTCTGGAGTCCCGTATGCACTCAGAGTGGGTAGATGGGGACATTGTGGCCCAGAGGCTCTGACTGAGAGGAGAACCCTTCCTGTAGGGAGTCGGGGCCTTGGCCCTTTGTGGTCTGTTAAGAACCCCCAGAACCTGTGTTTCTGAAATCTCAGGATTTGTCATTAAAAGTGAATTGAGCCCTGGCCAGTTTTGCTCAGTTGTTAGAGCGCCAGCGTGAGCACCGAAGGATCGTGGGTGCCATTCCTGGTCAAGGGCATGTACCTTGGTTGCAGGATTGATCCTTGGGCCCAGTTGGAGCAAGTGCAGGAGGCAACTGATTGATGTATCTCTCTCACATCAGTGTTTCTCTCTCTCTCCCCACCTCTTCCCTACCTTTCACTATATTTGAAAATCAATGGAAAAAAATATCTTTTGGTAAGGATTTTTTTTAAAGCGAATTGAATTTTGCATTCTATTTCATAACTATTATAGTTTAATGTAAAAATACTTAACATGATTGAACTGCATTGTAAAACTAGTATTCTAGGAAGTGTATCACGTTTACCCTATGGCTTTATGTAACCCCCAGATGCATGTCCTAATTTAAAATGCCCAGCTGGGGAAACCTACCTCTGAGAGCTCTTGTCCTTGTAAAAGTGGGTTCTTTGACCATTGCCATCTTGCCTCTCCAACCCCCAGGCACACACATCCATACCGACAAGTAGTAAGTCCTGACTCACACACAGATGTTGGTATCTCTAGTGAAGCTGCTATCCTTTCTGTGGACTCAAGATAGGCTTAGATCCTGTCAGGCTTGTCCATCAAAAAGATTTCATTCTTATGGGATAAAGTCCATTTTGTTTCAAAGTTATCTTTTTTGGAAAATCAAAGTTCTTGGCCAGGGAGCACACATACTTAGCTTATGTAGGTGCAGGTGGACCAAAGGTGGTCCAGGATCAGAGATCCCCAAACACCTGTGTGCTCTGAGGCAGTGCTTTTACCCATCCACAGCAAAAGTAGAGGTGATGTAGTGTGAGTTTTTCACAAAGCTAAATTTACTTTGTATATAGGACTACTCTTTATTCTAAGATTGTCCTTTTTAGTATTAAAATATCCTTTCTTTGTGTGTTTTTTAATGTTTTTATTTGTTAGGGTGGTAAACCAATGTCCATCTTTAAGATTCTTTATAAAATTTTACTATCTGTGAAATCCTAACTCCAAAACAAAATTTTAAACCACAAATACCAAATTTTTACCTTGTTTACATTTGGAATTACCACATAATATTTCAGATCTCTTATATAACTTAAAAGCCCATTTTTTATTCCTTTTATATGAAATGTCCAAGATGGGCTAATTCATGGAGACAGAAAGCAGATTAGAGGTGCCAGGGCCTGAGGGGAGGGGAAGATGGGGAGTGATTACTTACAGGGTACAGGGTGTTATTCTGGGATAAAGAAAAAGTTTTGAAACTAGAGAGAGGTGGTGGTTACACAACATTGTGAATGCATTAAGTGCCACTGAATTGTGCACTTAAAATGATTTATTGTGTATTATGTGAATTTCACCTTTTTTTTCAAGCCCACTCTATTCACTAGTATAATTATTTATACTAGTATAAATGGAGTGGGAGGGGGAGTGTTTTATTCAGGTTATATAAATCCAGGTGAGCACACGATACATGCTTATATACACACATATACACATGCTACACATACATTATTCACTTGTATCTCAAAGCATAACCATTAGAAGCTATTAGGTAGACAGACTTTCTCCTTTGGAATAGCAGGAAGGTTTGTTTTAACATTCTACTGAGACTCAAAGATTTCCCTGTTCTCAACCTCAGAAACAATACACATCCACCAACATTTTCCAGCCTCTCACACTGGAAAGTTGAAGTTTTGAAATCACCTTTTGAAATCTGTAGTTTCTCTTCCCACTCTGTAGTGGATCTGTTCTCCTTGTTTACTGGGACGCTGGCCACCAAGCTGAGGGCAGGGAGCCAGCCAGCTCTGTTCTGTAAATGCTGAAAGGCAGCGTGAGCTCTTTCCTCCCCTCCCCCAAAAAAGAAAGGAAGGGAAAAGAAAAAGACCCTGCATTATGTGTGAGTAAAATCTTTATTATGAATTCTGGGGGCAGCATTTTTTAGACTTTCTCTCCCTGCTGCGTCCGGAAGGAACCCATAAAGGGGAAATGCTGGGTTAGGGCCCCACCTGGACTTGGGGTTCAGGACCGATCTAAACATTCATTACTGTTCAGGTTTCTGGTTTCCTAAAATAATTGAGCTTGTCACCTTAACTTCACCTAAAATACTGATTGTGCTTTACTTTCCGTAGAACGTTAAGATCTCATAATATTTCATAAAGTTGGAATTTTTTCAAGAAAGATGATTTTTTTTTCAATTAACTTGGATTGCATTTGTAAATGTGTTATGTGTTGTCTCTGTTCAGATGGTTTTCTGTGTACGGACCCTAGTCACAGGACAGTCTGCGTACCCTGGTCACACAGGGATGAATTCAGACACACAGCTTCGCATATCGGCAATTCCTGGCCCCCAAGTCCCATCCCATCACCTTTAACTGCGCCTTCAAATTGCATTTCCTCAGGGGCAAGCAGTTCGGTCCTACTTTTGTTGTTGTTTTCCTTTTTGCAGGATTGAAATTGTGCTCCTAGAAACCGAACACTGGTTTAGTGTCCATAGTGATAAACAAGAAAAGTTTTCTGAAGTTGTCTCTTCAGTCCCCTGCTGCCACAGCTGGTTGCTTGGCATTCTTGCCTCATAAGAGCTGGAACTGAAATTAGGACATGCATGGTATTATCTGAACCTCAGAATCTGCGAGTAATAATTTTGTAAAGAACGCATCTGCGTTTTCAGGCCTGTCATTGAGAAGATCTTAGTTAGATATATTTATGACAGAGAAGCACTGAAGTATAATTCCTAACAATGCCATAGTGTTCTCCCAGTGTTCTTTTTTCAAAAACATATTTTTATTGATTTCAGAGAGGAAGGGAGAGGGAGAGAGAAATAGAAACATCAGTGATGAGAGAGAATCATTGATCGGCTGCCTCCTGCAAGCCCCACACTGGGGATGGAGCCCGCAACCCAGGCATGTGCCCTGCCTGAGAATCAAACCATGATCTCCTGGTTCATAAGTGGACACTCAGCCACTGAGCCATGCCGGCCGCACTCTCCTACTGGTTCTTGAAGATTCGTTGTGCTTAGTCCATAGGAGAGAGAATTTCCAAATCCAGAGCCCAGGTCGCTGTTACAGCTCATATTCACAACCCCTGAAACACGTATTTCAATGCTGTCTTCAGTTATCACAGGGGAATTGCACCGACCTCTAACTTGACACTGCTCTCACCAGAACCAAAGGCAAGTCCTCAGTTGTGGCTTGAAGGTTCTGACCCGATTTGGCCCTGCTTTGAGGCTGACCCGGGTCAGTGGAAGTTGGAGCAACAGAATGTTGCCCCAGCTGGGGTTCCTGATGGGGTGTGTCTGGAAGGGACCTGGCAGCAGTATGTCCAATAAGGTGGATCATTCTAGCAAAGGTACTTAGTGAAAATTCAGCGTATTGTGTTATTCTGTTAAACACACGATTTCTGTTAGGTTGGCTGAAATGATAGGTACTTGAGTTTAAAGGTGTAAAAGAAAAATTCAAGAACATAAAGTAAAAAATACAAATATAAGTCAGAAAGCCTATCCTCAGGAAGTTTGCAACCCAAGTGACTAGAAGGACATAAATATCAATAGTGGAAAGTCAGATGGGACCAACTAGAGGAGCAAGAGGATGGAGAAATGCTAAGTGTCCCTGCAGGATTGGGCGTCAGAGGACCAGGCAGGACAAACGGCGTGGACGGACAGGGTTCCAGTAGTGTGGTGCATTGAGCCCTTGTTTAAATGTGTTTGTTCCACGCATGTTTCTGAGCACTTGGTGTCTGATAGCTGTCACACAGGTGAAAAGTGTGAGGCCCACAATCCATGTGCGGAGAATGTGTGTGAGCAGGAGAAGCAGCTTGTGCCAGGGTGTCAGCCGAGCCCGAGGAGGGCGCCATGCTCAGCTCCGCTCTGGGGGACGAAGTGCTGCTTCTTGTTTGTTTGTTTGTTTCACCACAATTGAAATACAGTTCTTGTTGGCACCTATGATGTCTTACTGTTTAACACATGCTAGGCGTTTATAAAGGACATTATTTATATCTTGGCTACTTCCACAAAAGAATTTTGATATGGCCTAAAATGTTAGAATATATGCAACATATATTAAAAGAGAAAAGCTTACTAAAAACTAGTTTGGAGGGCCAGTTGGAGTTTCAACACAGTTTCAGAAAAAGTGTATGCTGCTCATGGGCCAGTGGACACAGCATCTTCTTGGCTCCCTTCTAGTTTGTGATGCTAAAACCATTGCGCAAAGGAAGATGCTCACCTCCTGTGTGACTTGAGATGGGACATGCTACCTATCGCTGTACGTTCTTTATATAAGTAAAAGAATGAGCCTGTTAAAATTCAGTTTAATTTGTCCAAAGATACTCTTAAATTAGCAGCAATATTACAATGTAAATATGAAGGCAAAACTGAAAAGAATTAATTGATAGCCTGAGATTGGTGGAGAGATTCCTACACTGGGTTTCTAAACAGTTTCATTTTATAGAACCAAAGACTGGCCAGGGGATCAGCAGAGACTGAGAGGAATTATCTGTCTGGCTGTCCTCTCAGTCAGAGAAACAGAATGTACAATAAGGGTAGGATGATCTTGATCCTCTTTTAGGACAGGCGATGAAGACTCCGGATCCTGCACTGTGTTGACTGGTAATCAACAGAGAAATCTACGAATTAGGGGAATTAGGGGTTCTTGTTCTTTATTCCGTGGGTGGCCCCAGATTCCCAAGCATGGGAGATGCACCCCACCAGGGGTACAGGAGATGATTTAGTGATCAGAGTTGAACATTGTTTTAATATTTTTCTATTGATGAATATAAAGTATATAATTAGCAAATCAAAATCATGATTTCTTGGATCACTATTGCTTAGGTCAGAGCTTAGTAAAAAGTGTGTTCATTTAAAGAAAAACACCAAGTAAATAATAGCACAACTGGTCACAGTTGTGGTAAAAATCGAGAAGCCATTGGTGTATGCCTAGTGTGGGGAGCCCTGCCCCCCCCTCCCCCGCCTCCCGTTCACTCCTTGAAGACTGTTCTGAAGAGCCTCTCCAGTCTCGAATTTGGTTCCAAGCACAGGAGCACTGCAGCTGCACTTGGAGGCTGACAGCCAGGATCCTGGCAGCCTGGGGGAGGGGCACTGGCAGCGCAACTCACAGCTCCCTCCCTCTTTGTGGCCTCTATCCCTGCCCCTCCACCTCCTGGCGATTCATTCCCCTGGTAATTTCTCTGCCTGTCTCTTCACTTCTGCTCCATGGTATTATGGCTGGTGCCAGTTACTTTAATCTGCTGAATACCTGCTTCCTCATTTGCAAAATGGGAATAATAATTCTCCCCATGGAATAGTTGTGTGTTTTTAATGAGATGAATGTGAGAGAACTTGGCACAGAATCTGGAACACACTAAAATCCATAATGTTAGCAGTGACAATGGATGATTTGATCTGCTTGATTCTTCCCATGTTTCCAAATTCAGATTCCAGTTAGTGAAAACTGATGGTTGATAGCTTCAGTTTTCAGGAGAAAAGCTTCAATTTGGCCAAAACATTGCCCTCTAATCAAGTTGTTTGTTTACTCTTGGCCCAACCTGCCTGGTAGGGAGGTCCAGGTGGTGCAAAAACCTGCAGCTGGGCCTGCTCCTGTGCGCAAAGTGGGCACCACTGCTAACTGGCTAGTGTTGGGGCTCTCGTGAGCAATGGCAGGGAGGGGGACTCCTGCTCCAAGGCAGCCTCCACCCTTCTGGTGTGAGCAGTCTTGGCCAGCTTGGTCTGTTGGAGCAGATGTTTCAAGGAGATGGGTTACTGAAGGTCAGCTAGTAGATTCCTAGACTCAGAAAGTTTTGCACAAGTTGTTACGGGATCACCAAGTTGCCTAAAACAACTGATTTAATTATGTGGTTTATTAATTCTTCAGAAACTACCACAGTGGTAACCCACTGTGCTTAATTTTGCATTCATTCTTGGCTCTGATCACCCAGCCCCAAAGCCCCCTCCTCCCTTACTTACATTTGGAGAGGACACAGTGTGATGGAGTGGGAGGACCTGAGTTTGAGCTCTGTCTCTCCCAACTATTGTCAAGTGAAGTAACTATTCCAAAACGGAGTTTTCTCATGGGCTTGTGAGGAGGATCAGGCAGCATGATGTTTGTAAACAAGCTGTCTAAAGCATTGAAGTACTACAAGTGGTTTTCTTTCAAATTTCCTAATACAGCTGGGAGTGCTTTGGCTTAACTTCTGTCTTCATTGATTCCAGAGTTTGAATGGTCTAGTCCTCTGATTAACCAAGTGGTGCAATCAGGGCAGTTATGTCACACATGAGGCTAGAAGCAGTGACAGCGATACTGAGGCCAGTTTCAGGAAGAAGACGTCTTTTAGATCTATACAAAAAACAGTCTTCACAGAAAAAGGAGATGAAGAAAGATTATGACATGAAATGATCCTGATAAGGCATCTAGGTGTAGCTGTTGACGTCTGCGGCCACCAGTAATTTAACCTGGAGAGGTATTTTCCTCTGTGGTTCAGGCGACAGTTCCAGGACACCTGGCTCAAGGGAAACACTCTTCCCAGACTCTTGTAGGTGAAACGTCAGTCCTGGCATCCGAGTCCCTTCAATTATGAGGTCATATAATGGCTGCTTACCCTCACAGGCTGTCAGGTTGCTTCGAGCATTTGTGCAAAGGATTTATGCATAAGATGCTAATTTGGTTTATCAGGAGTCTGAATGGGGATTAGAGGAGTGAATCTTGATTGTATGCTGGGAAAATCAGAAATTAACACTCCAGTAGACTGCCACTAGCCTTTCCTCTTTCAGGGTGACTAGGCCAAAAAGCTCTGAGAAAAAGTCCTCAAAAATCTTGGAGATTCACTTTCTTAAATTCAGCTTCTGTGAGCACGTGATAAAAAAGCCTCAGAGAGCCCTGGCCGGTTTGGCTTGGTGGATAGAGTGTTGGCCTGCGGACTGAAGGGTCCCAGGTTCGATTCCGGTCAAGGGCACATGCCTGGGTTGCAGGCTCGATCCCCGAGGGCTTGCAGGAGGCAGCCGATCAGTGATTCTCTCTCATCATTGATGTTTCTGTCTCTCTCTCCCTCTTCCTTCCTCTCTGAAATCAATAAAAATATATTTTTTAAAAAGCCTCAGAGAAAGGTTAGGTCTGGCAGGAGCTTCTGTTTTGCTTCCCTTTCTTGCCAGATTCCTGGAGAAGCGTGTTGCTCTCAGGAGTGTGTTCGACCATGTGAGCAGTGAGGAAAACATGGCCTTTGTCCTTTAGGCTTGGGAATCTCTGATACCACCTGCTGATGGCCTGGATCTTTTCCTTACAGTCCAGGGACCATGGCTCTTTGGCTGGGACCATTGAAGGGAGACTGCCTGGCACATGCAGGAATAGCGGTGTTCTTAGCCCTTAAGACCAAAATCAGCTTCTAGAATCTCACACACGTTCATAGCTAGTTTTTGTGACGTTCAGTCCTTACTGTAAACTAGTGCCCCGGTGCTCGGATTTGTGCACATTAAAATAAAATTAATTAGAAGGTGGCCAGCGGGGTGGGACTGGACAAGACAGGCTGGACATAGCCTGGAGCCAACCTCCCATGGCCCCTCCCGGCCGGCTGCACCTGGGGCAGGGCTGTGGCTCAAAGGGTATCTGTAGAGTGGGCGGGGTCCTTCCAGCAGGTGGGGTCCCTCAGCCTGGCCTGCGGGGATCGGGCAGAAACTGGCTCTCCAACATCCCCCGAGGGGTCCCAGATTGCAAGAGGACGGTTCTCAGGTGATGCACCTCAGGTGACGCACCTCGGAATCGGGCTCCCTCCTCTCTGATTCTGGGGTGTGTCACCCAAGAACCGCCACTGCCAAGTCACCGCAGCTTGGCAGCTCCTGTGTTGAGCGTCTGCCCCCTGGTAATCAATGTGTATCATACCTATCAGACAGTCGGACACTTAGCCTTTTATATAGATAGATAGATGACTCATTCTGCAATTTGGAAATTTATATCTCAAGGATCTGAAGATCTTTTCAAAATGCTATGTAAACTGAATAAATTTATTTAAATATAATATCTAATGAAATATTAAATATATTTTTTTTAAGCTAGCAAAATTTAAGGATTACTTCCATAGATTTAAGTTAGGTTTATCCTTATATGTGCAAATATGTAACACTATATGTAACAAATTGAATAAATGTGGTTCAGACTTTGGCCTTAAATCCTAAAATGAAGTGGGTAATATGCACAAGGGCATTAAAAAGAATATAGAATAAATATGGAAATGAAAAAGGAAATATGTTAAGCATGTTAACCTGAAAATAAAAGGCCTTTCATAGTGAGAGGCAACAAATATTTATTTGAGATCACGAAGTATAGCTTTTCCTAACACACTGACTTAGGCAGAAGGCCAAATAGTGTTCTGATGAGGAGACAAAGGCAAAGGGAGGGAAAACAATTACATCCATAGAAGAAGGCATTTCTATTGGTGCAGATAAAGCTAACACAGTGATGCTAATTCTAAACAATTTAATTTTCTGTCCAGTTCTCATCAGTCCAGTAGTTGTAATATCTTTGCAAATGGTTCTTTGGGGCACAAAGTTGTCTTGGCCCAGTGCAAAGGTTATTTTGCCTGCTTTAACATCCTTCTGGTGTGGCAGCTCCGGCTCCATGTTAAAGTGGCCCCGTGGGCAAAAGAAAAGCAGAGGCCAAGACCTTCATTCTGGGCAAAGGTGAATTCAAGGCAGAAAAGATTCAGGCAGTCAGGAGTGCTTCCTCACACTAAAGCACAGTCCACAGGATGACAAAACCACCATGAACATACGTGGCCTACTGATTGAATGGCAAGAGCTGGAGGGACACAGTCCCTGAGGCCAGGGGTGGAGGGAGACATGCCCACTCCCAGAGCGGATGGTAACCAGGAGTTACTAAGTGAAATGGGGGACTTCCCAAAACAGGTGCTCACCAGGGTTTTAACATACAATCGTTCACAGAGAAAGACTGCAGTTTCTCAAAATTTGAAATGAGTGGAAACCATATTCTCTCATGTAATGCAGTAAAAGTAGGAATGAATGCAGAAGTAGAAGCAGGCCTGCTGGTGGGTGCTGGGCTGCCTGGCTGGAGCTTCACAGGCATGACCCTGCTGGTTCCTCTTTATCTTCCATGTTTCAACCAGACCCATCTTCAAGGACAGGCCCCTAGCCCCATCCAACCCATCACTAGGATTTCTTCTTCCCTGAAATTGTTTTTTTGGTGTTTTGGTTTTGTTTTTACTTGCTTGTCTCCCCCAACTTGAGTGTACCCTCCATGAAGGCAGGGACCTTTCCTGTTGGGTTGAAAACTTTATCCTCAAAGTCTAGATCACTGCCTGGCCCTCAGTAGACTGAACAATGTCGTCAGATGAACAACAGTTAGTAATAGGAACATTATGCTGCAGGGACCGTCCTATGCACTTACACTGTTACCATAGCTACTCCTTACGTTCACTCCAGAGGAGGCATGGCCAGTGTCCCCATTGTCCCATGTGGAGTCGAAGCCTAAACAGCCAACTACTCACAAAGTGACAGCAGGTGAGCCAGAGGACTGAGGTCTGAGCAGGGCTGCCTGACATGGGCTGTGCTCTCAGATCCCAGGCCAGCCCTGTCTCCGTGAGTGACTGTGAGTTAAGGTGGCGTCTTACAAAGGTAACATGTAAAGATAGTTATTAAATAAGGATGAGAAGAAATCATCTAAACACTTTTTTAAAAAGATAGAAAAGGACCAAAATAAGTTAAAGGATTTCTGTATTCTATAAAGGCAGAGGAGAAATAAATGAATTAGGAAACTGAAAACAAAAATGGATAAAACCAAAGAGCCAGTTTGGAAGAGGGTGGGTGGTGGAGGAAGGGCAAAGGCAGGCACAGAAGCCCGTGGTGGAAGTCACCGCACAGCGTGTCACAGTTCAAAGGAAAGATGGAAGGGAACATCTCCATAGATCTGAAGGTAGCGTTTGGTAAAATTCAACGTCCATTTCTTAATTTTGAGGTATGATTGTTTTTAACTTTTTGAAATAATTTCAAATGTATGGAAAGTTGTTGAAAAGTACAAAAAAGCTTTATCAAGTTTCATCCATTTGTCAGTGTTCTGCCACATTGATCCCAAATGGGACACTGGGGACGCTGGCCATGCCTCCTCCTGCCACATTGTCGTTCTGCTCACGTACAGATCTACCTTCAGGGAGATTGGGGGTCCAAGCAGCCCCTTCAGCCTTCAAGGGCCCTCGGTTCCTTTCTGCCTCAAGAAGGGCGGGGTGACCCCAGGGCTCACCCCCTTGGTTTCTATTGTATTTTCTTCTTGAACCTATGAATCCTCACTATTTTGTGAACTTATTGGTGCCTTTAAACACATTGTTTTAAAAATATTTTCTCAAGTTTTTCTCGCTGAGAGGAGAGAGACCTTATTAGCCTTTGTAGTCATGGGGAGGGGATGGAAGCCAAGAGGTCTGCGGAGGATGGCTGTTAAGGACCTTTCCCCCAGTCTGCTGTCCGCCCCCCTGCAGCCTGCTTTGTGGGGCCTGTGGCCATTCTTACCAGGGCCATTGGGGCCTCACCAGTGTGTTCCAGGTTGCTTCCCCACCACCCACAGCCATACCGTGTCCTGTACCCCTCTCCCTGCTGACCAGCCAGCCTCCCTCCCCCACCTGCTCTCCGGCGAGCAGTCCCATTGCCTGGAAAGTGTGAGCCCTTCAGCGTTCACTGTCCTTTTTAGTGAGGTTTTAGATGGGAGTAGTACAACTAGATAAGTGTGTTCCATCTTCCACCTGTAATTACAAATTAAAGCATTATTTGTAACCTTTTTTAAAAGAACACTGAAAAAACTAGTTTGACTTGTTAAATTATAGCACACATATACAGTGAAATTCCAAACAACGTTGGATGATGTTGGTCTAGTTATTGATCTATGGGACATTCTTGAAGCAGTTGAGGAAGGCAAAAATGGGGCGTTAGGAAGCCTGATGCCCAATAGCTTGACACAATTCAGCATGTGGTGGATGTGGAGACCAGGTAGGCGTTCGTCAGTGGGCAACAGCCCTTCTCTGCATTTCCCTTTCTTTGTTGTTTGGATATTTTTTATCCTCACCCGAGGATATGTTTATTAATTTTAGAGAAAGAGGAAGAGGGGAGAGAGAAAGAGGAAGGGAGGGAGGGAGGCGGGGGGGGGGAGGGAGGGAGGGAGAGAGAAACATCGATCATTTGCCTCTGATATGCTTCCCGACCAGGATCGAACCCGCAGTCTTTTGATGTATGAGACAACACTCTAACCAACTGTTTAGATTTTTTTTTTTAATTTCACAGTGAACATGTATCATTTTTCTGAAAACAAAATTCTTCAAAAATATGTAATACATGTGAATATATCATATATTAGCAATTAAGTTCCAGTTTTATTGAAAGTCCAGTTATCAACCATATGCAAAGAGAAAGATAGGTTTATGCCCTTGGCTTTTTATGTTTCCCGCTGTGTTACCCACTATCAGTTCCTGTCCTGGATTTAAAAAAGAAAAATCACACGGTTCTTGCCCTGTTCCTGTCTGGAGACCCTGCTGTGTTTTTATCCTGACTGCTGCTGGCACTCTGGTCTCTGAGGAGCTCCTTCAATCTCCTGGAGACTGAGGCCCAGAAATCTCAAGGAGCTGGGCACAACTGGGTCACCACAGTGTCTCCTGCACCCTGGTCTGCTGGCCATTTTCCAGTTTTATTGATCTTCTTATCCTGTTAGCTTCTAGCCCTATTCTTCCCCCCCCCCCCCCCCCCCCCGCCCAAAAAAAAAAGCTCCACTATAATCCTTTTATTAACCTATCAAACTTGAAGGATATTTTTCCATTCAGATCTAGTTATGCCACAAATGGATAGAATGGAAATGTCTGTGAACTGGCAAAGGATTGGCTCCTCGGTGACCTAGCAGACACGTGTGCTATAATTGGATTTGGTTCGCTCAGTCTCTTTCACCACGTTTAAGTAGCTGCCCTCGTGCTGCACCGCTCTAGAACCAGAAGAGCAAAGCGGGTGCCTATGCTCTGTGCCGACACAGCCACATAATTGAGTTACGCACAGCCAGACACTGCCAAATCAAGAGCCCACCTTTCGTTAGGGACAAGTTTAGTGGCTGAGTACAGTGCATTGGTGGCCTGTGTGGAAATGCCTAGGGAGGACAGATGGCGTTGCCTCCATAATGAACATTTTTTTAAGGACAGAGCATAAACAGTATTGAGTGATAGAAGCTAAGAAGTCTCCTGATGTGCAGAAGCAAAAACCTGTAGTGTTTACTGCAGACATATTCTATCTGAGACATTGCTCTGAGCACAGCACATTTGTTAATTCACAGGAACCCACTAGGGACCGAGAATCCATTTTCCAATTGAGGAAACAGGCCCCAAAAAAGTAAAGTACCATGCCCATGGTCACCAGAATAGTAACAAGTGGAGCTGGGATTCCAACCCAGGTATCCCCACATTCCCACCCAAGTTCTGACCCCTTTGTTCTGCTGCCAGTGTCTCAGGACTCTGTTAGTGTTTGTAAGTGAAGGAGTCGGCATCAGAAACCAAGGGGCAGTTATGGCCTCGGAATGCCATAAGCATATGTTGTTTTGATTTAACTATAAAATGTGGGCTATAAAGAACAAGTTTTTCAAAATGCTTTTTACAGAGTCATGGAATTTGTAGAGTACTAGACCATAGAGATTTCCTGAAAAGGCACCAGCTTAGATCACCACATTCAACAGGCAGCTTCAATGTAGAGCTCAGGGCAGCATCCTGCTCCAGGTCCCATAAATGTGCTCTGTGTCTAGCCGGGCACTGCCACTGCTGGGTACACCAGCGTGGTGTTCCGTTTGTAATAAAACCCTCTGGTTTCAAACACAGAGAGCAGTCTGGAGTAAAGGTTTCGGGGGGGGGGGGGGGGGGGGGGGAGGCGGGGATCGTTGCCTGCCAAGGGGGGAAACTTTGAGACCAAGGGAGGCAGCAAGCCAGGCCAGGAGCAGTGCCTGAGATGGCCAGGTGACCCAGAGGCTGGTATTTCCCAGGAAGAGCACATTCCGTCGACCGTCATGTTGCGCCCACCCTGTCTCAAAAACCATTGTGGCTACAAGCTCCCAGGGGAACGTCTTGTGTATGGTTCTTGGCACTGCTAGAAGGTTGGCACTGCCTGTAGTGGCTGCCTCTTGCCATCCCCACAAGAGAGTGGACAGTGGAGCTCCTCTTCCCAGGACCAGCTCACATAGCCTGAGGCGGAGCCCCATTGTACCAGCTGATTTAACCCTTACCAAACCCTGCCTCCTCAAGAAAGGAGGAATTGAATGGAAGTGTGTACATATATGATTTGAGGTATAATTTCAATTTCTTTTGCAATTAAAAAAAATTTATTGGATGACATTGGTTAATAAAATTTTATAGATTTCAGGTGTACAATTCAATAATACATCATCTGTATATTGTACTGTGTGTTCACCACCCAAAGTCGTTTCCTTCCATCACCATTCATTCCCCCTTTACCCTCTTCTACCTGCCCCTACTGCCTTTCAGTTCCTTGTGCAATTTGGGATAAAATACGCAGAAAAGGATTAGCTAAATGTCTTTCAACAGATACCAGAACACTAGAGTATTTCTTGTTTTAACTAATAATAAAAACATCAGATGCCAAAGTGGCATGTTCTTTTCCAGGGTAGTGGGCCCTGCGGTGATACACTAAATGGATTACAGTTGTGTGTGATTTGGGCAGCATGAATGTGCTCGGGCCCTTTTATAAAGTGATGAGAGGTGGGTGTCTCCAGGGCCAGCTGGGGAGCCGCTGCTGGAGAGTTTCCTAAAAAACAGCAGTGAGCTTCGCTTTTGTCCTCTCTGTGTGCTCCATCCAAGGACCCACCTAGACTCGGCCTCAGAGCCATGACTCCCCCGTGACAGGAATGTCGGGGAGGGTTTCATCACAGAGCAGTGTCACCACTAATCACCCCTGCCGTAAAGAGGCCTGCTATGGGGGGTGCGGGTGGGAGTGAGCAAAGTGCGGGGTGTCTCCCCCAGGATTACGTTCCAGTTTCACAGACCTGGGACCAGGCCCTGGCCGGTCACACTTGCCGGGCATAAGAAGACGTGCTGTGGGCTTGTCGTCCTGTCAGAGCAGCCTTACAGTGTTTCTGTCTTACTGTATCCAAGCTCTGAGTTTAAAGCCTTCTCTTTATAATTTATGTATTAAGATAGTAAAGTGGCAGGCGTAAGCAGTGTGAAGTTTCCATTTAGTTTATGCCTCAGGATTCTTTCTTGCCCTCTACACTGGGCAAGGGGTGAGGGGCGCCCTGTCTAAGAGGGATGCCTTATGCAGGAGTGTGGAAATCACTGGTTATGAACACCTGCAGTTTTGTCCCCTCAGCATCATTAGTTTATGTGACACATTTGTTGAGCACCTGTCATTTGCTGGGATACAGAGGAGGTGGAGGATGCCATGCCCCCTCTCAGCCTCTGTTCCTCCTAGGATTACAGTGAGAGTCAGGAGGCCCTGGGGAAAGCTTGTCCAGTCCCCAGGAGGCCATAGGCCACTCCCCACCACCAGAAAGAACTATTATTTTTCTTTATTGGCTTGTATCTTTACACTGTTGGCCTCCTGCCAGGAATAGATGATGACCAGGTGAGATATATAGTGTAACCCAGCATAGGTTAATATTAACACTATTGCCCTAGCCGGTTTTGCTCAGTGGATAGAGCGTCAGCCTGCAGACTGAAGGGTTCCAGGTTCAATTCCGGTCAAGGGCATATGCCTAGGTTGTGGGCTAGAGCCCTAGTAGGGGGCGTGCAGGAGGCAGCCGATCAATGATTCTCTCTCATCATTGATGTTTCTATCTCTCTCTCCCTCTCCCTTCCTCTCTGAAATCATTCATTTTTAAAAAAATGAACACTGTTAACTAATACTAATCCCACGGGGGTGGAGATGAAGAGGTCAGCAGATCCTGGGAATGGGGACTAGAGGGATTTAGCACCGATTTTCATCTGCTCCACCTCCCCATGAGAACACACATGCATACACATGGTCCCTGATTTTGTGGTTCCCTGTGCGTGTCATGATGCCTGTATCACTTTAGGGCCCTGAGTCCCAGGATTCTCTCCCAGGTCTTGGCACACAGGCCCTGAGGCTTATTTGACTGTGTTGTCCCTTGGTTCCCCCCTGCTGCAGCCCTGGGTCAGACGTCATGTGTTAAGAACCCAGAATTCATCATAAAAGAGCTTGTGTCCAGAAAGAACCCCTTGTATCTTTCTGAGACACAGAGAAAGGAAAAGGGGATATGAAATAGAAACTGAAAAGAATGTGTGCATATTTCCAGCATGTCCTTCCCTCAGCTCTACATTGTTCTGTCTGCTGGTAAACATATTCAAATTTTCAGAATCTTCCTTTGGCAGTTCCTTGTTCATCATATGTGATAAAATCAGCTATTTTTCCTGAAATGGTACCTGTCCTTATGCTTTAGATAATGAGCTATGTTGGTAACTGGTCACCATGTACATCAAGATTAATATTTAGTGTTTCACCAAAAGTGCTAGTCTAAGTGGAAGATGAAGTGATATGGATCCACCCAAGGTGTTGAACTCACTTGTCCAAATGGGGAGTGTCTAGCTCAGTGGTCAGCAAACTCATTAGTCAACAGAGCCAAATATCAACAGTACAACGATTGAAATTTCTTTTGAGAGCCAGATTTTTTAAACTGAAACTATATAGGTAGGTACATTGTTATTAACTTAATTAGGGTACTCCTAAGGCTTAGGAAGAGCCACACTCAAGGGGCCAAAGAGCCGCATGTGGCTTGCAAGCTGCAGTTTCCGACCACTGGTCTAGCTGTTCCTACAAGGCATTCCAGAAGGAGGTCTAAGCAGGAAACAGGGTCCTTGTCAACAAGTCAGGCTGTTTGGGGATTTATATCTTTATTAGAGGCCTGGTGCACTGATTCATGCACTGGTGGGGTCCCTCGGCCTGGCCTGTGGGGATCAGGCCGAAACCAGCTCTCTGACATCCCCCAAGGGTTCCCGGATTGTGAGAGGGCGGTTCGTGGGTGACACACCCCAGAATCGGGGTCCCTCCTCTCTGGTTCCAGGGTGTGTCACCCGAGAACTGCCGCTGCCAAGTCACTGCAGCTCAGCAGCTCCTGGGATGAACGCCTGTCCCCTGGTGGTCATTGCACGTCATAGCTACTGGTCAGACGGTTGCTTAGGCTTTTATGTTCCTAGGAGTCTGACACATCTTCATCTTTTCTTATTAAAAAGCCAAGGGCCCTAACCGGTTTGGCTCAGTGGATAGAGCGTCAGCCTGCGGACTCAAGGGTCTCAGGTTCGATTCCGGTCAAGGGCATGTACCTTGGTTGCGGGCACATACCCAGTAGGAAGTGTGCAGGAGGCAGCTGATCGATGCTTCTCTCTCATCGATGTTTCTAACTCTCTATCCCTCTCCGTTCCTCTCTGTAAAAAAAAACCAATAAAATATATATTTTTTTAAAAAGCTAAGGCTTCAAATTCAACTAAGATCGCTTGAGTTTCTCTTACATGTCAGCTGTCCCAGGAGATGAGGACATGTTTCTGAACATACATGTGGGTCCACAAGAGGTCATATAGCTTAAGGAACCTGGGGCTTAGATTGTCATGACTTCACCATCTTTTTACTATAGTGGAATCTAGACTAGAAATCATTTGTTTCTTCCAGGATACTTCTTCACTAAAAAATTCACTTGCCTTAAGAGCTTTACTGCGGAAACCAGTCTCTCCTGGCCTTCTCTTATCTCAGTGTGCCGCACTGCCTCCCCACCCAGTCCCTGGGGAGGATGCCAGTTCTCAGGGGCAAAGGGTGGGGCGAGCTAGACCTTGGCTCCAGTCACTGTTTTTTGAAATGGAAGTATCTGTCTTATAAAATTACACTGTAATTTTTGAGAAAGGGGCAGTGGGTGGGAGTTGGGGGCTGGGGGAGTTGTGAGGAAAGTGAATATCACCCCTTTCTATATGTACAAATAAAGGCGAGCTGAAGAATCACAGAAAAGCCGAAAGGGAGGGCAGATCTCTAATGTCCGAGGAGAGAGGAGAGAGCTTCAGGTTTGGGCAAACAACTTGGCTGTGGGATCTACACAAGATCTGCTCATCCTGAGCTGGTTTCCACCCCAAACTTGGCCCCTGATGGACTACAGAGTTAGGTTTAAAGGGAACACTCAATGGATTTTTAGCTACTGGTTGTCTCTGAGAAAACATTATTTTAAGATGAAAGTATCCATGTAGAAATTGCTGGCCAGCCTTACGTTGTTATCACATTTCTATGCAAATTAGCTTAGTAGGCAGGACTCCTGGGAAAGGGGCCAGAGTGCTGGGCACGGAGGAATGCTCCCTGTTTCTGACTCTTTCTCTTGGAACACTGGCTAACAGAAGCTCCATGCAGGTAGCAGCAATGGTGTTCTTCAACAGTGAGCGCTCCTGTCTGTTTTGAGTCACCACTGTCACTCCATCTCCTTGACATTAGGTCCTGTAGACAGTGCTCAGGGGCTCAGTGTTTATGAAATAACTAGAGGCCTGATGCATGAAATTTGTGCAAGGACCTTGGCCCCCCACCATTGAGGCTTTGTCCTAAAGGAAGGACTTCCGGAAGGACGTCAGGTCTAATTAGCATATTACACTTTCATTATTATAGATAACTGCTGAAGCCCAACCACAGTGTCTCCTCAAGTCTAACTGCTACCGAGCAGAGGGCAAACCATTCTAAGGGTTACTAAGAAGGAAGGAGACTACAGCTGTCAAGTGAAAGACACAACTTGATTTGGGGGACGTTCACTTGAAAAATGTATATGTTAGAACAGACAAACTGATACTTGCATTTTGACATTGAGAAGTTTATTGTCATTTTGAAGACCATTGAGTTAGGAATTAACTCAATTTTGAAATTATGTGGATATTAAGGGTCAGGGTAGAAGTTAGTCTTATAATACTTCAAATACATAAAGTGAATATTTCATTTAGTCATGTTCATCTTGCTTTCAAATTGTAGACGTTTAGATTTATAGGGTAGGAGTTCGTTGTTACCACACCTGAGGAACCAGAGCCCAGGCATGGTGGTTGCCTCCTGAAAAGACTGGGAAACTGGTTTCATGGACCAGCCTTCTCTTTCAAAGTAGATCTTCACGCTTCCAGCATCTTAATTTCAGTCCCTCAGTCCCTTCGGAACAGATCTTTCTTATTCCCAGGTCAGGTTGTATTGCTCATCTGTTAGAAGCCCTCTGTGATTCGGATCTCTCTACCCCTGGTACTGCTCACATTTCTCTATCAAAGTGCCTCTGGCTGTGAGAAAGATCCAGAGTGCTAAAATGCCTGTCACCAGCAGTTTCTTTGAAGACCTTGGTTTTATCTTGAGTTTTTGTAGACTTTGCATTCTACTCTACTACTTGTGAATATAAATAGGTTTTAAATTATGCGACCTCTTCTTCGTTAAATTACCTGAATTTGTTTCCTTCGGATTGATTTGTTCATTTAACAAATATTTGAGGTCCCACTGTGCTCAGCCGGTGTTAGCTATGAAGGCTCAAGTGGTGAACAAGACAAAGACCCTCCTCTGTGAGAATTTCTGATTAAGGATCCTGTATTATTAATTTAGACCTTGTGAAATAGAATCAGTAGTGTCCTAATTTAAGGTTCTGTCTTTTGGGGAGGAATCAATTTTCCAGGAAAAAGCACCCTATTTCATTTGTCCCATAACTCCAGGGCCCTCTGGTTTGAGAAGTGGGCTCCTATAGATAATATCTTCCCCTGAGGGGGCTTCGGTGCCTCCACAGCAGGCCTCAGCCTCTTGAAGCTGATGTGGCTCCTGCTCACTCTCCTCCAAAGCCAAGCTCAAGGGCCCCCAGGAAACGCTTCCGTCAACCTGCATCCCTGTCCCCCAGCCCCTGGATCCCTACTGTACCTCACATGTCTCGGTCATAGCATTTCTCACAGATTTTAGTTGTTTTCTTTTAGATCAAGTACAGTCATCCCTCCTTACCCACAGAGAGTATGTTCCAGTGTCCCCAGTGGGTGCCTGAAACTGTGGCTAGTACTGAACCCTACCTATACTATGTTTTTCCTTACCTACACCCCTATGATAAAGCTTAATTTATAAATTATGCACCCTAAGAGATTAATACTAGTGAATAATAAAACAGAACAATAATAGTATACCGTAATAACTATGTGAATGTGTTCTCTTGAAATATTGGTATTGTTCTTTTCTCACCCTCCATGAGATGACATGAGATAGTGTCTGTGTGATGAGATGAAGTGTGAGAATGACGTGGACACCGTGGCATAGTGTTAGACTGCTGTACAGCAGACTTGGACACCAGCTACATCAACACCACGACAGTTCATTTGATAACTGGGACAGCGCCTAAGTGACCAATGGGCTGGTAGCATATACAGCGTGAATATGCTGGACAAAGGGATCAGTCATGTCCTGGATGGGACAGAGTGGGACAGCGCAAGATTTTATCATACTACTCAGAGTGATGCACAATTTGAAACATGAATTGTTTAATCTCCGGAATTTTCAACAATATTTTTGGACCTCAGTCAGCCACAGATAACTGAAACTGCAGATAAGGGGGACTACTATATCATGGTTTAATTTATCTCTGTGTTGTCAATGTCTAGTAACAGTGCCTGGCATGCATGTTGGATAAATTTTTTAATTCCTTATGTTACAGGCTACATACTCAGGATTGGACATGTTTCCATGTCTCAGTTGCTTCACACCAGATGCATTAGATCTGATAAGCAAATCATACCCCCAATTTATATTATACATTTGGGATCATAATTGCTTATCTTAGAGAAAGAGGAAGAGGGAGAAACTTTATATAAATAAAAAATAATTAGAGATCACTTAGAACTTCACCTTGATTGGGAAATTTTTTTCACTTAAAAATAAAACACAACAATATCCAGAACTTAAATTCTTCAACATAAACACTATGTAGAGGAAGGAACGTTAGAAAATGTGTTGGGAGTGCACATGTGTGCATGTGTTTCAAGGTTAGTTTGGAGGTTTTCAGTGTTGATTCATCTAGAGCAGTGGTTCTCAGCCTTCCTAATGCCGCGACCCTTTAATACAGTTCCTCATGTTGTGGTGACCCCCCAATTTCATTCTTACAAATTGAACATAATTAAAGCATAGTGATTAATCACAAAAACAATATGTAACTATATATGTGTTTTCCGATGGTCTTAGGCGACCCCTGTGAAAGGGTCGTTCGACCCCCAAAGGGGTCGCGACCCACAGGTTGAGAACCGCCGATCTAGAGCATTGTGGAAAAGGCTTACATGTACATACAGTATGCCTGGGCTGTGGCATGGAGCAGCTCTAGGGGGACACCAACTGGTGACAGTGGATGCCTTTGGGAGAAAAGAGGGTGTTTTGGGGGGGGAGGGGTTGAGATATGCACATATTATGTAGCCTTTTTAATTTGAAATATAACTCACATACAGAAGCATATAAAACAAGTACAATGAATAATTATAAAGTAAGTGCTCATGTAACCACCAGCCAGACCAGGCACCCAAAAGCCCCCTCTAGGTACTGTCATAATGTCCACGTCATTCTCACACTTCATCTCATCACATAGACATTATCTCATGTCATCACAAGGAGGGTAAGAAAAGTATAATACCAATATTTCGAGAGAACACATTCACATAGTTATTAAAGTATACTATCATTGTTCTGTTTTCAGGATGCCATTTCTATGCTTTATGTAAATGAAATCATACTGAATTAATCCTTTTTATCTCCCCTCTTTCACTCAACAGTGTTTTGTAAGATTTATCCTTATTGTGTATAGCTGTACTTTATTCATCTCCGTAGTTTTGTACTATTGTAAGATATCCACTACTGATGGACATGGGGCTGCTGCGAACATTCTCTTACCTACGTTGTTGAGCACGTGTGTGAGCCTCACTGAGTGGGTTATGTGCCACAGCGCACATGTCTGCCCTGCACTCCACCCGACCTGCAGCCGCTCAGCACTGTGTGAACTCCTGCTCAGCGCCTCCCAGCACTGTGCATCCTCAGACTGTTAAATGATTGTCGATCTGTTGGGTGTCTAATGGTATCTCATTGTGGTTTCCATTTGCATTTCTCTAGTTATTAATGGGTGACGATCCTTTCATATGTGATTAGCCATTTGGGTACATTTTATGAAGTGCCTGGTTAAGACTTTTGCCTACTTCTCTCTTGGTACTCTGGATTTTTCTTACTGATTTTTTGGAAAAGTTAATATATTCTTCATATGAATTCGTTGGCTATATGTATTCAGGTAGTTCCCCTACTCTGTGGTTTGTCTTTTTATTCTTGGTGGTGTCTTGATGAAAAAAAAAAAAAGTTTGATTTTTTTATAATTCAATTTATCAATCTTTTAAAATTACTGTTTTTATGTCTTAAGTTCTTCTCTACCTCTTCTTTTACATAATAATTTTTCTATATTATTTTCTAAAAGCATTCAAGCTCTGTCTTTCAGATTTAAGTCCTAACCTTCCAGAAGCTTATATTTTATTTTTATATATAACTAGAGGCCCGGTGCACAAAATTCATGCACGGGAGGGAGGGGGTTCCCTCAGCCTGGCCTGTGCCCTCTCGTAGTCTGGGACCCCTCAGGGGATGTCTGCCTACTGGATCCCCCTGAGGATCGGGCCTGAGCCAGCAGGCGGACATCCCTGTCACAGTCCGGGGTCCCTCTCACAGTCTGAGACCCCCTCACTCCTTACCGCCCACCTGCTTACTGCTCCTTACCGCTCAGCTTGCTGTTCCTTAGTGCTGCTGAGGAGGCAGGAGGGGTTCCTGCCACCGCCACTGCGCTCACCAGCCGTGAGCCCAGCTTCTGGCTGAGCTGCGCTCCCCCTGTGGGAACGCACTGACCACCAGGGGGCAGCTCCTGAGTTGAGTGTCTGCCCCCTGGTAGTCATTGCGCATCATAGCAACCAGTCATTCCGCCAGTTGGTCGATTTGCATATTAAGGTTTTATTAAAAAGGATGTAATCCAACTTTTCTTTTCCTTCTTCCCCTCACCTCTCCTTTCCCCTTCCTTTTTCTCCCCTTATTTCTTTTCTTTTCCCTTTCTTTTCATCCCTGGGTACCTGCTTGTTCCAGCACCATATATTTAAAGACGGGCCTTTTTTCACTGCTCTGTAATCCACTTGTCATAAGTCATGTATCCACATGCACACAGGCCTGTTCTGGACTGTGTTCTCTGTGGCATTTCAGGCTTGGCTGTTTTCATTATTGAAGCTTTACAGTTAGTCTAGATTTCTGGAACAGCAAGCCTCCCCCCCCCCCCCCCCCCTCCCAAACACACTCTCTGTTGTTCTTTTGCCAGGGTCCTGGCAAGTGTTGACCCTTTGTATTTCCATGTACATTTTGGAATCCACTTATCCAGTTGCATGGTCTCTGTTGAGATATAGGGATTGGGATTGCACTGAATCTGTAGGTCAGTCCCTTCATCTGGAAAGTGTTAATCCACAGAGCCCTAGTGCAAGCATCGAACTCAGTGTTGAAGCAGTAAGAGCTTCCCTGGAAATGGGCAAGAGGTGAGGATGCTGCTCTGGCCACTTCCTCACAGCTCAGGCAAGCAGCCAAACAGTGGTGGCATTTGCAGATGAAATGACAATATACACAGAAAACCAGAGGATTGACAGATACTTCTTAGGATTAAGGCTAAGCAAGCTAGCTGGATACAGAAGTGATAACCAAAATCATTTTTTTTATATTGCAGCAGCAGCTAGAAAATTGTCTTTTTAAAGATACTCTATTTACAATAGCATCAGAACATTACAAATACCTAAGAATAAATCTAAAAAATTATGTGTTGTGGGAAATATAAAAGCCATGAATAGTTGAGACATGGAGCAGAGCAAGGCAAAGGACTGAGTCTGATAGGCAGTAAGTCTTATTCTAAGGCTCTGTGGTACAGGTGCGGGGAGCAGTGACCACTACCAAAGAGTGCCCACCCCTGCAGACATGTGTCTAGGCCAGAGGACACACAGGAAATGGGGAAGTGGTCAGTACAGTAAATGGTGGGTGAATTTTCTCTTTCATAAACAAAATCATGTTGCCAAACATTGTTTTCCTAGTGGGGGAAACTTGCCATCTGCTAAGTTCCCTCATATAGGAAATGAAGTTAAGTGGAATTTAGTGCATTTTAATGAAGAATACCAAATTTACTCCAGACTGTTAGTAGTTGGATATAACTTTATTCCTGTTCACTTTGTACTAAGAATAAATGTATTAGAAAAACAAGATGACACACAGCTGAAGGTTTGGCTCTTTGCTTTGGAGAGATTGCTGGTTTGTTTTCATTTACTGTCAGAGGCCCCACGCACTGAGCTCTTGGGAAGGCAGAGTGAACACTCAGATGAGGATGCTGATATGTGGTCTCCGTGAAAATCAAGCTGCTTCCACTGCTTAGCCAATAGCATGTGGGTGACCAGGCAGCGTACCCGTGGACATCTCCTGAGTTGGCATCCTCTAGGCCCGTAGTGTTTGCAGCTCTGTCTCTGTTTCGTTGGGGTCACGGTTATTTGGGGAAAGCCACCATCTCTGTACCAGAACAGCCTGGTTCTGCTATCTTTGTGCAGCTGTCCTGCAGAGATCTGGTCCTTTTGTATCTTGGAGTGTTTCTTTTCATCACCAAAACTCATCATGTGGAAGTGGGCGTGGCTTTTTTTTTTTTTTTTAATTCTGTCACAAACGGAGTATGCATGGTGTCTCTTCATATATACCGACAGTTTGGTAATTCAGCCTTATGATATTACGGTGTCTTATGTCATGTCGGTCAGTCTCTCTGGAAGTGTTGTACACGTTGCTTGCAGCACCTGTGCAGATGGTGTGATATGATTGGCCGTTTTGGATTGCCGTGTACAAACTGTGGGGCTCCTTACTGCCTCTCATGGTCTCCAGACTCGATCGCACATGTTTGGCTGCAGAGCAGTCTCAAGCACACACCTCCAGCATGTATCAGTTTATATAGTAAACTAGTGGCCCAGTGTTTACATAGTAAACTAGTGTGTTGGGGGGGGAGGGGGGGCGTGTCCCTCAGCCCGGCCTGCACCCTCTCCAATCTGGGATCCCTCTCGAAATCTGGGACCGCTGGCTCCTAACCGCTCACCTACCTGCCTGCCTGATGGCCCCTAAGCACTCTGCCTGCCAGCCTGATCAACCCCAACTGGCCCCCTTCCGGCCTGATCACCCCTAACTGCCCACCCCTGCCAGACTGATTGCCCCCAACTGCCCGCCCCCCCCCCCCCCCCCGCCAGCCTGCTCGCCTGCAACGTCCCCCCACCCCCCGCTGGCCTGATCACCCCTAACTGCCTCTGCCTCCGCCCTGCCACCATGGCTTTGTCCAGAAGGTCTCCAGGTCTAATTAGCGTATTACTCTTTTATTAATATAGATATAGATGTTAGCACCTCTGACTTTTTTATTTTTTTGTAGCAGAAAAAAATAAAGTGGAAGTTTGTTGTCACCTTGGGTAACTGGGGCTTGCCCCCACATTGGAGATCAGAAGTCAGTGGAACAAGCCCACTCTGTGTAGCTTGCTCAGTGCTACTGATGCACTGTGGGACCAGGAACACCTACCGAGCCAGAAATGGGTGCTCCCTTCTGCTCTAATGGTAACACCTTCATTAAGCTTCCGTTCACCATTTGTTAACTACAGAATTCCCTTTAGTAAAATATGTTTTTAAAAGAATATATGTGAATTCTTAAATCCACTTTCTTTGTGTTATTTCTGATGCTATGGTCAGTCTTCTTCCCTTCACACCCTACAGTTTTTGCACAAGGATGCCCATACATTTTGCTCCTGATATTAAGGATTGGCCTTGAAATAATTAGAAAGTATCCCAAGTTCACCATAGCAAATCAGTGAAAACGCCAGGGGTGGGAGGGTAAAGAGACTTATACAAACCTAAGATGCTTGTGGTAGTATTTGTGTAGAAGAATGTTACAGCTCTTAACTTTAAAAATAATAAGAGGAAGTATTAATTAATATTGAGACTATTAGCCTAAACTGTGATAGCCTCTTTTATGTTCCTCTTTCTGTAAGATCAGTAGTTTCAACATAGTGTTGGACTTTTGGTGGTGTCATGGGACTTTTCCTGGCAGGTGTCCTTTTTACACCCCTTTCTAGTTCAAGAACCTGTCTGTGAGCCACTCCAACAGGCTGCACTTGAGTATGTTTTGGAACAACTGTGTCAAGGTTATTACTCTGTGTACAATTTAAAATTAAAGTAAGCCACTATTATTCATGGGAAGAATTCAAAAATCATTTTTTAAATTCTGCTCCAAGAGGTAATTGGAAGAGTTGGGTCAATACGAGCCAGGCAGTCTTGGATACCAAGCACAGAAGTGTAATATACCAAGTATCAGTCCTGGTTAGTTTCTCTCATTTGGTTCCCATAACATGGGTCATCGAAGGAGTCGAGTACAGGTTATGTTCTGCCATACCTCTTTACCTCCTTCAAGATTAGCAGTGCTAACTTATAAAGCTTTTTTTTTTAATTACAGAAATAACTCATTTATACTGTTAAAACAGCAGAATACATTAAGGCCGAAAGCCTATTCTTTCACCACCTGCACTGGTTTTTACTCCCCAGTGGTGCAGTCCTATTAACGCAGCAGAAAGTAAGACTTTTTCAATGCACTGACCAATAAGAAGCTAAATTCAGTGGCATTCAGAACACATATGGAAATATCTAACAGGGATTAGGGATGTTATTATCGTTGTGCTCAATTTGATTATTATGATACAGTGTTTTTTTTAAATCGTGAAATTGTAAAAAATAGCCAAATGAGGTTTCAAAAAGTAAAGAGAGCCCATGAGATAATAATCACAAACTTTGATAAACTATAAACAAAAATAGTACAGTAACATCTTCACTGTTTGGAACCTTGGAAAAGTTTATATAATTTCTACAAATTTGATATTTTCTTGCCTTTTTTGAGGAATTTTTAAATACAAATTTTATGGGGGACAGGAGGATTTTAATCTGCTCTACTTCTTAATTATAATGGATTTGTTTTAGTGTTTTGGTGACAACTGAGTCTCCTTTTGTGAATGTCGGTTACTGTCCTGTGTTTAAAAGTGGCTGGTGCTTTCAGGACCTTTTAGTGCATGTAAGACTTAGATGCCTGAAATGACCCCACATCATCTTGCCTTCCGATGCCCTCGTGTTAGAGTATATTGTCACGTCTGTGCTGTGCCACTGAGCGATGTGGTGGCCGTGAGCAAGGCATTTGGGCTCTCAGTGTGTGTGTGCTCTCATCTCCACATGGTAAGCGGTGTCTGCCTGGCACTGTCCTTATAAGGCCCATGGAGTGTGCTTAGAGGGCTCACCTGTCACTTCTTAGAAGCCACGCTGAGAGTGTCATGGGTGTCAGGGTGGCCCTTAGGGGTACAGGCTTCCCTGCAGTGCCAAGAACGTGAGAATACCCAAAGGTTCCAGATATACAAGCTGTGACTACAAAATGAGCTCATAAGGTAATCCTGCAAACTAGAGACTGAACAAAGGGTATCAAAGTGAGTGAGGGTTGAAGTCAGGCAAGGAGGCCATTCAGAAAATGAAAGCTTTTCATTGGAAAAGGCTGGGTGTTTTAATGTTAAGAGACCCAAACAAACATTATAGTGACGTTACTCATTTAAAATGGTTGCATAGTCACTGAGTAATTACACTATTTATGAATCAAGTTTTTATTCCCGTGGTCTTATAAGTATCCTGTAGGCCTTAATACCCTTGCCCTGCTGCACGCAGTACAGGAAGTAAGGGAACCAGAGTTGTCCACAAAGTGGTTCGATTCAGGCTTGGGCATGAGGGGACAGAGCTGAAAAATATCATAACCTGGCACCTGCCCTCCAAAAGTGTCTAGTTGGGGAAGATAGCTACCTGTTTAGAGCACCAGGAAGTGCTGAGTGGCTAGCTCAGAGTAACACATATGCTCTAACTTGGAAAGAAGGAGAGGCCTGTAGAAGAACCCTGAGCAGGAGGTGGACAGTTAAGGTTGGAAAGAGGAGCCAGAGGGCTCAGTGGGAAGAGGTGGTGATCCCAGCGATGGAAGCCCTGTGGGCATGCCCTGGGCGCAGGCTGGTGTGGGCAAGTGGTCTCAGCACCTTCCGTCTCAGGACCCCTTCACACTAGGGAAAAGTATATAGGATTCCAAAAAGCTTTTGTGATGTGGGTTTAGCTACCAATATTGACCATATTTGAAATTAAGCCACACAAAAAAGGTTTAAGCATTATTCACTAATTCATTACTAAAATGACTAACCTATTGCATGTGAACAGAAATAATATACTGTTATGAAAATAGCCATGTTTTCTAAAACAACTCTAATGAGAGGGCAGCAGTTTTTTTGTTTTTGTGTGGGGTTTTTTTTTTTCAAATCTTTAATGTCTGGCTTCATAGGAGATAGCTGGATTCTCCTGGGTGCCTCTGAGTTCCGTTTGGGTTGAAGTGTAGGAAGGCTTGACTGGGAAGAGGAGTATTTTAATAGCTTGTTCAGATTGTTGTGGATGTTTTCTTTGGTATTACACCAAAGCTTAACAATAGGTAGTTTCTTGAAGGAACCTGCAATGTGGAATCTAAAACCATATTAATAAGCTGTCTGTACATTTCATCACATTAAAATCCAGAGGACTATCTTGCACTTTGAATGGCTCTTTTGTCCTTGAATGATATTGAAACACCATTTATTGATCCCTTGGAAAATACTGATCACTGAGTTACACAAATCTTCTAAGGCAGTTGGCAAATCATGGATAGATTTCACTGCCTGTATCAATAAACCCCATTGTTAGTATCCCCCTGATCTCATCCTCATCCCGGGGAAGCTGTCAAACTCGCCCTGGCAGATCGCTTTCCAAGCTTCCCGGAATTCTGGAAAGACATACAGAGTTCCATTACTTTCCAACCCTACATTGACCCTCTAGACCTATTTCTTAATCTTGTATCATCCTAAAGGATAAATGGAATCAATGTGTAAAGACGTGGAAAGCTTTTAGATGGCACCTGACCCAGGTGAGCACTCAGTAAATAGTAGTGATTGTTGTTATTTGCACTTTTCTGTGTCGCTGTCATCATATGTAACATGTGTTGACCATAGCCCAAAAAGAGGAGTGGAAGGTGCTTTGTGGAGCACCAGGGTACAGGCTCCTGCTTGGTGTGTGCAACAGCTCATTTGGGCAAGCTTCAGACTTCCCCTGTAGGTTACAGCAGCAGCAGACCTGAGGGAACGTCTTTCGTCTTTCGTGTGGCCTTTTCTTACCTTGCCTGCACCTGTGACCAGTTGTCATGTTGGTGTGAATGTCCATGCCCCTCACCGCCTCCTCCTCATTTGCCTCTTGTTCCATTGCTCACATGGTACTGGCATGTGGTGACTGGTGCTCAGATAATATTCAAATGAATGCATTTAGAGGGAATTGGTTTTGAACAGCACTCAACGTGGTTTTAGACTTAAGAAGTATAGAAATTTTATCATATGAAGCATATGATCTGAGCAGTGACTAGTGTGTTTTTTTTCTTCTCATTTATTTAAGGAATATTTAACCTCTATTCACCGCATCCCATCTCTTTTTTTCTTGAATATCTATTCAGACTAAAAATAGTGAACAGCTTAAAGTGTTTCACAGTAATTTGGGGTTAAACATTTTTGTGATCAGTATACTTTGCTTTCTGCTTTTCAGATGTTCCTCCTCCTGAACAAGAGAAGCTTTTTATCCAGAAGTTACGTCAGTGTTGTGTCCTCTTTGACTTTGTTTCCGATCCACTAAGTGACCTAAAGTGGAAGGAAGTAAAACGAGCTGCTTTAAGTGAGATGGTGGAATATATCACCCATAACCGGAATGTGATCACAGAGCCTATCTACCCAGAAGTGGTCCATATGGTAAGTGATTCCAACCTAACCAGCATGTCCCAACCCTGAGCTACGCCAGGACTCTGACATCTTAGAATAAGCTGAGATACTGGAGCCTAACACAGCACTTCCCACAAAAAAGTCCTCCTGTTCCAGAGTTTGTACTTGCACCTTGAAGAATGGAAATCTTTGCAATGTGCCCTGGATTATCATAATGATAACAGTGAGGGAAATAGGGTGCCTTCTAGGGACCCATTGAAGAGTTCATTTATTTAATCCTCACAGTCACCAAATGGGGTAGAAATATTAGAATTTTTATTTCTACTTACTATGTTATCCTCTTCAAATTTTTGTGTGTGTTTTAACATACATAACCTTAGTATAATAATGCCCATACATAATATAGAAGTAAATATGTTCTCCATACATGTACAGGAAAATTCTAGTGGTGGGTTCAGTGCAGATAGTGATAGGACCCAGCTGGTATCAGGATAGTCCATCCTGATTGGCTGAGCCGGCCTCCATCTGTCAGTGCCATGTCAAGACACACCCAACTCTGTCCTACAGTTAACTCATGGCTGGTTTCATTCCGCCCCCAAATCTCAGTCCTCTGCTGTCTCCTACTTTACAGCCTGTTTCAGGTTCTTTGCATTGACCTTAGTGGGTACCACCTGGAAACATTTCATACGAGGCCTAAAGTTATTAAAACTTACTGTTTGGCACTGAACTCGTTTCTCATTCTTTTTGAATTATTGCTATTTTATCTGCCTTTGAAATTAGTAGTCCTCAGCTATTAGGGAGTCCTTGTTGCTTAAGATAAAATTTTAAATTCTTATTTTCATTGAACTCCTTACATTCAGTGATTCTCTCCCCTCTCCCCTCGCTCAAAGCTATATATTTCAGAATTGACTAGACTTATTGACCTAAAATGTGTTTATTTCTCACTTTTATATGTTTGCTTTGGAAAAGAAGATGAAAATGATGTTATTTTTGTACTTCACAATCTATTATGTCAGGAATTGAGATCATCTTGACTATCCTATATAATAAAAGGGTAATACAGTAGGTCCTCAGGTTACATCGGAGATCCGTTCCTACGGCTTGACGTAACACGATTTTCGCCGTAAGTCGGAATCCACCTACATTAGCACCTACGTCACTCACATGGAGCACATACACAGCAGTAATGAAGTGAAACAGTAAAAAAATTAAAAGAAAGATAACAATTCCTGACCTTGTAGTAAATAAATCATAAAAAACATAAAGCACATATGTACATACGTTGAAATGATGGAACTTTTTTTATTTTTATAAATAAATGGGAGATGGCGACGTAACCACAAAACGATATATGTCGAGTCTGACATAACCCGAAGACTGTCTGTATGCAAATCGAACGAACAGGGCAACAACCAGTAGTTATGACGTGCATTGACCACCAGGGGGCAGACACTCAACACAGGAGCTGCCCCCTGGTGGTCAGTGTGCTCCCATAGCTGGAGCACCGCTCAGCCACAAGCCGGGCTGATGGCTGGCAAGCGCAGCGGTGAGTGGTGGGAGCCTCTCCCGCCTCCGTGGCAGTGCTGAGGATGTCCAACTGATGGCTGCTGGACCGTGAAAGGGTGCAGGCTGGGCTGAGGGACCCGCCCCCTCCCAGTGCACAAATGTCATGCACTGGGCTCTAGTTTTAATATATTATTGTTAACTCTTTAAAGTTCCAAATTTATCAGTGTATTGTCAGACTAGGGCTGTGAAGGCCGAGTAGGTTCCTTCCCCAAACTCACACCTGAAGAATAGTCACAGGTACATATACTGAATGGTAAATACTCTAAAACCTTACCCATTTACATTAAGGAAAATTGGGGAATATCTTTTTCTCTTACTAATTTCAATTCTCAATTACTTTGGAAAGCCTCCCAAACTCCAGAATCACAAAGAAAAATCTCTGATATTTTCTCCTCATACTGTTATATTTTCTTGTTCACAATACACTTTATAATCCTCCTGGAATTTTTTTTTTTTTTTAGATAATACTGTGACTTTTATTTATTTTTTTAATCTTTTTTTTCTTTCTTTTTTTAAATTGTTTTATTGCTTAAAGTATTACAAAGAGTATTACATATGTCTCCTTTTTTTCCCGCCCTTGACAATCCCCTGGCCTCCCCTACCCCCCAGTGTCTTATGTCCATTGGTTATGCTTATATACATGCATACACGTCCTTCGGTTGATCTCTTACCCTCCCCTCCTGCCCCCCAACCCTCCCCGGCCTTCCGGCTGTAGTTTGACAGTCTGTTCGAGGCTGCTCTATCTCTGTATCTATTTTTGTTCATCAGTCTATGTTCATTATATTCCACAACTGAGTGAGATCATGTGATATTTGTCTTTCTCCGACTGGCTTATTTCACTTAGCATAGTGCTCTCCATGTCCATCCATGCTGTTGCGAATGGCAAGAGTTGTGGGTCTGATCCCTGGTGTGAGGCGTGCAGGAGGCAGCTGATCAGTGTTTCTCGCTCTCGCTTCCTCTCTTCCTAAAATCAATAAAAACATTTTTTTAAAAAGATAGAGAATAGTCATTACCCTTCCAATAAAGTGCTATATGCTACTCCTTTGTAATCAGGCCTTTCCCTTCTCCATTGTCCCTGACCACCACCCATCTGTCCTCCAGTCCTGTCATTTTGTCTTTTCCAAAATGTCATATAAATGGAGTCTGGCTTCTTTCACTTGGCATAATGTGTTTGAGAGTCATTCATGATGTTGATGTATAAATAGTTCATTCCTTTTCATTGCTTGGTAGTTTCTCATTTTATAGAAGTACCAGAGTTTATCCATTTTCTAGTTGAGGAAAAGTTGGATTATTTCGAGTTTTTGGCAATAAAACTATTATAAATATCCATGTATAAGTTTTGGACATAGGTTTTTATTTTACTTGGGTAAACAAGAAGGCGTGGGATTGTTGGTCATATTGTAAGTGTATGTTGAACTTTCTGAGAAACCACCAAACTGTCACAACGTGGCTGACCCGTCTTTGCACTCCCACCCGCAGTGTGTGAGTTCTGGTGGCTCCACAGCCTCGTCAGCATTTGGTGTCATCAGTCCATTTGTTTCAACTTGGCTTTCATTTGCATTTCCCGATTCATTATTGATGCTGGGCATTCTGTCCTGTGCTTATTTATCATTTGTGTATCTTCCTTGGTAAGGTGTCTATCCAGATCCTTTGCCGGGGTTTTAATTAGCTTGTTTTCTTGTTACTGAGTTTGAGACTTCTTTACATAGTCTGGGTAGAAATTGTTTGCTAGTTATGTGATTTGCAAATATTTTCTCCATCTGTGGGTTGTCTTTTTACATTAACAGTGTCTTTTACAAAGTTTTTCACTTAAATAAAGTCTAATTTATTATTTGTTTCTTTCACGAGTAGTACTTTTGTTATCACATCTAAGAAGTCTTTGTCTAACCCAAGTTCACAAAGATTTTCTTCTAAAAGTGTTACAGTTCTGTATTTCACATTTAGGTCCATGATCCACTTTGAGATTCATTTTTTTGGTATGTGGATGTCCAGATATTCTATTTGTGGAAAACTGTTGAAAAGATTAACCATCCTCCTTTGAATTGCCTTTGCACCTCTCTCAACAATCATTTGACCATATTTGCAAGTTTTTATTCTGTTCCATTGATCTAGGAATCTATTCACTGATACTATATTGTCTTCATTATTGTCGCTTTATAGTAAATATTGAGATCAGGTAGTATGAATTCTCCCACTCTCTTCCAAAAATGTTTGTCTGTTCTAATTATTTTAACTTTACATATAAATTTTAGAACCAACTTGTCATTATCTACAAAATATCCATCAGGGGTTTTGATTGGATTGCATTGAATATGTAGATTTGGAGAGAATTGATAGCTTAACAATATTGAATCTTTCCGTCTATGAGCACAGTGTATCTCCCCATTTTGCTCTTCTTTGTTTTATAGTTTTCAGCATGCAGATCTGACATGTATCGTTTTAGACCAGGGGTGGGCAAACTTTTTGACTCGAGGGCCACAATGGGTTCTTAAACTGGACCGGAGGGCCGGAACAAAAGCATGGATGGAGTGTTTGTGTGAACTAATATAAATTCAAAGTAAACATCATTACATAAAAGGGTACGGTCTTTTTTTTTTTTTTAGTTTTATTCATTTCAAATGGGCCGGATCCGGCCCACGGGCCGTAGTTTGCCCACGGCTGTTTTAGACTCATAAGTAAGTTTTTTATTTTTGGGTACTGTTGTAATTGAGGCTGTTTATTTTCTATTTCTAATTGTTTATTGTCTATTTTTTCTTGAAGTTCTATCAGGTTTTACTTCATGTTATTTGGTATAAATATTAGTATTATTTATTAGTTGAATTAACTCTTTTATCATTATACAATGATCTTCTTTATCCCTGATGATATTATTTACTCCAAAATCTATTTTGTCTGATGTTACTGTAGCCACTCCAGCTCTCTCTTGACTAGTGTTAGTGTGATATGTCTTTTTCCACATTTATTTTTTTGGTTGGGTGTTGCTTTTTTATTCAGTCAGACAATCTCGACCTTTTGATAAGAGCGTTCAAGCCATTTACTTTCAATGTGAGTATTGATGTGTTAAGTTGAAATCTGCCATCTTGCTATATTTTTTCTATTTGTCCCATCTGTTCTCTGTTCCCTTTTTCTTTTGTTCTGCTTTCTTTTAGGTCAGCTGGGTACTTCTTATGATTCCATTTTATCTCCTTTGTTGGCTTTTTAACTATAACTGTTATTGTTTGATCTCATTTATTTAACTTTTCTCGAATACATCTTTAACTTCCCTCAAGTGATAACATACTATTTCACACAGAATATAAGTTTACGACAACACACTTCCATTTCTTCTCTCCCAGCCTTTTTACTATTGTTGGCATACATTTTACTTCTTCATATGTTATAAACCCCACAATATATTAATTTTTATTTTTAAATAATTATCTTTTAAAGAGATTTAAGTAATTTTTAAAACGTATTATACTTCCCAGATACTTCCTTTTTCAGTGTTCTTTTACTTTTTAATATGTTTTCATTGATTTCAGAGAGAGAGGAAAGAAGAGGGAAAGAAATATCAGTGAGAGAGGAAAACATCGATCAGCTGCCTCTTGTATTCCCCCTGTTGGGGATCAAGCCTGCACTCTGGGCATATGCTCTGACCAGAGATGAAACCCACAGCTCCCAGCATATTGAACCGGCCACCTCAGTGCACAGGACGATGCTCAACCAACTGAGCAACACTGGCCAGGGCCATTTTCAGTGTTCTTCACTCCATTCTCTGAATCCAGAAACCCACCTGGGATTAGTTTTCCTTCTGACTGAAGGACTTTCTTTAATATGTTTGAAAGGTCTTTCTTTTGCTTTTGATTTTGAAAGGTGTGCTTATCGAGTTGAGGGGGGCCTCTGCAATCTCAGTGTTCTCTCTCTGCAGCTCTCTTCTCTCTGGGCCTTTGCCTTGCAAGTTCTAACCACCGTTGTCTGCTGGGCTCTTCCTGGGTTCTTTCTCCCTGTGCTGCAACCTGGAAGTTCTATCTAGGCAGGAATCTGGGCAGTCGTAGGACTCACCTCACTGTTTCCTAGTTCTCAGGGTCTCTATCCTTCATCTGCAAACCAGGGTCTTTTTTTTTTTTTTTAATATATTTTATTGATTTTTCACAGAGAGGAAGGGAGAGGGATAGAGAGTTAGAAACATCGATGAGAGAGAAACATCGATCAGCTGCCTCCTGCACATCTCCCACTGGGGATGTGCCCACAACCCAGGTTTATGCCCTTGACCGGAATCGAACCTGGGACCCTTCAGTCCGCAGGCCGACGCTCTATCCACTGAGCCAAACTGGTCTCGGCCAAACCAGGGTCTTGAAAGCCATAATTCCATATATTTTTCCCAGGTTTTTGGTCAGGAGGTAGGGTAAATCCCATTCCTATTACTCTTCAGTATAAGTCTCTGCTTTATTTATAATAATCAACACAACTTCATGCAGCAATGATTCTAAAAAGATATACTGATCAAAGGCTACTTGTATCATTTGTAATTCCATAACTATATACATATAGTATATGGCTAGGGACATAGCATGAAAATGGTTGGCTATACATATATGACTGGGAAATCAGTACTTGAGCTCTGAAACTTCCCTTTTCAGTTTATTTATATCATGTAGGCTACAGAATATATAGTTTTGCTATTCTAAAGCATTCCTAAACTTTCTCACATTTTACTGCAAAAAAAAAGATCAGAATATGTGGAAAGCAAATACATGAGAGTGTAAATGTAAAATCTAACTGGTAGCTACATAGCTATTCTCTAGAAGATTAAACTTTTTTGATTGGTATTTTTCATAACAAAATGTTGGGGCATATACATCATTCAGAATCTATGCAGAACTAACCTTTGGTCCAGAGTAAATCACCTAAGAGAAACTTCCAAATTCAGTGTTATCTTTAACACTGATTGAATTAAATTAAAAGTACCTTAAGTCCTCAATGT
This sequence comes from Myotis yumanensis, assembly GCF_028538775.1. Taxonomy (NCBI): domain Eukaryota; kingdom Metazoa; phylum Chordata; class Mammalia; order Chiroptera; family Vespertilionidae; genus Myotis; species Myotis yumanensis. The sequence continues at coordinate 8,351,229 of NW_027223752.1, forward strand.
CATCAATAGGTTCCTGGAAACTGACTTTAAGTGAAACAATGTAGTATAACAAAACCAGTTGTACCCTAGGCTAATGATAAAAGCAAGAGTTAAGGTCCTGTGGCATATTTCTAGTCACAGAAACATCACCAGGTTTTTAAATGAAGACCCAAAACATTTCTAACATTAAACATTGAAATAAATGTGAGCTATACAGACATCTAAGAATGGTGAATAAAAACAAGTCAGATAATTATTTTTTTTTTTTAATATATATTTTTTATTGATTTCTTACAGAGAGGAAGGGAGGGGGATAGAGAGTTAGAAACATCGATGAGAGAGAAACATCCATCAGCTGCCTCCTGCACACTCCCCACTGGGGATGTGTCCGCAACCCAGGTACATGCCCTTGACTGGAATCGAACCTGGGACCTTTCATTCCACAGGCCGACGCTCTATCCACTGAGCCAAACCGGTTTCAGCAGATAATTATTTTTTAACCTGCCAATTCCAGTTGACTGCCACAGGTAGCTGAAGTTTCTCCTGGCTGATCAGGGCACATAGATGGGTCCACTCTGGATGCCCTCCCATCGCAGGTGACCTCACACCCACTCACACTATACTCACACTGGGATTGTGTAGATACACCATTCACCTCCCATGCACAGCTCTGTGATACAGGAGGAAACCAGAGTTCCTGGAGAAAATCCATGCAGATCAGGAACACCAGGCACACTCCACAGACAGAGGCCCCGGACAAGAAACAGTGTTGTTGTTTTTACTCAAAAAAAATTATAACAAAACAATGTGGGACAAAATGATGTTATTGAAGGAACTGCTATATTACAAGTCATTGCTTATCTTGTGCAAGTAATCTAATTTTAAACTCAAAAATTAAAAATAAAGAATAAACATACAAATAATTATAAATGAGTAGCATATTTTCATGCTTATCTGAAGACTAGAGGCTCAGTGCACAGATTTGTGCACCAGTGGGGTCCTCCCTCAGCCTAGCCTGCAGGGATCGGGCCGAAACCGGCTCTCTGACATCCCCTGAGAGGTCCCAGATTGCAAGAGGGCAGTTCTCGGGGGACACACCCCAGAATCGGGCTCCCTCCTCTCTTCCAATATTATATCACTTTCTGTATCTGAATTGCTTTCATCTCACTTTACCCTAAGCTTAGCAGTAACTGACAACTTGTGGGCATTTAGCTGCAAAATGCAATTATTTAGCAAACAGGATTTACTTAGCCTAGAATCTAATCGGCCTAAGGCAAGACCCTGCTCAGTGTCAGGTTCCTGCCCAGACCTTCTACCCAGGCGGAGTCCTGTGGCAGTGAGAACCACCTTCTTCCCACCTGAGCTTCTCCTTCGCCTCCTTCCCCTCCCGGATTGCAAGAGGGCAGTTCTCCAGTGACACACCCCGGAATTGGGCTCCCTCCTCTGTTTCTTGGTGCGTCACCTGAGATCCACAGCTGTCAAGTCACCACAGCTCGGCAGATCCTGCATTGAGCATCTGCCCCCTGGTGGTCAGTGCGCATCATAGCTACTGGTCAGACGGTCGAATGGTCGCTTAGGCTTTTATATATATAGGTGGTATTGTACATTTAGTTGTGAAGTAGTCATAAAATTAAAATATTCTTTGTTTTAAAAAAAGACTAAATTTCCTTTAATAGGGTTTTAGGGTTTTTTTATTTGTAGGCTTTTTATTTCTACAGTATCTTTTTTTATATATATACTAGAGGCCCAGTGCACAAAAATTTGTGCACTCGGCGGGGGGGGGGGAGGCCTCAGCCCGGCCTGTGCCCTCTCGCAGTCTGGGACCCCTTGGGAGATAACGACCTGCTGGCTTAGGCCTGCTCCCAGGTGGCAGAGGGCAGGCCCAATCCCTAGGTGCAGCCCCTGGTCGGGCTCGGAGCAGGGCTGATTGGGGAGTTGGGGTGGATTGGGAGGTTGCAATGCCCCCCTCAGTCACGCTCAGGGTAGGGCTGATTGGGGGGTTGGGGCACCGCCCCCTATCACACTCAAGGCAGGGTCGATGGGGAGGTTGCGGCACCACCCCCTGTCACGCACAGAGCAGGGCCAATCAGGGGGTTGGGGCGCTGCCCCCTGTCACCCACAGAGCAGGGTCCATCAGGGGGGTTGGGGCTCCGTACCCTGTCACGCACAGAGCAGGGCCAATCAGGGGGTTGGGCGCTGCCCCCTGTCATGCACAGAGCAGGCCCATCAGGGGGTTGGGGAGCTCCCCCCGTCACGCACAGAGTAGGGCCGATAGGGGAGTTAGGGCACCGCCCTCTATCACCCACAGAACAGGGCCGATCAGGGGGTTGGGGCGCCACCACTGTCACACTCAGGGCAGGGCCGATGGGGAGGTTATGGCTCTACCCCGTCACACACAGAGCAGGGCCGATCAGGGGGTTGGGGTGCAGCCACTGTCACACTCAGGGCAGGGCCGATGGGGAGGTTATGGCTCTACCCTGTCACACACAGAGCAGGGCCTGTGGTGGTGGTGGGGGGGGGGGGGGGTTGTGGCCCCGCCCCCTGTCACACACAGAGCAGGGTGGATAGGGAGGTTGTGGCCCCGCCCCCTGTCACACACAGAGCCACAGGGCGATCAGGGGGTTTGGGTGCTGCCCCCTGTCACGCTGATCTGGTGCCAGGAGGCCTCGTGGCTCCGCTGATCCCGGTGCTGGGAGGCATATTATCCTTTTACTATATAGGATAGAGGCCTGGGGGCCGGCTGGTTTGCCCTGAAGGGTGTCCTGGATCAGGGTGGGGGTCCCCACTGGGGTGCCTGGCCAGCCTGGATGAGGGGATGATGGCTGTTTGCAGCTGGTCACACACCCTTCAGGGTGGGGGTCCCCACTGGGGTGCCTGGCCAGTCTGGGTGAGGGGCTGAGGGCTGATTGACTGAAGCTCCCAACCGCTCCTTTTTTTCTTTTTTTCTTTTTTATTCTGGGCCAGCTTTAGCTCTGGCTCTAGCTCTGAGGCTTCCTCTGCTGGTTTGTTTGCTTTCTATAATCGAAACAATGTATAACTTCAGCTCTGAGATCCCGGCCTATATTTGTTAGAATGTTTCAAACTGCCAGCTCAGAGACCGGCAGCGCAGGCGGGGAACGTTGGAGTCTGCAGTCACTGGAGCAAGCAAGCCTCATGTTCGCTTCCAGCTGCCTGGCTGCCGGCCGCCATCTTGGCTGACAGTTAATTTGCATAAGGATACGCTGATTAGCCAATGGGAAGGGTAGCGGTCGTACGCCAATTACCATGTTTCTCTTTTATTAGTGTAGACTAGTGGCCCCGTGCACAAATTCATGCACATTGAAAAGAAATTAATTAGAAGATATATTTTAATATCGCTATTTGCCCTTTCTCTATAATAGAAGTGTCAACCAAATTCACAATCAACAAGACAGATCAAAACACACCGGTGCGATTAATGCCAGCGAGAGCTTTATATATATAAATAAACTTGCTTAATTAGACCCACTTTCTGATTTAGCTAAACTTTGTCCAGCCCAGTGAAGCACCCCAACTTCTCTTTCAGGTAATTGTCAGCAATACAGCAGTAAATGTCAACATGAAGCAGATTATTATTGTAGATCACGCAGGGAGAACAAAGGGTAAAATATTTAACTGCAGCAGTGTTTGACTATATTCTGCGCAGTGAGAAAACCCGAAGTCATTTTCAAGGTCCACCATTTCTTACTTCTTTTCAGTCTGGTCAAGTTTCTAAGCTTTCTAAATCTCCATTTTCCCAGCTAATGAAAAGAAAATAGGATTCCACCGAGTCTCCTATCTACCTACTTCAGGACTTCTGTGAGGATCAAATGAGATGAGGCACGGGAAAATGATTCACAGACATTTGGTTAAAGTGTAAAATGTTTCCACCTGGCTGTAAAGCAAGTCGTGTTCCTGGGCTGGAAAATGATTCACAGACATTTGGTTAAAGTGTAAAATGTTTCCACCTGGCTGTAAAGCAAGTCGTGTTCCTGGGCTGAAGAAACTGCAAGGAGGCTAGTCGCTAGGAAGAAGAAGCCGGGCGTTGGTATATGACGTCAATACCCAGCGCCCACAGCCACCATTTCCAGGCTGGGCTGGGCTGTGGGCCACATTTTGTGCCATGGGGTCTCAGCAGTGTTGGCTACGATTTGGTGGGGTGTTGCTTCAGGGTGGTGGCAAGGCCTGTCTCCCACTTGGGGGAAGCCAAGTGTTGCTTTGTGGGCGCCAGGTCCGCAGTGCCATTTATTGTTAAATGGCCTATTGCTAGGGAAAAGAAGTTGGGGGTTGCTACGTGACGTCATTACCCGGCGCCCACAGCCACCGTTTCCAGGCTGGGCTAGGCTGGGCTGGGCTGTGGGCTGCATTTTGCACCATGGGGTCTCGGCAGCGTTGGCTGCAATTTGGTGGGCTATTGCTCTGGGGTGGTGGCAGGGCCTGGTTCCACTTGGGGGAAGCTGAGTGTTGTTTTGTGAGCACCAGGTCCGCAGTGCCATTTCTCTGTAAATGGCCAGTGTGCGTCACGGCAGCTCCTGTGTTGAGTGTCTGACCCCCTGGTGGTCAGTGCGCGTCATAGTGACTGGTTGGACGGTTGGACACTTAGCATATTAGCCTTTTATATATATAGAGAGAGAGATTTTTATTGATTTCAGAGAGGAAGGGAGAGGGAGAGAGAGATAGAAACATCAATGATGAGAGAGAATCATTGATTGGCTGTCTCCTACAAGCCTCCCACTGGGGATCGAGCTTGCAGCCCGGGCATGTGCCCTTAACCGGAATCGAACCAGGGACCCTTCAGTCTGCAGGCCGATACTCTATCCACTGAGCAAAACTGGCTAGGGCTCCACAATATATTTGTTACTTAAGAACATAGTTGAATGATTATAAAAATAAGCTATTCAAAATAAGAATTTAATAATAGTTCTTTTCTTAAATATCACATTCTGGCATCTACTTGGAGATAAACTATGTGATTTGAAGGCTCTTGCCCAGTAATTTGTTATGAAACATACCAATCAGAAAGTGGCCATGTTGTGTTAGGAAAAGGGGGACCCTGCTTCACCCCCTGTTTACTGAGTGCTCGTCTGTGCCACTCAGGCAGTGTGATCACCTGGGAGGTGGCACTGGAGAAAGATGTTAAACCAAGAATGACCCAGCCATCTGGTTATATTTAAGACAAATGTACTGCCTGACAGGTGAGCTTAAAATCAGAGCCAATTACATCTGGGCTTGGGAAAGGCTCCCTGACAAGCGTTGCCTGCAACTGGGATCTTAGGTGTCAGCGGAAAGTGGTCACAGGTTTTAGTAATTATGTGGCATTGCAGTTAATAAGGTGAGTGGCAGCAGGTATATGAGGACCTCGTGGGTGACGCCCTGCGGCAGGTGCTGGAGAGTAAGCAGTGAGTGAATTGTGGCGCGTGTCCTCAGGATGACAGCTGAACTCAGCCGGGAAAGCAGATTTGGACTAAGTTTACAACTAAGAAAGAGACAGTCTCTCTCTTTAAGATTGCTCCTAGGACTTTTATTATCCACCTAAAGTTTAAATTATATCCATTGAGTTCATTAAAAGCCTCAATAAGAATTGTGTTTAAGATTGTATTTGGTGTATGAGCTGCCTCGTGGAGAAGTGACATCCCCCCACCCTAGAGAATGGCCAGTCCCGTCACCAGTTGGGGAGCTCTTCAGTGCCCATCGCTAGGCTTGGTAACTAACTGGCCATTGTAGTGGCTGTGTCCTTGGATACTCCTATCGGTTATGTTTTCATGTTGCTTATTAGAGGTGAGGTTGTTGTCGTTAGGTTTGTATTTTTGGTTTTTGTTGAGTTTGCATCCGTGGCCCTGCTGAGATATTCTGTCTGTTGCCTCCCTCTGTTGGTTTTACACATACGTTGTACTATTTATAAGTAAATATAACTTTTTATTTAAAGAAATTGTAGATGGGCTTCCACTGCCCCCCCACCTCCACCCCTAACCTTACTCAGAGCTTAGAATTTCTACTACAGGAGGAAGAGTGTCTGGAGGAACTGTAAGTTGGGCTTTGGTGAACTCACCTTTATAAATCCTACTCGCGTGCATAAAACAGCATCACTATCATAGCCCTGGTGGTTGTGAACAAAGAACTGAATAATCAACCTTTCCTTCCTCGTCACCTCTGAAATTAGATTAGCAGTGTTCTCTGGAGCGAATCCCTTTCTGTCTCACACCTCCACGTGTGCCCTGTGCTGCAGTGACCTCTGATCCGAATGTGTTAGTACTCCCCCTGGTAGTGACTATTACAGTGATAGAAAGGCTTTGTGATACTACAGAATCATGAGGAGTTTCCATAATTTGGTTTGCATCTAATTCAGTAAATGTAGCAATTTGGTACTGATTTTAAGTACTGCAAGTGGGAGTTTCAAGAAAGCTGTAAAAGCAGGTGCTTCCTCATATTACAGAGTCCGTCCACACCACCACAGTGGCCGTGTAGACCACAGGCGTGCGCCCACCCATGTGGTGACTCTTCATGCTTAGTGCTTTTCCACTTCACCTGTGCCCAGTGCAAAGAGGATTTACCCTCTTTCAGCAGCTGAGGAAACTGAGGCTTGGAGGGCAGGATTTTCAGTCTAGGGTCCTGCTTCTGGGTGGGAGGAGGCCGGGGGAGGCTCTCCCCCACGGCCATGCTGCTCTGTGTGACCTGACTACCTGCATCAAAGCCCCTCAGCTGAGCAGGACAATGGACCTGTGTGATCCCATCAGACTCCCCAGACCAACAGTAGACACAAGGTTCCCTTTGGCTTCCATGGCATGACATTGACGAAGGTCACCTTCTGTGTTTCCCTCAGACAGAACTCCGTGTATCTGGACAGCACACTCCCTTCGAGCACATGGACATCAGCACCACGGCACTTAACAAATTTGACCCCCGTAGCTTTTGTGCTAAGAAATGTTGCTAGGCTAGAAACCCAAGAATAACTCCAAGTGGCCTCCTGTTTTCCTTCTTCTCTCCTAACCTTTTCTAGAGATGAGCATTAAATTATTGCAGTGTAGTGTTGTCGGAAAGGGTGGAAATTACGGTGCGAGTGAGATTTGTTGCCTAAAATAAATAACTTTTTATCAATTAGAGTTGGCTAATAATGACACTTCATGGATCTAGGGTGATCATCCTTAAAGAATACCAAAAAAGGGGACTTCTACATTAAAAGCAGTTTGGTCCATGTCCCCTTGCAGCCTCCTAGCTCAGCATCTAGAACTCAGTGAAGGTACAGGTGCTGGGAATGGGCCAAGGTTGTCAGAACGCTGGGCGTGGGGCCTCACCCTGAAACTAGAGCCAGCCCACCGCTGAGTCTGTCAGAGTGCTGCCAGAGAGCAGACCAGCGGGTAGAGACAGAGAGATTGATGGAGCATTCAGGGAACTGTCTTCCACCTGTGGAGGTGACGGGGCGAGGCGAACACCGTGGGGCAGGGCCAGGCTGGACTAGGGCAGGGCTGACAGCTGTTCACATGGGATTCCTTCTTCCTCGGGGACCACAGTGTCACTCCTAAGGCGTTTCAACTGATGGGTGAGGCTCACCCATATTCATGAGGGTGATCTCCTTAAAGTCAGCTAATTGGGTGCTAACTACTACCTCCCTCCACAGTGATGCTCACATTACTGCTTGATTGAATAATGGGCTACTCTAAAACTGACCGTTGTCTTTAACCATGACTTGTGGAACCTTTTTTTCCTGCCCCTTTTTGTCATCTTGGTTATAGCTGTTTTCCCTAGTTTAACGCTTTAACCCTAGACTCCAGCCTCATGTGTACCCTCCGGTGAGCAACTTGGCAGGTGAGGCACCTAAAGTGGGTGAGGCAAGGAGTGGAATGTCTGTGCTCTGGAGACCCCTCCAGAGGGGCAGCCTTCTCCCCTTTTCTTCAGACCTCTAGCCCCCATCTGGGTGAACTGACCACTCCCTAGGCAGTCCCTGGGCATCCCCACTGCTCCTTTTATCCCTCCACCTGTGTTCCCCTCCAGGTGCAGTTCACCCCGGAGTCACGGGCTGCTCCAGCACATCTCCTGCCTCTGAAGGCTTTGAGAGGCAGGCAGTGTGTGTTCATAGACACGTCTGCCACCAGGGACACTGAGCCTGCGGCTGTCATCCACCAGCCCCCAATCTCTGGGTGACTCTCTTGGAGTCCCCCAATCATTTGGCTTTGAGGGAGAGGTTAGAAAACCCCAGATCACAAATGACACACTCCTCATAAAGGTCACAGCCTCTGCCTCTCCTCTGTGCTTTCTTAGCCCTAGAAGGCACCCCCTGGAGGTGACGGTGCCCACCCAGGGTGTGGCCTTTCCTTTGCGGGGGGCAGGGGTGGAAGCTCTCCACGGCCCCTTATTGTCTTGTGCGGGCTTTGGGATCAGGGTGCCTAGAGGAGTACCCTGGGGCCAGTGATTGAGGATGTGCCCACTACCTGGTAACACCTGTCACAGCCTCTGTTCGTTAATCACCTGTTGTCTGGGAGGTCCTTCCCGAGCCCTGTACACAACTTGTTCACAGGTTCCAGACTTCTTTCTCTTTCTACTGTGTCTTAGGAGCTTTACTCATTTTTTTACTGCAAATGTTTTACAACTATTAGTTTCTAGATTTCCAACCATTTTTTTCATCCCTCCCCTCACCCCCTGTCCTGTCTCTGCGCCCCATCATAGTTGCTCTGCCGCAGCCCATCCTCCAGATGACACAGAGAACAAACTTGGTGCTCGGGGCTGTTACAGCAATGGCTAAAAGAGCAGGCATTTTTCTTCATGAAAAATGATGTTACCGTTTGGGGTTCAGAATCAGTAACAGTGAAGACAGGATGAGCTGGGTGGTGGCACGTGCTGGACTCTCCTCCACAGATACCTTCTCATTGTTGTCATGGAGTCGGACTCTGGCGTAAGGTCAAGTGTTTCAATTTTGTGCTTTGGGGAGTGATGGGGCCAGGGCTTTTTCTGATCACCTGTAAGAGCCCAACTCTGTAACTGGCCGGTGGTAGGTTCAGACTCTGTAAGGTAGCTGGTCACGAATGTGTCAATTATGTTGTGCTTTATTTAGAGAGCTAACTTTTCATATTAACCATACAGGCAGTAAAACACCTATGCTCCAAATAACCGTAGACTTAATACAGAAAACATCTGTTCTAACACACATTGATTCATTTTTATGAAGTTGAAAATAAATGAAGCCAGGATAGGGGACTGGTGAAGGGTGATGTGAAGATGGGGATCCAAGAAAGGGGTTAGGAGTCCTATGAGAAACCATCCAAACCCCAAAGAATTTTCTTCTTAACTGTCAGGTCTCTGGGCACTCAGCCAGGCTGTCCTGTAATGATTCTTGCAGCCTGTCTCTGGGAATGACTTTCTAGCCGCACACTCAGGAGTCCCCCGTCTTGACTGTCGCCATCAGTGTGGATTCCAGAGGGCTCTTCATCAGTCACAGGGTGTCCCAGCACAAAGTGGCATTTGCCATGTATCAGTGTCTTCGGTTCTTAACCCCTGCTGCAGGTGGTTTTTGTTGTTGTTGTTGTTTTAATCCTCATTGATTTTTAGAGAGAGAGGGAAAGACAGAGAGGAATATCGATGTGAGAGAAACACATCGATTGGTTGCATCCTGCATGAGCCCTGACCAGAGCCTGGGCCCGGGAGGAGCCTGCAACTGAGGTACATGCCCTTTGGTCCTCAGGCCGACACTCTATCCACTGAGCCAAACTAGCTAGGGCTCCTGCTGCAGTTTTGACCAGAATCTCGTTGCGGGCCCACACTGCTTCTGAATTTTGAGAATTCCACTGGAATCAGCTCTCTTTAGAATTACTTAAGATTTTTTTTTAATGTTCTTTGTAAATATTTTTAATGCCCTGGTTATAATTATAGACTATGTGGATTTTAGTTTGCAGTTAATATGTTTCGAACATTACCACCTTCCTCCAATCCTACGGGAGCAGAATTTGACCCAGAGGAAGACGAACCAACGTTAGAAGCAGCCTGGCCTCACCTACAGGTACTGAACTGGGGAATGGGCCAGAAACGGGCGTAAATGAGATGTATATGTGCGTGGGGTCTTCCTCTGACGCAGATGCACTGGCCTGAGGGCCTCATCCCAGCTGGTTGCAGGTGGACCTCTGATCATACTGGCATAGGCCTTGCACACCTATGTGTACATGAAAATGTTTTAGCAGAAGAGAGAACGTTCAATGGCTTTTCTTTGTGTAGATACTGTATATCAACTACAGAGATATGGAATTGTCAGCATGTCTTTGATGGAAATGATTATTTTGCTGACAGCCATTGAATTGAGACCTGGAGGACTCACACGGCATTTCCCAGTTTGGGGTACTTAGATTTAATGTGCTCCTGCTACGTGCCCCAAAGCTCACCTGCTGGCGAATGCCTTTCTCAGAGCCTTTGTAGGGCGAGAGGTTGATTGGGAGCATGCCTGTGGGAAGGCACTGAGCCCACTCTGAGCAGAGCACTGGACTGGGAGGTCTGGGCGGTCCTAGGAGGGGAGATGGAGAGATGAGAAACCCAGGAAGGGGCCAAGCGGGGAACAGACGGAAAAGGAGAGCTGTCTCGGCAGCAGAGCGTTCCCGCCTGTGGCATCTGGGACATCTGCTCACCAACGAGTCCCAGCTTCTGTCGGCCTGCCTCTCCCAGGGCACTTGGAGGTGACAGGCTACAAATCCCACCCAGAACTTGGTCCCAGCCCAGCTGTGGCTGCTGAGCATCGGGGTCTCTGAGCAGCGTAATTTAAGCATGGGTGACATCCTTTTGTTTAAATGCCATTTAAGGAGATAGTCTGTGGTTCTTAGCAAAAGAAAACAGTTACCATCATCAGTTACAATTAAATTAAGCCACGTAATTTAGCATTAAATCTACAGATACATGGCTTTTTTAAGGCTAATATACGAAGACAAAGATTCAACTCATGGTGTATTTTTAATCTCCATTTAGTAAAATACCATGTTTTTTGACTCACTGTTGTTTTTCCCTCCTAGCTTGTTTATGAATTTTTCCTAAGATTTTTAGAGTCTCCAGATTTCCAACCTAATATAGCGAAGAAATATATTGATCAGAAGTTTGTATTGCAGGTAAGGCACAAATTAGCTGAAAGCACAAAAGCCCTACTTTACAGAGAATCCAGGTTACTAAGTGTCTTTTTCTTCTTGAAGCTTTTAGAGCTCTTTGACAGTGAAGATCCTCGAGAGAGAGATTTTCTTAAAACTACCCTTCACAGAATCTACGGAAAATTCTTAGGCTTAAGAGCTTACATCAGAAAACAGATAAATAATATATTTTATAGGTAAGTCAGCATGGGTGACATTTCTCTTCTCGCGTGGTGATGTTCATTTGCATACTTAATGCCCCCACGTCATCATTCTTTTGACAAGTGACCAAAGAGCACTAGTGGCTGTTTCTGAGCAGCCAGCTGTTCATGTCCAGGTGGCTCCAGTCTGCACCTGCATCTCCGTGCCAGGCTGGGGCTGGCCTGTCCTCCTTCTCCACCCCTCCCCATGGCTCACTCCCAGCATCTCACCACACACCCTCCTTTATTTCGGTTTTTACTAAAACCAGTGGTTCCCTCTGGAGTGCGGATAGAGTGATCTGTCCAAAGCTGGCTGTGCCTTCCTCCTGCCCTTCCTTCATTCTTCCCCATTGCATCTCAGTGAAAGCAGGAGTGAGGAGTGGATCTTGAGGAAATCTGAGACTTACATTAGAGGTTTGGGAACTGCCCTGTGCACCCAGGGAAAAGGCAGCCCTGCTGAGAGCAGCATGTGAAGACCCGGCAGCTTTTAGCGGTCACAGCCACCGCCATCTCTAGGCCTGCAGGACCATGGAAACTGGGAAGCTGGTCACAAGAGTTTACGAGGAGGAGGGCACAGCCCTGCAGCTCACAAGAGAATGTTCCAAGTACAGTGTTCACCTTGACCCCAGCCCTTCCCATCCCAGTTTCAACACCTTCGTCTCTGCTGCTGCTGCCTCTGAGTCACCCGCTGACCGACACCCTTTGGGTGAACAGGTGTTAAGTCCTGGGTGGGGCCCTGGGTGTCACAGGTCTGGCTCCTCATAGTTGGCTCCCTGCGCAGCTTCGGCTCCTTCCACACCACCACCCGGAAGCCTTGTTTGATCCTCCACGATGATCTTTTCCACCAGCCCTTCTCCTCAACCTGCCAGGCTTCTGGAAACATCTGCTTGCCAGGAAAGCCTCCCTGGCCTGGCGGATGGGTGCGGTCTCCCTGTGAGGGTAGGCTTTGTGTCAGCTGCTCTGTCACACACCCAGTGCCAGCTCGTGCCCAGCCATGGTGGCACCAAATAAATGTTGATGGATGAAATACTTAATGCAGTTTCTTATCTGGCCCTGGGAGGCTCACTAAATTAGTAGTTTATTCTGTGAATTGTGGCTTCTAAGGAAGACTTACCCTAAGGCCCCCCAACTCCAGGATGGCTCAGTGACAGGTCCTAGTGGGGACAGGCACAGTGTGCATATCCCTCAGGGAGACAGTCAGCAGCAGTGCCAGAGTGAGAATGCCGACCCGGCCGGAGCACTGCCCAGGCCAGGCAGGTCCCTTAGACACCATGACCGAGCATTGGGGGAGAAAAGGGCCAAGGGGGATTGGACAGATGGAAACCAACAGCCTCTCTGGTGTTTCTGTCACCGGTTCCTCGCGTTCCGTCACCAGCCTGGCCCTAGTGTACCACCCAGTCCTTGAAGTCTCCGTGGCCTACACTTCTGCGGTCATCGGGGTATAATCCTCTCCCTTATCTTCACACTCAGTACGGCACTCCGAGGTCAGAGCTTCCAGTGTGGGTGGGGCTGCCCTCTGAACTCCTTCCAGGTGCCCTGCGTCCATTTCTGTAGCAGCCCCGGGAACGGTGACGCACCCAGATGGTGGTGTGCTCCTGTGCATGTTCCTGGTTTATGTTCTTGGTGTCACACCTCCTAGTTAACAAGATCGTTACTTGGCTAGTGTGCTCATCTATCAACATAATAGCCATTATTTAAACGAGAGGTGCAATTTATAGTCCAGTCTTTTAGGTCTAAAAGTAAGCTTCACTGAAGTGGGTTTTTTGTCCTTAAATGTAGGTTTTGTTTGAATAACAGAGTCACAAATAACACCCACATTAAAGAAGTGAAAAATGTCTCATATCTTAAAGAGCTCTAATTTAGAACTGAAATACTTAAATAGGTTATTGAAAAGTTACTACACAGTTTAGTTCAGCTCTCACTAAATGCTCAGTGTGAGAGTGTGGTATTTTCAGTTATCTTTTCTATAATTATAATTATTAATACATGCAATCAAAAATAAGCATATCATGTAGATTCCATAATTGTTTGAGTCTCCACCCTCAATCCCACTTCCTCATCATTTCATGTGAGAAAACAATTAGAAAGGACCACCTTGGGAGACAGATTCAGCTCAGCGAAGTTCTTCCTAGTATCTGATAAGAAAAAGAATATGTCAAACATATTTGCTTCAACTTACTCAAATGTGAAGTTCCTGTTTCTATGGTTTCTCATTCTCATCAGCATTTCGGAGATGTGGTTTAGAGAGAGCTCTAGATAGCGGTAACACCTGTTTGGGCAGACAGTGGACCCGGAAGGTTAGGTGTCTGTGGTGGGGCCAGGCTTCAGTCCCCTACTGCTAGCAAACCACCCCACATCTGAGTGGCCAAAAACCACAATGTATTCTTTCTCACAATTCTTACACTGGGGCACATGGTGTCCACGAGGGCTGGGATGGCCGCAGTGGCTCAGGGCAGTGCAACCTCAAGGCCCCAGCAGCTCCCAGGAGAGGGAGGGGGGCTGCCAGGGTTTGAGGGTGTGGCCGGAAGTGGTTCAGACTTCCACCCTGTGTTTTGGTCCCAGCCACTCGTGCCGGGACTGGACAGCACAGACTCAGGGGCAAGAAGTGGTTCCACCTCTTCACAAGAGGGCAGGACTTATCCTGCAGGGAGGAGAGGAACCCATGGGTTTAGAGAGTCCTAATTCCGTTGTTGCTGAAAGAGTGGACAACCCTCTTGCCCCCTCTTCATGGATCTCCCTGGCTTCCCTCTTGTTTTACACCCTGTTTTTTGTCTCCCACTGGAAAAGTAAGAAGGAAAACTACTTTTCTATTTTGTATACCAATTTCAAATCAGGTTAAAGTAATGAGAAATTAAGAACTTACCAATAAGAAAATATTGTTGACTTAGCAGGGGCGAGGGGCTGGGCAGGCTCCTCTGTGTCTCGGGCGGGCTGGGACTCCTCCCAGGTCTGAGTGAGAGTAGTTGTATCAGAAGTTGCTAGGTGGTACTATATGCAAAGCTGTAGCTTTGTGCATTTAAACTGTTTTGAATATTTCAAACCAGTGACGCAGAGGGAGCCTTCAGGTTGAGCTTCATGAGGCAGTGGCAGTGAAGAGATATATCTGCTGGTGGCTCAGCCGCTTCCTTCCCGCCCTCATTCCCACCCAGGCTGCCACGTTCCATTCGTCACTTCCCTGCCCATCTTTATGCTGCCACTAGATCCACTTCCATCTATGTCACTGTTCTGCTGACCCTGCCACTGTGGCCTCAGATCCGAGTGGGTCTGAGCTGGCCTCCAGTCTCCATGGACGCTGCCCACCTTCCTGCCAGTTGCCCGCTACCCGGTCCAAGTCACAAACCTTTGTTCCAGCCAAATGAGTTCTCTCCCCACTCCACACCCCTGTCTTTAAAAATCTGTGGGAAGCCTACCTCGGGGCTCAGTTCAAGAACTGACCCCTCAGTGGACTGGCCATCCAGTAGTATATGGGGTGGGCAAAAGTAGGTTTACAGTTGGTCAGGTGGAAAATAATACAATAATTAATACATAATACAAGTATAAATTGTTTTGCATACTCACAACTATAAACCTACTTCTGAACACCCTGTGGATGTTTTAGGCCCATCCTGCAGGATTATTTTACATCCTGTGGGTGTTCGGCCAAGTTTCCAAACAAGGACAATAAAATTGGAGTCACATTCTTTATAAATCACAAACTTATTTTTGGCTTAGAGCATATCTAAACTAAGTTTCCATCTGGGAGGCAGGAACCGTTTCTTACACCCCTCACTTCAGCCGAATCAGCCCGAATGTTGGTGGCGAACTTTTTTTCTGCCAGGGGCCATTTGGATATTTATAACATCATTTTGATCATACAAAAATATCAACTTAAGTGTTAGACTGTTTTTTTGGTCGAACATTTAATTCACCCCTAATGCCCTGGCAGGGCCAGACCAAATGATTTCTCAGGGCCAGCCGTTCCCCACTCCTGCTTTTGACTGACTAACCCCAGGTGAGCAGGTGTGAGGCAGGGGCCGGTGGTTCCTGAGCAGATCCTGTGGGGAAGAGACGTCTTCCTGTTTTGTGTCCCTGTTCCCGCTCATTGCCCCAGTTTATTCAGTGACCTGTTTGAAGTATCTGATGGATGGATGGCAGGCTGGGTCCCAGCAAGGGGATCGAGGTCTTCAGGTTGCCCTGTGTACAGGGGAGGGGCGGGGCAGTGTCAGAGGAAGCAGCAAGGCGGCCCAAGTGGTCAGGAAAGAGCTTCTACCTTTGCAGAGACTAAATATTGGAGGCATCGAGATTAAGATGTCCACTTAAGTTGAAATGCAGCAAAAAAAAAAAAAAAAAAGGTGAATTAATAGAGGGGTGAGTGGATGGATCTGATAAGGCAAACATCAAAATGTTCATTGTAAAGTCTGGGTGGTTGAAACACGGATGCTCACTGTAAAATTCCTCCAACTTTTTGTTTGAAAATTTTCAGAATAAAATGTTGGGGGAATTTTTGAGCGGCAGGCTACGAGGAGTTTATTGATGACAAGAAACAGTGCCCCTGGGATGGTTTTACAAAATTGATGTGCTTATTGTTGCCTGACTGCGTGATTTTCCCCCTAAAAGCACTGTTTCTTATTCAAAGGATTTTAGTCTTCCCAGCTGTTATTTCACTGTCTAATTCTACATGACAAATTGCCTTTTCCAGGTTTATTTATGAAACAGAGCATCACAATGGCATAGCAGAATTACTGGAAATACTGGGAAGGTAAGTCATCTTTGTGTTATTGGTAGTGATTGGCTTTAGATGGAATTTATAGCAGAATGATCCAGTTGATTAAATTCAACCACCCCCTCCCCAAAGCAAGAAAACTTAAACCATTCTCTTTTTTAAAAAATATATATTTTATTGATTTTTTTTACAGAGAGAAAGGGAGATGGAGAGGGATAGAGTTAGAAACATCGATGAGAGAGAAACATGGATTCAGCTGCCTCCTGCACACTCTCCACTGGGGATGTGCCCGCAACCAAGGTACATGCCCTTGACCGGAATCGAACCTGGGACCTTTCAGTCCGCAGGCCGATGCTCTATCCACTGAGCCAAACCGGTCAGGGTTTAAAACATTCTCTAGATTCTAGAACTTAAACAAGATCTCACTTATGGCCCTAACTGGTTTGGCTCAGTGGATGCAGCGTCAGCCTGTGGACTAAAGGGTCCCAGGTTCGATTCCGATCAAGGGCATGTACCTTGGTTGCGGGCGCAGCCCCAGTGGGGAGTGTGCAGGAGGCAGCTGATGGATGTTGCTCTCTCATCGATGTTTCTAACTCTCTATCCCTCTCCCTTCCTCTCTGTAAAAAATCAATAAAATATATATATATTTTTTAAAAAAGATCTCACTTATGGAAGAGTTCAGGAGCTCTTGGTTGAGAACATGCTAGATGACAAGTGTCTTCCATTTGTGTGGTTCAGTATGTAGACTCCACCTCCTACGCCTCAGGAGCATTCTGTGGAAACACAAGTTCAATTGTTTCCTCAAAGGCAATGCTAAAAATAGTCACATTAAGGTTTATATTTGACACTTAGAAGAATAGATCATTTATTATACATTTGAGGAACTGAATAAATACTAATATTTCAGAATGCTTTGATTTTATAAATTTTTCATATATACTTACAAAATAATTAACATTTCGAAAACTTTTATCTTAATGCAAGTAAAGTTCTTGCTTGCTGTCATTTTTTAAATTGTTGACTATATATTGTGTGGCAGGCCTCCTACCCACCACTTCCCAGAGTCCTCAGGGTTCAGTGGCTCCTCTCCTGGGGATTCCATGCACATTGACAGCTAGAGGTTCTGAGGAGTCCTGCAGTGAAAAGGGCCTGTAGGTTTTTGTTTAATGGTTTCCAAAACTACTGAGAAGCTTTTCTCAAAGAATGCTGGTCATCCTGTGGCTCTGTAGTCCTGCCCTATTGTTCCGAGAAAAAATTATACTTGCTGTTATAGATATAATTTGAAAAAAAAATGTTAGTCCTCATGGAGATTTCTTCTTCAGCTAGTGTCAACACACTCGGTGGGTCTCTCTCCCTCGGTAGAGCATAGTGAGCGGTTAGGTGGGTGTCCCTTACAGGTTGTATGACCTTGGGCAAGTTACTTACCACTCTGCATCTGTTTCCTTATCTGTGAAATGGGAAGATAAATTTTATTCACTTGCTGGGTCGAGAGGCAAGGTGAGCTGTCTGCGGTGTCCGGCACAGCGCACACAGGCCTCCATGCCCTCCCACGGCTAGGCTTGACTACTCTATCCTTCCAGAGGAGGCATCTGATCTGAGGGTCCCCCCAGGTGAATGAGCATATTGTCCTTGACGGCCACTTAAGCCTAACCCTGCCTGCAGGGCCCCTGTCCCTGAGGTTCATGAATGATGGGGGAACAATTTAGAAAATGCTTTAACTGCTTTCATAGCTCTTGGTAACATTTACCTGCAGCTGCGTAATTATAAAAACAAGTGGATAAACTACTTGATATTAGAAACAGAAACTTTGGTTTGCAGGTTAAGAGTAAGACCCTCCTTTCTTTGCAAAGCCGTTCTGTGCACTCAGCGTTAGAATAATGAGCCAGACTTTCTCCTGGAAAGTGAATTCCTAAGGATGGGTGAAGGCCAAGGGAAAGTGCTGGGTGGGGGCACCCTGGAGCTGGGGGTGCCAACTGAGCTGCCTGGTCTTCGTGGCCTAAGGAAGGAGGTTTTTTTACCCCCAGAGACTCCCACTGTTCTGGGTAACACCCTGTAAATCCAGAAATTTAAAATTGCCCTGTAGTTACAGAGACAAAATTAACCTTGAAGGCATTTAATTTTCTTTTAAATTTCTGCTGATACTCTCCTTTTTTCTGAAACGCATCTTTTTGCTTGCTGGTTTTCATGATAAAAACTAAAACGGGGAAAAAACAGCAAGATACTTTTTTTAAATCTGGAATTTGTAAATATTCAAACTGTACATGAATTCTGTTTTCACAGTATAATTAATGGATTTGCCTTACCACTAAAAGAAGAGCACAAGATTTTCTTATTGAAGGTGTTACTACCTTTGCACAAAGTGAAATCTCTGAGTGTCTACCACCCCCAGGTAAGGGCCTCAGTCGTGCCAGGGGCTCGGTAGCAGGCGGTCTTCCCGGAACATTACTGAGCCCCGAGACTGAGTCCATCCTGTTCATTGGGAGTGCTCCTTTCTTATATCACATTACTGACTCAGGTACCAAGGCTCTGGTGGTAAATGAAAGAACAAGGGGGTAAAGAGATTCCTTTTAAGAAAATCAGAAAAATCTCAGGAGTAGAGAATTTCACAATGAGTTTTAAGCATAGGAAAGGGAGTAACAGGCTTGAAAAGAGTCGAGGAAGACTTCTCAAAGGAAATTTGTCTGTAGTATCATTTATAAACTAGCACCTTAAAGGAAAAGGTACCTGTACATAGTACCTGTACACCCATAGCCACAACTTTGTAAAAATCTAATTACAGTCATACTGAAAAGTAGGTCCATATGTGGTTACTAACCACTGCAGGTACCCAGGAGATCTGGTTTTTCCTTCACTCTTATTCTTCTAAGGTCCATGTAGACAGACCTCAGTGAGGCTGATGGCAGGGTGCTGGATTTGGGCACTCCCACCTTCAGTAGCCAGTGTGTTCCAGAAGCTCTGCTCTGCAGGGCTCCACTTAGGGAGTTTGCAGTGAAGGATAAATTGCAGAAAGAACTGTTGACCCTTGAACAACTCAGGCTTGAACTGTGGGGGTCCCCTCGGCTTAGATTTTTTTTCAATTGACTCACATAGTTCAGACCCATGTTTAAACTGCCATACGTCCAAAACAGAAACCATCCCCACACGCCACGATATTTTGAATTTAATTTTTAAAAAGTCAATTTGCAATGAATATTACAAAAATAAATATATATGACAATTCGGGTGTTCTTGAATATTTTCAGCTGAAAATTCTCATGAAAAATGATTTTAAACTTGGTCAGGGCTGCCACTTAGGGAAAACATTTTTTTTTATAGATGCACAGGCCCGTGAGGAAGGTCCGCCTCTTGCATCTACAGATGCTTATGGCGTACAATAGGTAAGGGTCAACTGGCAGTAGGGAGCCCGCGTGTGCAGAGAATCCACGTGTGCGGAGCACTGGCTTGAGTTACACGTGGATTTTTGTGTGCAGGCATTGGCCCCAGCCTCTGCGTTGTTCAGGGTCAACTGTATATTCTTCAGATGATTCTAATGACATTGGCCTCCTGGGAAATATTTTGCTTCGAGTTTTGTTTGTTACTAACTGGTAAGATCTTTACATTCAGCCCCGTTGATGTCATATTAATTGTCCTGTATTAGAAATCAATACTTCAGAGATTGAAGGTGGAACCAAATTTTAATTCAGTTTTTCCCATTTGTCATATTACTTGTTCGTTAGTCTCCAAAAAACCACAGGAAAAATCCCCATCAGACCTGGGCTGACATATTGGTGTTAGCCCAAAAGACAGTTTCCTGATTTCCTCAGCTTTCCGTTGTACCCTCTGCAGTTGATGAGGGGGAAGAACCTGTGCTGGCCTGCAGTGGGGCCCATCCCACCTGGCTGGGGACACCCCCGGGCAGCACCTGAGCGTGTCAGACCCTTGTCTCAGCAAAGGAAATGTTAACAGTGATGCTAGGATCCTAGAAACCTAGCGGCATTTCCATGTTAAAATGAAACGTTAATTCTTTTCTCCTTTACTTGTCAGCTGGCGTACTGTGTCGTGCAGTTTCTGGAGAAGGACAGCACCCTCACAGAACCAGTAAGTGGTCCTGCACTGCCCTGTCACCAAGCGCCCCCCCACACACAGCGTACTCAGTGTCGACACCCCACTGTCTGCTCAGCACACAGCTGTTCAGCTCTTTCCTCTTCAGCTATAGGCCTAATGACACTGAGTTCACTCGGTGTTATGGGTTTTCCAGGTGTAGTCCTTTTAGTGACAGGTCCCTGGATTGTAGGGGATTTATGCCACAATGTCACCTTGTCCCTCACTGTACTTGGAACTCAGAGTGCTGGGCAGTTGTCACCAGTAAGTTGTATGCAGCTTAACACTCCCCTCTTGGTTTAGCAGCACATGTAACTGACGTCAGTCAGAGGGACTATAGTGAGGGTTCTAGTGCTGTTGTGCCGAAGAGGCTTTGCTGTCAGTAACAGTCTTTCCACATAAGAGGGTAACTGTTTCCTGATCATTGCTTCATAAGTGAATGCACATTGCTGCCATTCAGTGCTTAGATTTCTCAATTTCTTGGCATTTAATCTCTATTAAAAATACAAAAGCTATTGTAGCCTAGATTAACATAGTCGGGCATGTCAGATGTCAGGGGAAGTGTTTGAAGAAATTTTAACAGCTTTGTTAAGATATAATTCACATACCACAAAATTCACCCATTTAATATGTACAGTTCAGTGGGTTTTAGTACATTATGTTATTAATTTTTTTCATTATATATATATTCTAGAAGCCCGTTGCACGAAGATTCGCGCAATAGGCCTTCCTTCTCCTTGCCGCCGGCACCGGTTTTCCTCCGGCACCCGGGACCCAGGCCTTTGGTCCGGCCACAGCGGAGAAGCCAAGCCTCGAGGCTAGGCTTTTCCCCTCCGGCCGCAGCAAGGCTTGGCTTCTCCCCTCCGGCTGCAGCGGAGAAGCCAAGCCTCTTCAGTCTTCAATCTTCACTCCGGCCAGAGCCTTCGGTCTTTGCTCTGCGTCTGTGTATGCAAATTAACCGCCATCTTTGTTGGGTTAATTTGCATAGTCACTCTGTTTGGCTGGTGGGCGTAGCGGAGTGACACCAATTTGCATGTTTCTCTTTTATTAGTGTAGATGTTCACAGTAGGGGCCTGGTGCACATAATTCATGCACTGGGGAAGAGGGCGTCCCTCAGCCTGCCCTCTCGCAGTCCAGGATCCCTGTCACAGTCTGGGGATCTCTCAGTCCAGGACCCCTCACTCCTTACTGCCCGCCTGCAGCGGAGGCAGGGAGGGTCCCGCCACCGCCGCTGAGCTCGCCAACCATGAGCCCAGCTTCTAACTGATCAGTGCTCCCCCTGTGGGAGCGCACTGACCACCGGGGGGCAGCTCCTGTTTTGAACGTCTGCCCCCTGGTGATCAGTGCATGTCATAGAGACCAGTTGTTCCACCGTTTGGTCGATTTGTATATTAGGGTTTTATTATGTAGGATTTTGTTTTTTCAGAAAAGAAAAGAGAGAGGAAGAGAGAGAGAAACATCAGTGATGAGAGAGAATCATTGATCAGCTGCATTCTATATGCCCCCTCCTGGGGATTGAGCCTGGCATGTACCCTGAGCAGGAATTGAACCATGACCTCCTGGTTCATAGGTTGATGCTCAACCACTGAGCCACACCGGCTGGGCTGTTACTAAGTTTTTATAAATTGTGGTAAAATACACATAACATAAACTTTGCTGTTTTAGGTGTATAATTCATTGGCATTAATGACATTCACAAAGTTGTGCAATTTTCACCATTGTTTCCAAAACTTTGTCATTACCCCAAACAGAAACTCTGCACACGCTCAATACTAACTCCCTATTCCCCTCCCCAAGCCTCTGGTGACCTCCGTCCTCCTTTTGTCTCTAATGAATTCCCCACTACAGGATTTGTCCTTCTGTGCGGCGGTTTCTCTCAGCATAATGTCATCAGGGTCCATCCGTATTGTAGCAGGTGTCAGAATTCCATTTCTTATTATGGCTGAATAATATTCCATTGAGTGGATGGACCAGTTTTTGTCTATCATTCACCTTTCAGTGGCTACTGTGAATGATGCTGCTATGAGCATGGGGCATACAAATAACTCTTTAAGTGCCTGCTTACAGTGCCTTTGGGTATACACCCAGAAATGGAATTGCTGGATCTTATGGTAATTCTAGGGTTAGGTTTTTGAGGAACCACCAAACTGTGTTCTCCACAGCAGTACACCATGTTACATTCCCATCAGCAGTTTCTCCATTGCCCATTCTTTTTTCTTTTTTTTTTTTTTTTTTAATAAGACAGACCCTACTTTTTGTTGGGGTGGGGGGTGGTTTCTGTGTTTTTTTGTTGTTATTAATCCTCACCTGAGGATACATTTTCCATTGCTTTTCAAAGAGAGTGGAAGGGTGGGGGGGAAGAGAGAGAGAAACATCTATGTGAGATAGACACATTGACTGGTTGCCTCCCCAATTCATCCCTATCAGGGGCAGGGAGCAAACCCAAAACCCAGGTACGTGCCCTTGATCGGGAATTGAACCCTCGACTCTTTGGTGCATGGGCCGATGCTCTAACCACTGAGTACACCAGCCAGGGCCATTGCCCATTCTTTATTTGGGTTGTTTTTACTAGTGAGTAACAAAGTAAAAAGTATTAGGTGCAGTCTTTTAGTTTTCTTGTGAAAAGACATGAAGAAATCCTAATACTGTGTTCCTGTGTGAAACTGACTTCTGATCTCTGCTTTCTTTTAAGCTTCTAAATGCTGTGTGTAGACTCCCCTACCTCACCCACGAATTCAGGGCCAGCTCTGATCACGTCCCTCAGATGCTGCCTGTAGAGGTGACAGGCAGCCCCTTTCAGAGTGACTCGTCCCTGCAGTGTCCTCCCTGGAGTCTTCTCACACCTCTGCCTCAGCTCTGAGATTCTGGAAGCTCCCAAGGAAATGTTCAGATTCCAGAATTTTTCTTTTCTTTTATTTGTTTGGGGGCTCCAGAATTCATAAAGTACAACCCATTTAAAAGACATTTTTTGCTCCCATTTGTAATCTGTAATAAATATTTTTTATTTGCAACCTATATACAGTGCTCTAAAGTGTTCTGGGCACATCGAGCACATACAGTATTGTAAGAAGAACAGAAACTCATCAGGAAGTAAAATCGTGTTCTTGTTGCCCACCTGTCTTTATAGGCCTCTACAGCCTGGTGAGAGCTCTTTCTCTTTCCCTAATGTGCCAGGTCAGGAAGGGGACTCCCCAGGAAGCCAGGCAGGGGCTGCCAGTCCTCTCCAGAGAGCCAGCAGCCCATTGAGTTTGCCAAGGAAAGCCCCGTTCTTGAAGTGTTCCCATCAGCGAGCGGCCATTGTCGCCTGGTATTAGCATTCCCAGAGCAGACATACTCTTCTGCAAAAGGCTGTCACACTCTGAAACAGTTGGTTATTGATCTGCTCATAGGTGGATGCAAATAGTGTGAAAAGTCAGGGTGTGACTCTGATTCCAGAAATAATACCTTTCCAGCGACATGAGTAGCTACATCAGTTGTCCTGCAGCTCGAATATTAATGTGTTTCTCCCATAAAATTCCATTTGTCAAATGACTAGGAGCCGTGGGCTGTGCAGTGATGTGCATCTGCTGTACTCTTAACAGTGGTTCCCATACATCCAGGCTGTAGTAGGTGCTTGATAAATGTCTATTAAGTTATTTTGAGCAAAAAGTAGGAGGAAATCCATTAAGTGATGCATTTTTAAAAATAATTCCTTTTTAAGATAATTGTGTTGTAAATTATGTCAGACAGACCTCCAAACTAGGAGTGCTTTCTTTTTTATAAATTTTGGAGTTTTATAAAGTTTAACATCAAAGATTATCCAGAAACCTAAATGCCACAAGCATCAAAACAGAATTGTTCTATATAGATGCTGCTCAGAGGCCACCATGACTCTAACCACGGTGGTGAGTACGGGGCTGGCCTGCTAAGCCGTGACTAGTGTGGTCTTCAGGCTGGAAATGACGAGGTGGGACCACCAGCCAGTACGCACGAGCCGTGATGACTTAGCAGCAGTCCTAATGCTAGCGGCTGGCTGGTGGTTCAGAGGCTAAACAGAGCTTTCAGGTAGTAGGTTACAGTCATTCAAGGACGTGTGCTTACATGTAAATGCTGGCTCTGGGTTGTGCTGTTTTAGACTTAAAGTGGCTAACCTCTAGAAGCATTATTAATGCTTACTGGTGTGATTGTGGTAGGAAATTTGGAAACTATAGCAATATGATAAAAAAAAGATTGCCCAGCAGAAACTACCTGTCTGACTTGGGCAAGGAATGGGACATCTAACATCCACAAATCAGGAAGCCACTGCCATGGGACTGAATGTGCCTTCAAGGGCGCTGTCTAGGTGGGGTTCTCGCTACGGCCACACCAACGCACGCCTTCTAAGGGCCAGCAATCCCCAGGCAGCTGTGTGGATTTCATAGTCTGCTCCCCACAGCGGCCCCAGGGCAGAGGTTGTTGTATCCCTCGTCTTTGATGAAGGCTCTGAGGCACCAAAGGATTGGTGACCAGTCCAAGGTCATGCACACAGAAGGCAGTGTGGGCCCAAGCTCAGATCCCTCTGCAGCCTCATGAAGCAGGAGCTAATAATACCAGCTCATTTTTGTCTCTTTGATATGTTTTAGCACCATTGAAAACACCATACATAACCACACACATGTTTGTGTATAAATGTATATGAGTAATCAATTAACTTGAGAAAGAAATGGATTCTGTACATGTGTATGTGTCACCAACAATTTTAGAACTGGCCACTTGGACACTGAGACATGTAGAATTCATGTGCTCTGTGTTTGTCCATTGGTCTTTTCTCTCTAAGCTCTCCTAACTGCCTCTTTGTTTGTTTTCGCTTTTTTAAAGAAACTAACACTGAAACGTGTCAGTAAGAGTGAGTGGGTCCCATACATTAAAATTGTGGTTCTAAAGTGTATAAAATTCAATAGAATGGCAAAGGTCTGGGGCGGGGTGGGAACCGCGTGGAGGGGGGCAGTGGAGGAAAAAAGAGGGACATCTGTAATACGCTCAACTTTAAAGATTAAAAAAAATAATAAAGTGTATAAAATTTTACCTGTTTCTCTAATTATAAAAAACTCAGCTAGTAATCGACTGAATCACTGTTTCTCCTATAAGGAAAAAAGCACCACCTTATTTTGTTGCTGTGCAATGGGGACTGAAAACCGACTTAATTAACGGATGTTGGGGCACCATGGACATCACACTGTGTGCTCTTTCTTCCATAGGTGGTCATGGCACTGCTCAAATACTGGCCAAAGACTCACAGTCCAAAAGAAGTAATGTTCTTGAATGAGTTAGAAGAAATTTTAGATGTGATTGAACCGTCGGAATTTGTCAAGGTCATGGAGCCGCTCTTCCGGCAGTTGGCCAAGTGCGTCTCCAGCCCACACTTCCAGGTATGGACTTGGGGGAGGGTGCAGAGAGTGGTGAGCAGCTGCTGGGTGGGCTCCTGTTGGGGTGACAGGTTACTGGGTGTGGCTTCTCATGTTGTGCTTCTCATGTGATTTGAAAGTAAACTTCAAGTTTGCACTTTAATCGCACCTCAAAATAAGATGCTAAGACGTTAGTTCTGTAAAATATACTTTAGTATCTTGTTCCCATAACTGACAACATTTCTCAATAAGAACAGTTTTTTTTAAAAGAGCAATTAAAAATGGCTTCTCTGCCCTAACTGGTTTGGCTCAGTGGATAGAGCGTCGGCCTGCAGACTGAAGGGTCCCAGGTTCGATTCCGGTCAAGGGCATGTACCTTGGTTGCGGGCACATACCCAGTAGGGAGTGTGCTGGAGGCAGCTGATCGATGTTTCTCTCTCATCGATGTTTCTGACTCTCTATCCCTCTCCCTTCCTCTCTGTAAAAAAATCAATAAAATATATTTTTTTAAAAAAGGCTTTTCGCCCTGGCTGGGTGGCTCAGTTGATTGGAGCATCGTACCAGTGTGCCAAGATTGCAGGTTCAATCCCCGGTCAGGCACATACAGGAGTCAGCCAGTGAACCCATAAACGGGTGGAACAGCAGGTTAATCTCAATCCATCTCTCTCTCTCTCTCTCTCTCTCTCTCTCTCTCTCTCTCTCTGTCTCCCCCCCCTTCCCTCTTGTGCCTCCCCCTCTCTTTCTAAAATCAATAAAAGTTTTTAAATGGCTTCTCTGTAAAACTATCTTTGTGTTCAGCATGTTCCAAAATGCATAAAACCCTATTTTCCATAATTGAGTAATCGATATCTATTGGTAATATGATAAAACCTTCAGCTCTGGATTCTCTCCATAAAGCTCTTTGTTTCTGACATCATATAAATTCATCTCCCTTCACCCTTTAGAAAAACTTAATTAATAGTCTTGATTTTTGTCACTAGGGAATTCTCAATCAAGTCACTTTCCGCTTTCTTTTCCTGATTTCCTTCTTAAACCCTTCAAGGCTCTCAAAGGTTTTCCCCAGTGGCTTTATTTGGCTACTCTGCCACCCCATCCTTTTGTGTCGCTGAACAGACATTTATTGTAAATTCATCATGAACAGGGTGAAAATCTAGCCACAAAATGAGCAAAACCTCATGGTCTTCAGGGAGTTGGTGACCCAGCAGAGGAGGGAAAATGTGCCAGCACAGCTCCACGTGACCTGTGTACATGTTGCCCCAGCCCCTCCCATCCCTCCATCTAATGACTCCCGATGCCCTCGGCCAGTGCCCTCACCTCCCTCGGGGACCTGCTCCATGACCACGTTTTCCCACGCGCACACAGCACTCCATGTCCCCTGCCCCACCGCTGTTCACCACATGATGTATCACTTCTAATGGATTAAATAATTCACCCACCAAATGCCTCGTCCCTGCTGAGCTGTGTGTGCATGGGCGGCAGGTAGCAGAAGGATTCATTTGACTTGTGTCCCTCAGCATATAGCCCAGTGTCTGGCATGAATGTTGAGTAAGCTGTGCCAGTGTTCTTGGTGCCCAAGAAACCATCTGCCTCTTTGTTGAAGGCTCTTTAGGGTTACAGTCTAGGGCAGCAGTTTTCAACCTTTCTCATCTTGTGGCACATAAACTAATTGCCAGAATCCTGCAGCACACCAAAAATACGGAGTTTGCTGATCTGACAAAAATTAGATATAATTTTGATTGATTTACAAAAATGATAGTAATAATAATAGTAATTGCCTACCCTTTTTGCTCCAAAGTGACGTTTTTAAACAATCTGGTGCCTCTACTTGTATATAAGTATTTTTGGTACCAAGAATTAACCAATCAGATGTAACTTTTTTTATATTTTACAAATTGATGAGACCAATAAGAAGCAACCCTATAATATGACCTATATACCAGTATTTATGATTCAAGACAGGGCATTCACACTGGTGGCCACTGTGTGCTGGATGTTGTCTTTTTTTTTCTTTTTTTCTTTTTTTTTACAATCTAAGGGAAAAGAGGTCAATGTCCCTGACTAAATAGTCAGGTATTATATGTTTTAAAAATTCTGGAGGCACACTGGTTTACAATCGCTGTCTAGGGCTTTGTGAATTTGTAAAAATAATCATAATTTTCTAAGGCAGTATACTTCATTATCCTACTCACAGGTGTAGTAGAGGGGATATTTGCTGAATGATTTCAGTCATGACCCGGAACAGAGCATGCACCTCCTGTCTTCCAGGTGGCAGAGCGAGCGCTGTATTACTGGAACAATGAGTACATTATGAGCCTCATCAGTGACAACGCAGCCAAGATCCTGCCCATCATGTTCCCGTCCTTGTACCGCAATTCAAAGACCCACTGGAATAAGTAAGCAGGCTGCCATCCTCACATCTACGTGTTTTTATTTATTTGTTTTTATTTTATTTCTCAATTATAGTTTGCACTGAACATTATTTATATGAGTTTCAGGTATAGTATCTATATATTTTTACATTTGCATATTCTGCTTATACTTCAAACCAGTTAGAATTGAAATCCAAGTCTGAAGTATCAGTTAAGGAACGAGCTATTGATGTCTTATTGGACTAGTAGTTAAGTGGAAGTATGTCTTTCATTTGCCTCCTTACCCCCAGTCCAAGCCCACATGTTCACAGCTGCCATATCTGGCCGTGTGAGTAGCAGCATCTTGTTAAGTTCCCTCCAGAGGAGTCAAAGGTCCCGTCAGAGCTCCCGGGGCACAGCCCCAGCAGGATGGCCACTCCATCCTTGGGACCCTCAAGTTCTGCTGTCACACACCCTGGGAGTATTCCTCTGTGACCTAGAACCACCCACTGTGCTCCCTGCCTCTAGAGCAGGTGATCTCAACCCGCCTGAGGAACCTCACATTTGCTCTGCTTCTCCTGTCCTTTCACAGAAGAGCAGGAATGGACTGATGGACTGATTTTCTCCAAAAAATAGAGAATATTATCACCCAGCTGAGTGTTTTGTGATGACCAGTC
This sequence comes from Myotis yumanensis, assembly GCF_028538775.1. Classification (NCBI taxonomy): domain Eukaryota; kingdom Metazoa; phylum Chordata; class Mammalia; order Chiroptera; family Vespertilionidae; genus Myotis; species Myotis yumanensis. Next base: position 8,379,665 of record NW_027223752.1, read on the forward strand.
AAGACAATGTTAGTAAACAGGCACACCTTGCTTTATTGCACTTCACAATGTGTTTTTTACACATTGAAGGCAGGCCCTGGCCAGTGTTGCTCAGTTGTTGGATCATCAGCCCAAGCACTGAAGGGTGGCAGGTTTGATTCCCGCCCAGGGCACACATACTGGGTTGAGGATTCATCCCCGGCCCTGTTGGGGCACATGCAGGAAGCAACCAATCATCGATGTTTTTCTGTCTCCCTCTCGCCCTCCTTCCCTTCCACTTTTTCTAAAAATCAATGGAAAAAATATCCTCAGTGAGGACTAACAACAACAAAAATGAAGGCAGGACCCTCCTCCAGCAAAAGGATGACTACTTGCGCTATGGTTGTGGTCTGGAACCAAACCCACCATATCATCTAGGTGTGCCCATACACAAAACACCCTGCTTTGCAGGTGACCTTCACCTTGATGTGATGGTTAATTAAGGTGAAGTTAACAAGTCGTAGTGCCTGACCACACCTGTGACCGCTCACTGCAGTCTTGGGGCTGGAATCGTCCTTGAGTTGTCTAGTCATTGTTAAAATGTTGACTTTTAACAACCTCTTTGTAGCATCTGTTTTTTTCTTTTTTTACTTTTTTTATATGTTTTTATTGATTTCAGAGAGATGGAGAGAGAGGTAGAAACATAGATGATGAGAGTTATTGATCAGCCACCACCTGCATGTCCACTACTGGGGATCGAGCCGCAACCTGGTCATGTGCCCTGACCAGAAAGTAAACCATGACCTCCTAGTTCATATGTCAACACTAAACCATCAAGTTTAGCGGGTGATAACAAAGTTCCTGTACTTGATTGAGCATGATTCCTGCCCAGGGCCAAGGAAGAAAGGTTCTTCTAAGTGTTGTCTAATTATGATTTGGGTTTATTATAAAGTGAATTAAAAAGTAGTTGTGATTTGAAAGTTTAGTTTTTGGCTTGGGTTTTGGTTTAACTCCTATTTTATTGTTGCTCACAATTCCTTGGTTTGCAAGGCTCTGCTGCGCAGTTTCTCTGCCATTACTGGAGGGTCGCTTATGTGGCTCCACAGATGGCAGCTGGGACTTGAGTCACGGGGCTCCGCTGGGACGCAGAGCAGCTGGGCTCCCCTTCTGTGTGTCAGATCCTGCAGCTAAGTTTGACTAAGCAGCTCTGTGGCAGTTTTATGTTCTACCTACCAAAGCTCTACAGGCATTATTAAAATTAATTTTTCTGTCCTCAGTGAATAAGATAGAAAGGAAACTAACATTTATAGGAAATAAAATGTTCACATTATTGTCTCCTATATAATTAAGCTTGTCTTAGTTACACTTGTTCAAGTTCCAACATTTTTATTCAGCTTGTAAGGTGGCTTTTGGTTCCCGAAGGATGTTACAGGCTGCATGGTGGACTGTAAGAAAAGGAACAAATGGTCTGGCTAGTGTGGCTCAGTGGTTGAGGGTCAACCCATGAACCAGGAGGTCACAGTTCAGGGCACATGTCCGGTTGTGGGCTCAATCCCTAGTAGAGCGCATGCATGAGGCAACTGATGTTTCTATCCCACTCTTTCTCTCCCTTCCTCTCTCTGAAATCAATTAAAAAAATTTTTTTTTAAAGAAAAGGAACAAATGAATCAAAAGCAGCAACTTCTTTACTTTAAAGTGCAGGAAACTTGTGAAATGAATATTGAAATAGTCTGATAAGTTTGGATGAAAATAGATTGTATCCCAGGCAGAGGGAGAGGGTAAAAAAGATCATGTATTCTGAGTTTCAACATGAGTTTTACATATAGGACAATACATGGCTTGATATACAACGCACTGAAACTCTTCATGGAAATGAACCAAAAACTATTCGATGACTGCACCCAACAGTTTAAAGCAGAGAAGCTGAAGTAAGTGGCTCTTTTCAAAAGTTACTCTTTCAAGGATTTTTCTCCTTAACCCTCAATAAACCTCTCCCATTAGTTTGTCCTAGCATGTTATCTTTCACTTTAAAGCAAAATCAATCCTTTCATACTTGGAAAGCAAATAAAAACTTTGTTATGATAACTTATTTTCAGAGAACACATTTAAAGTTAGCTATTTCCTCCATTCTACTAGTTTAATCATTTAACTTTCAGAATTTTTGCTTTTCTCAGGGACCCTTACCGGCTGTAATGTGTAGTTATTTTTCATGTTTATAAGGCAGGCATTTGAATTACGTTTTGTAAGGTTTGTATGAGAGAGCAAGAATCTTCATCTCCACAGGACTTTGTTCTAATGTGGTAACATCCGTGCTGTAAGCATTCTCTGGAGTCTCACCTGTGCCCGCAGAACCAGGGCCCTGCGCTCACTGCCCAGGGACAGTCTAGTGACAAAGACTGTCTCAGTGGTTAACTAGTTATACCCCCACTTCAGAGTCCAGTATGAACTGTTAGCAGAGTTTATTCTTGGCTTGTCACTTAAAACTGGCTCAGGCAGATAAACTTGACTGAATGTAATTCACATGCAGTCTATATAGCCAGTGGTCACGTTTGTTCTATATACAGCATGGAAGTGTTTACCTGTATGCCAGGCCCTGTCTTAGGTTCTGGCAACACAGCAGTGAGTAAAGCAAACAAGACCCTTGTCTTTGTGGGATTTACGTTCGGGGCAGTGTGGAAAGAGAAAGACAGCCAAGTGTAAACACGTGAGACGTGGAGTGTGAGACGATAGTAAACAGCAGGGCAGGGCACAGGGGGCTTTCTTTACCCTTCAGGCTGCCTGGTCCCTTCTTAGCTCAGCTGAACGCAGTGTTCAGATGTGAAATATATAAACATCGGGCTTTTCCGATGGCACACCTTCTCCCATAGACTATCACAGTTTCTAAAAGGGAACCTCAAGGTCTTGTTGCACATCTTGTGGATTTTCAGAAAAGTCGAGTTCAGTGATTGACTGAAGGTCATGCTGACTCATTGTCAGTGGACATGTTGAAGTTTTAGCATTTACTTTTATCTTTTTCCTCTAAGTCTTGTTGTTTTTGCATTTTTTCATGTCCCATGTATTGTAATCCCCACTGTGAATGAGATAGGACTATGTCACTGCCCATTCAGTGTTTTCCCCTTTAACTGTTTCTTGAATGTAATTCATTTCTCTAATTACATTTTACTGTTTTTCAGAGAGAAGCTAAAAATGAAAGAACGAGAAGAAGCATGGGTTAAAATAGAAAATCTAGCCAAAGCAAACCCCCAGGTACTACAAACGAGAGTAACGTTTCTTGAAACCGTCTAGGGTGTGACTGCATGTTTTTATAAGTTAGGCCTGTGGCTTCGTCATGGGAAGGAGGGGAATCGCATTCACTAACATTGTTTATGAAAATATCCATAAAGGAAAAATACTTTCCAACTTTTGTATAAGTACTTCATTTGCCCCAAAAAGTTTTTACCACAGGATTGACACGTTTTCTTCTGCTTTTAAAATAAGATATGAAATTGATGAATATACTGTGGTAAAAAGAAAACCAGGATACAGCCTTTATTTTGGACCAAGATTATAATTTGCTTTCTCTTGCAAATATCATAGATGCTGTAACTCAAACTATATTTCCTTCTCTTTAATATCAAATTCTAAAAGAAATTAGATTTGGAATAGATCAAGTATAAAGTTTATGTCCTCTTTCCTAAAATTAAGCCTTTTGTCCTTAAAAAATTGCCTGACTTCTACCACGTGAGTACCTGCTCTGAGCCAGGAGGGCCCTTGCGCTCTGTTGGTGGGCACAGGTGCCCTGCCTTCCAGAGTGGCCAGCCGTATCCTACATAGCACTGACTCTTGGGCTGACTCCCAGGGTGCCAGGCTCTGGGGCTGGAGTTGTGGTCTCTGGTTTTCCGTCTGCGGGTCTGGGTGACTGGAGCACTGTCTCTGCAGACTTTCCCCTGTCAGTCAGCACAGGGCTTGGCGGTCTTCACGGGGCCTGCGCTTCCTGAAAAGCGTTTGTGTGGGTCTTTGCCACGTTGAGAATTCTCAGGCTTTTTCCAACTGCCCAGAAAATAAAATAAAAGGTTTTCCTTTATGAGGAGAGCTGCTCAGCTTATCCCCAAAATCCTAGTAGGTTCAGGAAGGTGAACTAAATGATAAGTCATCTATTCCCTCCGATGAGAGGGGCACATAAGTAATTATTATCCAAGTTGGTGTGTAGTTTTTAAATCTCTCACATTTAATAAAAAGCAATACATGAATACAAAGTTACATTCTATTTACCTATAGAATCACATATTGATTTGTATTCCCTTTGCTAAAACTACAGTCAAGAAACTTGAGCCATAGGAAAACTAAGTGACATTCTTAAGTGAATCCTGATTCTGTCTAACACCAGTAGCCAGCCTTGTGCTGCCAGTACATACCCCATGCTTCTGCATCGAGTGCTATTTTAAGATCACTGTGGAACTGTGTAGCACTTAACGTAGGTAGATAGCTATGGGTATCGACTTTAAAGAATGGAATTTATGCCCTAGCCAGTTTGGCTCTGGATAGAGCTTCGGCCTGCAGACTCAAGGGTCTCAGGTTCAATTCTGGCCAAGGGCACATGTCCTGGTTGCAGACTTGGTCCCCAGTAGGGGGCATGCAAGAAGCAGCCAATCAATGATTCTTCTCACTGATGTTTCTTTCTCTCACTCCCTCTCCCTTCCTCTCTGAAATCAATAAAAATACATTTTAAAAAAAAGAATGGAATTTATGTTGAAAGTAAGGTTAAAATACTGACATTCCTTTTAAAGCACAGGAAAACCGTAAATCTGGGCAGGTGTAAGTGCAAAGGGCAGTCAGTCCCGGCTGGACTGTCAGAACCTAACCCTGACCCTAACCTAACTGTCACATATTGGAAACCAGCACCCTGGAAACATATAACATATGTACAGATCGGAGTGTCTGATCTAATTGGTTTTAGCTGGGATATAGAAATAACCTCATGGGAAGTTGCATAAACTTGAGCATTACGAAGGGGGAGTGCAGGTGATTGTGTTACCAGGCTGTTTCACCTTGGAGCTGTAACAGGTTTTCCTTCTGAAATATGGATTGTTCCGAACTCTCTGGGCTTTTTGACATCACATTTCTGTTCCCTGCTCTCTTTACAAATGTCTTGGTGATCAGGGCCGTGCACTCACTGGGGACCTGCACTCTGGTCCGAGCACTGTCCTGACTCCTCATCTCTGTGTCCACCCATCTGTGACTCGACCCCAACAGACCTGTCTGTGTGCAAAGGGAAAATACTTCATGACCAATCTCAGGGCTAGAAATCAGGCCTTCGAACTTGTTTTAATTCTAGAGAGAATATTTTTCTGAATTCTAATCACTGCTTGCCATTCACAGCAAAGAGTAAATAATTTATTTCTTATCTCTGTAACAAAAATAGTTGGGGTTTTGAAGCTTGGTTCTATATCTCAAATCTGCCTTTTTGAGAATTGATTTAATAGCTTCCTTTTTTAAAGTGGATTCCCAGTAATTCACTGTCTGTTTACTGACATGTATCAAGAAGTCTTCCGGACGGTCCCTGTTTTTTACAAACCATGTATTGGGAGTTCTCACCAGTGTGTGCGCCGTGGAACCTGGGAAAGGGTCCTCAGTCTGTCGCTCTAGCTGTGGTGGCAGCTTCGTGGGGGTTTATTGTCATACATGATTCAGCTTTTTAAATCATGAGATGGTGAAGATCTCTAACATAAATGTGTCTTTCCTCATTTGACTACTTATTTCTCCCTGACTTTCATGGGCCTCATGGGAAGTGACGACAACATCTGAATTCTTTGTGTAGCTCTGGTGTGCCACCCTTCACCCTTTGTGCCTTGATGGGGGTGTCTGTCCCTAGTAAGGACCCTGTCCTGCCACGGGACATTGGTTTTGCTGTGAACGTTTGATAGCACCTGGTTGACACTTTTCTCTGCCTTGGGCCCAGCGAGGACCTTGCCGGGTTCTGTGGAGCACACTCCGTTTTCGCTCAGAGAAGCCAAAGCTGGTGCTGGCTCAGTGCAGGCCCTGCGCCGCCCGGGTGTTGCAGTTACTGTTACTTCTGTCTGGCCCAGCGGCTGCGAGCCCCGAGAGGACGAGGCACTGTGCTGTGTCCCTAATCATGGAATTTCCCCAGTACAAAGATGAGAACAGGGCACAGCCCCCGGCTTCAAGGAGCTAAAGGCCATGAGGGGGCCAGGCAGGGCCAGAGTTCAGTTCAGGCGGTCAGATGGTAGCATGCCAAGTGATGATGGCGGGGGGCACATGAAGAAAAGATGCAGGTGTGGGAGGCCATAGTCCTGGGCTTACCCATTCTGAATCTGGGGAAAACACTCAAGTCAGAGAGAGGACAGCAGGGAAGCCGATCTGTTCAACACAGGTGGCCTCTGGGCGATGGAGGAGGCGCTGACTGCTTCATTCCAGGGCCAAAGCTGGAGACGGAACAGAAGTGTGGGCTTTGTTCCCAAAAATGTGTGCAGGTGTTAGTGTCACGAAGAGCAAGGTGGCCCAGTCAGACTTGCAGTTCAGAAACTCATCTGGTGGCAGTGGAGGGGCCTGGAGGGTTGGGCACTTAGGAGGGGCTCCGCTGGGCACCGAGGGGACCCGGGAACCCACTGGTGTTGAAGAAACAGTGAGGATGTGGCCCGAGTGAGTGAGTGAGCAGCCATTACAAGGACAGGGTCCAGGGGGACAAGGAAGGCACAGTGAACAAGGTGGGGTCGAGATCCCACAGGACGCGTGAGACAGGCAAGCACTGTCATCCGGAGACAGCAGGAGGGGAAGCCTCAGGGATGGTGGTGGTCAGGTCCAGGAGGATAGAAACAAAAAGTGGCTTAGCAACCAAGAGATGGCACCTCTGACAGCCTGGTGACTAAGGTCCCATCACAGAGCTGAGGGCTCAAAGCAGGCGGTGAACCGGCGGCGGCGCGGGGCGCGCGGGGCGGGGAGGGGAGCGCGCCGAACGTCATTCCTGGAAGTTCACTGAGGTGGGAGGGAGGAGGTTAGAGGCCAGAGGGGCCCCCCCCCCCGGGCAAAGCGTTGGAGGGTCTGTGATGGAAGGGCAACAGCTGCCCCTCACTGCCCACTCAGAGCCTCCGTCCTCGTCAGATGGGCCATGGCACCCACTTTATGGGTCTGTCACAAGGCATGGAAGCCCCTGGAATAGCACCACTCAGCAGACTCCTGGGTTTCTTCCCCTTGTCCTCACCCTCACAGAGAAAGTGGACACTAGATGCTCATGGTAATCTGGCTGTTTCAAGTCTCTTGGCTCAGTAACAACCCTCTGATCTTAGCCCCGTGTTACACTCAGATAAACAGTCTAAAAGACCCGTCTGCAATTCATTCCAAGCTCAGGGCCAGTGGGGAGGTGACAGGGGAGCCACTGGGCCCAGTGGACAGGAGGTCCTGGACTTGGGGGTGCACTGGTGCTTCCCTCCAGTGCTAGCTCGGGGCAGCAGCTGTGCATTCTGGGTGTGGGCAAAGGATGCGGTCCATGTTGGGGCTGAAGCAAGTTAGGAAAATGGAGTAAAAGATCCAGAAAGGAGGATGGGAGAGGAAAGGGTGCACATCACTGATCAGCAGGTGGTGTGCAAAGGTTGGGAGGTTAGAGGTGGCGGTTTCAGTGTGAAACAGGCCCTGGTGACCAATCCAGGTTGTGCCCTCACTGCTTATGTGGGATCAGGACACCAAAGGCTGTGAGGCAGGTGTCACCACCGGCCCCCGGCCCCAGGGGCCGGGATGGTGGAGTGACCACTGACACCAGCTCTGCCCTTCACCTGCGTGTCACCAGAACTGTAGGCACTCCAGGTGGTCAGCGGCAGGTGGAGGCCGCAGAGGGCCCTGGGGAGCGTTGGTGGGAAGTTGTGCCCAGCCAGGAGGAGACCCTGGCGTCAGACCCCAGGCGCTAACAGAGAGTGATTCCACACTTTGCATTGCAGTATACGTTACATAGTCAAGCGAGCACCATGAGCATCCCGGTTGCAATGGAGACAGATGGGCCCTTATTTGAAGATGTGCAGATGCTGAGAAAGACAGTGAACGAAGAGGCTCGCCAGGTAAAAGTGCGCAGAGCTCAGCGGAGAGGCGCTCGCTGTAGATTTGCTTTGAAATGCACATGATTGTGTAGGTGAGGTGCTGTCCAGCAGTCTTTGCGAGCCAGAATTAAAAATTAAACTTTGGTAAACTTACAGGAAACATTTATCTGTACATCTCAGTGATCAGTTTACTAGAAACAGTTTTTAAGAGTGAAGTATGTGCCTGCAATTTGTCTATTCATTTATCTTAACAGTAATCCCCACCCTTAAATGTCTTTCAATGTTAACTTGAGCAAAAAAGTCAAAAGCTTCGCAGTAATGTCTTGCCGCTTTTCCCTCTGCCTCCCTCCAACTTCTCTTGGTCCCCATTAGTCATAGTTACGGCCAAGCTCAGCAGCCCAGACACCAGGGTGGAGCCTTGTCTCCCTCCCCTCGAAGAACCTCAGGGTCTGTGAGGCCTGTGCAGGGCCCGGGCCCTGTTGGGGTTCCCAGGGCTGCGGACTCTGTCAGAACCACCGCACGCACTATCTCGCTCGAGTGGTTTTGTTCCACTGTGGTGGGAATACCTATTTAGACCCCACTGGTCCAAATACACTCTTATTACTGAAGAGGGAATATATACAGCATGGGCCACTGAGGTCACGCACTAGCTCCGCCTGCGTGCGCACAGCCTCGAGGTGCTGTGCTTCTCTGTCCATGGAAGCTGATGTCGTCCTGGCCGGGCTGGGGATCTGGGCTGGCTCTGACTTTGAACTTTAATCCCCTCCGACCAGCAAAAGAGTTTCCAAAGACACCAGCACTGGGATTCTGACAGCGAAAATTGAGTGGCTGGAGTGACACTGTGCACTGTGTGCAAATGGCTCGTAAGTGCTAGTGTCATTCCGAACGCAGTTAAACAGAGAGGGGGGTGTTAGTCTGTTTGATTTTAATTCAAGTAAATTGTATTCCCCACCTGGTCAGATAGGATCAGACTTTTCCCAGAGCATACGGTCCAGACCATCTGACTGTGCTGTCCTACCCCCAGCCACGTGGCTGCACACTGAAATGTGGCCGTCAGCACCGCGTGTGCCGTCACTCAAACTCAGGCATTCCCAGGCTTCCTGTGAGGGAAAGAATGTAAAAACATTCCATTCCTCATTTTTTTATTATTGATTATTTGTTGAAATTATAATATTTTTAATATACTGTGTTAAATAAAACATTAAAATTACTTTCACCTATTACTATTGCTTTTTACTTTTTGATGTGGCTACTAGAAAATTTAGAATTACATACGTAGGTGGCATTACCTTTCCATTGGGCAGCCCTGGTCTGGACTCTTTTTCTTGGTGCTACAGAAGGAGGTGCCCGTGCTGACCACGGTCACGCCGCTTCTGCCAGCCAGCTCCTGGCTGTAGGTTAAAATAAAAAGCAGGTGAATTCGTGCTTCTTTCAGCTCATCAAATCTTGGAAATACTAAAAGTACAGTGGTAAAATTCACTAAACCCCTAGTAACATTTTTTACTTAATATAATCGCATACCATAATTTCCTCACAATTAATATTTTTACCAATGAAATAGATTTAATAAAAAGGATAAAATTCTTATATTTTTCTCTATTTGTGGGAGTATTAATTTTCCTACTTGATTTTTTTTTTTTAACTTGGAATTTGAGGTCCTCTTTTTTATTACTATTTTGGTTCTACGGCTTAACGTGTGCTAAGGACAGGACAGCCAGCCTGTCACCCGCACACTTCCAGAGGAAATCAAGCCAGTGCCCTCCCCCAGGGAGCCTGCCTGTGAACTTGTAACCACATGTTCATTTGTGAGTCCATATAAAGTTGAGAAGGAAACTGATGGTTTACAAGCCAGTTCTTTCACATTAAATATTTTAGGGTTGGAGAATTGTTCTTTTCAGTACATTCTCCGACTTGATAATTAAAGCTCGGAAAAGAGCAAACAGTGCCCAAAATGTAATGAACATAATACATAATTGTGTGAGTTACGGGCTTCTTTATGATTTAGGGCCTCCTCTGTAACATGTTTGTTTTCATGACCCTTGAAATTAGATTACATGACTCGGTGTTTCGTGTGATGGACATTCTTACAAAAATTATTCCCCCACCCTTACCTTTAGGTTTCTATGGATCAGGTTGAAAGACTCAATACCATTAAGATGCCAGTTCTCCCCAAATTAACACAATCTCAGTCAGAATCCCAGACTTTTTTTTTAGAAATTGATGAGCTGATTCTAAAATTTATATGGTAATCCAGAGGACCTAGAATAGCCAAATTAATGCCAATAAGAGAATAAGGTTGGAAGATTACCACTCCCCAATTCAAGACTTACAGATTTGTATGGATGGATTGAAACCCCCTCCCAATCTCTATCTAGATGAAGATATTTTTAGTGCAGTCTCTTAGGTATAATATTTGATATGATAGACTATTCTTAATTTGAAAATGTTTACAGTCATATTCCTGAAATTCTCAAAAACACTGTTGTTAAAGCAAAGAGGAGATACCGAGATTCAAGGAAAAAACGTATGTGGGTGATTTGGATACCAAATTGACATAAGAAGCTTTAGCTAAAAATGACTCAAGTGCTGGCTCGGCGTGACACGTGAGGCAAATGACAGCATTGCAGGAGGGGAGGGGAGGCGGTTCTAAGGCAGTGGAAGGTAGCTGGTTGGAATATTGTGGAGGAAGTCAACTGTATGCTTACCTGTCAGACGATATTCGCATTTCTTTTGAGAAACTTGTATAATTCTATATAGAGCATCCTAAGAAAACTAGTAAATTTCATGTGAATGACATTTCTACCAGAGACATTTAAAATGTTTACAATTCTCATTTTAACAGTCGGTCGGGAGAAAAGCAGTGCCAGCCATGCAATTCAGGAAGGTGTAGAAAGACGGAAGGTGGGAAGTGCAGGTACTCTTTACTCAATCTATAGAGTATTAAGGCCTTTCTGTTGAGGAAAAGGAGTGACAAGCTAATGTGTACATGAAGTATTTTCCCTGTCATTCCAAGAAATGTGCTCCCTTAAGACCCTTTTATTAGTTCTGCCCCGATTTGAGTAAAACCATGCAGTTACGTGTGCCCAGCCCCTGGTGCTCTGTGACCACTCACTATGTAAATGAGTCTCTCAGCTCTGCCATATGCTGCGGAACAGGCCGTTTCCTCCAGCTGCACCCATAGCAGGATGTCACGGTCATGCCTCTCCAACTGTCTGTCTGTTCCATGTGTCTTGTATGTTCCATCCACAATCAGCATGTCCGCCAGCATGTCCCCTTCACCAAGCATTACTCACCTAGGTGACCATCTGCATGGTGCCTCATGCTCCCCTGCTCCTGTTCCTCTGACCTTTTCCCCAGGGGGTTGTGAAGTTATTCTCTGCTTTACACATCAATTTACCAAGCCTGCGCGGAGCGGCCCGCTGCGCCAGCACACCTCTGCCCTTGCCTTTCAGAAGCCCAGGGTCTGTGTTCCCAGTTTGCATCTGCTGTTCCAGCGCCACGGTTTTTGCTGTTGCCTTTTTCTCTCTGGAATGCCTGTCTCGGCAATCAGGAATACTTCAAGCATATAAAGTCTTGGTTTTTTTGGCTTTGCCTTGCATTCTTTTACAGCTCACCCTGGAACGTACATAAAACTCAGGGTAGTTTCCCTCTGAGTTTCCCACAGGTCGAAGGCAAATCCGCTTCACAAAAGCACTCTTACAAGTACTGTGACCACGACAGGCTGGTGCCCCTCTGTCTCTGATGTGTGTGGCTTTCCTGGGCCATCTTACACCAGTTTCCAGGGGAAACCAAAACTCCTTCCTTTACCATGAATGAATATTAATATTCAGATAACATTTTAGAAATAATCTAAAATGATGTCACACAAAATTCTTTCTAAACTCTAACAGTATTGCTGTCTCCGTAGATAAATTTGCAAAGAGCTCTGAGACATATTAGCTCTGCAAAAAATGTGAACACTTCATGTATGACTTCTGCAGGTCCTTGAATTTTTCATTTAAGTATACTTTACAGGCTATACTGTAAGGTATCTAGAAACTATGAGAAGTTTTACCATTATATTCTTTTTGTTGTCAAATTACTGACATATAACATATTTCCTCTGGTAGACACCTATTCACCACCAAGTGACTTATCCTCTGTAAATACCGTCTTCTCTTTGATGGAGACACTTGATAGGAAGAAGGCTTGGTTCAGGGTCAAGTTTCTGACCGACAGTCCTCTGTATACACGTACATGGTGTTTGGATGAGTGAGATGGTTTGTTGTCATATTTCCAAAATACTGCTGTCAACGCAGTGGCCCTGGGCTTTTGACCAAAACTGGTGGATTTGCAAAATAGAGGTATTGAGTAATCTGTGCAAACCTATGCATTTTCAAAGACAGAACACAATTGTGTGCACACCGTCCTTCACACTGGTCATGAGGTTGTTTTTAATAGACATGCATTTGGGGTAGTTGCCACAAGAGGAAATACTTGCCTCTTTGCCTGTCCCTTAGAGTGCAGAGGGGCCCTGGGTGTGTGCTGCCACCGCCGCACAGCTGTCCTTGGCTGCTGAAGCGGATGTGCGCTCGCTGTGGGGACTGTGGTTTATAGCCAACGCCCTGCGTTTGTAATTCCAGGCACAGAAGGACCTGAAGAAGGACCGGGCTCTGGTGCGCCGCAAGTCCGAGCTGCCTCAGGACCTCCACACCAAGAACGCCTTGGAGGCTCACTGCAGAGCCGACGAGCTGCTGTCCCAGGACGGCCGCTAGCTGCCCGCCTGCCGGCTCGGTCCTGGATTCTGTAGAAAACACATACTTTTGTGCCATACAAATCAGTTACACTCAGAGTCAGAGCTTTCTTCGCCCCCCTCCTGTAGGCAGTAATGCACTCCGTCCCCAGCTCGAGATTAGGAGTTCAAACAATGGTGACTCAGACCCAGGCAGAGCCGGCCACGGTGTCCCCGCCACGGTCCCAAATATGACAGCGAACCAAAATCAGCACCCTGGTCATCACCTTCACCTTCTACCCAAATGGAATTGGTGATTGTTTAAAATAAATAGTTCTAAGAGTATCAATGTTTTTCGAATCAAAGAAACACTTAAAAAATATTTCATATTTTTAAGACTTAACAACCTTTGAAGTTGTTTCCATGTGATTGTTTACACCAGCAATGTCTTTCTGTTTTTGATGTGTTTTTTTTCAATTTCATTAAAATGATTTTTTGCTGTCATTGTTCTAACACAGGAAAAGTGACAATCCTCAGCCGCTGTTTCTTCCTGAGGTGTCCTTCACTTTGAGCAGCGACATGTACATCATGTCTGACTTCTTTCGTGTATTTCTAAAGCCATATTTGCCCGTTGGTGGTCCGGCACCAGGACTCCAGGAGTAAGCTCATAGGAGAAATTTATTTTATAAAGAGCTCTTTCTGCCTCCCATGGCTAGAATTGGAATTTTTAAAACAATGTGTTCATTTGGGGTTTGCAGATTTTCTTTTTCTGTACTTACACGTTGTTGCCCTTTAGCAAGGCTCTCGAATTAATAAAATTAGAGTCTCTAAGAATTCCACACCTGATAGAAGGCTAGGATGAGAACATTCTGCGTTAAGCCAGTTCTTAGCCGGCAGCTGCCTTTGGGCAAACATAGCCACACCGTGCACGCCGGGCGCTAGCGTGACACTCATTATTGTGTGACGTGGTGCTGAGGGCCGAGGGAGGAACAGGCGGGTGACTGCAGGTGAACCCCTGTGTGGAAACGAGCACACATTATATGCACTTCTAAGGAAAGTACCGTGTCTGAGTTTTCATCAAATGCTGCTATATATTTCCCAGACTTCCTTGCATGTGTTGAGCTTCTCGTTTTCGATGGAATAGCACGAGGAAAATTCTTTAAACTTAGTGCTTTGTATGTTTTATTTCTCTCAGGGTGGCCAGTATCTTGACTTATTTATCTGCTTGAAAGCTATTTGAGATGTGTACTGCTCTCCTAAACAAGTGATTCTAGGGTGTTTTTGTCTCCAGCATAAGATTATATAACTTAATGTTAAATGTCTTTATGCATAAAAGATGCAACGTGGCTTCTTTTAGGAATTGTCTTCTATTCGAGGTCTTGGTATCCACTCATTGTAAAAGCAGACTGTCGTTCCCTGCCACTTAAATCACAGACTGTATGTCCCATGTGTTGGAGGAGACTCGTTTGGGGGGAGGGGACTTCCTGTGTGGAGCACGCGTGCTGGATTCAGAGTGCCCAGCCGCCCGTGGGAAGCCCGCTGCGCGAGCAGACACACTTCCTGAGAAACTTGACAAGTATCGATCCATTTTACCATTATGAAATTTGCGATTACAAAAAAAGTTTAGATGCCTTCTCCTTTTGAGGGAAAAAGGGTGCTTTTTATTGTATAAAGCAGCATCTTATGTATTTTGATATACCATTGTTTGAACTTCCGTCTTTGGCTGACAGATGCTCAGATAGCCTTGATTTTGGATGTTCAGTATGTTTGTGAGAGAGCTTTCTGGAAGACTCTTATGCCCTAAAAAATAGCAACATTTCAATGTTTGGGTGATTGTGTAAAGCTCAAAGTATAAGAACATCTTTTGTCTAGGTTTTATTTCTGCTCTTTATTGAAGACAAACATTCACCAAAAAAGGGGAAAAAGCATTTTGAGAGAAACTAATTTTCTTTGACAAGAGTATTATTTAATATTTTGGCCTATTAAAGTTTTCCTAGTTAGTATTCAGATGCCCTGTGCTAATTGTTCAACTTATATATTATTATATAGATACATTGTTTATTCTGTACCAACTGATTTCAAAAGTACTACATTGAAAATAAACTGGTGACTGTTTTTCTTCATAAAGTTCTGCGTTTGGCATCTTCACTCTTTCCCAAATGTCCCTATACATCAGAAATGTCACTGTTCCGAGTGTCTTTTTAGTGTGGCTGTAGTATGGCTTCCTTTTAATATTGTACATACATTGTATCTTTGTTTTATGGTAATAATAAAAATGTAGACTTCATATTTTGTACAAAATGTCCTATGTACAGAATAAAAAAGTTCATAGAAACAGCAAAAATAGGTAAGTGGCACAATTATTTTTCTTTAGAAAATATCTGTAACATTATGCTTTAGTGAAATGTTAAGTACCTACATATTTTTAAACATTTTGTAACTCAAAACTTTTTGTTTTGACATTGTTTATGAAGAGAGACTTCATACACTTGCCATTTAATATGCTCTTTTATCTAATTTTTAAAAACTCTAAAAATGGTGTATTATATGGACTAAATAAAGAACATGTGAATTTTAATGCTCATCATGAAACTAAATGTAGCCATGGTGTTGGGCCAGCTGCTTCTGACCATTCTCAAGTCACTGCCAGGGTCGGGCGGCCTAGCCCAGGACACTGGCTGGAAGGTGGGCAGGCGGCGCTGGCGCGGCTCCAGGCCAGTGCCTGCTGTGCGGCCCATGATGGCGGGTCCTGCCCCAGCGTTCTGTAAACTCATTTTAATTTCTCTACGGGCAGAAGTAGAGGTGTTTTCATACCAACCACCTCTCTTTGAGCCAAATGTGAATTGGGACACAGTTTGTGGAAATGGATTATTCGAGCCCTGATCATGTTTGGAATGATTCTTGAAACATCTTGAAAATAAGAGTAGACTCACTGAGAATAGGAATGTGGGGTCTTAGGTGACCCCCCTCCTGTGTGGTGGAGCTCATTGTCCTCACCGAGGCTGTTACTAAGAGGCCGTGAGAGGAGACCTGGGATGGAGGAGGTTCCATCACCTCCACAGTCACGCCTGATCGACATTCCAGCAGGTGAGTTGTGCCTGTGACTCCTCCTCACAGTGGAAGCGGTCACGCTGGGAGCTGGGGTGCAGGAAAGGGACCGGGACCGCCCCGAGGGTCTGTGGCCTGAGCGTCTGGTAACCCTGTGGGGGAGTTTGGGAGCCGCACAGTCCCCGCTTCCACCCGGGAGCCGTCTGCTGCAGCTCCCAAACACTTTCCTCAGGTGCAGCCTCCTCATCTCCCATCTTGGAATTGGAGGAAGCCATAGTGTTTAGCAACTTCCTTCAGCTCAAGAAGAATTCTCCAGAAAACTTAGAATAGAGGCATGCTGCGGGTTAAGTCCAACTTCTTTTTTTTTTTTTTATTATA
This sequence comes from Myotis yumanensis, assembly GCF_028538775.1. Classification (NCBI taxonomy): domain Eukaryota; kingdom Metazoa; phylum Chordata; class Mammalia; order Chiroptera; family Vespertilionidae; genus Myotis; species Myotis yumanensis. Next base: position 8,395,784 of record NW_027223752.1, read on the forward strand.
TAAATCTTTATTGTTCAGATTATTACATTTGTTCCTCTTTTTTCCCCCCATAACTCCCCTCCTTCCAGCTCCCACCCCACCCTCCACCCTCACTCCCCACCCACTGAGTTCATCCATAGGTGCATGATTTTTGTCCAGTCTCTTCCCGAATCTCCCATTCCCCTTCCCCCCCCCCAAGAATAGTCAGTCCATTCCCTTTCTATGTCCCTGATTCATTATAGTCACCAGTTCATTCTGTACATCAGGTTATTTATTCACTTGATTCTTAGATTCATTTGTTGATAGATGCATATTTGTTGTTCATAATTTGTATCTTTACCTTTTTCTTCTTCCTCTTCTTAAAGGATACCTTTCAGCATTTCATATAATACTGGTTTGGCGGTGATGAACTCCTTTAGTTTTTCCTTATCTGTGAAGCTCTTTATCTGACCTTCAATTCTGAATGATAGCTTTGCTGGATAAAGTAATCTTGGTTGTAGGTTCTTGGTATTCAGCACTTTGAATATTTCTTGCCATTCCCTTCTGGCCTGCAAAGTTTCTGTTGAGAAATCAGCTGACAGTTGTATGGGTATTCCCTTGTAGGTAATTGAGCCTCTTTCTCTTGCTGCTTTTAAGATTTTCTCTTTGTCTTTTGCTCTTGGCATTTTAATGATGATGTGTCTTGGTGTGGTCCTCTTTGGATTCCTTTTGTTTGGGGTTCTCTGCGCTTCTTGGACCTGTAAGTCCATTTCTTTCTCCAGGTGGGGGAAGTTTCCTGCCATTATTTCTTGAAATAGGTTTTCAATATCTTGCTGTCTCTCATCTTCTGGGACTCCAATGACTCTGATATTAGTCCGCTTAAAGCTGTCCCAGAGGCTCCTTACACTATCTTCGTATTTTCGGATTCTTTTTTCATTTTGCTTTTCCAATTGGGTGTTTTTTGTCGAATCTTTGGTTTGATTCTTGTGCTCCTCTGGTCTGCTATTGGGTATAATATTCTTTATTTCAGTCCGTGTATGCTTACTTTCTAATTTCTTTATCGTAGCATCGAGGGTCTCATTAGTTTTCGTGAGGCTCTGCACAAATTTATGGCAAGCCCTCAAAATTGCGATTCTTAGCTCCATATCCTCCATTTCTGTCATGTTTTTTTGTCTCCGCATCTTTTATGCTTTCTTGGTGCACCCCCTTGTGGTCTCTGTGCGCAGTCTTGTTCTAGCCAAGCCTTAATTGTTGTAGTTAACACTAGAGGGATTTGACCACCAGGCCGACTGGCGGTGGAAATCAGCTGTGGGAAAACTTCAGTCCTCAGGGGAGGCGCTAGTCCAGCCCTTGCCTGAGGCGATCGGCAAATGGCTCTGCGCAGGGTTTGGGCGGGGTGGGCTCAACGGGGCGGGGGGGAGGGAGCAGCTATGGCCGCTCTCAGTCCGTCCCCAGGGGCTCTGCCTCTCTGTCCCAGCAATCGCTGCAAACCTCGGAGGGGCCGTAGCCAGACAGTCCCACTTCTCCCGTTTGAGTCTGGGTCCCTAGAGACTCGCCCGGATCTGTAGCCCAGAGTCTGAGACTCGCTCCTGAGTGAAAACGACAATCGCGCCCTCAGCCGCCAGCCCGCTTTGCGCGCGCACCCTCACCACCGCACCGCCGTACCTTTAAATTTTCCACACTGCACCTCCGCTGAGCGCCGGAATGCTGTTGTTTTTGCTTCTAGTTGAAGAGACTCTCCTCAGCCAGCCTTCCCGTGGTTCTGGTTGATGTCCGCTCCGACTTTTAGTTGTATTTTTGAAGTGGTTGTCCACGGCGGCAGTCTCCGGTGTTTACCTATGCCGCCATCTTCGATTCTCTCGTTGAATCTAAGTCCAACTTCTTGCTGCACTTGCTTTACGGTAGCAAGAGGCCTAAAAGCGAAGTTGAACCGGCTTTGTGTCTCCTTCCATGAAGATTGGTCTGACAGTCAACAGGAATGACAATAACTGATTCCTTACCGCCACCTTTGTGCCACAGGCTGCTGTAGGTATCTCATTTTCCTGTGTTGCTTCATTCTCACAGTGTGTTGACAAGTGAGGAAACTGAGGCACACAAGGGTTAAGTCACTTTCCCAAGGTCACACAAGTACTGAATGCAGCCAGGTTTCAACCCAAGTGGCGTAGCCCTGGATTCCTCCCCTCACCACTGCAGACACTGTGGAAACACCTAGAGCATTTTAGGGGAAGGCCACACACATGTGAGGCCCCAGGATCGCCAGAGAAACCTGCAGTGTCAGGGTGGCCGTGAACACGGGAGGGCTTCTGACCTAGAACTAGAACCTCAGACACCATCTAGTCCAGTGGCCGCACCCACACTTCAGAAGCTGTTTTTATGTGAATTACATTCTGTAATATTTTACTTTAAAAAAAAAAAAACATATACCACATTCAACACTTTGGAGACCAGCAACTCATTAGCTTCTGTTTTCATTTAATTTTGTTACTAATATGAACCTATAAATTTTTCAAAAATTCAGCTCCTATTTGTTTAATACATGTGTGGTTTATATAAGACTCATGGGGGGGGGGCAGAATGGGTTTGACTACCACAAAATTTAAAATCCACTAAGAACACTTTTTTAAAGAAAGAAGTAGTTCCTAGGGGTAAAGAGACGAGTGTCGTCCCCCCACACACACACACACTCTGGCGTGCTGTCTCATGTTTTTCTGCTTTTTCCAAAAGTATTATGTAAATTCCATAGACTGGGAATGGGGAGGGGAGTAAAGAAACTAATTCATCTTTTCTGTCCAGAGCTTTTCCTGATCACATCCAGAAAAGTGTAGGGTGAGCCACAGAGCTGGGACATGCTCCCACTCCATAGGCATCTAGGATAGTCCGGTTGGCTCGGACATGCTGGTAAGTGTAGTGACTCAACATACACACCCTGAAGTGATTACTACAATAAGTTTAGTTAACTTCCATCTCATAATTACCATAAAGTAGTTCCTGCAATAACAGCAGCTGGTCGCAGGCACTTTGGGTAACTCAGCACAGTTGGGATGGAAGGGGAGCAACGTGGACTGTGAGGGGCTTTACCCCAGACCCGGGAGCCCCCACGGACCTCCTGGAATTATGCCTATGTCTTCTGCAGGAATAGCTTTTATCAAATGGGTCTGTGTACCAGAAGTTTTGCTCCCCCATACACACACACCATGACCCACATGCACGCACAATAAGCATAGAATACGGATTTGAGGGGACAATGGGCAAAGTAGGGTGGATCTTCACACTAAATTGTGATATCAAGAAGTCTGGTCTCACCCTAACTGCTTTGGCTCAGTCGATAGAGTGTAAGCCTGCACACTGAAGGGCCCCAGGTTCCATTCGGGTCAAGGGCACATGCCCAGATTTCAGGCTCAATCCCCAGTAGGTGGCATGCAGGAGGCAGCCAATCAGTGATTCTCATCGTTGATGTTTCTATCGCTCCCTCCTCCTCTCTGAAATCAATAAAAATATGTATTTTTTAAAAGGCTGATCTCTCAGGTGTGGTAGCTTCATTAGAGTCTTCATTTCCGTCTCCTAAATGTGTCTTGTAGAAATTGGCCTCGAGTTAGGTGTAAAGGTCAGGGCACCAGGCCAGTGACCCTTTCCTCAGGGGTCTCTTGGAGCCCCAAGTTCCCCAGACAGGTGAGGGGAGCCCGGGGCACCTGTTCATCGCACACTTGTTTAGAGGGTGTTTAGACCTTATTGAAAAGGGCTCTTCCATCCGAAGTTACCGGAGCAAGCGTTATCACCAGAGGGTGGCCACCTCCTGAACAGAAACAGGGCCTTGCAAACCCCCATGTTGGGCGCCATGTGGACTTTGCCACAGAGCCACACAATCCAGGCTGACCCCCCACGGCCATATCACTGGCTGGTCTTGAGCTGAAAGCAAATAATACACCCAGTATGACTATTGAATGAGTTGTTTTAATGCTTTTTCTCAGTGTTGTCCAAGTCCAGACGATTCTAGAGTGAAAGTTCCTGCAAGGAAATCTAGAGGTTGCTTCTTCCAGAACTGATTCTTCATGAGTTTCAAGACCGGAACAAAAAGCCTACTGATCAAATGAAACCAGTGAAGCCCAAACACTGGAGTGATGGGCAGAGGAGAGAAGCAGGCTTTCCAGGTGCTCTAGGGGTGTCAGTGGGAAGGGGGCTGCCTACTTCAGGATGCCCCCAAGGCCACCCTCAGGTTCAGTAATTCCCTAGGAAGCACATGTGGCTATGATGTAGGAGAGTGAAAGGATACAGATAAAGTCAGAAGCCAGAAAAGATGCACAGGGCAGGGTCATGGTGACCGAGACCAGTCTCCGAGCTTCCAGGTGTCCTCTCCCTGGGGAGTGTTGTCATCCAGGGAAGCACACCCAAGCCCTAGTGTCCGCAGTTTTATTGGAGGTCAGTCACATTTACATGGCTGCCCTTAGTGTCCAGCCCCTCCAAAGGGTGAGCGGATATTGTGCAGCCCAAGACCCAGTGGGTAAATCCCACTGTTGGCATTGACTCTCCAACATGGCCCAAGGCCCCAGGTACACAGACACTCCTATCAGGGTTCAGGGGCGACCTGCCAGGAGCTGGGAGCAAGGGGTGGCCCTCTCTGGGCAGAGTGAGTCCTTCACTGTCTAGCAACGAAGAACAGTGCCTGGGCTCGTGTGGTTCACTAGTCTCCAGTGTCTGGCGCTGTGCCCGACTCCTTCACCCCAAGCACATAGGCTCAATCGGTATTTGATGAAAGGACGAATGAATGAACATTCCGGACCGAAAAGCACGACCCCCCTAGGGAGGCATGCCATCAAGTTGCGTGCAGGTAATAGCAAGTATTCCTGCAGGAGAACACTGAGGTGAGTGCAGATTTGGGAGAAATGACGTTAGCATATTCTCCTCGGCCTCATAAGAATGTCTTCGAACACCTGTGCCAGGCCCTGCTCAAACCACAGACCTCGCGGGGCCCTGATAGTCCTGTGGGGGTTCTCAGCGAAAACCCCTCCCACCCCAAGCCCACAGCTGCACCTACACACCCTATTCTGCATATAATTTGAAGGGGGTCACAGCCCCCGGAAGCCCAGCTAAGGACCACGGCTTAAATATCCCAAGTCTAGCTGCAACAAGAGCAATCCAGCGAGTGCTTGGAAGGCGAGCCAGCCCACGACAGACGTGAGGAAGGAACCGAGGGCTGCAGAAGCCGCGGGGACAGGGGCCTGGAGGCAGGAAAGGACGGCGGTGGGAGGCCCTTGCGTCCACGTTATGAAACTTGTCCCAATTTTCCATGCAATGGGAAGCCGAACAGGGATTTCAGGACGACAAGCGCCATTAATTCAAGGCCGACTCAGAAAGATGACGCAAGCGGCGCGCGAGGCGGCGCCAATACGCGCTGCCCCACCCCTGCCCGGTGCATTGTAGGGCTTAGAGTCACCAGCTGGGCCTCGGGTCTCGCGAGCGAGCGAGCGAGATTCACGCGGATGACAGCACTGGGCAGGGAGGGGCTGACTATGTTTCCCCCTCCTCGGAGCAAAGCCCCGCCTCCTGGCAGGGATGGGCCAATCCTAAGGCCTCCCAGTCCTAGCCTTGGCGATTGGTCCGAGCGCTCACATGACCGAACGGGACACGTGACCAGGGTGGCGGCTTCCTTGAAACTGGTTTCTGTCTGTGGCGGGAGGGGACTGGAGAGACTAGACCCCAAAGCGGGGCTCGGGACGGTGAAGCTCGCGGCTGCCCTCCGGCTCCGGCTTCCGCACGCGGCCGTCTGCAGGGCGGGTTCGTCCACTTACGAAGTAAGAAGCCCGCCCTCTGCGTCTGGACCTCGGTTCCCTCGGCTGTGCCGTGGGCCCAGTGTTGCCCGAAGAACAAGGTGGCCCGACGCCTACGTGAGGCAGAGTGCGTGGAAATGCGCTGCCGAGTGTGAGGCGGGGACCCGCGCCATCTGCTCGGAAAGCCGACTGTGAACCAGGTTGTTGCGCAAGGCAGAGCCCCTGTCCTTGGCTGACTTCAGCGACCAATCGTCGATAGGTACGTGGCGGTCCCGCACCCTCTGGGTGAGGCCCAGAGCCTGGGAGAGACTTTGCTGGGGCCGCCCAGCCTGGAAGTGGAGGAGCCAGGGTTAGACCTGCTCACCCCGCCAGAAGGCTCTTGCACCCTGAAAAGTGAGGGTGGGCGAGCCACCTGGGAGCACACACGCCCTCTTTTCGTGCATAGTCACCCAGGCCGCGATGACATACCCCTTCCCTACTGCTTCCTGTTCAAAATTTGGTGGCTGGAGGATGGAGCCAACAGCTCCCCAGTCTCCCCTCCCCACCGGGCAGAACTGTGTCAGGCGCAGCAGAGGCAGCTGGGTGTCAGGCGGCTCCAGGAAAAGAAGCGGAAGGAGGGAGGAGCCCGGAAGCCACAGGTGGAAAGAGGGGCATGAGAAATGGGACAAGGCCCAAAGAGAAACAGTGACCACAGCTTAGTTCATTCAGTTCAACAAGTGCCTATTAAACACCTCCTGGGGATCAGCCGCTTTTCTCGGCACTGCAGGTCTAGCTAAACAAGAGAAGTAGAAATCCCTGCCCCCAGAGAACTTACCTCCCAGTGCAGGAAAAACACAATAAGCAAGATCAACAACATTCATACTATATTAGAAGTGGTAAGTGCCACTGGGAAAAACTAAAACGGGAGAGGGATAGGAAAGGCCTAGGAGGTGGGCACAAATTTACATAAGGGGCAGGTGAGGCCTTAACTGAGAAGTTACTTGGAAGGAAGTGAGGGAAGAGCGTTCAGGCAGAAAAGCAGAGCACATGCGAGGGCCCTGGGGTAGGAGGGAGCCCGCAGTGGAATGGGAGTTTGCACAGTAGGAGATGTTCAGAGATACAACTGGTGGCCACAAAAAGACTTGGAATTTAGTTCTCAGATAAGGCCTTTGTAGGATTGTGAGACAGCCTTCCCACCAGCATCCCCTGCAGCCTCTTTGCTGTGCTATTCTTAACCAAGCTAGATAGACCCCACGCCAGGAAGGCAGTATTCCCTCTACCCCCCAAAATTCCAAACCTCTGGCATCTCTGGCATCTTCACCCGGGGAATGGGAGCAGCCCCTGCTCATGACCCCAGCACCCAGCCCTCATCCTTCCACTTTGGTTCTCCCATTCCTGATCCCCACCCCACCCTGATGCATCTTCATGGGGAAAACCTGGCCCTGACTGGTGCGTCGTCACAGCCCAGGTCTCTGAGCTGCAGGCTGCCACACAGAGTTTCCTAGGTGCTGAGATGGCCAGTGGGTATACAGTCACAGCACTGCGTGGCCTAGTGGGGCTGCTGCACACAGGTGCCATTTTCACCGCACAGAGAGGGGCCTGCGGCTTTCCAGACGAGGCGCAGCCAGTTCGGAACTCCCTCTCCCCAAGTCCCATCAGCCCTTCAGCATGTCTGGTCCTGAGGTTCCTGATCTGGCAAGTTCTTCATCAGGGGACAGAAGATGAAGTCTTTCCACCTGCACCTGCAACTTCTGCTACATTGTCAGAGGCACCCAGCAGGTGAAGCTGTTGGCAGGTCTCGCCCATTTAATGACAAGACTATATGCCACTTCAGCCCTGGCTAGTGTGGCTCAGTTGGTTGAGCATCGTCCCGTGCACCAGAAAGTTGTCAGTTGGATTCCCAGAGTCAGGGCACATAACCGGGTTTCAGGTTCGATCCCCAATTGGTAACCGATCTATATTACTCTTTCACATTGATGTTTCTTTCTCTCTCTCTCTAAAATCAATAAAACATGTTTTGAGGGGAAAAAAAGACTATATGCCTCTTCAGTATAAAAGTGAATCACGCCCTAACCCAGTGGTCAGCAAACTGCGGCCCCTTGAGTGTGGCTCTTCCACAAAATACCACGTGCGGGCACGTACCGTGCGGTTGAAACTTCATGGCCACACTCAAGGGGCCAAAGAGCCGAATGTGGCTCGAGAGCCGCAGTTTGCCAACCACTGCCCTGACCGGTTTGGCCCAGTGGATAGAGCATTGGCCTCTGGACTGAAGGGTCCCAGGTTCGATTCCGGTCAAGGGCATGTACCTTGGTTGGGGGCACATTCCCAGTAGGGGGTGTGCAGGAGGCAACTGATCGATGTTTCTCACTCATCAATGTTTCTAACTATCCCTCTCCCTCTCTGTAAACAATCAATACAATATATTTTAATAAAAATAAAATAAAAGTGAACCACATGATGCTGCATTAGAGCACTGAAACCAGTGTGTTGCTGTTGCTCACACGAGGGATTTGCCGAAAGTTTATCTTTGTGCCACATCAGACGCATGGGTGTTTGGCCCACTGGTTAGTGGAGGACTTGCCAATGGAAGTTTGAGACAACTTCATTTTCTGGCAGATGGGGTCTTAGTTCCCTTCCATCCCAAAGTTCTGAAGCTTCCAGGGTGCAGGAGTTGGGGTGCTGGGCAAATTATTAAGCTGTCTCTGGGACACCAGTACTTCACCCTCCAGGTCTGCTGTAGTAAGTTACCCCACACTGGGTGGCTCAAACAGTAGGACTTACTCTCACACGGTTCTGCAGGCTAGACCTCTGAAATCCAGGTGTCAGCAGGGCTGCTTCCTTCGGAGACTGAGGGAAAATCTGTTCCAGGCTCCAGCTCCTGGTGTTGCCAGCAACCTTGCTGTCCTCGGCTTGTAGAGCTCTTCCTTCCCACGTGGGCCTGTGTGTCTGGGTCCAGATTTCCATCTTATAAGCACACCAGTCAGAGACTGAAGCATGCAACAGACTGACGAATTTCAGAGGGAAAGGGGGGAAGAGGTTAACCAAAGAACTGACATGCATATATGCATAACCCCTGGACAGACAATAGTGCAGTGAAGGTCTGGGGAGGGGGCAGGAACGGGGTGGAAGGGATTAAGGGGGGCGAGGGATGGGGAGACATCTGTAATACTTTCAACAATAAAGATATATTAAAAAATAAAAATTAAAGAACACCAGTCATTGGATTTAGGTCCTGCACTAAATGTAATGACATCTTCATTACATCTGCAAAGACCCCTTTTATAAATAAGGTCACATTCACAGGTACCAGCGGTTAGGACTTCAACATTTTGGGGGACACCATTCAACCCACAATGTGACATCCCAAATCCGCAGCTGTCCAATGCAGTGACTTCATGAAGGTGCATCAAGAACTTGGTACGTGCCCTGACCGGTTTGGCTCAGTGGATAGAGCGTCGGCCTGTGGACTGAAGGGTCCCGGGTTCGATTCTGGTCAAGGGCATGTGCCTTGGTTGTAGGCACGTCCCCAGTGGGGAGTGTGCAGGAGGCAGCTGATCGATGTTTCTCTCTCATTGATGTTTCTGGCTCTCTATCCCTCTCCCTTCTTCTCTGTAAAAAAATCAATAAAATATGTTTAAAAAAAAAAAGAACTTGGTACGTAAAAAAAAAGAGCTTGGTACATGTCTCCTCTTCTCAGTCTTGAGGAATGAAGGGGTACATTGTGGCTGCCACTGCGACCATGGATGGTGATAAACTGCAAAGGCCTGGGAAGGATTAGACAGGGATGCATGTGACCCAAGGTGCTTAGTGCAAGTCTGTAATATCATAGAAATAAGCTGGACTGTTTCTTTATTAATTGGCTTTGATGCCCTGGCCAGTTTGGCTCAGTGGATAGAGCATTGACCTGTGGACTGAAGGGTCCTGGGTTTGATCCTGGTCAGGGGCACATGCCCAGGTTGCAGGCTCAATCTCCAGTAGGGGGCTTGCAGGAGGCTGCCAATCAACGATTCTCATCATTGATGTTTCTATCTCTCCCTCTCCCTTCCTCTCTGAAATCAATAAAAATATCTTGTTTTTAAAAATTGGCTTTGATGTGTTTATCTGTAACTTGGTTGCTGAATAATCTTTTCATTTTTAAAGTTCTGTCCTTCTAGAATTACTCGGCAATTCACCTGGACAGGAGTGCTCTGTTTACTCCTGACCCAAAGATTTATTCCACACCCACAGCGAGCAGGACACAGGTTCAGGCAGGGACACGTGCAGGATTTGGTGTTACTCAGGGAACGTCCTGGACTGCATGGAATCTCATTCTAGCTGGGGGTGCAGACCGTGAACAGGAAGCACACGAGCGTCGCACCAGGAAACATGCTCGGGAGAAAAACGGAGCGATAAGTGAAGGGAGCTCGGCAAGGGTGTTATTTTGGAGAAGGTGGTCAAGGAGGTCCCCCCTGAAGGTCACACTTGAGCAGGGGTGTGACTCAGAAAAGGGGCCAGCCAGCCCATTCGCACCCTGGAGGAAGAGCATTCTGGGAAGAGGAAAAGACCCTCAGGCTGAGGTGTGCCTTGTGTCATTGGGGACAACAGGAGGTCAGCAAGCTCAGGGGACAGAACTAGGAGACGGGTCTGAGGGCGAGCCCAGGGCCAGGTCACTCAGGGCCCACGTGGGCAAGCCTAGGACGTCTTTCCCTCTGAGATGACAAAGAACGGGGACAAATGTAAGACAAGTCAAAGGTGGTGACCTAACCCAGCCATAGCAATAATTCTTCCAAATACAGGGCAGGGGGTGTTAGAGAAGACTTTTTAAAAGCAAGAGCCAACTTTGTACACTGCCCATAAGAAGCCACTTTAAATATAAAGAACCAACAGGTTAAAAGTAAAGGACGGGAACGGATGTATCACACTAACACTGATCAGAAGAAAGCTGGAGTGCGTGAACGAATGAATCCTTGTAGATTGGGCGTGCTAAAATGGGACAAAAATAATCAGAGGGTACATGCTGCTACTCGGAATAACGAGAGACATTTCAAAATGACAGAGGGAGCCCTGGCCAGGTAGGTCAGTTGGTTAGAGTGTCGTCCTAACATGCCAAGGTTGCTAGTTCAATCCCCAGTCAGAGCACATACGGGAATTAATGAATGCATAATTGGAACAACAAATCAATATTTCTCTTTGTTCCTCTCTCCAAAATCAACTTTTAAAAATCAAAAGGGTCAGTTCATGAAAATGGCATAACTGCCTTATGTTTATTCATCTAATAACGGCCTCAAAATACATGGAGCAAAAACAGATCTAACTACAAGGAGAGAGACGAATGCTCAGTCATAATTCGCAAGTTTAACGCCTCTCAGTGATCTATAGAACCTGTGGGTAGACAATCAGTAAGGATGTAGAGCAAGCGTGTCAAACTGAAAGGCTAACACAGGCCAAATAAACAAGGTTTAAGTTTATGTGGGCCGCAAAAAAACAAAAGCTTAAATTTTCATAGAAATGTAGGTTTATTTTGATAGAGACATGCTGAATACAAAGGGCTGAAATAAGCGAGTAATCATTAACAAAATAATAGAACATTTTAACAAAAATTATTTTTTCTTGAACATTAACTTAGCAGACGCTGAATAACTGTACAAATTCATAAGGGTAAGGCAAATAAACCTATTTTTCCTGTTCTCCGAAAGCGAAATATTTCCTGTTTCGCACACCAAACCAGTCCAAGACTAGCTGCTAAAATATTCGCTGCTAGTATTAGTGGAGAGAAATGGTGCGCCTGTGCGTAAGGCGCGTAAGGGAAATGAATGCAACATGATTATAGTAATCAGTCATTAGCGAACGTTGTAGTTCGTTATTAATAATTATGTATAACAGGATATTGTAAAAATTAAGTTATGAAAATTTTATTAAAGCGTTTCTTACATACCATTATATTGGCTGGGCTGCAAAAATATTCCTTGTGGGCTGTGTGTTTAACATGCTTGATGTAGAGGCCTTGAACAGCACTTTCAACCAACGTGGCCTAATTGGCAATTCCTAGAACACTCACCCCCCCCCCCCCCCCAGCAGCGGAACGCTTCCTGAGGTGGGAGTCATGTGGAGAAGTATTGAAGGTCACAGGACCAGGAGGCCCCCTGGGGAGGGAGCGCTGATGGAACACATGCCATCTGAAGGCTGAACATTGGGCCCCTCCAACCTGCAGGGGTTGGAAAGAGGAGAGGATCCAGCAAAGGAGGCGGAGAAGGAGCCGTGGTGATGAGGACCACCAGGAGAATGTGGCCGCCAAAAGCTGGTGAAGGAATGTTTGGGGGGACGGGGGCTAATCCTGTCCAATAATCAGCAAGATGAGGACCAAGGGCTGCTCGCTGGATTTGGCCATGGGGAGGCGTGGGTGACCTCCACAGGAGCACCTGCTCAGGAACGTGGGGGTGAGCTCAGAGCACCCCTGGGTATGTTCAAGGCGGGTGAGAGGCAGGCGCCACGTGCACTCATTTTTCAAGGAGTTTTGCTGAAAAGGGCAGGAAGGTTTGGCAGGGTTTTCTCCTTTTCCTTTTTAAAGAAGGGATGCACTGGACACCGTTGGGAAGAATTCAGGAGGGGGGGAGGGAGAACATTTGGGAGCAGGTGGAGAATTTCAGAGGCGATATCCATCCACCAGAGGGGATGGGGGCCAGCGCTCTCAGGGCCGGAAGGGTGGCCTTGGCTGGGGACAGACACAGTTCTTACGTAAGAGAAGGGGCCAGGGCACTGTCAGGGGTTCAGAGACCCTTCACTAATGGACGGGCCGGGGGATGCAGGCTGAGCCACGGGCTGGCATTGCTCTGGACGAGTGATTCAGGTGACCTTGCGAAGGTGGATAGGGAAGCTGGCTAGGGAGGGCCCTCCTGCCCCGGGAGGAAGTGCCATTGTGCGCGTGCTCCTCGGCGCCACCAGAGGGCGCCAAGACACCGCACCGTTCTGGTCGGGGTCCCTTCCCCTCCAGCCCTGCAGCCGTGGGCAGCGGGGCTCAAAGCCTCCAGGGTTCCCTGTTTGGCCCCAGCCTTACCTGGGGTTCTGGACTGGGAACCAAGATAGAAAAGGGGGTGGATCCTGGGAGGAGCTTCGTCAGAAAGCACCCTGTAACCCGGTGCCCTATAGATGGGTGGAGCCCCGCGCTGGCAGCCGCTGGAAAGGTCAAAATCCAAAGTGTGCCCAGCGGAACAGACCCTGCTACCACCGCCAGTACCGCGTTTCCCGGGGGAGGACATAACCAGCGCCCATGGGATGGATGAATGAATGGATGGATGGATGGATGAGAGGGCCAACCCAACCCAATGTGGAATTTCGAGGGAGAGGAGGGAGAGCCTTGGGGCAGATCCTGAAAAGTGCTGGGCCGGCGGGGCTCGCGCTGAGGCGCTCGGGCCACCTGGGTTGGGAGTGGGGGAGGGAGAGGGAAGGTGGAGGTGAGACTGACAGACTCGGACTTGGAGAGCCACCAACGCAGTATTTTAAAGAGTGGATGCGGCCTCCTCCGTGTAGACAGCTCATCGCCAATTTCCGATAAAATACAAGTGCCTCCCTAGCAGCCATCATTTCCCATCAACTTACAGTGGTTCTCAACCTTGGCTGCACATTAGAATCACCTGGGAATCTTTTTATTTTTTTTCCAAAAGAAAACATTCTTTAAAAAATGTATATATATTGCCACACAAAGATACTCATCTGGGAATCTTTTTAAAATCCTGATTTCTGGGCCTCATCCCCCGGAAATTCTGTTTCTTTGTTACTAATGTTGTGGCCCCACCCCATAACAAAGAAACAGAATTTCCGGAGGATGAGGCACAGAAATCAGGATTTTAAAAAGATTCCCAGGTGATTCTAATGTGCAGCCAAGATTGAGAACCACTGGCTTAGAACGAATCCTGTCTCCAGCACCTCCGGCCCACTGCCTATTAAAGGATGATTCCACTAGGGACAAGAGACAGCTGAGATATCCAATCCACTAAGCAATGGGAGCAGCCAGGTTTGGGCTGCAGATCCGGAGGCTGCGGCCCTGTTGCCCTGGCGGGGGGCCAGGCTGCAGATGCTGGAGTCGCTTAGATGCTGGAGGTGAGGTCTCCAGGTTGGTGCTGACTCACCGTGCAGCCCTCAAGCAGCCTCTCCCCCTCTGCCAGGTTGCTGCTGGATTTCTGGGCTCAGATGGTGTGCAGTCAGTTCCGATTTCACTGACCTGCACCTAAAAGATTTTCCTCTGTCCCTGTTCCTACCCCCAGGGACATGGGGTTGGGAGAGAACTCAGCAGAGTGCCCAGCACTGAGTGAGCACTCAGTGTTAGCTGTTGGCGGTGTGATTATTCATTACCGTTATGATCATAGTGCAGACTCGCCGCAGCTGCTCTTATTGTTCCCGGAAGGCTGTGTCTATCTGCTTGGGCATACTACCCAAGGGTGGACTGCAAGGGCAGGGGAGCGGGATATTAATCTCTCCCTCCATTAGCTCCTTAACATCAAGAATCTGTTTCATCTTCATGTTCCAGCAGCCGCTGGGGCCTGGCACCTGGTGATGGAGCAAGGATAATTTTATGTCTTGAAGTTTTCCAAAGGTGATTTGGGGAAATCAAATCATCCCACCATCCTTCCACCAATCAGGACTCAGCTCTCTGACTGTGCACTTTGATACAAAAATAATGCCTTTGGCTTCCCTTCCTTCACGCAATTTAATAAGCAAGTTATGAATTTGAACTATCAAAGGCCAATTAAAAGAAACTGTCATCTCTAAACCAAGAACATGTAATATACAAACAAACAAACAAACAAACCAAGAATGCAGGCCACCTAGATTCTGGCCCTATGTCATTTCAGTGTAAGGAAGGAGGTCCAGATGGATGGGAGCCGGGACCCTTAGCCGGCAGGCCTCTCAGCCCCGCCTGGTGTGGACCCAGATGCTGAGGCCCACGAATGACAGTACCAGCTCCCCCCCCCCCCCCCGTCCCTGCGAGTGGAACATCACTGTTCCGGGTGGATGCTCTCACATAGGTCTCCCCCTTGGTCCTCACTGCACCTTGGGGGGAATTATTTTGTCATAAGCAGCCCAGGACCCACCGCTTGGCTTTACCCTGCCGGTCAGGTGTCATCTCTCAGCTTCACCTAACATTGCCCCTGTAGTCAGGGCTCCAGCTGCAACCTTCAAGCCCTCTACCCTTGTAAAGGCTATTTTCTTTGCTGGGAGTGCCCCTCCCCACCTCCCTCCTTCCAGCCTAGCCACCTGACTCGTTCCTGACATGCCCCTCATCTCCTCCCCCTTCTGATCAATGTCCTCACCCACCCAAATATATCTAATTATACATATGTCATGACTACATATTTTAGCACTGAACACATTGTAGTCATTCATTTGTTCAACGAAAGAACACTGGCTACGTGCTTAGAACAATGTCGGGCACAAGCTCAGTGCTCAAAAAACATTAGCTCTCGTCAATAACACCATTCCTTCGTTCATTTAATATTTGTGGAGTGTCTTGGCTCTAGGCTGTTCGCAGCAGCCACAGCAGTAAACAAGAAAAACCGTAGCTCGGGCCTACCCCACACCGACCCCTGCGCTAAGTCCCCATTCTTAAGGGCTGGAGGTGCGGGACGCTGGGTCCCGCCCAATGCTGGGACTACAAGTCCCAGAAGTCTGCGCATCCTCGCCCGTGGGCCCGCCTGTGCGCATGCGCTACGTCGTGACGCCAGGGCCGCGAGCGGGCGCCAGTGGCTGCGGCAGGCGGCGAGCGGGCGGCGGGGCGGGGCCGGCGGGCGGTGGCCTTTAGGGCGGAGCCGGTGCTTGCGGGTCTCAGTCGGCCGCGGGTTAGCGGCGGTCGGCGTCCGGCGCCCGTTTCTCTGGTTCGCCAGGTCTCGCACGGAGTTCAGCCACTTTCTCTGCACTGCCCGCGGGTCCCGAGCGCGGCGTCATGTCGGATCCCGGGGGCGGCGGCGAGGACGGCTCGGCCGGCCTGGAGGTGTCGGCCGTGCAGAACGTGGCCGACGTGTCGATGCTGCAGAAGCATCTGCGCAAGTTGGTGCCGCTGCTGCTGGAAGACGGCGGCGAGGCGCCGGCCGCGCTGGAGGCGGCGCTGGAGGAGAAGAGCGCCCTCGAGCAGATGCGCAAGTTCCTCTCGGACCCGCAGGTCCACACGGTGCTGGTGGAGCGCTCCACGCTCAAAGGTGCGGTCCGGCCCGGCCGGTGGCCGGCGGAGCCCGGGTGCCCCTTCCGGGTGGCGGAGGGAGGAGGGCGTCCCTGTCTCGCCGTCACCCCCAACAATGGCATCGCTTTGTCTGCCGGCCTCAAGATGGCCGAGTTGGGTGGAGACAGCGTCTCCGGGCTGAGCGCGGCGGGCGGAGGCCGCATCCCTGCCTCCAATGTCACATGAGCTTTTCGGTTTCGATTTGTGTCCCGGCGCCGGGATCTGGGGGGACGTGGGCAGCGGGGTTCTGGCCCTTTCGCGGTCCGGGCGGTCGGAGCCGGGGGAGCGGCGGCCGGCGGGCATCCCCGCCCGGGCCTGGTGCGGACCCGGACGCCGGGCCTCCCGGAGTGACAGGGCTGCGAGCCCCGCTTCACTTCTGGGTGGATGCGCGCCCCCAGCTCCGCCTCTTGGTCCCCACAGCGTCCCTGCGGAGTGCGTGTATCTCCCCATTTCCCACGCGAGGAAACTGAGGCTCCGCTGACGTGAGCCAAGGTCACCAGCCAATCCTCGTCCTTACACGCAACGGCTCAGCTTCCAGCCCACGCTAATCATACCTTATCATTGGTGTGATGCCTAGAGGATGCCTGGGATGTTTGAGTCTATTGCACAGATTTTAGAAAAGAAAGATTCGGGTTAGGCAGCTAGTGGGGAGAGGAGGCAAATGGTGACCTTCCAAACGCCGGGCTTGATTGCCTTGAGGGTAGAGCTTGCCTGCAGGGAGGGCTTCCCGTTGATTCTGGAAGACCACTTGGTAGAGGACGGCCACGCGGATGGGTGTGGCCCGGTCCATCTGGGAACCCAGGGATGACGTGCAGGCGTCTTTGAGCGTTAGCACCAAAGAATTGTGCATTGTCAGAAAACCTCCCCCTGCAAGCTGCTTATAGCTGCTTATAATCTCTGAAGGCTGCGTGGTCTGTTAACAGAGAGCCTATGCGATGGGCCTCACCCATTTGTTTCTTTGTGATAATTTGTTTCTTTCAAAGACTAGTGATCTCGGGAGATGCTTCATTGTGGCCTCTGCTTCTGCAGGAGGGTTGAGGGTCAGTGTGAAAGAATAATGTTCTTAGATCCACAGGGAATGTTAATGCAAAGAAGCCTTTCGGGCATATTTAGGTTATTAATGTTTAGGGTTTTCTGTTATGATTGAGTTTATGTTTTCCCGAATGGAAATCCACTAGTGTTTTTTAAAATATATTTTCATTGATTTCAGACAGGAACGGAGAGAGAGAGAGAGAAACGTCAGTGATGAGAAAGAATCATCCAAGGGCTGCATCCTGCACAACCCCCACTGGGGATCCATCCCACAAGCCGGGCATGTGCCCTGAAGGGGAATTGAGCTGTGACCTCCTGGTTCATAGGTTGAGGCTTAACCACCGAGCCATGCTGGCTGGGCCCCACTAGTGTTTTTTACTAAAATACATTTAACTCATAGACTCTTTTTCAAAAAGAGCACATAGTCATGCTAGAAAAATTTAAAGTAATACAGATAAAATTAGAATCACCGTCAACCCAGCTGTAACCACTGTCAGCATTTTTGGTGTCAGTTCTTCTGGTCTTTTTTTCATTGAATGCACATTATTTTATTAAAACATTTTAATCTTAGTTGTTTAAGTTATTGTATTTTGAGTTCTTTGACCTTGGCTAATTCTTGATAATATTTTCATTGAACAGTTGATTGAGATCAGTGATTTTCATGTTGAGTCTTTAATTTCTTTTAAGTTGCGTTGTTCTTTGCTTCTAGAGTGCTCATAAGTACTTCACTTTGCTCAAACATCTTAGGATTGGACGTTGCTAATTTTTAGGTGGAACCCTATTCCTCTCGCATGTGTTCTAGTTTGTGCAGATCTTGATGGGCACATTTTCTTCTTTCAGCAAAGCGGATATCTAGGCATCCAAATCTTGTCTCCATAATGACTTGCACTTTTGAACATTGACCAAAGAATGAGACCGGCTAAAATTGAAATCCTACCTCATTCCTTCGTTTATAAAAATCCCTGAAGCCCTGCCTGGTGCGGCTCAGTTGGTTGGAGCGTCATTCCACACGCCAAAAGGTTGGGGGTGGTGGTTCCCAGTCAGGGCACATACCCAAGTTGCCAGTTTGATCCCCAATTGGGACACATACATAAGGCAATCAATAGATGCTCCCTCTCACCTCTCTCTCTCTCTCTCTCTCTCTCTCTCTCTCTCTCTCTCTCTCTCTCTCTCTCTCATCTCTCTTGCCCTCTCCCTCTTCTTCCCCTTTCCTCTCTCCATCTCTCCCTTCCCCTCTGTCTAAAATCTATAAGCATATCCTTGAGTGAGGGTTAAAAACAATACATAAATCCCTGAGGTATTTAAAGTAATTCAGCCTGCCTGTAATTTATTTTCCACTTACAAAAAGTCTGAGGAAAGCTAGGTGGTACCGTTAGCCTTGTTAGCATCCTGGCTACACTAGCCTAATTGAGATAGATGTGCAGTCCCGGGTCACTTGGTGAGAGGGCTTTCTTCCGGGTGGTTTTGTGAGTTAGCTTTGGCATTTGTACATTTAAGCAAATATGAGCATCCTGTAGTCGTGTGAAAAGGTAGGCTTGCATTATAATATGGAAAACAACCCGGAACTATTTAATCTGAATAAAGGCCACCACCGACAATGAAGTCATAGAACTTATTTAATGAGGACAGATTGCTTTTCTTTTACCCCTCCCCCCTTTTAATGGAAGGAGTTTTCCAAACACTTGTGATGGAATATAGAAGCATTTTTATATGAAGATCTCTGTATGTTTTTTACTCGTAACTACCCCAGATATATATATATATATATATATATATATATATATATATACACATATATATATACACACATATATTTATATTTAAAAGTATTTTTTGTTGTTCTTAAGGTAACATTCCTTAAAATGTAAAATAAAGGCTGTGAACTAAACAGTTTATTTTGATAGTGAAGAACTGGAGAGTTTGTGGGAAAGGGAAAGTTAAATTGTAGCTCCTCGTTAAAAAGAGAAATCTCCTTTCTGTCATCTCCGGCATGTAGAACCTTGTTTTCTTTCTTTTTAACATCGTTTTCTTCATTGTGTGCTTCTGGAATGAAGGCCCGATGGAGCTCTTTGCCGAGTAGCCGTTTTGGAGTTGGGGGTGTGTGTAGCACTTCTACTCGGGTGCCTTCAGGGCTGTGCTCTATCCCTGGGAGAGGCTGGTGGTGGAGGGAGGAACAGGCCGCAGGTGCCCTGGGACCTGTGTGCGCGCTCCCGCTTGTTGGTGACCAGGCCGGGGTCAGGTGCTGTGTGTTTCTAAGGTCTAAAACTTTAACTTAGATCTTGAAGACTGAAAATAGTGGCTGCCTTTAGCCAGCACTTCCCCTACGCTTAGAATTCTACTTCTCCTGGGATACATATCGAGGGGCCCACCTCCTCTTCGTCAGTGCGAGGCAGGTAGGGACTGAGTCTGAAAGCAAATAGTGCTTTTGACAGCACTCAGCTTCTTAGAGCTGCAACAGCCTGGAAAGTTGTATGAGGAGCGTGTGGGGTGTGTGTGTGTGTGTGTGTGTGTGTGTGTGTGTTTAAAAATTATTTGAGGACTTAATTTCCCTAAAGCATAAAGAAATGAAGTAGATTGATGACTAAAAAGTACTTGTTTTTGGCCTTTGCTTAGCTCCCCCCCCCTCCACCAAATGGCTAATAAAATAGTTAATAAGTTAACAGGAAGAATTTCCTATGGCACCGTACTGTCTTGGCACTCAGGCCAGGAGTCCATCCACCTGGGCCCTTATAGATGTCCTGTGCTGTGACGCGGTAGGCGGGCCCCAGCACCCTTCATAGGAGAAACCATCTGCAGAAGATGGATTGAATGCAGTGTAGCAGAGTAATAACATTTATGAACAGCAAAGGGAAAATGGCCAGCACTTCTTTTAAACAGTTAATATGGGTGGAAGTTCTGTTTATCAGCAGAACTTGGCAAGTTGGTCCAGCCTCCTCTGTCTTCACTGAGAAACCGAAATCGAGGCTTTGAAGACCCAGTTGAGAAAAAGATGTTTTAAGAATTCAATTCCAACCCGGGTGGCTCAGCGGTTGAGCATTGACCCAGGAACCAGGAGGTCACGGTTTGATTCCCAGTCAGGGCACATGCCCAGGTTTCGGGCTGGATCCCTGGTGGGGGCCATACAGGAGGCAGCCCATTGATGCGTCTCTCTCATCACTGATGTTTGTATCTCTCTCCCTCTCCCTCTCCCTTCCTCTCTGAAACCAATAAAAACATATTAACAAATAAAGAATTCAGTTCCTTGGTACCTATTGAAATAGGAGAGTTTTTTTCCTTTATTTCATATCATTTATGTCTTTTGAATTAGTATTAGCTTAAAAATATTAAATCTTGCCACTCTCCCTCCCACCTGTGCCTTTCCCCTCTCCCAGGGCGTTGTTTTCCTTGCACGCACACGTACGTGTGTGTGTGTGTGTGTGTGTGTCTCTTTTTTATTTTCTCACTCTCTCCTAAGCTCCAAGGACCCCTTTGCTTCTGTAACTTGTTTCCTGAACCCATTTCTCCTACAGCCCAGTTTTTCTACCTCTGTAACTTTCTAAATAAAGTTTCTCTTCTTTCCCTGACTGGTGTGCTCAGTGGTTAGAGTGTCCGCCCATGTACTGAAAAGTCACTGGTTTAATTCCCAGTCAAGGGTCTGTACCTGGTTGCAGTCTGATCTCCAGTCCCAGTCAGGGCATGTGTAGGAGGCAAACAGTGGATGTGTCTCTGTCACACACACCCCTCTCCCTCCCTCCCTGCTTCCCTTCCTTTTTTCCACTCTTTCTAAAAATCAATGAAAAAAATATCCTGGGGTGAGGATTAACAAAACAAAAAGATTAAATCTTAAGTCCCTTAGGCATTAGTAACTTACTAGTTTTCAGTTCCTTATTTCTCCTTTATTTTTCTGGAAATATCAAAACGAGCCCCAGTTTTACATTATGTACAAGTATCATGTGGGGTTTAGCCCTCCACATTCCTAACAGTGTCTCAGAGGGAGGCTTCGGGTTGAAGGGACCCTCAGACTTCCTCCCCGGCCTTCACCTTGTCCCAGAGCCCAGAGTGGCTGTGGCAGGGAAGTCACAGCCCCTCTGCAGGATGGAAGGGTGGCTGTTGAGGTGACAGGAGAAAGCACCAGAGCCGGGAAAGGGGAACTAGAGCCGCCACCTGAGGGGAAGAGAGGACATGTGTGGTCGTGAGGGACAGAATCATGGGGCGCTGGCACGGTTTTGGTTTTAAAGGAAAAGAAGTTGGGAGACAGAACAGGAACATGTAACAAGTAACTTGGTAGTGTGTGTAGGCCCAAGAGAAGGACTGGTGCATTCACCGCTGGGAAAGAGACTTGTCCTGTGGCTGGGAGGAGGCTGGGAGAGAAGCGTGAATGAGGGAATGCCCACGGGTGCAGGGAGCCAGGCAGCCTCACCCTCCGTTACCAGCTTAGCTTGCTTTAACCTTCTTCCACCTGTTCGTCCACCAAACTGTGGAATCATCCCCATCTACCAGGAGAGGTAGTTGGAGTCTTAAAGGTCATTGAATGTGCACGTTTTCCTATTTCATGAAACAAGGCATAGTGCTCGCCTAATGCGCAGCGTAATGTTACAAATCACTCATAGTTTGCCCAGCCGGTGTGACTCTGGTTGAGCGGTGACCCATGGCCCAAGAGGTCACCGGTTTGAGGTTTGATTCCGGGTCAGGGCACGTTCCCGGCTTGCAGGCTCAATCCCCAGTAAGGGGGGGAGGAGGGTGCAGGAGGCAGCCGATCGATGATGTGTCTCTCTTCCTCTCTCTAAAAAAAAATAAAAACATGAAAAAAAATAAATCACTCATAGTTTAAAGTAAACTAGTCCTTCAATAAAAACATACAGATTGATGCTAAATGACACTCTGAACATCTGTAGAATTTTGGCAGTCTCAGAAGTTAGCAAAAGAAATGCTCACGGTTTGCCCTTAGGGGCAGCCCAGCATGCCCGGGTCCTTCCGTTCTCTGACTGTCTTAACAGGCAGTGCCTGTCAGTCATTGTGTGTTAACCAGTAGTACTCAGCAGCGTTAGGAAACTGACTCAAACTTTACTGACAGACAGTACCTGATGAAGCACGCAGTTTGTGTTTGTATACAGACTTCTAGATATAGCAGGATTAATAGCCTCCTTGTTATTAAGAATTAACTATCAAGTGTCTTTCCTCCTCCGAACAATTTTTAATAGTTCTGCCGAAGTAAAATGTCAAGTTGTTATTTAGAAGATGGAATCATTTACAGAGAGACACAAAGGTTAAGTTATTGGATGGCAGTTTATAAAACAGCCATAGATTCTTTAATTCTGTGGGAATCAGACATGCTCAGACTTCATTTAATCTCTGTTTATGGGGAATAGGCATTTAAAAATGATTCCAAAATGTACTCTGTGGCCAAAACCGGTTTGGCTCGGTGGATAGAGCGTCGGCCTGCGGACTGAAGGGTCCCAGGTTTGATTCAGGTCAAGGGCATGTACCTGGGTTGTGGGCACATCCCCAGTAGGAGATGTGCAGGAGGCAGCTGATCGATGTTTCTCTCTCATCGATGTTTCTAACTCTCTATCTCTCTCCCTTCTTCTCTGTAAAAAATCAATAAAATATATTTTTTAAAAAATGTACTCTGTGAGCGATTAGTAGCAACTTCCATTAGTTATTGTCATCGAGAGGAGGTAGGATTTCGCAGAGCATTGGAGAAGACCCACTTGCATGTTCTTGTCTGGGGATTACGTCAGCGGGTGTGCCTGCTGAGCCCCAGCTGCGCTCCGCCGCACTGCAGTGTCCTGTGGGAGCCCTGACTCATCCCCTGGCCTGGCCTGCTGCCCGCTTCCTGTAACCCGGCCCGCTTCGGAGGTGCAGGCGCATCCTTAGATGCTGCGTCCAGTCCAAGTCGTTTTGTTTACATAGATGAGGAAACTTTAGCTGGGAGAAGTGATTCCAAGTTACCATGAGGTGCTTGCTTTTAGTTATGTCAGTATCTCCTTTGGTGGGTTCTAGAATGTGACTTTTATTTTCTATGTGTGGTTTGGGTGTTATTTTGATAATGTGTTTTACATAAATTATAGAACAGCTTAAGGAAAGTTCAGAAAGTGAAGAGAGGAGATCCTTCAGCATGCCGCCACCTGACAGCTGTTTGTCCAGGATTCCCTGCTGCTCTTGGTCCAGGTGCTCGCACGGCACCGACTGAGCTACGTGTGTGGCTGGTGTCTGGCAGTGTGGCTTCTCATACCTGTGGGGGAGCCACATTTTGGTAGTCAGAACATCCAGCTGATTTGTTCAGTTGGTTTTCTGTTTTGTTTTGTTTTTAGTCATTTTTAAAAAACAACTTGTGCCGAAACCGGTTTGGCTCAGTGGATAGAGCGTCGGCCTGCGGACTGAAAGGTCCCAGGTTCGATTCCGGTCAAGGGCATGTACCTGGGTTGCGGGCACATCCCCAGTAGGAGATGTGCAGGAGGCAGCTGATCGATGTTTCTCTCTCATTGATGTTTCTAACTATCTATCCCTCTCCCTTCCTCTCTGTAAAAAAATCAATAAAATATATTTAAAAAAAAAAACTTGTAAGTATCTGGCATACTAGAATGTTCTGCCATTCTTCCCCTTCCTAAAACTATACCAAAAACAGTATTTTGAAAGAGTCATTGTCTTATTGACATAGTAATATTTTATACAGTTGAAGCGTGGGTTTTGCCTCGTGTGAAAACTAATGAAGTAGGGCTTTTGCTCAGGCCCTATACCAGGGGTCCTCAAACTTTTTAAACGGGGCCAGTTCACTGTCCCTCAGACTGTTGGAGGGCCGGACTATAGTTTAAAAAAAAAACAACTATGAACAAATTCCTATGCACACAGCGGTGGCAGGCGGGCCGGATAAATGTTTTTGGCAGGCCGCATGTGGCCCGTGGGCCGTAGTTTGAGGACTCCTGCCTCATACGCTGAGATTTCCTAGTGTTTAGCACTAAAGAAACGGGACATCTCATGTAGGCCACTTGACTTACTACCCCACGCCCTGCTGCCCGTGTCATATCATGGATTTGAAGCCCAGAGGAGGAAAAATGGCCTTCCCAAGATCACTTAGCTACGTCTACTGCCTATGCTGTTCCATCACGGAGGTGAAAGGGAAGGCGAACCATGATAACTTAATCCTGGGATAGTGATTTCACATACATACTGTTAACTTAATCCTGGGATAGTGATTTCACATACATACTGTTAACTTAATCCTGGGATAGTGATTTCACATACATACTGTTAATCCTGGGATAGTGATTTCACATACATACTGTTAACTTAATCCTGGGATAGTGATTTCTGCTAGCACACGTTTCCGTGTAACTTATCATTGCTGAAATAATTGACTAGAGCATCCAGGCCTCTGGTGAGTTAGTGCTACACCTACAGGTTTGCGTTATTTCCGTTCTTACACATTTTTTATTTTAATTTTTCTGTTTTGATTTTCAGCCATTTAGAAATTGTGCTCACATGTGTCTTGAGCTATCTTACTGTTAAATTCAGTCAGCTTTTCAAAGGGCTCCTGGGCATCAGGAGCCCACCTTGGGGGAGGAAGTGCAACCCTAAGTCGATCCCCCAGCAGGCCATGAGAAGTGCTCCAGGAGCAGAGGGGAAGGCGAGGGGAACACCTCTCAGGGACCCTGGGGTGATGCTAGACAGCAGTTTGCCCTGGGGGCCTGGATGAGGGAGGGGCAGCCTGTGTACTAGTGAGGACACTGGGTTTAGAATCACTGACTCCTGAATTCTTAGGTTGTCCCTTTCCAGCTACGGTCTGAGGACAATTTGCTTACATTTCTTACCTGGGAAATAAGGATAGTGATAGTCATGCCAGTCCCCATAGGTTGTAGTGAGGGTTAAAGACATGATGTACCTAAAGTACTTAGTAAAATGCCTGTCACATAGTAAGTGCAGAGTTAGCAACTGAGCAGAATGGGTGTCGGGGAGGGGCAGGGGAGGGAGAGGAAGGGAAGAGAGAGGTAACTTCTGTGTAGGGAGCCAAGGTGGGGGTGGGTGGGGCCTAGAGAACTGGCTGTAAGGCACCCCCGCTCCCCTAGCACAGCATGCCTGCCCACCTGCAGCACTGCCCAGCAACAGCTCCTTAATGTGCCCAACAGCCCAGGCACAGAAACGGAGGCCCAGAGAGGTTCACCCCCTTGCCCAAGATTATGCAGCAAAGGAGGGCCCAGGGCAGGAGTCAGAAAAAAAATAGGTAGGAAGGGAGAATAAGTTGAGCTGACTCAAAATTGGAAATGTTGACAAGAATGTGATACAATGTTTATTTTAATTTGTAGAGGATGTTGGTGATGAAGGAGAAGAAGAAAAAGAATTCATTTCCTATAATATCAATATAGACATTCATTATGGAGTCAAGTCCAACAGGTGAGTAGTGTGACTGTAACCATAATCTCGGGTTCTGAGCTTGCGAGAATTAAGCATCAGTCTTAACTGACTCAGATGAAGACATTAAGAAAACACTCAAAAGATTTCTACTCTGCAATTTCAGTATCTTATCTTTGATTTCATGAATTCAAGTTAAGAGGATTTCCAAATTAAGATAAATTCTAAAATATTTTTACTTTAATATCCATGTCATGGCACCCATTGTAACATATCTAATAATGCCCTCAGATTATATCTGAATCATCATTATTATAAACTAGAGGCCTGGTGCACGGATTTGTGCACCGGAGTGGTCCCTCAGCCTGGCCTGCACTCTCTCGCAATCCGGGACCCCTTGGGGGATGTCGTACTGCTGCTTTTGGCCCAATCCCCACAGGCCAAGTGAGGATCCGGCGAAACCGGCAGTCCAACATCCCCTGAGGGATGTAGTAGTAGCGGCAGGTGGCCAGGGAGGAGCCTGAGCCTGGGCTGGGTGCCCGTCGGTGAGCTGAGCGACCAGCGCTCCCACTGTGGGAGCCCACTGACCACCAGGGGAAGCTCCTGCATTGAGCGTCTGTCCCCTGGTGGTCAGTGTGTGTCATAGTGACCGGTCGTTCGGTCGCTTAGGTTGCCTGATCGCCCCTAACCACTCTGCCTGCCGGCCTTCTCGCCCCCAACTGTCCCCCTCCCACCGGCCTGATCGCCCCAACTGCTACCTCCCCAGCTGGCCTGCTCACCCCCAACTGCCCCCCTTTCCCCCGCCAGCCTGCTTGCCCCCAACTGCCCCCCCCTTGCTGGCCTGATCGCCCCCAACTGCCCTCCCCTCCTGGCCTGATCGCCCCTAACCACCTCTGCCTTGGCCCCGCCACCATGACTTTGTTTGGAAGGATGTCCGGAAAGTCTCCCGGTCTGATTAGCATATTACCCTTTTATTAGTATAGATAACTGGTAAACACTGTTAGGTACAGGTCTGAGTCTTTGTAGGACAAATCCCTAAAAACAGTGTCAGGTTCAGACGTGGTGCATCGACATTTTCAATGTGTGTTACCAGATTTTCCACCTTCTAGAAATATTGTGCCTGTTTATACTCCAGTAGACTTATCCAGATTTAAATATACAGATGTTGTAATAGATTGTGTTCGCTTTTAAAACTTGTTATTTTGAATAATTTCAAGCTTACAGGAGTTTCATGACTAGTATATAGAACTCCCAGGTATCAGCTGTTAACATTTAGCACGTTCGCATTCTCATTTTCCCCCTGAACCACTTCAGAGTTGGTTATAGACAACCTGCCTCTTTTCCCTAAATACTTGAGAGTATTTCCTAAGAACAGGGACATCCCCATCCTTAGCCTCAGCACAGCGATCAGCTTCCGGAAATGCAATATTGGAACAATGCTGTCCTTCAGGTCCAGGGTTCTGACTGTCTTGGTAAAGCTCCTCACAGCAGTTCTCCCGGGACCCAGAATTCAGTTCTGTGTCTGTCTGTGTTGGTCCTTTGTGTCTCTCATGACGTTGACCTTGATAAGGACAGATGGTGGTCTACGGCACATCCCTCAGTTGGGTTTGTCTGTGTTGTCCATGGTCAGATTCAGGTTGTACATTTTTGGCAGGAATTCTGTTGCAACTTTGTTCCTCTCATGGTGTCCAATCAGGAAACCTCATTGACATTTTAGAATATTAAGTATTGTATATAAAATACTGGCCTGGGAACAGGAAAATTCAGATATTAATTTTCTTAAAGATATTAATCCAGCCACCTTTGAGCACCTGCTATACATAAGATATGCAGTAGGTATGTAAACAATAAACCCGGGTCCTGTTCCCCAGAAGCCTGTGGTGTTTGGGAGGAAGGTGGTGAGTACACAGCCATCTCTGCACCTGACGGTCTTAGCGGTGCGAGCTGCCCTGAAACATGGAGGTTGGCGAGATTGCTTCTTGCTAGGGCAGGCCCTGTGGAAGAAGCAGTGCAGGAAGCGGGTTTTCAGGGTTACTTGGAATTTCAGCAGCTGAATATCGATTCTTAAGCAAAGGCACAAAAGCACATGACACGTTTGGAGAAAGGAACATCTAGCTTAAGTAGTGACTGAGGTGGGGAAGGGAAGGGGGGCTCAGCAGGGGATGGAACTGGGAGAGCAGTGGGGCCTGGAATGCCCACTTTCACTTTAACCTGGGAGTGACTTTGCTTATTCAAGCTGATATGTGACTCTGGACCATAAGCGAATGGTACAAATTAGTGTAAGATCAGATTTAAGTACGTTATGGCTTGTAACCTGCAGTTGCTAGGAAGGTTAGCGTTAATGAGGCCAAGGTTATGAATGTAACCCATTTATAAGACAAATGAATTTTGCTTGGTTTCACGGTCCCTTATTATAACCATAACCTTGATTTGGTTAGTTCTCATGTGAGTAAAGATGAGCACTGTGTTTCAATATTCTATTCTTAATAGGATTTTAAAATTGAAACAGTCAAATGAATATTTTTGTTTGTTAATCCTCACCATATATTTTTTCCCATTGCTTTTCAGAGAGTTGAGGGGAGGGAGGGAGGGAGGGAGGGAGGGAGGGAAGGAAACATCAATGTGAGATCTCACATCAACTGGTTGCCTCCCACATGTTCCCTGGCCGGGGATGGGGAGCAAACCCGCAACCAGATACGGGCCCTTGCCTGGGAATCGAACCGGAGACCTTTTGGTGTGCAGGTTGATGCTCTAACCACAGAGCAACACCGGCCAGGGCCAAATGAATTTTTAATTTGTATGCAACACAGAGAAGGCCACAGTTGTCAAGACCGATTAGGAATGAGACTTTGTGTTCTAATTTCTTCTTTGCTTTCTTGTAGCTTGGCATTCATTAAACGCACTCCAGTCATTGATGCAGACAAACCAGTGTCTTCCCAGCTCCGTGTTCTCACGCTCAGCGAGGACTCCCCATATGAAACCTTGCATTCTTTCATTAGCAATGCGGTGGCTCCTTTCTTTAAGTCATACATCAGAGAGTCTGGCAAGGCAGACAGGTAAAAACCATTTTCCCTTTGTTGGTTTGAATCATACTTCACTACGTCTTCACAAGACATTGGAAAGTGATGTAAAATTCAGGAATCGGGAGGTAGAGCTAACAACCAAGAGGATGTAAATCTGTTGTGTTAATAAAATGTTTATTATTAATATCTGACAGATCTGAAATAAGAGCATGTCTTGGAGACCAGTAGTGCACTAAGTTTTGAAATATTTTCTGTGTTTTTAGGGATGGTGATAAAATGGCTCCTTCAGTTGAAAAAAAGATTGCGGAACTTGAAATGGGACTCCTTCACCTGCAGCAAAACATTGAAATTCCAGAGATCAGCCTGCCAATTCATCCAATTATTACAAATGTCGCAAAGCAGTGCTATGAGCGTGGAGAAAAGCCCAAAGTTACAGACTTTGGAGATAAGGTTGAAGACCCAACTTTTCTCAATCAGCTACAATCCGGAGTTAACCGCTGGATCCGAGAAATTCAAAAAGTAAGAGCACAGGCTGAAAGTAGTTGTAAAGGCTTCATGTCTGTTATCTGTGAGGTAAATTCTTGGGTGACTGTTGGCCGAACCTGCCCTTGGTGCCGGGACTGCTCAGCAGGCCTGCCAAGCCCGGGGAAGTGGGAGACGCGCACCATCACCCTGAGCCTTCGTCTGACCTCTTTCCTACCTGTGACAAGTTCAACTACTTGTCATTTGCAGGCAGGAAATCCACTTGAAATATGGAAATTAAATTGTAACGCATGCGTTTAGTTAATGATACTTTTCCACCTTTATTTAAATGTGAATACCCTTCAGTGTTATTTTATGTTTAAAGGTGACCAAACTCGACCGAGACCCCGCTTCGGGAACGGCCTTACAAGAAATCAGTTTTTGGCTGAACTTGGAACGTGCGTTGTACCGCATACAGGAGAAGCGCGAGAGCCCCGAGGTTCTGCTTACGCTGGATATCCTGAAGCACGGCAAGCGCTTCCATGCCACCGTCAGTTTCGATACTGACACAGGTAAAACTAGAACTGATCATCGATCAGGCAGTTAATCTGCCTTTTGTGAGACCTTGCTGGTAATTGAGATGAAAGTTAATGTATGCACCACCTTTCCTTTTCCTCTCGCATCTTGTCTCATATCTCCCCCAGTCCTAGGTAATGAAAGTGACTTTCCACGGACCCCCCGTTTCCTCCCGGGGTTTGGAGGACACAGCCGGTTTCTAGGCCTGAGTGTCGGGAGCCGTGGGAGTTCCATCCTGTCCCTGTTACTCAGTCCCCCGGGCAGGCTGTGCTTTCAGTGTGAAGTCAGTGTGCCCCAGACAGGCGGCAGGAAGACTGTTCACAGAAGCAGCAGTTACTTGCCTGCAGGGCTGGGGACAGAGAGCTGCTCAGTACTTCCTCTTCCTCCTCTCACCTGCTCCGTCCTGTTCTCTGCTCCCCTCCCTGTTCTGAAAGGGGGCGAGGAGCCTTTAGTTTTCGGCGTGGGCCGCAGTGAGTGGTGTTTCGTTAGCACCCAGTGGGCACATGAACGTTGGAGCGCTCGGGCACAGTTAGCATGTGTGTACGACTCCATGCCCACGAGGCCCGCTAGAGCCAGCAGCCGGACCACAGTCGGCAAATGTTAGAGGAGATTTTGGGTGGAAATCGTCCTATTACATTGATCACACTGTACACGTTTACTAATGTGGAAAAGTATAGAATTTTCTGTAATACCTCCGAAACCTTTATGTCTTTTTAACATGTTTTCAAAAATCTTGTGCCAGAGGAAGTAAAAAACTAGACTAGGACCCAGGTGTTTCTGTGATTGTGTCAATAACGTACTCACCTAAATTGTGCCATGGGCATAAAATTTAAATTCTAGTGTTTTTAAAGATGACGAAATTCTAGTTTTTTAAACTTGTTTTTAGTAGAACATTTAGATAATCTAGAAAGCAAAAGAAGATGAACTATGAGGGCATCCCTGATGCTCTTTAACAAGTGAAAATGAGGCTGTGCTAGGATCATCCTATTAATGAGTTTTTTCCCCGAAATATCAAATAGTTTCTTTGTCACTAAATCTTTTGCAACATTAAACTGTCCCATCATGAGGACACATTTCCATTTACTTTCCCAGTAGTAGGCCTGTACGGAATATCCTGTAGTTGCATTACTTTTCAGTCGAGGTAAGATTGACATCTACCATTATGTTAGAGTCGTTTTACTTTATATGAAAACCATTAACTGTTTCTTAATCTAGGTCTAAAACAGGCTTTGGAAACCGTGAATGACTACAACCCTCTGATGAAAGATTTCCCTCTGAACGATTTGCTGTCTGCCACTGAGCTGGACAAGATCAGGCAGGCTCTTGTGGCGATCTTCACCCATTTGAGAAAGATCCGGAACACGAAGTATCCCATCCAGAGGGCCCTGCGCTTGGTGGAGGCCATTTCAAGAGACTTGAGTTCCCAGTTACTCAAAGTGTTGGGCACTAGAAAACTAATGCATGTTGCTTATGAAGAATTTGAAAAAGTACGTTTTACTATATCAGAAACCAACCTCGGGGCATTAGACCAAACTGCGCTGTAATAACAAGCTTCCTTTCTGAAATTACATCCTAGGTTATGGTTGCGTGCTTTGAAGTGTTTCAGACTTGGGATGATGAATACGAGAAACTTCAGGTGTTGTTGAGAGACATTGTCAAACGGAAAAGGGAAGAAAATCTGAAGATGGTGTGGCGAATCAACCCTGCCCACAGGAAGCTTCAGGCTCGCCTAGACCAGATGAGGAAGTTTCGACGGCAGCACGAACAGCTGAGAGCAGTCATCGTCAGGGTCCTGAGGCCACAGGTGTGATTCCCATCCCAGATATTCACGCATGATTGTTTCAGATGAACTACTTGTTTCTGTTTTGCATTATTACTCCTTTAGCTCCATCTTGTCGCTGTCATCTTTAAGATCTAGTGATTCTGTATTATATTGTTTCAATCCAAATCTTTAACGTTCTCCACCCATTCATTCCTACCCTCAAATTGCATGAACCCTAGAGCCAGAACCTGCAACCCACTGCTGAACTAGCTGTGTGACTTGGACACATTATTTAACCTTTTCTCCAGATTCCTCATCTGCAAAATCTATACTAAAAAAAGGGTAATATGCTAATTAGACCAGGAGACCTTCCAGAAGACCTTCCGGACGTCCTTCCAGACAAAGCCATGGTGGCAGGGCCAAGGAAGAGGTGGTTAGGGGCGATCAGGCCAGAAGGGGAGGGCAGTTGGGGGTGATCAGGCCGGTGGGAGTGGGGGCAGTTGGGGGCAAGCAGGCCGGCAGGGGGGGAGCAGTTGGGGGCGAGCAAGCTGGCAGAGGGGCATTTGGGGGCTATCAGACCAGCAAGGGGGAGCACTTGGAGGCAAGAAGACCAGCAGGGGGGGCAGTTGGGGGCAAGAAGGCTGGCGAGGGTGGGCAATTGGGGGCGAGCAACCTGAGTGGTTAGGGGCAATCAGGCAGGCAGACAGGTGAGCAGTTAGGAGCCAGCAGTCCCGGATTGCGAGAGGGATGTCCGACAACCAGCTGTCGGACATCCCCTGAGGGGTCCCAGATTGGAGAGGGTGCAGGCTAGGCTGAGGTCCCGTGGCCCCATGCAGGAACAATGATTGCTGCAAGCACCTCTGAGAGAAAGCCGCCCTCATGTTCCGGCCCGATGCCAGACAGTTCAGTTTCTCCCTGTGTGAGTCTGGGTCCGCAGAGTCTTGCTCGGAACTGGAGTTCAGAGCAGTCAGGAGCTTGTATCTCCCTCCCAATTCAAAAAGACAACAGCATACCCAATTGCCGGCCCGTTTCTGCGTGCCTCCATACCTCCGCATTTCTGCACCTCCGCACCTCCTCCCAGCCTCAGTGTGCCTTTTTCTTTCCTTCTTCCACTCAGCCAGCCTTCCCATGGTTCTGGATGATATCCGTTTTGTCTTTTAGTTGTAGTTTTGATGTGGTTGTGTGAGGCAGCAAGTTCAGGTGTTTACCTGTGCCGCCATCTTGGTTGTCTCCTGGTTTGATTCCTGATCAGGGCACTTGCCCAGTTTGCAGGCTCCATCCCCAGTAAGGGGCATGCAGGAGGCAGCCAATGGATGATGTTTCTCTCTCATCATGTATCTCTCCCTCTCCCTTCCTCTCTCTTAAAAATGTTTTTTAAGTGTTTGCTAGAGTCAAACAAGCATTACCGAGGCTGACTGGTAATTTGTGTGTGTGTGCTCTGCTGGTGTACAACAGAATACAGCCTTCATTGGTAACCTTGTCACGAATCCTTCCCTTTCAGGTCACAGCGGTTGCACAGCAGAATCAAGGGGAGGTCCCTGAACCCCAGGATATGAAAGTAGCTGAGGTTCTTTTTGATGCCGCTGATGCGAATGCTATTGAGGAGGTAAACCTCGCCTATGAGAATGTCAAGGAAGTGGATGGACTGGATGTTTCCAAAGAAGGCACAGAGGCGTGGGAGGCCGCCATGAAGAGATACGACGAGAGGATTGACAGGGTGGAGACCCGGATCACTGCTCGCCTTCGCGATCAGCTCGGCACGGCCAAGAATGCTAACGAGATGTTTAGGATTTTCTCCAGGTTCAACGCACTGTTTGTCAGGCCTCACATCCGCGGGGCCATCCGTGAATACCAGACCCAGCTAATCCAGCGCGTGAAAGACGACATCGAGTCTCTTCACGACAAGTTCAAAGTCCAGTACCCACAGAGTCAGGCGTGTAAGATGAGCCACGTGCGCGATCTGCCGCCTGTGTCTGGGTCCATCATCTGGGCGAAGCAGATTGACAGACAGCTGACCGCCTACATGAAGCGTGTGGAGGACGTCCTGGGCAAGGGCTGGGAGAACCACGTGGAGGGGCAGAAGCTGAAGCAGGATGGCGACAGTTTCCGCATGAAGCTCAACACCCAAGAAATATTTGACGACTGGGCCCGGAAGGTGCAGCAGCGGAACCTGGGCGTCTCGGGGCGCATCTTCACCATCGAAAGTACCCGGGTTCGTGGCCGATCCGGGAACGTCCTCAAGCTTAAGGTCAACTTCCTCCCCGAGATTATCACACTTTCAAAAGAGGTTCGAAACCTCAAGTGGCTTGGTTTCCGAGTCCCTCTGGCGATTGTGAACAAGGCTCATCAAGCCAACCAGCTCTACCCGTTTGCCATCTCCCTGATTGAGAGCGTGCGCACCTACGAGCGCACCTGTGAGAAGGTGGAGGAACGGAACACCATCTCTCTGCTGGTGGCCGGCCTGAAGAAGGAGGTGCAGGCCCTGATCGCAGAGGGCATCGCCTTGGTGTGGGAGTCCTACAAACTCGACCCGTACGTGCAGCGGCTGGCGGAGACTGTCTTCAACTTCCAGGAAAAGGTGTGTTCCGGGCAGTCCTCCCGTGGCCAGGACAGCTGGCTCACCATGTTGGTCTCCCGTAGCTGCGGGATTGAAACAGGAGACGTGGGAGCTGAAAGGGAGAAAGGGCCACTGGGCTGTTTGACGGGATGAGGGCTTCAGGGGGGCCCCTGAATAACTAACACCTGAGTCTAGAAATCAGTGGAGAGATGACCGGCACAGGAGTCGAAGAGCGAAACGAGAGCTTTGTTCCTGATAAAGCTGCCTGGAGAGGTGCTTGCTGTCGCTCCACCCTGTCCTAGACTTCCGCCCCGGCCCCTGCGCAGCTGGCCAGTGTAGGTCCTGCGCCTGCCACCGCAAGCAGGCCAGAGTGCGTGCGTCTGGTGCACGCTGGCTCCCGAGGAGAGGACGGAAGCGAGTGGAGCCCATCTTACTTCTGCTCCCAGTCTTATCAAGCAGAGGCCTTCCCTCCCGTGAGCAGGAGGGAGGGGCAAGCTGACAGTCTCCATACATTTCCCTTCCCTCTCACCCAGTAGGATTAGCTGTTTATGGAAAAACTTCTCTGCCTCGAGCATTTGTCAATTGAGAAGAATGTACGTAAAAATTAAGGGATGGAGTGAGTAGATGTTTTAAATATTAAATATACTTCCCTTTAGGTGGATGATCTGCTGATTATTGAAGAAAAAATAGACCTGGAAGTGCGTTCCCTGGAGACCTGTCTGTACGATCACAAGACTTTCTCAGAGATCCTGAACAGGGTCCAGAAAGCTGTGGACGACCTGAACCTGCACTCGTACTCCAACCTGCCCATCTGGGTCAACAAGCTGGACATGGAGGTGAGGCTGGGCACTGAATGGGTCCTCACTGACATGGAGGTGAGGCGGAGAGACAGAGACACACATCGATTGGTTGCCTCCCACACACGAGATCGATCCTGCAACCGAGATACGTGCCCTTGATGGGCATCTAACCCGGGACCCTTCAGTCCATGGGCCAATGCTCTATCCGTTGTACCAAACCAGCTAGGCCTTTCCTTCACTTATTTTTTTCTTTTCTTTTATTTCATTGATCAGCTGCCTCCTGCACACCCCACACTGTGACCTCCTGGTTCATAGGTTGATGTTCAACCACTGAGCTACGCCAGCCGGGCATGCTTTCCTTCCCTTTTAAAAAGGGTAAATCAGTGGCGGTGTATTCACACAAAGGGAGACCAACAGAGGGAAAGCTGACAAAGCCCACTCTACTGAGTCCACTGACAGTCTCAGCCTTCCTCACAGTCGCCCTCACAGCATCCCAGGTGGTCCTGTGGCCAAGGCCGACTTTTCACAAAGACACACAGGCGTCCTGTTCGCAGAAACTTACTTGTCTCATTCTAGGTCAGAGAGAAGATTTTGTTCTTTACTTGTAACAGAAAGTGGTCAACATGGAGGGTGATAGATGTTGATCAGACTATCGTGATCATTTTGCAACATATACAAATATCTAATCACTAGTGGCCCGGTGCATGGATTCATGCTCATTGAAAGGAAATTAATTAGAAGGTGGCTGGCAGGGCGGGACTAGGCAAGATGGGCTGGACATGCCCTGGAGCCAACCTCCCCGGGTCCCACCCCGGCCAGCCACACCTGGGGCAGTGCTGCAGCTCAAAGGGCGTCTCTGGAGTGAGCGGAGTCCCTCCAGCAGATGGGATCCCTTGGCCTGGCCTGCGGGGATTAGGCTAAAACCGGCTCTCCAACATCCCCCAAGGGGTCCCAGATTGCAAGAGAGCGGTTCTTGGGTTCTCACCGAGAACCACTGCTGCCAAGTCACTGCAGCTCAGCAGCTCCTGTGTTGAGCGTCTGCCCCCTGGTGGTCATTGCGCGTCATAGCTACCTATCAGGTGGTTGGATGGTCACTTAGCCTTTTACATATACAGATTATGCCATGCCTGAAACTAATGTAACATTATGTGACAATAATACCTCAACAATAAGAAAAAGAAAATGGTTTAATTTTCAAATTACAGTTTTCTAGTTTTATCTCTGAGGCGACCAGGAAAACACTTTTGTTTTGTGAGTTTTCTATTATATTAAACAGTATCAGGACCTTAGTTGCATATCTGAGTCTGTGTTACTCTCCTTACCACATGTATTGGCGACTCGGCCCTCAGTGGGACAACACAGTGAGCCTAATGGAGACAGTTACCTGAGGCTGGGAGGAAGCGCCAGAAGCGAGACTCAGAATAGAGGGAGGATGGTTACAATTAACTCTTTATCTTTGACCTAAAGCCTCTGTTTTCTTTTTTTTTTTCTTTTTTTTGAGTAAGGAAAGGTTTATTGATCAAGAAGGCGCCTCTTCTTTCTATTTAATGTGCTCGGTCAGCTCCAGTTTAGAAGACTCACTGTTCTGCAACACTGCTTTCTCTGCAGATTGAAAGAATACTGGGTGTCCGCCTGCAAGCTGGCCTCAGAGCTTGGACCCAGGTGCTTCTTGG
The DNA here is from genome assembly GCF_028538775.1 of Myotis yumanensis. Classification (NCBI taxonomy): domain Eukaryota; kingdom Metazoa; phylum Chordata; class Mammalia; order Chiroptera; family Vespertilionidae; genus Myotis; species Myotis yumanensis. The sequence continues at coordinate 8,431,888 of NW_027223752.1, forward strand.
ACAAGCTGAAGATAAATCAGAAGTTGACATGGACACAGACGCGCCACAAGTTAGTCACAAGCCTGGTGGAGAGCCAAAGATCAAGGTGAGTGTTTCCCAGAGCATCCCATGCAAGTAAATAAACCTCTGCCCTGAAACGTACCAATGAAAAAGCCTCTCACCATGGAAACCTGACAGACATTACCTCACCCGGTGACCCAGGCCAGCATCCCCCATGATGTTGTGTGGGACCGTGTGCGGTGTGATCAGAGGGTGCCTCGCCCCCAGGATCTCGTCCAAATCACTCCGTTGCCTTGAGGGTCATTGGCACAATGCCTGACCAGTGCCCAGGTCAGGAGAGGGAGACGGGAGACTGGGAAGAGTCGTGGGATGGGCTCTGGACGAGAGCCTGCACATGTGACAGCCTGTGTTCCAGGTTGGGGTGCTGGGTCAGTGTTAACTTCTTTGCTGTGGTCATTGTGCCATGGCCGGCTTCACGTCAGAGCAGGCTGGTGAAGGGCGCTTGGGAACTTCCTGCTTTCTTGGTGACTCTCCTGAAAGTCTAAACTTAGTTTCATTTTTAACAAATGAAAAATGTACACAGAAAAAAATAACCCTCTGCTTTCCAAGCACACGTGCAAGAAATCATTTCAGGGACTGAACGTAATCTCCAAGTGGATGTTCAGGCTATGACACTGACCCGTCCCTGTCTTTACACGAATCTGAGTGGGAAGTGCATGGATGAGTCGGTAATAGCTCGGTGGTCACACCCTGGACACAGTCTGTCTCTAAGCGCCAGTTCACATTCCTGTGACAACGTGGTTAGTGGATCCTAGCAAGCTTTCTGGAAAATTCTGTTAATTCAAACTGTGCTAATAGGCCCTGCCCCCTGATGTGGGAGGTGGTCGGAGAGATGCGCACCTCACAGGAATTTCCTAAGTGCCGTGTTGTTTTATGTAGTTTGTGTAATTATCAGTAAGAAAGGTATCACAAATCAGAAGCGTAAAAGAATTGCAAGTAAAACTCTGACCTAGGGAAACATTTGGTTTTTTTTTTCCTTCCCAGACTTTACCTTCTCAGTTTTTTTTCTCTTAATGCTTGAAAAATGTTTTCACTTTTGAATATTATGGGTATTTATCCCCAGAGCATATTTTTTAACATACAGTGGGGCCTTGACTTACGAGTTTAATTCATTCCATGACGGAGCTTGTAACTCAAATTACTCGTATGTCAAATCAAAAAGTGAACGAGTGAGACACCTGATGCTGGGCTGATGTTGTGGCGTTCACTGTGACGTTCGCTGCGCCAACTAGCGATGGGGTATCTGAAGCTGGCTCGTAACCCGAATTTTAGCTCGCAACTCAAATCAAAAAATCGGCCGAGAGACTGCTCGTATCTCGAAAAACTCGTTAGTCGGGACACTCATAAGTCAAGGCCCTACTGTACTGAGATTCAGGAAAGCAAATGAGTGTGTCCAAGTGATAGAGTCAGGTGGAGATGGGGCAGGAGTTCCTGACCAGCTCCCAGCACCAGCAGGTGGCACAGGCAGACCTGCCTCAGTGAGCAGGAGCCCAACCACGAATGCCAGCTCATGTCCCTGCTGCAGCCGGCTGGGCTCAGGTGCACGGCCCAGCAGGTGGTGCCTCATTGAGCACCCAGGCATGGGGGACCTTCAGGAGGTTCAACCTGCCCTCCGACTTGCATCCCTGGGGAGGGCCCAGACCGCAAGCGTGGCACTGCAGAAGATCATGGTTCAGTGGGAAGCAGTTTAGTAACTTAGAGAAAGGGTGATGCATCAAAACCATTCTGTTGAAGCAGATCGCGGAGTAAGACATGAAATCTTTGCTTTTCAGAATGTCGTTCACGAGCTCAGAATAACCAATCAGGTCATCTACTTGAACCCGCCCATCGAAGAGTGCAGGTACAAGCTGTATCAGGAGATGTTTGCCTGGAAGATGATCGTGCTGTCCCTCCCCAGGATCCAGAGTCAGAGGTACCAGGTGAGCCTCCTGGCCAGGCCGCCCAGTCTCTGCAACCACCTCTCCCCGGTCTCCTTAAATACAACTCTTGGTGTCTTTTCAACTCCCGGTCTCAGGCCCTGCTCTCTAAGGGGAGAAGCCTGTGTGCCTGACTTTTCTCGAAGTAGTTACTTTTCCCAGTCGTTGCGTTTGCAGCTCAGGTCTCAGTGGCTCTTAGAAAGTCCCTCCATGAACTTGGGGGAATTTTACTTCCTGCTTCTTTCCCCCACCCCCACTTTTTATTATGGGAGTTGGCAAACATCCGCACAAGTCGGGGGAATTTATATCACCTTGCTTTATTTACCAACACGTGGCCAATTTTGTTTCATTTGCATTCCCCTGCACACACCCTACCAGATTATTTTAAGACAACTCCCATAGAGCAAAGGAACACTCTACCGACCACTTGGTCCCGTCTGGGCCTCTGGGAACAGGACTGGTGCTGTCAGATAAGCAGCTCCCACAGCCTCTGCTCTGACAGGCTGTCTAGAGCGTAGTGGTCCTCTTAGGAAGTGTATCTCTTTCCTTAACTTTGAACACAAACTCAGTTTTTCAGAGATTTTTCTGCAGTAGCAGCTGCCTGTGGGCTCACAGTCTCGGCAGTGTGGGCCCAAATGTGGCGACGTGCACCTGGGGGGAATGTGCTGTGGGTGGTGCCTGCCCCTCGGGTCTGTGCCTGTGTTTCCCCTGCCTCTCGCCAGCACACGTGTGTTTGCAGTTCTCCTATTTGTCTCACCTGGAACGCACTAACGCCAGCCCCTCTTGAGCACTGATCCCCGCACCTTGTGGCCCAGCAGTTCCTCCCTCTCTTCTCAGTTTTCCTGTCAGTGAATAAACTTGACCTCGTCCCCCTCCAGCCACCTAATTTCCCTGCTCCTCTTGGCAAACATGGAAGAGCTGCCTTCATGGCTGCTCCTGGGCCGCTGCCCCTCAGGCGTGGTTGATCTCTTCCTTTTATTGGCTTGACGAATTAAATGTAAGTAGGCTTCTGTCACTTGTGACTGGTAAGTAGATGTTGTCCCTTAAATGCCATTTTTATCATGGGCTGGTCTTTCAGTTCATTTTTACTGAGAGGTGCCCCTGAGATGAGCAGTGTTGCACACGTGCGTTCATCTCCGGCTTTGCTTGGTCAGGTGGGCGTACATTACGAACTGACGGAAGAGGAGAAGTTCTATCGGAATGCTTTGACACGGATGCCGGATGGCCCCGTGGCCCTGGAAGAGTCCTACTCTGCAGTCATGGGCATCGTAACTGAAGTCGAGCAGTACGTCAAGGTAAGAAGCTCCCAATTTCCATCTTAGACACTTAGGAGCATGAGATATAATGACTAGGAGGCTAAAAGGTCCTGACTAAATGTAATATGATTCAGTAGATATTTGCTATTTTAATGCAAAGAAAAATATTGGGCAAATCTTACGAGGTATTATCATTTTGGAGGATTGTAAATTTTATTAATTTTTTAAAATATAGTTTTATTGATTTCAGAGAGGAATGGAGAGGGAGGGAGAGAGAGACAGAAACATCGATTATGAGAGAGAATCATTGATTGGCTGCCCACACTGGGCATGTGCCCTGACCAGGAATCTAACTGTGACCTCCTGGTTTATAGGTCAACGCTCAACCACTGAGCCAAGCTGGCTGGGCAGATTTTATTCTTTTTTTCTTTTTTTTTAATATATATTTTATTGGTTTTTTACAGAGAAGAGGGAAGAGAGATAGAGAGTTAGAAACATTGATGAGAGAGAAACATCAATCAGCTGCCTCCTGCACACCCCCTACTGGGGATGTGCCCGCAACCAAGGTACATGCCCTTGACTGGAATTAAACCTGGGACCCTTCAGTCCGCAGGCTGATGCTCCATCCACTGAGCCAAACCAGTTAGGGTGATTTTATTCTTTTTTGATGTGAAAGTTCTGGGAATTTTTTTTAATGGTAGTGAATGAACATGAACCTTTTTAACAGAACATGAAGATGTGTATCAACATTCTACAGAATGAAAGGCCAAACTGTAGTCTGACTATGTTCTTGTCTGCAGGTTTGGCTCCAGTACCAGTGCTTGTGGGATATGCAGGCCGAGAACATCTATAACAGACTCGGGGAAGACCTCAACAAGTGGCAAGCTCTCTTGGTTCAGATAAGGAAGGCCAGAGGGACCTTTGACAACGCGGAAACCAAGAAAGAGTTTGGGCCCGTGGTCATAGATTATGGCAAGGTGAGCCCTGCTGGCTTGTTGAAAGGTGCCGGTCACTCTAAAGGCGGCCTCTGGGTCTGGCTGAAATGGAGTGGGACTGCAGCATGCCTCTGAGGCGGACGCTCTGTCTTGTGCTCGCTCACTGCAGGTGCAGTCCAAGGTGAACTTGAAGTACGACTCCTGGCATAAGGAGGTTCTCAGCAAGTTTGGGCAGATGCTTGGATCCAACATGACAGAATTCCACACGCAGATCTCCAAGGTGAGGGGATGGGACCTGTCGGCGCAGGGGTCTGCGGGTTGATCTCGGCTCCAGCTGAGCGCTGTGCTCTCTCGCAGTCTCGCCAAGAGCTGGAGCAGCACTCGGTGGACACCGCCAGCACCTCGGACGCAGTCACCTTCATCACCTACGTGCAGTCTTTGAAACGGAAGATCAAGCAGTTTGAGAAGCAAGTTGAGGTGAGTGAGTTCTAGGAGTAGTTAAAATTCTCACCGAGGGCTCTGACTCACCACCAGCCCTTGAGGCGCGGCCACCGGTCACCTGTATTGTCACCACCTGATGTGCTTGTTAATGTGCACATGTGGCATCCAGGCATCTGCATTTTAGAGAGCTCTGCGGGGGTTTCCTCTACGCACTGAGGTCTGAGAACCACTGGCTGTTGATCTTCAAGTCATCAAACTTGAATTTCCTTTTTATAATTTGGGAGGGGGTGGGGTGGAGCAGCATGCAGAGGCCCTCTCCAGGGCCTTCGGGATGCAGCTAGGTACGTAGCTGGACTGCCAGGGAGGCTCTCGGGGCACTGCCTCTGATCACAGCACCCAGGTGACCGCACACTCGGGGCGGGAGGCTTCTGGAGAAGGGCAAACGTATTGATGTTTTATATTCTGTTGCCACTGTGACTTCTCTACCATAGACCCTGACGGTAGTTTATTGTTATTATTGTCATGGAAGCAAAAATTTAATTTACTTCTTATCTCTCAAAGCTCTACCGCAATGGTCAGCGCTTGCTGGAAAAGCAGAGGTTCCAGTTCCCACCCTCCTGGCTTTATATTGACAACATCGAGGGCGAGTGGGGGGCCTTCAATGACATCATGCGGCGGAAGGACTCTGCCATTCAGCAGCAGGTGGCAAACCTGCAGATGAAGATCGTCCAGGAGGACCGGGCCGTGGAGAGCCGCACCACCGACCTGCTGACCGACTGGGAGAAGACCAAGCCCGTCACGGTGAGTCTGGCCCTGAGAACCCGTAGCCAGCAGCGTGATCTGGTGTCCGTCTTCAGACTAAAAGGCCTGGCCCTGGCTCTGCTTTCTGATGATGAAGACTTTTTCTTTTGTCATGAAGAAAGCAAAACTTAACAGATAGGACGGTTGGAAACTTGAGCGCCAACTTCCATCTCTTGACCCAGAACCCCTCCCTCGTGACAGTCCCTTCAGTCAGGAGATGGTTTTAAAAATTTTCTGTTCTTACATTATCCTCTGAAACAAACTCAAAAATTGGAATTTAATTTCTCGTGGACACAGGCCGAGCCTCATGCTGCTGCAGGCTCTCTGTCTCTGTCATCGACGTCGCAGTTAGTAACTGTCTGTACCCAAGAGGAACTGCCATCTCCGGTCCTCTTGGCTCATCCAGTATTTGTCGAGTTCCCCCTGTGTTCCAGGCGTCCTGTGGGCATCGGGATATAGCAGTGAACAGAAAGACAGGAGCCTCCCTCTCGGAGCCACACTCCCAGGGGAGAGACGGATGATAAATCCGGGCAAGGAAGCATGTACTTATTCTTGGTGCTATGTGCTGTGGGAAGGTGGGCCCATGGGAGAGGGTGTGGGTGGTGTGCTGCTGTCAGGGGAGGTGCCATCTGCGGGGACCCCAGACGAGGGGAGCTGGCAAGTCCCGCAGGCGCCTGAGGGGCAAGGGTTCCAGGCCGAGGGGAGCGCATGTGAGGCTGGGTGAGGATCACGATGGAGATGAAATCTCACTCGTTTGGGAATGTAATGTGTGTAAGCACAGACAGGAAGGGTGTTAGTGCCCTGAATGTTAGCCTGGTCTCGTGAGGATACAGGTTTTCCACAGCAGGCCTGCCTGGTGGCCGGGGTGGCCTCCCACCATCCATCAGGCAGGGCCCTGCCTGCTCTCAACCCTGTCCCAGCGGATGGGCCCGGACGTCCTTATTTGTGTTTGACTTTGGTTCGGGAGCCCTGGTTCTGAGGACTCTGCAGAATGCTGGTTCCAGTGAGGGAGTGAGCACTGGTCACCAACACCTGAATGGCTCTGCCCGTCACCTTGCTGGTGATGTGTCGTAGTCAGGACTGTAACGGACGTTTTAGTCATTCCCAAGGTCATTAACGTGGAAGGAAGTGTGTGGAGGGTGCAAATGCTGAGCGGAGGCCGTCCCAGGGAGAGCGACGCATGGTTTCTCGGGCTTCTCTCAGGAGCCGATGGGACAGCTGCCTGTCGGGGAGGGTGTGCTGCAGGCCCCTCAGATCCAGTGTCCCCAGGTCAATCTTCTCTCCCGTCCCCCAGGGCACGTCGTGAGCTCATGGCTGAACTGAGAGGCGTTCCACCTTCCTTCCTTACATTTTTATTTGTCAGATGTGGGTGTAAGCATGGCACTCAGAACTGTAACCACAAGTGTCCAGGACTCCAGCAGGCCCCCTGCCCCCCTTGGAGCCGCAGCGTCCATCTGTCCTGGACACAGCCTGCAACTCCCTGCTCTGTCCGCTTTTAGGGCAATCTCCGCCCGGAGGAGGCGCTGCAGGCTCTCACCATCTACGAGGGCAAGTTCGGCAGGCTGAAGGACGACCGGGAGAAGTGTGCGAAGGCCAAGGAGGCGCTGGAACTGACGGACACGGGACTCCTGAGCGGCAGCGAAGAGCGCGTCCAGGTACGAGCCACTGCGGAGAGGCTGGGACGCGGCTCCTCGTCCTGACTCTGCCCCTGACCCGCTGCATCCTGACACGGTCTGTTTCCAGTCTCACTGCCTTACTGTTCTTACTCACAGGTGGCCCTGGAGGAATTACAGGACCTCAAGGGCGTTTGGTCAGAACTCTCCAAGGTCTGGGAGCAGATTGATCAGATGAAGGAGCAGCCGTGGGTGTCGGTGCAGCCTCGGAAGGTACATCTCAGTAGTGTCTGTGTGTGCCTGCAGGCCCTGGGAGTTACAGGTTTCCTTAGAGACCCCCCAACAAGGAGCTCACAGGAACTCACCTAACCCCTGTGTGTCATGTGCACCGCTCATCCACCTAATCTAACGTTTCTTTTACAACCATCTTTAACACGGAGAAGAATGCTGGCTAACTGGGGATCATGGTTTTTCTCACGACAGCTTCGGCAGAATTTGGATGGCCTCCTGAACCAGCTGAAAAACTTCCCCGCCCGCTTGCGGCAGTACGCATCCTACGAGTTCGTCCAGCGGCTCCTGAAAGGCTACCTAAAGGTGGGTGACGGGCGCTGCAGTCGGGGGGGGGGGGGGGGGGCCACTGGGAAGCGCTGCCCCGGGTGACCTGCTGGCTCTCCGCAGATCAACATGCTGGTGATCGAGCTGAAGTCCGAGGCCCTGAAGGATCGCCACTGGAAGCAGCTGATGAAGAGACTGCACGTGAACTGGGTGGTGTCGGAGCTCACCCTCGGGCAGATCTGGGACGTCGACCTGCAGAAGAACGAAGCCATCGTGAAGGATGTGCTGCTCGTGGCGCAGGGGGAGATGGCGTTGGAGGAGTTTTTGAAGCAGGTGAATTCCGGGACCGGCCGCACCTCCGTGTCACGTTTCAGGCTGCCGTGTAGCCTCGCGCCGTGTAACAACGGAGCCCCATCCGGGATCCTCTGTCCCTGTCACACGGTTGCCGTGCAGGTGAGTGCCCACACAGTGATGACCTGCGTCTCTGGTTTTGGTGCAGATAAGAGAAGTGTGGAACACGTACGAGTTAGACTTGGTTAACTACCAGAACAAGTGTCGCTTGATTCGAGGCTGGGACGACCTCTTCAACAAGGTCAAAGAGCACATCAACAGTGTCTCCGCCATGAAGCTGTCTCCGTACTACAAGGTACCGTGTGGGGAACGTCCCCTCCCCTCAGGCTTCCCCTGCTCTGGCCCTGCAGTGCCTCGGAGGCAGTCCTGGCCTGCTGGTGCATGAGCCAGGTAACCGGGCGGGTCTCGCCCTGCATTCTCGGTGAGGCTGCGTGTCTGCTGGGAATGGGAGTGAGTGGTTGAGCTCTTCCTTCCATCTGCCCACCAGGTTTTCGAGGAGGACGCCCTGAGCTGGGAAGACAAGCTGAATCGCATCATGGCCCTCTTTGACGTGTGGATCGACGTGCAGAGGCGCTGGGTCTACCTGGAAGGCATCTTCACGGGCAGCGCAGATATCAAGCACCTGCTGCCCGTGGAAACCCAGCGGTTCCAGAGGTAGGGCCTCCCCATGGGTGAGGCGGGCTGGGAGCCACTCCTCACACCAAGGCTGACCTCGGCTTCCACCCGACTTGTAGCATCAGCACGGAGTTCTTGGCGCTCATGAAAAAAGTATCCAAGTCTCCCCTGGTGATGGATGTTCTCAACATCCAGGGGGTGCAGAGGTCCCTGGAGAGGCTGGCAGACCTGCTGGGGAAGATCCAGAAAGCACTGGGCGAGTACCTGGAAAGGGAGCGGTCATCTTTCCCCAGGTAAGCCTTCCGCTGTGCTGCTGCCGGCCCTCCCCTCCCTCTGGGCCTGTGGCAGTCACTTTAATGTCAAGGGTTTTGTCACCGATCATCCATTTAATCAGTACTATTTCCCTTTCATGCACTGATTCCTAAGTGCAACAGATAATCCTTAATTTCCTACATGGATTTGTTTACTAGGCTTCCTTTAACCTTCTCCACCTTCCAGGCAGCTTGCATCACTTACAGATTTAGTTCTGGTTATTTTCTAAGTGGCATCGCTTTTCTGAATAATGTACTTAGCGTAAATCAGACAGGTTTTTAAAAATTGGGTTTGTGAAATAAGGTGCGTGATGTCAGATTTATTGAATTCCTCTTTGGTGTCTTATTAGGTGAGGGTGGACGTTTGCTGGGGGAAGGGGAGTTTGGGTGTGACCAGTCCAGGCTGAGGCTGGACAGCACCTGCAGTCTGGCCTTGTGCCCTGGTTCCCCTTATTTGTTTCTGTGTAACATCTGAGGAATACGGATGCTGTTTCCATTCTAGGTTCTATTTTGTGGGTGACGAGGATTTGCTTGAAATCATTGGAAACAGCAAGAATGTCGCTAAGTTACAGAAGCACTTCAAGAAGATGTTCGCCGGCGTTTCCAGCATCATCCTGAACGAGGACAACTCTGTTGTCCTGGGCATTTCATCCCGAGAAGGAGAGGAGGTAGTTCGCTGGGGCCTGCCTCTTAGAAAGCTTCTCTCCCGTTTTTGCACACCTTAATTCTTAGATTTCACTTATTTCAGGTTATATTTAAAACTCCCGTGTCAATTACCGAGCATCCCAAAATCAACGAGTGGCTCACGCTGGTGGAGAAGGAGATGAGAGTCACATTGGCCAAGCTCCTGGCTGAGTCTGTGACGGAGGTTGAGATTTTTGGTAAAGCCACTTCAATCGACCCCAATACCTACATCACTTGGATCGATAAATACCAGGTAACACAGTGTAGACGTGGGGTGGGCTATAGGTGAGGGCAGGCTGATCTCTAAAACAACCCTCTTGGACCTTGTGTCTCGTGTCTTTCAGGCCCAGCTTGTGGTTTTGTCGGCCCAGATAGCCTGGTCTGAAAATGTGGAGACAGCCCTGAGCAGCACGGGTGGAAACGGGGACGCAGCAACCCTGCAGTCAGTGCTGAGCAACGTGGAGGTCACCCTCAACGTGCTGGCCGACTCGGTCCTCATGGAGCAGCCCCCGCTGCGCCGGCGGAAGCTGGAGCACTTGGTCAGTCCCGTGCCCGACTCATTCCCTCCCTGTTCGGCTCCGTGCCTTCAACTCAGGCAGTTGAATCCTTTCTGGAAAATTTTCTTTTTGCACTAGGGAGAACAGTAGTTAGCAGACGGATATGCCCTGGAATGGGTATAGGGCTCTGTGTCCCCCCCCTGAAAATAATCTGGGTGGAGCACAGGGGTTATATATGCGACATCCTCCTGGTGAAAGGGAAGTGGTGCCCTTGACCTGAGTCTTGCACTCCTCGTCTCCTTTCAAGGAGGCGCGGAGGCAGTCGGCAGGCCCGGTGAGGTGGGCAGGGCTCTGCACCCCCAGTGCAGCAGAGAGACGGCTGGGACAGGGACAGCTGTTCTCCCGATGGGGTGTATGCTGGTTGCAGAGTTCGTACTTAGCAGGTGTTTCGTGTTTGTTGCCGCTTTTGACTCTAATCACACTGATGACCAGCGTTTCTGAAAGTGAATTAGCACCTGGGAGTGTAGTGAAGACAAACTCAGCTCTGCGTGTCGGTCTCCCCAATAATCCACACGCCCAGAGGGCACAGCACTGCTCAGCCATGACGAGCTCTCGCGCTCTCTCTGCAGATTACAGAGCTGGTTCACCAGAGAGACGTCACCCGGGCCCTGATCAAAAGCAAGATCGACAACAGCAAGTCTTTCGAATGGCTCCGCCAGATGCGGTTTTACTTCGACCCCAAGCAGACGGACGTGTTACAGCAGCTGTCCATCCAGATGGCAAACGCCAAGTTTAACTATGGCTTTGAGTACCTGGGAGTCCAGGACAAGCTGGTGCAGACGCCCCTCACTGACCGCTGCTACCTGACCATGACGCAAGCCCTGGAGGCCAGGCTGGGCGGGTCCCCGTTTGGTAAGTGACTCCACCATCCTGGACGTCATTTTAAAGATTGAATGATTTCAGTGTATTTAAATCATCATATATATTTCCTAATCACGTGGCTACTGTGTTCTAAAAACTAAATTTGTCTTCATTTTTTACATTTGTTTTTTAAAACGAATTGCTTTTTACAGTTGTCTTAACGATATAGCTGAGTCCCACTGAGTGATGGACTCAGGCACTGAGTCGCCTTCTTCCTGTAACAGGGCCTGCTGGGACCGGGAAGACCGAGTCTGTCAAGGCCCTTGGCCATCAGCTGGGACGCTTTGTTTTGGTTTTCAATTGTGACGAAACCTTTGATTTCCAGGTGAGCAGCTTTGTGGGGTCCACACAAAATTGGATGGCCTGAGAGGGTCAGGTGGGGATACCGTGCTTGCGCCTCTCAAAGCTGACGTCCTTGTTGCCCAGCGGGGCCTCCGAGGCCTTTGGGGACGGGAGCTTTCGGTCCCCACCTGTGCTTCAACATTGAGCTTCATGTTTTCAGAGTCCCCTCATTAGTGCAGCATACCGCCTTTCTTAAAGAAGGGGTCCTAAATGCAGGTTATGCAGAAAGTTCTTTAAGCCCTGGATGGCTTGGCTCAGTGGATAGAGCGTTGGCCTGCGGACTGAATGTTCCCGGGTTCGATTCCAGTCAAGGGCACATGCCTGGGTTGCGGGCTCGATCCCCAGTGTGGGGTATGCAGGAGGCAGCCGATCAATGATTCCCCCTCATCATTGATGTTTCTATCTCTCTCTTCCTCTCCATTCCTCTCTGAAATAAAAAAAAAAAAAAATATATATATATATATATATATATATATATATATATATATTAAAAGAAATGTTTTAAGCAACAGAAAGTGTAAAATACAAATGACAGCTTTGTCATTAGGACTTGGGCACAAGAGGAAAAGGTGTGAGGGCCCCTCTGTCCACTAAGGACCCCTCTTGTTGAAGAAGCTCTTGCTGTGGCAGGCGGGCCCTCGCCTCACTGTGAGCCTGATTACATCTTCACAGCCACCTTGGGCGGGAGGTGCTCTTAGTCCCACGTAGGAGATGAGCAGACGTGGGTTCCCAGATGGCGCTTGCCCAGGACCGGGTCGGACAGGTCACCGCAGGCAGGATTTGAGCCAGCGCCGCGGCAGCTGGTTTTAGCGCCCTTGTTGCTGTTTCAGGCGATGGGACGCATCTTTGTGGGCCTTTGCCAAGTGGGAGCGTGGGGCTGCTTTGACGAGTTCAACCGCCTGGAGGAGCGGATGCTGTCGGCCGTGTCCCAGCAGGTGCAGTGCATCCAGGAAGCGCTGCGGGAGCACTCCAACCCCAACTTCGATAAGAGTAAGGCTTCCCTCCTCCACGGCCTCTCGGAATGTGGGTGGAATGCCACTGGGGACGGCTTTGATCAGAAGTGAGGGAGCATTTCATTCGCTCCAGGACTCACTGTTGCAGGCAGGGTGCAGATGGAAGGGAAGCCCGGGGCATCTCCGCATCAGCAGTTTGCACGGCTTGTCCCAGAGAAGCCCAACCCGAGCATCCCCGTGCCCCTCCCACAGCGTGTGCCTTTGTGAACCCTGGGTGCTCCCCCTCCCTCCCCGGAGCCAGCCTTCCTCGCCACCTGTCTGGCCAGGGTTCCGCAGAGCTTGGGGAATGAGGTCAGATAGGAGCGCCTGCAGAGAGCTCCGAGGGCTGCATCACTGCGAAGGGAGAGGCACATCAGGATGAGTGCACCCACATGGCAATGTTGGGTAGTTCCTGTGCACAGTTAACTTGCAGAGTTTCCTTTTATCCCAGAATAACAGTAACTTGTCCTATGAAACAATGTCCAGACCTCCTACATAAAGCAAGTAGAATCAGCGAAATCAGTACCTGGAGCAGGTGCATGCCACCCCGCAGGCTCAGTGTGGGGTGTTTTTAACGATCCTCAGAAAGGGTAACTCATGACCGAAGCCAGCCAGTCGTGTCACTTGGGTTGGTTTCATTTCTGCAACCATCCTTAGACTGCATCGCTAGCTGAGCGTTGGCCTGTGACACACGGTGTCGCACACCTAGAGCAGGGCTTTCTGCCTGGGGTCAGTCTGTTCCATAGTTGGACACGTCCGTGGGTGAGGTGTGGGGAGATGGTGCCTGCAGAGAGGCCTCGAGCGGCTCCCTGCAGCCCTGGGCTGTGCGCTTCGAGGCCAGCAGGGAAATGGTGCTTTGTAATTTTAGAGAGATTTTTATGTAGTTTTTGGACATCGTGAGTCTTGATGTTCTCCCCCAATTTTCAGCCTCTGCCCCCATTACTTGTGAGCTGCTGAACAAACAAGTCAAGGTGAGCCCGGACATGGCCATCTTCATCACCATGAACCCTGGCTACGCGGGCAGGTCCAACCTCCCAGACAACTTGAAGAAGCTGTTCCGGAGTTTGGCCATGACCAAGCCCGACCGGCAGCTGATTGCCCAGGTCATGCTGTACTCACAGGGCTTCCGCACGGCCGAAGTCCTTGCCAACAAGATCGTCCCCTTCTTTAAGTGAGTGACTCAGTGATTCATAATCGCATTTCTAGCTGGTGCCCAACGTGCCCATTTCAAGTTTACCTCCAATTACGGTGCATCTTGAATAGTATTCTCACGTTTCCTGACTCGGCACTTGTTACGTAAGTGCACGGTTTTTAGAAGACGCTTTCTTTTCTAGGCTGTGTGATGAGCAGCTCTCTTCTCAGAGCCATTATGACTTTGGGCTTCGAGCTTTGAAGAGTGTGCTGGTGAGTGCAGGTAACGTGAAGAGAGAGAGGATTCAGAAGATAAAGAGGGAGAAGGAAGAACGAGGCGAAGTAGTGGATGAAGGAGAGATTGCAGAAAATCTACCTGAACAGGAGGTTTGTCCACATGTCCTCTCAGCCACTGAAACCTTGGGCACTGGTTAAACTTTCCTTCCACATTGAACCACATGGGAGCACTCGGTGCGATCACTGCAGGGGCGGTGGGGCGGGGGAGGCGGGGTGGCGACGTTCACAGGGTGCGTGGCTGTGAGGGGCTCAGCCAGATGTGCAGTGCAACATGCTCGCCCCTTCTCCCACGCAGATTCTGATCCAGAGCGTCTGTGAGACGATGGTGCCAAAGCTGGTGGCCGAAGACATCCCGCTGCTCTTCAGTCTCCTGTCGGACGTGTTCCCTGGCGTCCAGTACCACCGCGGGGAGATGACCGCACTGCGGGAGGAGCTGAAGAAAGTGTGTCAGGAGATGTATCTGACGTATGGAGACGGGGAAGAAGTTGGCGGAATGTGGGTTGAAAAGGTACCTGGGGTTGTTCTGTTGGTGGGGTGGCTGCAGCCATGACAACTGCGGGACGCCGCACACGAGGACATTAGAGCTGTCAAAGGCCAGGCCTGCTGGTTTATGGCTTGTCCCCACGCCTGTGTGGACGTTTTTCCTTTGGCTTTTTTTTTTTTAGATTTATGTTTATTGATTTTGAGAGAGAGAGAGAGAACAATGATTACCTTCCTCCTGCATGTCTGGGCCTGACAGGGACTGAGCTGCAACCCAGGCACATTAGGACTGAGCCTTTCGGTTTACGGGACCAGGCCCAACCCACTGAGCCACACCCACCAGGACTGTACTTTTTTCTTAACTTAAATGTAGAGAGAGCAAAACTTACCTGAGAATTTTACTTACGTGAGATAGTTCATTCTCTGAAAATGCTGGTTAAGGGCATGATTTACAACAGAAAATGTTTACGCCAATGAGAGTTTTATTTACAAGACAGCGTAAGTCTCTAACCAACTCATGGCTGACATACTGCATTGGCCTCTTCCCTTCCTCTGGGAGGCTCACATGAGGAAAAGTACGCATGCGCCTGAGCGCACTGTCTGCATTGAACACCCGTGGGCTCCCCTCCTGGGGGGTGGGGGGGCTTTGGTGTCTGTCAGGCAACTGGGTCAGCGTCTCCCATTCCACTGGCTCCCACCTTCCTGACTCACCAAAGGGCTCTCCACAGTGTAGTCACAACCCTTGTGAAAGTTTTGCAGGTGTGGCCTGTGTGACCTATCTCTGGTTAAAAAGTTACAGTGCTGCCCTAGCTGGTTTGGCTCAGTGGATAGAGCGTTGGCCTGTGGACTGAAGGGTCCTGGGTTCGATTCCAGTCAAGGGCACATGCCAGGTTGCAGGCTTGATCCCCAGTAGGGGGCTTGCAAGAGGCAGCCGATCAATGATTCTCTCTCATTGATGTTTCTATCTCTTTCTCCCTCTTCCTTTCTCGGAATTCAATTAAAAAAATATTTTTAAAAAAAGAAAAAAGTTTCAGTGTTGCCCTGGCCAGGTGGCTCAGATGGTTGGAGCATCATCTCGTAAAACAAAAGGTTGTTGGTTCCATTCCCGGTCGGGGCACATGGAGGCAACCCATTGATGTCTGTCTGTCTGTCTCTCTCTCTCTCTCATCTCCCCCCTCCCCCCTCTGAAAAAATATCCTCTGGTGAGGATTAAAAAAAAGAAAGTTCTAGTACGTGCCTTTAAGAAGCCACACCGAACATTTCTTGCTGTTGACACGGGAAGTGGCTGGAGAAGCTCGCTCCTCTCTCTGGAAGGTCACGTGCTGTGTGTCTGCCCGCAGGTCCTCCAGCTCTACCAGATCACCCAGATCAACCACGGCCTGATGATGGTGGGGCCCTCGGGGAGCGGGAAGAGCATGGCCTGGCGCGTTCTTCTCAAGGCTTTGGAGAGACTCGAGGGAGTGGAAGGCGTGGCCCACATCATCGACCCCAAAGCCATCAGCAAAGACCACCTGTACGGGACCCTGGACCCCAACACCAGGGAATGGACCGATGGGCTGTTCACACATGTCCTGAGAAAGTAAGTCGCTCGGTCAGTGAGTCCCAGTGGGACCTGGCGCTCTGCAGCCCAAGTCTGAGCCTAGTTGCACAGTCGGCTGAGAAACCATCACAGGGCGAGCATGTAAAAGCTAACCCCAGTGAGTCCCAGCTGTGACCCTCCCACAGGATCATCGACAACGTGCGGGGCGAGCTGCAGAAGCGCCAGTGGGTCATCTTCGATGGCGACGTGGACCCGGAGTGGGTAGAGAACCTGAACTCGGTGCTGGATGACAACAAGCTCCTGACTCTGCCCAACGGCGAGCGCCTCAGCCTCCCGCCCAATGTAGGCACTTCCTCCGTCCCATCCCGTCCCAACCGCAGACCGAGTGCCCGCAGAGCCCGGCCCTGGAGACGCTTCCGGGGGGAGCAGCTGGTTGTGCAGATACCTCTCAGTCAGCCTGCACGCTGGGTATTCACGCCCAGGGCTAGTGAGAAGCGTCTCACAGGGCTTACACGTAACTCTCCACGATCTGAATATTTAGCACATTCAGCTCGTCCTACAACCCCGTGAGTGGGGTTGGAGGTAGGGTTACTGTATGTGAGAAGGTGGCACCTGAGGGATTCAGATAGCAACGCTGTCATGGCCGTCCCTGGAGGTGAGCATTGGATCGGGCCCTGAACACACCGCCTGCAGACGTGGAAACCTGGGCAGGCCTGGCGGGGGTTCACGTTCATTCTTGACCCAGCGTTTTTGGAGCCATTGTGTGCGGCCCGTTCTAGATGCTGAGTGTGCAGGAATAAAGAGCATGGACAGAACCCTTGTAGTCCTGGGGCTCACAGTCCCTGGGAAGACAGATGGGCAGGAGAAGAGGCGATGGTGTGAGCAGAAAGGATGCTGGGAGAGGGCGGGCGGTGTTGGTGGCAGGTGGAGGCTGCCCTGTTGGCTGGGGCGGCCAAGGTGTCACTGGGAAGGTGGGTCTTAGTAAGGATGGAGGGGTGAGAGGAGCCTTCTGGGCATTCTGGGTGAAGGGACAGATGGCAGGAGACGTGGCAGGTGCTGCTGTGTGCGAGGGAAGCAAGGGGCAGCAGCTGGCGTGGAAGAACGAGGAGAGAAGGCAGTGAGATCACAGAGGACATGGGCCTCTGGGTCCTTGTGAGGACTGAGCCTGCCCGCCGGGTGAGCTGGAAGCATGGGAGAGT
Source organism: Myotis yumanensis (assembly GCF_028538775.1). Classification (NCBI taxonomy): domain Eukaryota; kingdom Metazoa; phylum Chordata; class Mammalia; order Chiroptera; family Vespertilionidae; genus Myotis; species Myotis yumanensis. Next base: position 8,448,825 of record NW_027223752.1, read on the forward strand.
CTGGACAGTGTCACTGTTGGTTGCCAAAGACCCCTCTGGCTGCTGGTTGGAGGACAGGCTGGGAGCAAGGGGACCTTTAGAGGCTGCCTGGTACCAGGCAGAGCCGTGGGGGTGGGTCGGAAGCGAAGGTGTAGGGAGTGGCCGATGGACCACCAGAGGCGGGTGTGAGAAAGGAGCAGAGCATGACCGAGGTGCTTGGCCGCAGCAGCTGTGCCCACTCAGACGCGTGTCTGGATTTGACTAGTCGGGTGTTTTCTCAGAGCGCATTGTCCAGTAGAGTCTCTGTTGTCGGAGAGGGCTTGCTCTCCCAGAGGCAGGTGAGCACCGAGGGCGGTGCTCTGGAGTCTGGGCATCTGGTTTGATCTCGGCCTCACCATCTGGTGGCTGTGGGACCTGGGAAAGCCCCAGCCCATCTGTAACGTGGAGACGCTGTGCGCCTGCCCCGGGCACTGGTGAGGGCCGAGCGGGTTCCAGCCGGGAGCATGGGCCACGATGAGCAGGGGTGCTCACTGCTGGCGTCCCCTTCCCGGAGCCGTGGCTTCTCCAAGGGCCCATTGATATTTTTTCTTTTTAACTAAGTGCAGAAAAATTGGATAGAAATCACTCTTTCAGGGCATACATAGGAAAGAGAACTTTAACATCCAGGTTTCTACCAAACCTGCATCGTTCAACCTGCTTGGTGTTTTCCCTCCAGGTGCGAATCATGTTTGAAGTGCAGGACCTGAAGTACGCCACCCTGGCCACGGTGTCGCGCTGCGGCATGGTCTGGTTCAGTGAGGACGTGCTCAGCACAGACATGATCTTCAACAACTTCCTGGCCCGGCTGCGCAGCATCCCCCTGGACGAAGGGGAGGACGAGGCCCAGCGCCGGCGCAAGGGCAAGGAGGACGAGGGGGAGGAGGCTGCGTCCCCGATGCTGCAGGTAGGCACCGCGAGCTCGGGTCCGAGGGTTGTGTCTCTCCCCCCGTCCCATGCACATACATGCGTGCGCACGTACACACACACTGCGGAAGCCAGGCAGGCACTCTCTTGAGGTTTGTGTTACACCTGCCCCTGAGGAAGCCCAGCCACTGCAGCTGCCAAAGCTAAGGCACGCGGGAGAGCGTGTAGAGCCCTCTGCTTCCTTCCCGCATAGACTGATGGGCGTCTGCCCTTTCACGTTGCTGGAGGGAACCAGTGTTCCCAGAAAACATGATTTTTGAGAACCATCAGGATGAAGGGATGAGGATTGGTCATTTGAGCTCATCCTTCATTTTTTAATCCAAAATATACTCTCCCGAGATCAAGTGACCCGCCCGGGCCTAGATTAGAAGTGCTTGAAAGTGCCCAGGCTCTTGAAATGAGTTACGCGGCATTTCCTTCCTCTCGCAGATCCAAAGGGACGCGGCAACCATCATGCAGCCGTACTTCACGTCCAACGGCCTGGTCACCAAGGCCCTGGAGCACGCCTTCAAGCTGGAGCACATCATGGACCTGACCCGCCTGCGCTGCCTGGGCTCCCTCTTCTCCATGCTGCACCAGGCCTGCCGCAACGTGGCCCAGTACAACGCCAACCACCCCGACTTCCCCATGCAAATCGAGCAGCTGGAGCGCTACATCCAGGTCAGGGCAACTGCGTGCCCTGCGTGTGCTCTGAGCGTCCAGGAGCCACTCTCAGGGTTAATGTTGCATGGACGTCTGCTTTGTTGTTGTGGGAACTTGATGGAAAACAAGTTGCTTCTCTTTCCACAGCGGTATCTGGTTTATGCCATTCTCTGGTCCTTGTCTGGGGACAGTCGGCTGAAAATGAGGGCAGAGCTGGGCGAGTACATCAGAAGGATCACGACCGTGCCCCTGCCTGCTGCACCCAACATCCCCATCATTGATTACGAGGTCAGTGGGCCGAGGCGCAGCCTCCCCCTTTGGTGCAGCCTCGCTGTGGACTCGGACTCCCCTCTCCACTTCTAGAAGCAGCTTCTCCTCTTTGATTCATGCTGTACAAGGAGCACAGACTAGCTTGAAAGTTCTGATTTGTGTGAAACTGAGCGTGTCTTGTGAGGAGGCACAGGGGCCCCGGGGTGACTGTTCCCCCCGTCTCTCTGGGTAGGTGTCCATCAGTGGAGAGTGGTCGCCGTGGCAGGCCAAGGTGCCTCAGATTGAAGTGGAGACCCACAAGGTGGCGGCCCCAGACGTCGTCGTGCCGACCCTGGACACGGTCCGCCACGAAGCCCTCCTGTACACCTGGCTGGCCGAGCACAAGCCACTGGTCTTGTGTGGCCCCCCCGGGTCCGGCAAAACCATGACGCTCTTCAGTGCCCTGCGGGCCCTGCCCGACATGGAGGTAACGCGGCGGGAGGTGGGCAGGAGGCTGTCGTGGTTGGGTCGGCCCTCTGATACTGATGGTGTCGTCCTGTCTGCAGGTGGTGGGTCTGAACTTCTCGAGCGCCACTACTCCAGAGCTGCTGCTGAAGACCTTCGACCACTACTGCGAGTACCGGCGCACGCCCAACGGCGTCGTCCTGGCTCCCGTCCAGCTGGGCAAGTGGCTGGTGCTGTTCTGTGATGAGATCAACTTGCCAGACATGGACAAGTACGGGACGCAGAGGGTCATTTCCTTCATCAGACAGGTTTGTTTACGCCCGCGGCCCTGCTCCCCGGGTTCGCACGCATGCTCCTAACGTGTCCCCTCCTGCTTCCCTCAGATGGTGGAACATGGAGGCTTCTACCGAACCTCAGATCAAACCTGGGTGAAGCTGGAGAGGATCCAGTTTGTCGGGGCTTGCAATCCGCCCACGGATCCTGGGAGAAAGCCTCTCTCTCACAGGTAATGCCAGCTCTGCTGACCTCACTGGCCTGACACACGAATTCCAGGGTGGCTTTATAGGCAGCACAACAAACATCTGGTTTAACTGTAAAAAGGTAACAAAAGGCTGACATCCTGGGGCCCCTCCTGGGCTCCTGCACTGCTGTGCGCTGGGAAGCACTGGCGGTGGAAGCATCCACTCCTCGGGCAGCAGTGATCTGCCCAGACTGTCTGCAGGGCCAGGAAGAGGCTGAAATGAGCCTGCGCTGTTTTGTTTTGTGTGTTTTTTTAATATATTTTACTGATTTTTTTACAGAGAGGAAGGGAGAGGGATCGAGAGTCAGAAACATCGATGAGAGAGAAACATCGATCAGCTGCCTCCTGCACACTCCCTACTGGGGATGTGCCCACAACCCGGGCATGTGCCCTTGGCTGGAGTCAAACCTGGGACCCTTCAGTCCACAGGCCGACGTTCTATCCACTGAGCCAAACCGGTTAGAGCAAGCCTGCGCTGTTTTAATTCTTTCTCAAGTGCTTTGCATCTACTGTTAGTGTGAGGCTCAGACCTGAGCTGTTTGGTGTGAGCTCAGGTGACTGGCGTGAAGCCTGTGTAGGTGGGTTAGGGAGCAGGTTGGGGTCCGGCCCAGGACAGGTGCCGTGCTGGGTACCGCTCCTCACTGGGAGTCTGAGCCCGCTGTTTTTGCACAGATTCTTGCGTCACGTGCCTGTGGTGTACGTGGATTACCCGGGACCCGCCTCGCTGACGCAGATCTACGGCACCTTCAACCGGGCCATGCTGCGGCTCATCCCGTCTCTGCGCACGTATGCGGAGCCGCTCACCGCCGCCATGGTGGAGTTCTACACCATGTCCCAGGTTCGCGGGCTTCCCCACCCCTCTGGTCATGGGAGGGCTCTGCCAGGAGACAGCTTTATTCCAACCCCTCGTTTAGCCAAGAGCCTTTCTCCAGAGTCTGCCACCCAGCGTTCCCCTGCGCAGGTTGTGACTGCCGAGGTTTCTGTGCTGCTTCTTGCCCTGCACTGTTTCCCTATGAGGCTGGGGCTGTGAGCGGAGCCTGTCTGATCGGGCCGCAGTGTCTCTAGAGGCACCTGCTGTCTCACTACTCTCGGCTGGACTCTCACCCCACCTGCAAGGCCTCTGCCTTTCCTCGTTAGCATCTTAATGTTTACTAGAAGCGTCCCTTTGCCACTGGATGAGCCCAGTGGTTTTCCCCGGCATCCCTGGGGCAGCCTGCCTGCCTGCCTGCCTTTCCCAGGGCCGTGAGAACGCCCGCTTCCGTGCCCGGCCATCGTCCATCTTGCTCCAGGCCTTTGGGAGCGCTGCCGGGCAGGTTGCAACAACTTCCCCAGTTTTTAAAATTGTTTTTTATTTTGTATAATTGTAGTTTTTTCCTACAGAATTATTGTTGTCATCATTGTAAATCTTTTTCTTTGTTTCAATTGTGGTTTTAATGAAATCATGCCTAGAAAGGCTCAACTTAGGAATTTCATTAAGAAAAATATTTTTAGAGGAATATTTTGTAGGGGTTTTTTTTCCAACATAAAATGAGCAACTTGGATCTAACTTAGTTCTGGACAGTTGTCCAGTTGCTCCAACACTGTTTAATCCATCCTTAAGTGTTCTGGGGCTAGGTTCTTTATTTTTAATGTAAGAATGTTATACAGCATTTGACCTTTCGACCACTTATCATGTCTTAAGATACTCGCATGTAACTCCATTTTCCCGGTTCCCGCAGGAGAGATTCACTCAGGACACACAGCCCCACTACATCTACTCGCCCCGAGAGATGACGAGGTGGGTGCGGGGCATCTTCGAGGCCCTGCGGCCGCTGGAGACTCTGCCTGTGGAAGGGCTCATCAGAATCTGGGCCCATGAAGCCCTGCGCCTCTTCCAAGACAGGTAAGGCCACGGACCCGGGCAGTGCCGTCCCTCCACTTTGAGTCCCTCTGACCCTCTGAGTGGGGTTCAGTGAGGCTTGCCCGCCCCGTGAGCCAAGCTGAGCTCTGAGCTGGGAATGGAAGGAACGGAGGTGGCCAGGGCAGCCTTGTGTCTGGGATTCATCATGCCCACCCCTGAAAGACGGGTGGCAGCTCACTGTGGCCGCCCACCCTGGTCACCTGTGACCTTGGGGAGGCATCTCACCCTCTGTCCAGTGGGCACCACACAAGGTAGTTACCTGTGATGACCTGTCCAAGCGCAGAGTTCACCGGTGAGTTAAATGCCTTCTAACACGATGTGGCGTGTGGCCTCCACAGCCACCCCCTTCCTTGTCCCCGTCTTGGTTCTCATCAAGGGGTTGCAGCTGCGTCTGAGGCATTGGATTTCTCTCCCACTGTTGGCCACTTGTGTCCACTGTTGTCTTGTAAGCTTCGTGTTTTCCTTGTTACTTCGGGAAGGGAATTGCTAATGACTGTGGGGATCAGTATCCATCACAACCAGTTGTGGTCCGAGTCAGACCAAGTGTCACAGTAAAAAGTTGAGTCTTTTTCTCATTTAAGGAATCTTGAAAGTTATTGACCTTGTAAAATCAGGACCTTTTTCTTGCCTTCTTTATAATTTCATACAACCTTTGTTTTACAATAAATTCCTAATGTTTGTGTCAGTTTTTTCTTCTTACAGTTTTAATTTTATGTATTTCAACACTGCAATTTTTCACAGAATATTAGGCTCATTTTAGGTTAGTGAGAAAAAGTTAAATTTGTGTTGCCTTAACTAAACGTTTAGTAAACAATAGATCTTAACTGACTTGGTATTTAATACAGCACCAAGTTTCCTATTGCATGTCATTTGGGGAAACGTGCCCATGAGCCAGATCTCACAGTGGACAGGGAGGGCTCAGAGCGGATGCGCACAGGGCCAGGCCCTCGCCCTCCCAGGTGGCCATCTGCAGCAGGACCAGGTGAGCTCCTCTGGCCACTGCTAATCTCAGCTGCTGGGAGTCGCTGGCAGCTAGTTAGCAGTTACTCCCCTGGGAAGGCCCGGCCAATAGCTGCTTCCAGACTGGCAGACTGAGAAAGAAGCGTTTGGCAGTTACTCCTGGAGACCAGTGTCCTGCCCCCAGGCAGCTGTTCTCATCCCGGCTTGTTGGGGTCTCAGTGCTGCCGTATAGACCCATCGTTTTCAGGCCAGGCTGCATGGCATCTCTGGGGCCCAAGGGCTGCCTTACTGAGAGCCTGGAGCGAGGTGCGTGAGGCAGGGCCAGGGAAGCAGCACATGAGCCCTGGCAGCTCTGTGGTTTAAAAATGCAGTCTTTTCGTTGTTATGTGAGCTACCTTCACTCCTCCCCCCCCTTTTTTTTAATGTGTTTGTATTGATTTCAGAGAGGAAGGGAGAGGGAGAGATAGAAACATCAATGATGAGAGAGAATCATTGATCGACTGCCTCCTGCACGTCCCCTGGAATTGAACCCGGGACCCTTCAGTCCATAGGCTGACAGACATTCTATCCACTGAGCCACACCAGCCAGGGCTTGTTCTCCCTTTTTTAACTTAAAAAATGAATTTTGAGCACTAGCTGGTTTGGCTCAGTGAATAGAGTGCTGGCCTGCGGGTTGAAGGGTTTGATTACAGTCAAGGGCACATGCCCGGGTTGCGGACTCGATCCCCAATAGGGAGTGTGTAGGAGGCAGGCTGTCAGTTTTTCTCTCTCATCATTGATGTTTCTATTTCTCTCTCCCTCTCCCTTCCTCTCTGAAATCAGTAAAAATATTTTTGTTAAATATATTTTATTGATTTTTTACAGAGAGGAAAGGAGAGGGATAGAGAGTTAGAAACATCCATGAGAGAGAAACATCGATCAGCTGCCTCCTGCACACTCCCTGCTGGGGATGTGCCCGCAACCAAGGTACATGCCCTTGACCAGAATCGAACCTGGGACCCTTCAGTCCGCAGGCCGATTGCTCTATCCACTGAGCCAAACCGGTTTGGGCAGTAAAAATATTTTTTAACACTTGGATTGCGGGAAACGAGTTAAGTCGGCTCGCGTGAATTGCGCGTACTCCGCGGGAGCCGTCTTAACTCGGTTCATATAGATTTGCGGTGGAGTGCGGGAAACGTGTAAACTCGGGCCGATTGTAACTGCGTATTACCAAATATTTGTTTGTTTGCCGTTCACAAAGATACCTACCTGCGTATGCGAACCGTTTCATACCCATTGGGGTAATAGGTATCATAAAAATCCCTTGTAAGTAGAGAACACTTTATGGCGCTGGTCGAGTACAATACCGTTAGGGTACCAATGTATTGTTTTCTCATTTTATAACCGATATCCCTGGATATCTCACCATGCAAAGAGAATAGTTATTGAGAAATACTTCTTGTGTCCGGACGTCTTTAGTTTTGAGTTTTGTGAATATTATTACGTGTTTAAATATTTAAATATATTGTGATAAAGATATTCATATAGAATTTTTTAACCAAATAAAATAAAATCGTTCCGCAAAGTGTTCGCATAATAATTATTTTTTTATATCAGATATCTATCGGAGTACCGCTATTTTCAGTTAGTATTATTTTTATTTGCTTTAACCTAGAATGTCGCAGCATTCAGACTATAGTGATGATGAGTTTTGTGCAGACAAGTTGTCCAGTTATTCTTGTGATAGCGATCTTGAAAATGCGAGTACAAGTGATGAAGATTCTAGTGATGATGAAGTAATGGTGCGTCCCAGGACATTGAGGCGACGAAGAATTTCGAGCTCCAGCTCTGACTCAGAGTCAGATATAGAAGGCGGGAGAGAAGAATGGTCGCATGTTGATAATCCACCGGTCTTAGAAGATTTTTTAGGGCATCAAGGATTAAACACAGATGCTGTTATAAATAATATAGAAGATGCCGTGAAATTATTTATCGGAGATGATTTTTTTGAATTTCTTGTAGAGGAGTCAAACAGGTATTATAATCAAAATAGGAATAATTTCAAACTTTCAAAAAAAAGCCTAAAGTGGAAAGATATAACCCCTCAAGAGATGAAGAAGTTTTTAGGGTTAATTGTTCTCATGGGACAGGTGTGCAAAGATAGAAGAGATGACTATTGGACCACGGAGCCATGGACGGAGACGCCATATTTTGGTAAAACGATGACGAGAGACAGGTTCCGACAGATATGGAAAGCTTGGCACTTCAATAATAATGCGGATATCGTAAATGAATCAGATAGACTTTGCAAAGTGAGACCAGTACTAGATTATTTTGTGCCTAAATTTATAAATATTTACAAACCTCATCAGCAATTATCACTAGATGAAGGGATCGTACCTTGGAGGGGAAGATTATTCTTTAGGGTATATAATGCTGGCAAGATCGTTAAATATGGAATATTGGTTCGTTTGTTGTGCGAAAGTGATACAGGATATATCTGTAACATGGAAATTTATTGCGGCGAAGGAAAGCGATTATTGGAAATGATACAAACAGTAGTGTCTCCATACACTGATTCGTGGTACCATATATATATGGACAATTATTATAATAGCGTCGCAAATTGTGAAGCACTTATGAAAAACAAATTCAGAATATGTGGAACAATCCGGAAAAATCGAGGTATACCTAAAGATTTTCAAACAATTTCTTTGAAAAAAGGTGAAACAAAATTTATAAGGAAAAATGATATATTGTTACAAGTGTGGCAATCAAAAAAGCCTGTATACCTGATTTCTTCGATTCATTCTGCGGAGATGGAAGAAAGTCAGAATATTGACAGAACATCAAAAAAGAAAATTGTCAAACCGAATGCACTCATTGACTACAATAAACATATGAAAGGTGTTGACCGGGCCGACCAATACCTTTCATATTATTCGATATTGCGGAGGACGGTCAAATGGACAAAAAGGTTGGCAATGTATATGATAAATTGCGCATTATTTAATTCTTATGCAGTTTACAAATCAGTGAGGCAAAGAAAAATGGGTTTTAAAATGTTTTTGAAACAAACAGCTATCCACTGGTTGACGGATGATATTCCAGAGGACATGGACATTGTTCCAGACCTTCAACCAGTACCGTCTACTTCTGGAATGCGGGCTAAACCACCTACATCTGATCCACCATGCAGGCTATCGATGGACATGAGAAAGCATACGTTACAGGCAATTGTCGGAAGTGGAAAAAAGAAAAACATTTTGAGAAGGTGTCGCGTATGTTCCGTTCATAAATTGTGCAGTGAGACACGCTACATGTGCAAATTTTGCAATATACCTCTACATAAAGGGGCGTGTTTTGAAAAATATCATACGCTAAAAAACTATTAATTTCTATTTGTTTTGATTTATTATGAAAATTTTATTTTAAACTTTAAAAATATGTGTATATTTTTAGGTAATAAGTATTTTTTGGGTTTTTCGTATTTAGTTTATATATATCGAATTATTTATGTACTGAATAGATAAAAAAATGTCTGTGATTGAATAAATTTTCATTTTTTACACAAGAAACCGAAAATTTCATTTCAATCGAACCCATACTTCAAAAGATATAGGCATTTTAAACTAACTCTGATTTTGCGCGGGAAACCTAAATAATTGCCCACGCCATCTTATATTTTGGCGGGAAATTCACCCGACACCGTAGTGTTAAATGAATTTTGTAGTGCAATTTTCACAGCTTTCCCAAAATACCAGAGAAAGTTTTGCTTAGATTTGAATGTAGGCATAGCCACCATGCATCTCAGTTCTGACGGACTGCAGTAACTCCATGACATGCCTGCTCAGTGTAGTCACCTCCCAAGGTCCCCTCCCAGCTGTAGGGACAGGCACAGCTCACCTGCTTGCTGTTTTCTTCACGAGCCTGCACCTCCAGAGCTGCACACTGCGGTTCCCATCTGTCCTCAGCACCTGCGCTCAGAGCACTGTTCAAAAAGCCGGGGCCCTGGACCACGATCTCTTCTTAAACCACGTGGTTAAGCCTTTCTAAGGGAGTTGTTTTCAGTGTAGTGCCATAGGTCTCAGAGTTTTATGTTTAACTAGAGGCCCGGTGCATGAATTCGTGCATAGGTGGGGTCCGGCTGGCTGGGGGGAGGAGCCATGGGCTGTTGGCAGGCTGGCCTGGTCCCCTGGTAGAACTCCCGGTCGAGGGGACAATTTGCATACTGGCCTTTTATTATATAGGATGTTAAAACTTTGGATTGCTTAAGCATCTTGAGTTCAGATTCTCAGGTTTTTCCATTTGTAGAAAATGAAAATTTCTGATAAAGACTGATCTCAGCCCTTGGAGTCACCCTTAACACACAACCTGGTGTTCCCCTCCCACCCCCATTGACCTCCGGACTCACACGCTGCTCTCCCGGCAGGCTTGTGGAGGACGAGGAGCGGCGCTGGACCGACGAGAACATCGACATGGTGGCTCTGAAGCACTTCCCCAACATCGACAAGGAGAAAGCCATGAGCCGGCCCATCCTGTACAGCAACTGGCTGTCCAAGGTGACCAGGCCCTGCAGTCAGCCCTGCTCCCTCCTCTGCTACCCCTGACCCCTCCTCTGTGACCTGGCCCCGCAGTTAGCCCTGCTCCCACCTCCTGTCAGTCAGCCATGCCCTCTCTGCATTCCTGTCGGTTAGAATGATCCTCTGACCAAAAAACGTGTCTGTCTGGAAGTGCGCTGTCAATGAAGGTGGTTACACGCGTGACGGTGACTGCGTCTCTGCAGTCACTGATAACATAGGGGTTTGGGGCAGAGTCCCCGGAGTGTGGCTGGACGGCTGTTTCTTATCTCCGTGCGATGGCTGCTCCAGCCAGCAGATGTGGCTCCAGCGCATTTGCAGGGAAAGCCTCTGCTTCCCCTTCGCTCTTTCCTCATTTGTGTGAACGTTTCATACACTAAGATCCTCCACAGAGGTGACGTTTCCAGCACAGCCGCGAGCCGTCCTTTTCTCTGAAGAGGAGGTGGGGCCGCTTTAGTGAGTTGTCCTCTTGCTGTGCATGTCATTTGGTAGCAGCTGATTCGGGGGCGTGTCAGGGCCACAGTCTAAAAGGGTGAGACAGGGACGTGGCCCATCGGAGAGGTCCTGGCGTCGTGTCTCCACAGGATCTCGGGCCTCCTGGGCGTCAGGAAGGGCTTGCCAGGCAGAGGGCCTGACGGGAGCAAAGGCAGTGGACAGGTGTGTTCATTGTGCTGGAGCAAGCCTGTCAGACTCCACGGCTAACACGGGCCAAACAAGGGTTAAGTGTATGTGGCCGCAAAAAAACAAAAGCTTCCATTTTCATGGAAACGTAGGTTTATTTCGATAGAGACATGCTGAACACAAAGGGCTGAGGTAAATGAGTCATCATTAACATAAAATAATAGGACATTTTAATAAAAATTAATACTTTTCCTTAAACATTAACTTATCAGACACTGAATAACTGCACAAATTAATAATCGTAACACAAATAAGCCTATGTTTTTGTTCTCCAAAAGCAAAATATTTCCTGTTGCGCACACCAAACAAGTCAGTCCAAGACTAATGATGTGGCAATTGGCTGCTTAAATATTCGCTGCTAGTATTAGTGGAGAGAAATGGTGCGCCTGTGCATAAGGCATGTAAGGGAAATGAATGCAACACGATTATAGTAATCAGTCATTAGCAAACATTGTAGTTCGTTATTAACAATTATGTATAACAGGATATTGTAAGAATTAAGCTAACGAAATTTTTGTTAAAATGTTTCTTTTTTTTTAAATTGTTTTATTGCTTAAAGTATTACATATGTCTCCTTTCCCCGCCCCCGCCCCTGACAATCCTCTGGCCTCCCCTACCCCCCAGTGTCTTATGTCCATTGGTTATGCTTATATGCATGCATACAAGTCCTTCGGTTGATCTCTTACCCCCCACTCCTGCCCCGCAACCCTCCCTGGCCTTCCCGCTGTAGTTTGACAGTGTAAACGTTTCTTACATACCGTTATATTGGCTGGGGAGTTTGACATGCTTGTGCTAGAATCTGCAGTTTACTTCCAGACTCGAGATGCTAATCCTTCAGTTAGAGGCAGTAGCTCCTCCCAGTGGCTTGTCTTTTCACTCTTTGGTGGTTTTTGAGAAACAAATGATTTTTCTTGGTTTTAAATATATTTTTATTGATTTTAGAGAGGAAGGGAGAAAGGTAGAAACAGCAATAATGAGAATCATTGATCAGTTGCTTCTTGCATGCCCCCTACTGGGGATTGAGCCACAACCCAGGCATGTGCCCTGACTGGGAATTGAACCGGGACCTCCTGGTTCATAGGTCGAAGTCCAACCACTGTGCCACACTGGCCGGGCGAAACAAATGTTCTTAAAGAAATACTATTGAAATTCGTAATTCATCAGTAGTTTTGTTTGTGTATGGAGTGAGCTATGGACGCATTTTCTTTCCCATGAACATCCACGGTCCCAGCACCGTTTGTTGAATGACCTCTACTCTGCAGTATCACTATCAAAATGAACTTCTGTGTGCACGGGTCTGTTTCAGAGCTCCGTCCTGTCCACTGATCGGTTTGTCGCTTCCTGTGTGCAAACCACATCCTCCTGATGACAGTGATAAGTCTGTCTGATCTAGGGCCTCACCCCTGGCTCTTCTCTAGGGAGGTCCTGACCTTTGGGCCTCTCCTCTCCAAATGACATTTAGAATTGGTTTGTCAGGCTGCAGCAGAACTGCCACCCACTGCTGTGGGCTGGGATCCCATTGATTGTCTGTGGGTGGGAGTGGCCTGTGCACGGTCGGTGCTTTTTCTGCAGGACCGCGGTTCTCTCCACGTACATAGGTCTCCCTCGTGTCTTCAGGGAGTCGGCCTTCTCTGCAGATTCTCCGTGTTTCCAGATCTAGTCCCAGTTACCTTGTGTTTTTCTTGGCTGTGTTGTAAATGACATCTTTTACTGCATTTTTAACAGAGGGTCATTCAATAATGTGGAAATATAATTGACTTTGGTATAATAACTAAGATCATTTCTTCTTAGTATTTGGGTCTTATCTTTCTTCTCCAGGATTACATCCCAGTAGACCAAGAAGAGTTAAGAGATTACGTCAAAGCGAGGCTGAAAGTCTTCTATGAAGAAGAGCTTGACGTTCCTCTGGTCCTGTTTAACGAAGTGCTGGACCACGTGCTCAGGATCGACCGGTGGGCTTCTTGTTGTCACAGCTCCCCACTCACCTGAGCTGCTCTGGGCGGGGCGGGGGTGGGGGTGGTACAGGGACCGGTGCTCTTCTCCCGACTGACCCTCCCAAGTCCCACCTCAGCCCGGCCAAGGGACCCCCCTTCTTTATGAGTCCCGCTTTTCTGACCCCACTTGCCTGCTAAGCAGACCTCCGTCAGCTCCTCCTAGTCCTGCGCCCCTGTGCTGACAGCCCTTTCCACCTCCCAGACCTGTCTCCCTCGTGCCATCGGATCTTTTCATCGCACTGGACCTGGCAAATGAAAATGTTAAATTGTTATTTAACAAATTCAAGTTAAAACACGTTAGAAATGTTGTAGACTGAATCCTAGAAAAGTGCAGAACACGAGTATCAAAAGGAAAATGCAGCATAAAGCCTTAAATGTATTCTTTCCGGTACCGTTTCAGAATATTCCGCCAGCCTCAAGGCCACTTGCTTCTGATTGGGGTCAGTGGAGCGGGAAAAACCACCCTGTCCCGATTCGTGGCCTGGATGAACGGTTTGAGTGTGTACCAGATCAAGGTGGGTCTCCGTAGGCTCTTCATCCAGCAGTGGGTTCTGGTTCCTGCTCGGAGCTCCTGGGGTGAGAGGGCTTAACCTGCCGCTGCCCCCGCAGGTCCACAGGAAGTACACGGGGGAAGACTTTGACGAAGACCTTCGGACAGTGCTGAGACGTTCTGGCTGCAAAAATGAAAAGATAGCATTTATAATGGACGAGTCCAACGTGTTGGATTCTGGATTCCTGGAGCGAATGAATACACTTCTGGCCAATGGAGAGGTGATGCAGTGGCCTGTTGCCCTGGTGGCTGTTCCGTGGTGGCGTCACCAGGACCCGTCAGGCATGGTGCTGTTTATCTCGTAGGTCCCTGGTCTGTTCGAAGGCGATGAGTATGCCACCTTGATGACCCAGTGCAAAGAGGGGGCCCAGAAGGAGGGCCTGATGCTGGACTCACACGAGGAGCTGTACAAGTGGTTTACCAGCCAGGTCATCCGCAACCTCCACGTCGTCTTCACCATGAACCCGTCCTCCGAGGGGCTCAAGGACCGCGCGGCCACATCCCCGGCTCTTTTCAACAGGTACATGGTCTGCGCTCAGCTCTGGGTCAGCACGTAGATTTCCCTCCGGGGCAAACCCTGCCTTGGCCGCCGTCTGAGACTCGGGCCTTCCCGCAGGTGTGTGTTGAACTGGTTTGGGGACTGGTCCACGGAAGCGCTCTATCAAGTTGGCAAAGAATTCACCAGCAAGATGGACCTGGAGAAGCCGAATTACATTGTGCCCGACTACATGCCGGTCGTGTATGACAAACTGCCGCAGCCACCGTCACACCGGGAGGCCATCGTGAACAGCTGTGTGTTTGTCCACCAGACTCTTCACCAGGTGGGTCACAGAGCGGGGCCCTGTGGTGCTTCACGGTCGCCCCTGGGCCGTCACCTGCAACAGAGATACCCTGCTCTTCTCTTTCCTGACCTCTGTCAACATCTCCTTGTCACCGCCCTTTCCTGCCCCCGATTCTCCCTACAGTGTTCTCTCCTGTGCTCACTGACGCCTGTGTCCGGGCCTATGCTCTCCTCACCCAGGGATCCGCACACTGTTTCTGTAAAGGGCCAGACAGTAAACGTCTCAGGCTTTGCGAGCAGACAGGGCTCTGGCTCTGCCCGTGTAGCACAGGAGCCCCGCAGTCCCATGTAGACGGATGGGCGTGCTGTGCTGCCCGCTTCCTGCACAGGAACGTGCGGGGGCAGGCTTGCCTGGGCCTGGCTGCTGACCTTGCTCCTGACTCTGGTAGAAGCGTCCAGTCCGCTTCCACCTGAAAAGCCTGTAAAAACTACTCTGAGCTTGTGGGGGTTCTGGCGGCCAGTGCCCTGCCCTCCACACCCCCATCACACCTGCGGGCACCTCCATGGCTTCCAGAAGGCCGTCCAGCCCTGGCTTCCTGCTGGCCGCAGGTCCCGCCGCTGTGCGCCACACGCCCCCTCTGGCAGAGGGCAGCATGGTGACGGGGAGCCTGCGCTGCCTTGCCCGGGGCTGGCTCTCGTGGTGGTGTCCACAGAAACAAGCAGCGGTGGCAGAGGAGGCGTAGCGAACCGTAGCAATCCCGTTCGTAGTTCCACAGCGACCACACCATCACCCTCCCCAGGGAGTGCGTCTGGGGGTGTCAGATCCCCTTCCTGTCTTAGAGGAGCTTGAGGAGAAAGCTGAGGTTTCAGGGGCTTTCAAGACCTCGCAGGAGGCTGAGCCAAGGCCCCAGCTCAAGTGTTGTGGCCCCTGAGGGCTAGGTACCTGCCACGTGTCACACTGTGGCCAACAGGCAAAACAGGAGGGGTTTTTGAGGTTAAATCGCAGAGAACGTCCTGAAGAGTGAAAGTTTAACTTTATTTTCTAAAAGGCTAATGCTCGGCTCGCCAAGCGGGGTGGAAGGACGATGGCCATCACGCCCCGCCACTACCTGGACTTCATCAACCACTACGCCAACCTGTTCCACGAGAAGCGCAGCGAGCTGGAGGAGCAGCAGATGCACCTGAACGTCGGGCTCAGGAAGATCAAGGAGACCGTGGACCAGGTACTCGCCGCACAGCCATGTTACACGGTGCACGGCAGTGAGGGCCTCTGAGTACTTATCCACGGTCCTCCCTCCCTGGCGTGGATTTTGTGTTTCAGGTAGAAGAGCTGCGTCGTGACTTGAGGATAAAGAGCCAAGAGCTGGAGGTGAAGAATGCGGCCGCCAATGACAAGCTGAAGAAGATGGTGAAGGACCAGCAAGAGGCCGAAAAGAAAAAGGTGAGTTTTCATTTCAGGATCTGCAGGCCTCGTGAGCCGGGCGTTTTCAGTCTCTGAGGAGGGTGGGGACTGCGGACTGAGGTGGCTTTTGGGGTTTAACAGGTTAATGGGGTGGGGGGGCTTGGGGCAGGGTGAGGAGTGCGGCTCTAGGAGCCACTTGGCAGGTTACCCATCCGTAGTCCAGCGCTGAGCCGGCCTCCCCTTCCAGGTCATGAGCCAGGAAATCCAGGAGCAGCTGCACAAGCAGCAGGAGGTCATCGCAGACAAGCAGATGAGCGTCAAGGAAGACCTGGACAAGGTGGAGCCCGCCGTCATCGAGGCCCAGAACGGTAAGGGCTGTCTTTGGCCCTTAAAGCAACGTTCCCGTCCAACTAGGCTGCTTCCACCTTAGCAAAGCCCTTCTCATGAGGAAACTGACAAAACAAGCTTCGTGCTGATACAAATTTTCTAAAAATCTGGTGATTACTTAAATAGGCCATTTGTAATTCTGGCTTGAATTTCAGCAAGAAATACTCCGAAGTGTGCAGTGTTGCCCTCTGGTGGTCATGTCTGAGAGTGCTCTGGTCGTGGCCGGTGCCTACTGATTTTTAAGTGGTGACCACAGTGCTTCCCATTCCTTCCCCCCTGGCTGGCGCCCTGTGGACCGTGGCTGCAGGGGCCTGACCTGCTTGGTTGGCAGTCTACACGGTATTAGGAGTGGCCTCACCCCTGTGCCCCTGCCTGCTCGCTAACGTTGAACTTGTTTCCGGTAACTCGTTATGTCGTCTCCACATCACACCACAAGATAAACTAACAGGCATCATCCAGACTATACATTTTTACTCATAGTTGGACGTAGGCGAGAATTTAGTTCTCATCTGCTGAGTAATCGCTTAAAAAGTGTTTTAAGTCAAGTTCAGGCTGGAAAACTGCCTTTCAGCTTGTGGAAGGCGCTGGCCATTTCTTAGGCCTGTTGGGTCCATGTCTTCACGCAGCAAGTCAGGCAGCCTCTAGACTGGCCGGTCGAAAGCCTCTTTGTTTAAACTGTAGGAAATGCAGTTACATTATGTGTAAAAACATTTTTTAAATAGTTCCGGATCCTTCCTGAGGCAGTCTTAAAGGTGACAGCCTGCTTTTCATAGTGTTGCAGTTTGTGCTCGTTCAGTAAGCTCTCCACGACTGTTTAAAAGACCGGCTGCTGAAGCTGTTCCGGGGTTTAAGGACAGAAACTCAGCTGTTCCTGAGCCGTTGTCCTGTTCCGATCGGAGTCAAAGTGTCTGGCTGTGGTGTGCTCCCTTCTCACTGCCATGCTCTCTTCTCCCCCCAAACCTCTTCCGCCTCCACCGCGCTCAGCTGTGAAGTCCATCAAGAAGCAGCACCTGGTGGAGGTGCGGTCCATGGCCAACCCCCCTGCCGCCGTGAAGCTGGCGCTCGAGTCCATCTGCCTGCTGCTGGGCGAGAGCACCACGGACTGGAAGCAGATCCGCTCCATCATCATGCGGGAGAACTTCATCCCCACCATCGTGAACTTCTCTGCCGAGGAGATCAGGTGAGCGGGGCGGGGGCGGCGGGGACTGCAGGTGTCATGGTGGTTGCTCTGGCGCAAGTTGTGTTGGTCACAGAGATGCCTTTCCAGGCCACTTCCCCCCCGAGGAGTCAGGTTTTTCCCACGTTCCTGCCAGGCTTTTCTGGTCCCTTCACCCCTGCGAGCCAAGCCCGGGCTGCAGAGCTGGCCCCAGCCTGTCTCCTGTCAGGGAGGCGAGAGGCCGAAGGTCAGAGTCCTCAGCAGCTGCGTCCACTGTCACTTAGAACGAGGGTCGGAGTGGCCAGTCCTCCGTGGTCACTGGGCAGCAGATGGGAACTGGCCATCCCATTTGGATTTCCTGCAAGCTCTGCTTCACTTTGCCTGGCACGTACTTAGAAACACGCCTCCTCTGTTGCAGTGATGCCATAAGGGAGAAGATGAAGAAAAACTACATGTCCAACCCGAGCTACAACTATGAAATTGTGAACCGGGCTTCCCTGGCCTGCGGGCCGATGGTGAAGTGGGCCATCGCACAGGTAAGGAGCCCAGGAACCCAGGAGCTCCCGTGCGCAGCGACCTCCTGTGCAGTCGCTTGTGAGTAAGAGTTCTGTCCGCCCTCCTCAGCTCAACTACGCAGACATGCTGAAGCGTGTGGAGCCTCTGCGCAACGAGCTGCAGAAGCTGGAGGACGACGCCAAGGACAACCAGCAGAAGGCCAACGAGGTGGAGCAGATGATCCGGGACCTGGAGGCCAGCATCGCCCGCTACAAGGAGGAGTACGCGGTGCTCATCTCCGAGGCCCAGGCCATCAAAGCAGACCTGGCCGCCGTTGAGGCGAAAGTAAGTCCTCGGGGACCCGCGACCTTTCTGCCCACCCCCGGATTCTGTCTCGGCGTCAACACCCATGACACATGCTGTACGCACCACCTTTGTCTCGGCGAGTTAGCGCTGTCATGGCTGAGAGGGTGCTGGGACTCTGAGTGGCATATAGGTAGATGCCCCTGGGCGGGCTAAAACCAGTGCACCCCTCCCCACCCCCAGCTCCAAACCTGTTTGTTCTCCCGTCACCAAGGGCCTCCTTGTCAGGGCCTCCCATCCACTGTGTCCCCATCATTGCTCACACCCGCCCTCTGAGTCCTCAGAATACTCTAATCTCTGCCCCTGCATCTTCCCTACAGGCCAGCCCTTTCCTGCTGTTCCTTCCACTGTCCTTCCTGCCCCGTCTCTGCTCAGGCACAGGCTAATATGCCGTCTACTTCGGGCTGTGACCTGGAGCCTGCTTGTATTCCCAGCCCGCCCCCAAGCCTGCACACTGTGGGGAACGCGTGCGCTTCCCTGTGTAGACCCTGCTGCTTGTCCTCTAGGTAAACCGGAGCACTGCCCTTCTGAAGAGCCTGTCTGCTGAACGCGAACGATGGGAAAAAACAAGCGAGACCTTCAAAAACCAGATGTCAACCATCGCTGGGGACTGTCTCCTGTCGGCGGCGTTCATTGCTTACGCGGGTTACTTCGACCAGCAGATGCGGCAGAACCTGTTCACCACGTGGTCCCACCACCTGCAGCAGGCCAATATCCAGGTACAGCCCCGGGAGCTTCCTGGGGGGCGAGCCTGACCGGGTCCAGGAAACGGGCCCCGCCCAGCAGCGTGCAGCGAGGAGGCTAACCGCCCTGCCCCTCAGTTCCGCACAGACATCGCCAGGACGGAGTACCTTTCCAATGCTGACGAGCGCCTCCGCTGGCAGGCCAGCTCCTTACCTGCCGACGACCTGTGCACAGAAAACGCCATCATGCTCAAACGCTTCAACAGGTATGCGGGCTGCCAGGCCGTGTGCAGGCCCCATTTCCAACCCCCCTCCTCGTGGGCAGGCCGTGCTGACCGGTCTGTGCTCCCCTCCGATGGCGGGGGCACGTCCTTCTGCTCGGTCTCGGCGTCTGACTCGCTCTGCAGTGACTGTGTCTGCTCTAACCTGATGAAACTGAATGGCCGGGTTGTGTGCCGGGTGGACATTGAACAGACCAGATGCTCTTGAAATGTTGGGACTGAAACTACTCAGCTTGCAGTAGTGTCACAGGAGAAATGGCTGCCAGAGTGAGACATGGACCGTGGCTCCACGCAGGTGGGCTAGACCCTGCCGGTCACAGAGCCCTCGGGTCAGATGTGACGGCACCAGCTCTCAGGCTCGGCCCTCTACGGCTGCTCTCACACCCAGTGTCCTTGCTGTTTTCTTTAAAAGTTTTTAAAATTGGTTTTTAGTGAGAGAGGAGGAGAGAGAGAAACATCCATGTGAGAGAACTAAACATCTATCGCATCTGCAACCCGGACATGTACCCTAACCGGGAATCAACTGGCAACCTTTTGTTGTACGGAACACCGCCCAACCGAGCCACACCGGCCCAGGTTGTTTTTTTTAAAACCTTATCCTCAGGTTTATTTTTAACCTCATGTGGATGTGTTAGGACCTGTGAGCCCTTGCTGTGTGCCATTGGTCCAGGGACACAGACGATGAGACTCGGCCAGTGTTGTTGGCGTTCAGGAGCAAACCCTCAGGTCCCATGAGCATCTCGAGATGTTGCCCCGTCTGTGGTGTGTGGAGCTGGATCCGCTCATGGAAAGCACACACACTTCTAGGTGTTGATTCGATAGCTGGCACGTGGGGCCAGAGTGCGCCAGCGGAAGGTGGGGTGCCGCGGGTGCCCTTGTTAGGCCTGTGCACGGGGAGGCCGGGGGTCTTTGCCAGCCCGCTGTCCACAGAGCCGTGCATGCACCAAGGGGGTGAGGGCAGGTGCTGAGCAGGGGGGTGCGCTTCCCCTCAGACACACGTATATAAACGCCTAATCTTCACACAGACCAACCAGAAATTGGGGGCTACAGGAGGATTCTCACTTTTGTAGCTTCTGAACTTTATAGAAGCATGTGTGTGTATATTACATTTTGAACTTTGTTTTTTTTTGTGTGTTTTTAAATATATTTTTATTGATTTTTTACAGAGAGGAAGGGAGAGAGATAGAGATTTAGAAACATCGATGAGAGAGAAACATTGATCAGCTGCCTCCTGCACATCTCCCACTGGGGATGTGCCCGCAACCCAGGTACATGCCCTTGACCGGAATCGAACCTGGGACCTTTCAGTCCGCAGGCCGACGCTCTATCCACTGAGCCAAACCGGTTTCGGCTTGAACTTTGTTTTAATTGGCTGTGTGACCCTGAACAGATTTTAGCCTCTTCGTTCCTCCTTTATAAAAACAGGTGTGAGAACATGCCTCATGGGATTATGGCTGACAGGTGCAGCCGTAGCACAGAACAGTCATTCTGGCCGTGTGCTCGGCCGAGAGAGGGTGTAACTGCAGCCCTGCTCAGCCTCTCTGTTCGGTCACCATTGTCATCAGTATCTGGAAACCACACCTGAGCGGCAGTAGCCCTCCGCCTGCCTTGTCTGGCTCAGCCCCCCGCTCCCCCCGCCATGTTCTTGCCTTCCTGTTGCCTTCCCCGACGGCTCCTCCACCTCGTCCTCAGGTACCCGCTGATCATCGACCCCTCGGGACAGGCCACGGAGTTCATCATGAACGAGTACAAGGACCGCAAGATCACGCGGACCAGCTTCCTGGACGACGCCTTCAGGAAGAACCTGGAGAGCGCGCTGCGGTTCGGGAACCCACTGCTGGTCCAGGTCTGTGGCCTCTGAGCTCTTCACATCCTGCTTCTGAGAGTGAAGTCCTGTTAGGAGATCTTTCACAGAAAGTCCATGTGAAAGACACCTGACTGACTGGTACAAAGGGGCAGATTGTGAGCTTTGTGAGCCTTCCTGTGGCAGAGCAGGAAAAGCTTAGAGAGTGTCCTGTTAGAAAACAGACCCAACAAAAGCAGGGCTTGCACGTAGATGCCCCTTAGCTGGTCCCATCCCCTGGCAGTGACGGAGATGCCCGGCCGTCGTGGGCACGTCTGGCTAATGTGACTAAGGGACGGAGTGTTTTTAAAGCAGCCGCTGCGGCTCTGGCTCCGTGTTGCCGGTGCCGGTCTGAACGGCGGGTGTGCTGGGAAGGTGTGTTCACCGGAGCGGGACGTCTGTCGAGGCACCCTCACCTGGTGCACACAGTGCTCACCCCGGCCGTCTCCACGTGTATCTGCAGGACGTGGAAAGCTACGACCCGGTGTTGAATCCGGTGCTGAACCGCGAGGTGCGGCGCACGGGAGGGAGAGTGCTGATCACCCTCGGGGACCAGGACATTGACCTGTCCCCCTCCTTCGTCATCTTCCTGTCCACCCGCGACCCAACCGTAAGGAGCGAGGCCCTTCCCGTAGGCACATGGCATAGTGGGGTTGAGGCTGACGCATCAAAGCCGACGGTCCCGTTACCCCTTCCGGCAGGTGGAGTTCCCTCCAGACCTCTGCTCCCGGGTCACCTTCGTCAACTTCACCGTCACCCGCAGCAGCTTACAAAGCCAGTGTCTCAATGAGGTGCTCAAAGCAGAAAGACCTGACGTGGACGAGAAACGCTCCGACCTTCTTAAGCTCCAAGGTACGTTCCTGGGTAGGGCTGGGGTACGGAGGCTGGGCTTCGAGGGGCCGATGTTTCCGCGTGCGCCAGGCTCTCGGAGCGCGTCCCTTAGCCAGGGAGCGCTGCCGCAGACCCCGCTGTCGGTTGTTCCAGGGGAGTTCCAGCTCCGCCTGCGGCAGCTGGAGAAGTCCCTGCTGCAGGCGCTCAACGAGGTGAAGGGGCGCATCCTGGACGACGACACCATCATCACGACACTGGAGAACCTCAAGCGGGAGGCCGCCGAGGTGACGCGCAAGGTTGAGGAGACGGACATCGTGATGCAGGAGGTGGAGACGGTGTCCCAGCAGTACCTGCCGCTGTCCACCGCCTGCAGCAGCATCTACTTCACCATGGAGTCCCTGAAGCAGGTGCCCGCGCGGCAGGGGTAGTGGCCGCGGCCGGGTGAGGGCACGCGGTGCCGGGTGGGTGCTGACGGCCCTGTCGCCTCCTCGGCAGATACACTTCCTGTACCAGTACTCGCTGCAGTTCTTCCTGGACATCTACCACAACGTCCTGTACGAGAACCCCAACCTGAAGGGCATCACGGACCACACGCAGCGCCTCTCCATCATCACCAAGGACCTCTTCCAGGTGCGGCCGCTTGCTGTCGGGCGGGGTGGGGCGGGGCGGGCAGCGGGGCTCCTCGGAGCAGCAGCATTTCCTGCTTTCGCCCCCAGGTGGCGTTCAACCGGGTGGCCAGGGGCATGCTGCACCAGGACCACATCACCTTCGCCATGCTGCTGGCCAGGATCAAGCTGAAGGGCACCCTCGGGTAAGGCGGCGCCGGCCCACTCCATCCTGGGCGGGCACTGTCCTGTCAGTCATGCGGCTCTCAGTGACAGGGGCGTCTAAGACACCTACTTGCCCACCACCCTTTGCAGGGAGCCCACCTACGATGCAGAGTTCCAGCACTTCCTGCGAGGGAAGGAGATCGTGCTGACGGCCGGCTCCACACCCACCATCCAGGGCCTGACTGTGGAGCAGGCGGAAGCCGTCGTGAGGCTGAGCTGCCTCCCTGCGTTCAGAGACCTGATCGCCAAGGTTCAGGCCGACGAGGTGGGTGCTGACGTTCCTCTCCCCGGGAAACGCACCAGGAGTGTGTGTGGTGCACACCAGAGCCTCCTGCTTGTGCGCCTGTGGTACCAGGGCCGCCTGTGGTACCAGGGCCGCCTGTGGTACCAGGGCCGCCTGTGCCCACGAGCATGGGCTCTGCTCGCGGTGACGCTCCCACTGTGTCTCCACAGCAATTTGGCATCTGGCTGGACAGCAGCTCCCCCGAGCAGACGGTGCCCTACCTCTGGAGTGAAGAGAGCCCCGCAAGTGAGCCCCGTCATCCCCTCCTGGGCTTCGCAGCCACTGGTTCCTGAGAGCAGTGTCTGTGCTGAAGCTTTAGGAGTCGGCTTAGCAGTGGGAGAGCAACGCTTGCTCATGCCTGTCCCCTCTCGTGCTTCAGCACCCAACGAGAAATGATAGGAAGGCCCTTGCCCAGCATGGAGGGGAGATGGGCTGTTACTGTGTGTGTGACCAGCCAGGCCCCTAGAGGCACGGGGAGGGCTGGTGATGACTGCCCTGCTCTGTAGACGGAGGACTCGGGGTTCTATCTACACAGTGAGCGGGTACAGTGGGTCATTTAAAATTCTAAGTGCCCAGTGCCCGTGAAGGTGTCCTCGTGTGTCCAGGGGCTCGCTGAGGACCAGGATGGGACAGTTCTCCCGGGCAGAGAGGACCAGAGGCAGTGTCGTGACTTCTGAGGGGTCGAGTGTTTGCTGATTAGAGAATCCTCCTGAGAAAGTCCAGGCTGGGGGTCAGCTCAGTCAGTGCTGTCACCAACTCCCACCCTTCGCACGGCCTCGTTTCAGCGCCCATCGGGCAAGCCATCCACCGCCTGCTCCTGATCCAGGCTTTCCGCCCCGACCGCCTGCTGGCCATGGCCCACGTGTTTGTCTCCACGAACCTCGGGGAGTCCTTCATGTCGATCATGGAGCAGCCGCTTGACCTGACGCACATCGTGGACACGGAGGTGGGCCTCATCGCAGGGTTCTCCTCGCTCCGCACGGGGCCACGCTGTCCGCTGGACGCCCGAGCTGAATCCCGACTTCTTCATCTGCAGGTAAAGCCGAACACGCCTGTCCTCATGTGCTCCGTGCCTGGTTATGATGCCAGCGGGCACGTGGAAGACCTGGCAGCTGAGCAGAACACACAGATCACATCCATCGCGATCGGTAAGGGGGCGGGGGCGGGGGCCTGGTCACGTTCTGGGTGGAAGCCCTGAGCTCCCGCCTGCGGCCTGCGTGCTGACTCAGCTTCTGGCCCCAGGCTCAGCAGAAGGCTTCAACCAAGCGGACAAGGCCATCAACACGGCGGTGAAGTCGGGCAGGTAGGCCTGCTGTACTTGCTCAGGACGCCTGGCTCCCAGGGGCCGACAGGAAACTGAGCGTGGCGGCTCTCGCTCTGCCTGCAGGTGGGTGATGCTGAAGAACGTGCACCTGGCCCCGGGGTGGCTGATGCAGCTCGAGAAGAAGCTGCACTCCCTGCAGCCGCACGCCTGCTTCCGGCTCTTCCTCACCATGGAGATCAACCCCAAGGTGGGCACCAGGGGAGACTGGCGGACATCCTGCCCAGGGGGGTGTGGGCACCTGAGCCACAGCGCCCAGCACACAGAGCGGTGACAGGCCCCTCTTCCCAGGTGCCCGTGAACCTGCTCCGAGCCGGCCGCATCTTCGTGTTTGAGCCGCCCCCGGGGGTGAAGGCCAACATGCTGAGGACGTTCAGCAGCATCCCCGTCGCTCGGATATGCAAGGTGAGGCCCGCGTTAGTCCGTCTTAGCAAAGGCAGGCCCGTCGCCGCATTCAGGCGCCGCCTCCCTGCTCCCCAGACACCCAGAAGGGCCCGACCGCAGGTGGTTTCCTAACTGCAGGCAGTTCACATGCGGTGAAAGGTTAAAGTACACGTACTCGTGTGGGGGCCGGGCTGTGACACGCCCGCAGTAAAGTCCTGGAACCCATTACTATCCCAGATGCTGGGGAATCCATTGCTCCCGTCATGAGCGCCCCAAGGGGTGGGCAGGAGGAGGGGCATTCTTCATGCTGCAGTTGACCTGGAACAGTGTGACCTCTGCAGTCAAAAATCCACGTGTCACTTGACTCCCCGAAAACCTCTGCAGTCAGTGTCTGGGTTGGTGCCAGGATTCCGGTGGATACCAAGTCTGTGCTGCTCACGTCCCCCTCTGTAAATGGTGCAGAACATGACATGTCATCAGCCCTCCACACCTGGGGGTGCAAAACCCAGCAATAGGAAGAGCTATTTGTTGAAAACAAGTCCACGTGTAAGTCGACCCGTGCAGTCCAAACCCACGTAGTTGGAGGCCAGCTGTGTTTTATGTTGTGCCAGGACGCACCGTCGTCCGCATCACTGTTGGCTGAATCACCTACCTCAGCAGTGTCACTAACCACACCTCTCGTTTGTGTTCACCTGCCGCATAGTGAGCCCTGCAGCTCACGGTGGTTCAAAGCCTCGATTCCCACGAGGATCGGCACTGTTTTCCTAGACCGAACGGGCGCTGCTCTCTGGTGACCCGTCCTTGGTAACTTTCCTCCCGTAGTCTCCCAACGAGCGTGCGCGCTTGTACTTCCTGCTGGCCTGGTTCCACGCCATCATCCAGGAGCGCTTACGGTATGCTCCCCTGGGCTGGTCAAAGAAGTACGAGTTCGGGGAGTCGGACCTGCGGTCGGCCTGCGACACCGTGGACACGTGGCTGGACGACACGGCAAAGGCAAGTGTGGGCTGTGCCTGGTCAGAGGGAGGGGAAGCCTAGAAACATTCCGGTTGTGAGGGCAGCTTAGAAACCAGCGGGCAGCGCGAACGACCTGCTAGGTGTGAGTGTGAGGGAGGACCCTGCAGACGGGCCCGGGGCGTGCCCCCACCCCCTACTGACCAGCCTTTGCTCGCCCAGGGGCGGCAGAACATCTCGCCGGATAAGATCCCCTGGTCCGCGCTGAAGACCTTGATGGCCCAGTCCATCTACGGCGGGCGCGTGGACAACGAGTTTGACCAGCGTCTGCTCAACACCTTCCTGGAGCGCCTGTTCACCACGAAGAGTTTCGACAGCGAGTTCAAGCTGGCCTGCAAGGTCGACGGGCACAAGGACATCCAAATGCCGGACGGCATCAGGTACGGCCGCTCCCTGCCCGTGCGGTCGGGACGCCAGGCACTTTCCCGCCGCGCGTGACGGCACGTCCCGTGTGCTGGTTTTCCAGGCGAGAGGAGTTCGTGCAGTGGGTGGAGCTGCTCCCCGACACCCAGACGCCCTCCTGGCTGGGCCTGCCCAACAACGCCGAGAGAGTCCTCCTCACCACCCAGGGTGAGTGCCCGGGCCCCTCAGGCCGCCCACGCCCGCTCCCGGGCAGCGACTTCACCCCGCAGAGTCCTGCAGCTCAGGCGGGGCTGGGAGGCTGTGTCTGCAAGTGAGGGGGTCAGTCCACACTCAGAAAGCATTTCAGCTTGTCGTCTGAGAGTTGGCAAGTACCCGGTACTGAGGGATGTTTTAAACCATCCGTCTCTTACTGGAATGTTTTTAGAATTTTTTCACTTGCCAGATGCTTTCCCAATAAGCATCTGATCCAGTGGTTCTCAAAGTGTGGTCCCCAGACCAGCATGAGCCTCGCCTGCACATTCTTAGGAAGGCAGGTTCTCAGGCCCACCCCACACCTCCGGACTCAGAACTGGCTGCTGGGGGCCAGCCATCCGTTTGGGGAGGGGGTTGGTTTGTAATTTTTAGAGAGAGAAGGAGAACGAACATTGATGTGGGAGTGCGACGTGGCTGGGCTGCCTCCTGCACCTGTTTGTGACTCACTCTGTGGCCTCACACTGACGTCCTTCCTTCCTCTGCTCTCCCTGTTGCCTCGCTGCCCCCTCCGCTGCTGGGACTGTGGCCCAGGCGTGGACATGATCAGCAAGATGCTAAAGATGCAGATGCTGGAGGACGAGGACGACCTGGCCTACGCGGAGACCGAGAAGAAGGCGCGGGCGGACTCCACATCCGACGGGCGCCCCGCCTGGATGAGGACGCTGCACACCACTGCCTCCAACTGGCTGCACCTCATCCCCCAGACGCTGAGCCATCTCAAGAGAACAGTGGACAACATCAAGGTGGCCGGCGGGAGGGGCGGGGCCGCCCAAGTCCAGGGGCTCGAGAAGCTCTTAGCCAGGTGGCCGGCGGGAGGGGCGGGGTCACCGAAGTCCAGGGGCTCGAGACACTCTTAGCCAGGTGGCCGGTGGCAGACTGTGCTCAGTGCTGTCCCAGAGGCACTCGCCCAAGCCAGATGGGAGGCTGCCTCATTAAACGGCGAGTCCCGAAGGCTGGCCATCTCCCAGGAGATGGGGACCGGGCTGCTGCCTGTCAGCAGGACCCTGTCAGGTCCAACCAGCGTCATGGAGGTCGGGCCCAGGTCGTGCTCGGGCAGCCGTGGGCACCTGACCGGTGCTGGGGTCCTGGGGCTGGTTACTGGGGAGGAGGCCTCTTCTAAACCCTCTTCCCTTCGCTCTGCCTTCGGTGCGAACCACCTTAGGACCCTTTGTTCCGATTCTTCGAGAGAGAAGTGAAGATGGGCGCCAAGTTGCTGCAGGATGTCCGCCAGGATCTCGCGGACGTCGTCCAAGTGTGCGAAGGGAAGAAGAAGCAGACCAACTACCTGCGCACACTCATAAACGAGCTGGTGAAAGGTGTGCTCGGGGGCTGGGCGTCGGCCTCTGTGCTCAGAGCATCATCAGGTCCCGCCAGGTCTCACACCCCGTCCTCTGCTCCGGCTTCTCCGGCCGCTGGGCCCCTCACTCGGGCAGCCTTAGGAAGGAAGGCCAAAGGCATTTGTTTTCCTTTTATGCTGGTCTGTCGAACAGGAACTAAATGCTTTATGCAATTTCTGCAGTGTATGGGGGGCTGGGGCAGGACAGGAAAATTGGGCGCCGCAGGTGCAAAGACGCAGGGCAGCCCAGGTGTCGCCCAGCAACCCCAAGAGCCCGCATCATCAGTGGCCTCCAGGCAGAGCTGTGGGTTAGAGGTTGTGGCTGTGGTGTCAGGTCCTCCAGACACGCACCCTCGGGTGCACTGAACTGCTGTAGGGCAGGCGGAGCCCTGGCCAGTGCAGCTGGGGGGAGGGGCGTGTGCCTCTGTGGACACACTCGGGGCCCAGGTGAGTGCCAGCAGGTTGGCCAGTCTGTGCTGGGGGATTGTGGGAACTGATGCCGCAGCCTGGGTCTCCTTGCAGGGATCTTGCCGCGCAGCTGGTCCCACTACACGGTACCTGCGGGCATGACCGTCATCCAGTGGGTGTCTGACTTCAGCGAGAGGATCAAACAGCTACAGAATATTTCTCTGGCGGCTGCGTCTGGCGGCGCCAAGGAGCTGAAGGTGGTGATGGCACTCCTGAGCGGCTGGGGGAGGGGTGGCAGCAGCAGGCGGGGGGGGGGGGGGGGGGGGGGCGGGCAAGCAGAGGCCCAGCTCTGACCTGGGAGGACGCGTGGGGCGTGCTCCTCACCGGGGCTGCTTCTCCCCACAGAACATCCACGTGTGTCTGGGTGGCCTGTTTGTGCCCGAGGCGTACATCACCGCCACGAGGCAGTACGTGGCCCAGGCCAACAGCTGGTCCCTGGAGGAGCTCTGCCTGGAGGTCAATGTCACCACTTCGCAGAACACCACCCTGGACGCCTGCAGCTTTGGGGTCACGGGTGAGTTGGAGGGTGTGGACCCAGCCTCCGTGTCGCCCCCAGACGTGTGGAAGGAGGTCAGAGGGCCAGGAGCTGGAGCTGGGCCGCGGGTTCCCGGGCTGTTCCCACTCTTCATGGCTGGTCCTTCCTCCAGGTCTGAAGCTGCAGGGGGCCATGTGCAGCAACAACAAGCTCTCGCTCTCCAACGCCATCTCCACGGTCCTGCCTCTCACACAGCTGCGCTGGGTCAAGCAGACAAACGCGGAGAAGAAGGCTAACGTGGTAGGTGGCGCCTCTTGGCCTCTGTGGTCAGGGAGACACGACCCCATAACCAGAGAGAAGTCACCTCCCCCGTCCACCTGGGAGCGGGACCCGCACCTGGTCCACAGTCCAGGAGCCCCACTTCCCTCAGGAAGGCCCTTGTCGCCTTCGCCGCCGCCTCCCTCTCCCTCCGCCAGCACTGACCCCGCCTTTCCTTGCAGGTGACCTTACCCGTCTACCTGAACTTCACCCGGGCAGACCTCATCTTCACGGTGGACTTTGAAATCGCCACCAAGGAAGACCCTCGCAGCTTCTACGAGCGTGGGGTCGCCGTCCTGTGCACGGAGTGAACGACGTTTCCCAGCTCCCGTCTGTAGGGGACGATGCAATATTTAACACAGACTCATTCTCATTCTTAAACCTTCGAAAGGCATGCACTTGTCGGAGCCAGGTCGTCGGTTTGAGGCTGGAGGAGCGTGAGGACGGACGGTCAGGACTGGTGGGAGGTGAGGTGGACAGGCCCAGGCACGTGTTTTGAGGGTCGATGGCATGGCTTGTTTTATTAAATAAAACACTAAGCATGACCCGGCTCCCGCCTCTTCTGTCTCAGCACCGCCTCGGGCACTTGAGCTCTGCTGCGGCTGCTGAATTACAAGCCTGGGTAGGAACCCCTCGGGACACCGAGCAGCCAGGTGTCCTGGATCAATAACCGATACCTGAGCCCGGCCAGCGTGGCTCAGTGGTTGAGATCAACCTATGAACCAGGAGGTCACGGTCAGGGCACACGCCCAGGCTGCGGGCTTGATCACCAGTGTGGGGCATGCAGGGGGCAGCTGATCAATGATTCCCTCTCCCTTCCTCTCTGAAGTCAATAAAAATAAATAACCGATACCTTAGCCTGTGCAGCCCCTCGTGGGGGAGCGGGTGCCGAGGTGCTCGTCGGGCTCTGCCACCGGTCCCCTCCTCCCAGCGTCTCATTCCCGCAGATCCTAGGGGGCGGCAGGGAGAGGCAGCTGGCAGTCTGAGTGCTGCTCCTGTTCAGGGGGACGTGAGGGCGGCGTAGGGGGTGTGGCCTCCCTTCCGGGTCCCTGCGGGAGTTCCCAGGGTTGAGTGGTGAGGCCCCAGCAGAGTGAGGGTCCCGACCCTCCAGCCCACCCCACTTCGCCCCACTTACGGGCGAGGGTCCCGAGCACAGAAGCTGATGTGGCGCCAGGTGAGGGTCCAGAACAGGAGGAACTCGCCGTGATCCAGAGGCCCCCTGGGAGGGAGCGCAGAGCAGCTCCCCACAGGGCGGAGGGCTTGGCTGCAGCAACTCAGCTACCGGCCACCCAGCCACCCCTGAGACACCATCCCCCGCCTCAGCCTGGGGCCGTCCCGCAGGTCCAGGGTCCCAGCTCCCCGCGGAGGAGTGCCAGGAGGAGTGCCCAAAGCGCCTACGGCCTCCCAACCCCACGCCCGAGGTGACGCCACCAGGGCAGGGCCTCCTCCAGCCTCGCCCCACCCAGCCCCTCGCTGACTCGGGACCTCATCTCTGGGACCACCACTGGCCCTGCCCCTGGAGGGTCCAGCTGGACAGTGGCCACAGCCCTACCTGTTCTCACTGGCTGAGCTGGCAGAAGGGGGACCTGAGGGGCCAGGGGGCACATGACAGCACCCGCCCGAGGAGCCAGTCCACAACAGGCCACCAGCCCAGGCTGCCCTGGAGGAGAAGCGACTCCCAGGGCCCAGGCGCCAAAGGACACGCAGCCCTGTCCTCGGGGGACCCTTTATTGGCACTGGGAACAGCGTGGTCCCGGGGCTGCGGGCAGCGGCCGGCAGAGGGCTCGGAGGGGGCTCGGAGGGCGTGCGGTCGTTGCCTGCGAGGAATGAACCACTGTCAATCGGGAAGCACGAGAGTGGCCGCCCTGCTGTGTTCGGATGTCACTGCCCTGGGACCATGCTCGCCTGAACGAGCCGGCGAATGAGCCAAAGCCAAGCCAAAGCCAGTGCTCAGCCGGGCTGGGCGGCTCAGCGGTTGGACCTCGACCTAGGAACCCAGAGGCCATGATCCGATTCCCAGTCAGGGCACATGCCCAGGTTGCAGGCTCGATCCCCAGTAGGAAGTGTGCGGGAGGCAGCCGATCAAGGATTCTCTCTCATCATTCATGTTGCTTTCTCTCTCTCTCTCTCCCTCTCCCTTCCTCTCTGAAGTCAATCAAAACACACTTTTTAAATGTTTGCCAAAAAAAAGCCATCGGCTCAGATGTTCCTGGAGCAGCACAGGTGAGGCAGCAGAATGAGATGGGGCTGTGTTCCTCCTCCAACAGCGAGAGCTCCGCCCGGGGCCCGCCCACGGTCGCCCCCCCACCCCCCACTCACCTGGGTCTAGGCCGCATACTGCTTCCTCCTCTTCCTCTTCTCGGGCTCCGACAGCAGAAGCTCCAGTTTCCTCTTGGACAGTGAGAGCTTGGGCGTCTTGTCCTTCTCACTCGCGAGTCTGGGTGGCGGCCGTGACACTCTGGCCCTGCCCTGCAGGCGCCGACCAGTCTCGGGGGGCTCCCCGGCAGGGAGGAGGGGCCCCCAGTCTTCCTCCGTCATTTCTGCGGGCTGCATGTCCACATCGTTGTCCCCCAGGGACACGGAAGCCCCGCCGGTGGCTTTCACGGCTGGACCTTCTGTCGAGAGGGGGGCTCCTGAGTGGACTTCTGGGCTCCCGGGCGTCGGTGTGTGCGCAGGCCCGTGGCCGGTCACGTCACCTGGAGAACAGTCCTTGAAGCCACAGGCCAGGTGGGCGGGGGTGTCCTCCAAACCCGAGTAAGGATCTAAAAACTGACGCCAAAGCCACTGAGCCCCTCCCAGCAGCGGGCAGGTGCACCCCTGGTCTACAGTCATGCTTCCCTCACCGATCTGGCAAAGTTGGCGTGACCTGCCTCCCAAATAGATCCTTTAAACTGCATCAGTCACATGGCACCAACCCGCCTGAGGCACCACTGTCGCTGGGGTCCGGCCAGGCAGAGCCCTGTGATGAAAGCCCTCACCCTGCACAGGGTCAGGCCCCCTGCTGGCTCCGTCCACGGGGCCTGCCCACCTGAGCCCATCCCCTCCCAATATCCCCTCCAAGGCACAGAGTCCCTGGTGCAGGACAAACTCCACCCTTCCTGCGCCCTGACCAGGCCTGAGCAGACCCCTCGCTGCCCACCGCCCTGGCACAGTGGCTGAGAGAAGCTGAAATGAGCCCTCAGGTCCAACTGCTCCCTATTTTGAAAGGCGCCGTGGTCTGTTCTCCACGCCCCTGTGCAGCACCTGTGAGCCGCAGGGTGGGCCGCAGTGCAGGCGCCACCCCCACGCCACCTTGGCCGCCACCTCGGCCAAGGCTTTGGAGCTTTTTGGACGTCTAGTAGCAGCTCTCCTCACCCCTGACCTTTGGAGTTCATTTTAGTTTTGATTGAGAATTTTGAAATTGATGAATTGTAAGCTGACAACTGTCAACTGTCCAGACAAAAATACTTTGAGTCTTTTTTTTTCTTATTTAAAATTTTTTTGAAAGTGTAAAAATAATTTAAATATCAGAATAAAGTTTTTCCTAAAATATGTCACCAGCACCGTGCAGGAAGAGGCTGCGAGCAGGCGGAAGGCTGCTCCCCAGGTCAGCTGGCAAGGCTGGCCCTGGGCTCACCCTGGGGACTGGGGTTTCAGGACGGCTCTCGCCATCCCCTACATAAGAGGGGCTGCTGGCGGCCCTGGCCAGGTGGCTCAGCTGGTTAGAGCATCCTCCCGACACGCCAAGGTTGTGGGCTTGGTCCCCGGTCAGGGCACATACAAGTCAACCGATGAATGCATAAACAAGTGGAACAAGAAATTGATGTTTTTCTCTCCCCACTTCCCCCCTCTCTCTCTCTCTCTCTCATTAATAAAAAATTAAAAATAAATAAAATTTAAGAGTGGCTGCCAGCTCATGGTCCAACGTACCTCTCTCCAGATACCTTCCACGAAGTCCACGTGGTTCTTTCTGTGACTGACCTGGGGAAAAGGGTTGAACAATCCTTCCAATCAAGGGAAGCAGGCGGCTGCTGAATGTTCAAAGGCAAGAGCAAGGGTGCCCGCTGCCCGCGCCCATGGTCTCTGCCAGGGGCGGGGACTGGCAAGGAGGAGCTGGAGCAGGGGCAGCAGAGCCCTTAGAGGTTTGGCTGAGGGACTGAAACGCAAAGCTGGGCCTCCCCGGACCAGGAACCAGGAGCGCAGGAGACAGACCTGGCGGTGACTACCCACCAGCGAGCGCATTGGGAAGAGCAAAAATGTCCCGGGGACCCGCCAGGACGGCTGCACTCGCTCGGGGAGAACCAGGCGCCCACCAACCCTTCCCCGAGGATGCAGACGCTGAGGTCCGGACAGACGCGGCCAGGCCTTGCTTGGCAGACATTCTAGAACCAGGCCTTGCTCGGCAGACATTCTAGAACCCTCCCCAGCAAACCCAGGCTGCCGGGGGGCAAAAGCCACTCTTCCGTTTTTTTCTTAATCAAAAGACAGGCCCCCTAAGGACAGGGATGTGAACACCTGACTCAGGGAAGAGAAAAAGACCTGGAAGGATGACGCCAAGCACCTGTTTCTCAGGCGGCCAGGCCCAGGGCAGGGGTTCCTGGTCTCGGGCACACGGGGTCCCCTCGCCTGCCCACCCCCGTGTCCCCCCCCCCCCCCCCCGCCCCATTCCCGGGAGAGGGAAAGGCTGCGCGGGAAGCACCTTGAGGCGATGGAGCGCGTTCCTCTGCCTCCTGCGGAGGCCGGCCCTGGTGCTGGTGGCGCTGAACGCGGCCCGGATGCAGCTGGGGCGGCTGGACCGCACACTGGCCATGGTCCGGGCGGTGATGTGCTGTTCACTTCACTGAGAACACCCGGTGCATGGGGACAGAGCACAGGTCAGGGTCACAAGGTGGGTGAAGCGCTGTTCACTGCACTGAGAACACCCGGTGCATGGGGACAGAGCACAGGTCAGGGTCACAAGGTGGGTGAAGCGCTGTTCACTGCACTGAGAACACCCGGTGCATGGGGACAGAGCACAGGTCAGGGTCACAAGGTGGGTGAAGCGCTGACCACACAAGGACGAGGGGACTTTCTGCAAGTAGGAACCCGTCCTGTCTATGGTGGTGGTCGCTCCACGGGGCACATTTGTCAAAGGTCAGAGCCGTGGGCCCAAAGGGTGACCTTCACCGTAAGGTGTACATCGGTCGGACAAATCTAGTTTTCAAAAATTTTTTAGTCAAAAGAAAACCCACAGGCAGCTGGTGGCCTGGGAAACTCCACACGCATTAACATGGAAAGTTCTAGAACACTGCAGTGCAGACGGGACCACCATCCAGCCCAAATGGCCACCCTGCTTTGCTTTAACAGATAAAGAAATGTCAGCCCAGGCTGGGGACTGACTCGGCCAACGTGACATAAACTCAGAGCTTTTCCTAGAAAGTTTGAAGTTGTTAAAAAAATAATTTTTTTTAATATGGAACGCTTGATGAATTCGCGTCACCCTCGCACAGCCGCCATGCTAATCGTCTCTGTATCATTCAATTTTTTTTTTAGTGTATGTGCTACTGAAGCAAGCACACAAAAAATAAAATAAAAACAAACAAACAAACAAACACTATACACCCAAAGAACAGAGAGAACATCCACTCTAAAAACAAACACACCGCCCGGCCAGCGAGGCTCAGTGGTTGAGCGTCGACCTATGAACCAGGAGGTCACGGTTCGATTCCCCGTCAGGGCACATGCCCAGTTGCGGGCTCGATCCCCAGTGGGGGGCATGCAGGAGGCACTAGATCAATGATTCTCTCTCATCACTGATGTTTCTATCTCTGTCCCTTTCCCTTCCTCTCTGAAATTAATAAAAATAAATGAAACAAAAATAAAATAAAAACAAACCAAGAGAAGAAGAGACGACACACCTCTGTGGAGTTTCATGTCACGGTTTCCGCAAGGATCCCGGGGAGGCTCCGCGAGGCCTGTGGGGAAGTGCCCGTCACTAAAGTGCCCACGTGCCCAGGTTGTGGGCTGTCAACCTTTTCCATCTCATGGCACATAAACTAATTACTAAAATTCTGCGGCATACCAAAAATACATTTTTTGCCGATCTGATAAAAAAAAAGGTATGATTTTGATTCGTTTATACCAGACAGCTATTGATGTGTTGGCTGTTATCATTTTTTTTAACTTGACAATCGAAGGGAAAGAGGTCGGTGCCCCTGGCTACACAGTCAGGCCCTGCCTGTTGTACAATCCTCCCGGCAGGGGGCCAGGGAGCGGGGTGGGACAGGGCCCAGGCACACCCCTCCCGTGCTGGGTGGCTGCAGCTGTGCTGCTGGGTTGGGTTGGAGGCCAGTCCTGCCTCCTGCCGCAGAGCTAGCCTGGGCAGGTCAGGGTTCTGGGAAGAGCAGTGATGGCTGATTAAAACTTCAACTCAGGAGGCCCTCTTGGGCGGGGGATTGCTGTAGTCAGGTCCCTTGGGGAGAGCCCCTGATGGGGCCTCTGGGCCACAGTAATGATGTCAGCTCCCCAAGCAGAGGATAACAGCGAGGAGGGAGGGGAAAAGGGGGGAGGAAACAGGTTGGCAAAAAAATAAGTCCCTCCCCTTGTGAGGGGAGTGACTTGGGAGTCCCCGGGTTGTCACTTAATTGCTGTGTAACTTTGGATTAGTTCCTTGGCTTCTCTGAGCCTCCATTTCCTCACTGAAAAGGAGATAATAAAAACCCCAGCCCTGGAGTGTTGCTGTGAAAAGGTACGCATGAGCCTGGATAATGTGGCTTAGTGGCTGACTGTCGACTCAGGAACCAAGGGGTCATGGTTTGATTCCTGGTCAAGGCACATGCCCAGGTTGTGGGCTTGATCCACAGTAAGGGGTGTGCAGGAGACAGCTGATCAGTGATTCTCTCTCATCATTGATGTTTCTCTCTCTCTCCCCCTCTCCCAAAAAAATCAATTAAAACAAAATATATTTTTTAAAGTATGCACGAAAAGTACCTAGCACAATGCCTGGCTCAGAAATAGGGGTTCACGCCTGGCTGGTGTGGCTCAGTGGTTGAGCATCTCGACCCAGAAACCAAGAGGTCATGGTTGGATTCCTGATCCAGGCACATGCCTGGGTTGTGGGCTGGATCCCCAGTAGGGGGCGTGCAGGAGGCAGCTGATCAATAATTCTCTCTCATCATTGATGTTTCCATCCCTCCCTCTCTTTCCTCTCTGAAATCAATAAAAACATATTTTAAAAAAGAACTGGGGATTTAAAAAAAAATCCTCATGGCACTCCGGTAGGAGATCGCTGCCCTAAGGCACCCTCATTGTGTGCAATACACAGCAGTTTTGGGGGGTTTTTTGCCTTTATTTTTGTTCTCTCTCTCTTTTTTCTAACTATATCTTTATTGATTTCAGGGCGGGAAGGGAGAGAGAGACCCTGTTTCCGCGCTGTCCTCTTTGGGAAGCCGGCGCCCTGCAGCCACTCCAGGAGCAGGGAGGGCCTCCTGAGGGAGCGGGACCTCTGCCCCCTCCCATCAGCGTGGACTCCCGTGTATCTGGCTCTTGGGCTACGACCCAAGACAGCGTCATTTCCTTCCTTCTGCTTTGGCCGGGACTCGCTCTGTTGGCCCCCACGTCCCTTTAACGAGCCAGGCTGACTTAACCGGGACCCCCAGGGGCAGGTGTGTGCAGGCTTAGTCCTCCCCCCAGGCCGAGTTCAGGCAAAAGCACCAGAACGGTGAAGTTACAACCAGCAGAGGAACCTGACCCACCGGGTTCGGCCCCCAGTCAGCACCCACCCCCCGTTTCCTAGACCAGGGGGCGGGCACCAGGTTAAAGGACATCTCATCCAGTTTCCAACCACAGGCATCCCACCACCCGGTTAAAACCAACTGTTCAGCCCTGGCCGGGTAGCTCAGGTGGTGGAGCGTCATTCCACACACCAAAAGGTTGGGGGCTCCATTCCCAGTCGGGGCTCATACCCAGGTTTCAGGTTCAGTTCCTGGTCGGGCCGCATATGGGAGGAACCAATTGATGTTTCTCTCTTGCCCTGTCTCTAAACATATCCTTGGGTGTCGGTTAAAAACAAACCAAACTATTCAATCACACACAGGAAGCACACGAGGCCCCACCCCCACTGTGCCCAGCGCCCTCCCGTGCCTGCTCTGGGGACCACACTGGCTTGTGCTCCAGCAGAAGGTCCTCAACCCCAAGGGGCTGCAGCTGCTTCTCCAGCCCCCACAGCTCAAGGCCATGGCCCAAGGGGCTGAGGTTCCAGGTGAGCACCCAAGGCTGATGAGGGAGGCACGGGGCGGAGGGGGGGTGGGGGGCATGAAAGGGAGGCCGGGGAATGTCGGTCCTGGGGCTGGGAGCACGTTACACGGTTCTCTTCCGCTGTATGTTTGAAATGCTCCATGAAGAGTTCAGAAGTCACCACCTCAGCCCGCAAGCCACCAAATCTCTACCTTCAAGCCAGTTCCGTCCATGAAGCTCTAACACCGAGTGCCACTGCCCTCATCCAGCACCGGCACAGGTGCACGTGTGAGCACATGCATGCACATGCACACACACGCACACACAGACATGTGAACACACAGAGCACACCCACGTGTCATCTGGCCCCAAGGCTCCACCCACCACCTCTGATGGCCCAGTTGTCTCTCCCAGCTCCACACCCCCCACCCACTGGGGTCTCTGGTAGGTTCCTGAACAGCAGAGTCCTGGCACAGACTCTCCCTCGGGGCCTCGGGAGGGCCCCCAACACCTGGACCTCAGACGCTGGCCTCCAGGCCTGGGAGAGGGAATCTCTGTGGTGTGAAGCCACCCAGCTGGTGGTCATCTCTCAGGGCAGCCTCGGGAAAGGAATGCGCCCCAAGTCCAGGGCTGGTCCTCCGAGAGAAGGGACGTGATCTCAAAGAATCCCGTTCCTTTCGTTTGAACCGCAGAGAACGGGAGCAGATCGCGGCGCCGTTTACTTTGTGAGGATGGGAGACACGCCAGCCGGGGCTGCAGGCTGGAGTCTGACATTTAAGCACCAAGATGGCAAAAGGCCAGGCCGGACACAAAACCAGTGTTGGTTCCCTGAACTCAGCGTTGGTCACCAGAACTTCAACCATTGAAAGTGACACTACTTCCAATATGTGGGGAGAAAACCCCAACTGATAGGAAACACAGAAAAAATGTTATATTTTTAAAGGTATCATCTCCCAATGTTATATTTGAGCTTTAGACAGTAAAAAACACACAAAAACAGAAGCAACCCTAGCCACCCACCCTCCCAACCTGGGAAACAGTCATTGTCAGACTGACCTCACAAGAGGGAGGTCAAGAAGTCATAACCTGCCTGGCCAGTGTGGCTCAGTGGTTGAGCGTCGATCGAAAAACCAGGAGGTCACGGTTCGATTCCCGGTCAGGGCACATGCCTGGGTTTCGGGCTCAATCCCCAGTGGGGGTGTGTGTGCAGGAGGCAGTCAATCAATGATTCTCTCTCATCATTGATGTTTCTATCTCTCTATCCCTCTCTCTTCCTTTCTGAAATCAATAAAAATATATTTAAAAATAAATAAAAGTATATTTTTAAAAAACCATTTTTTAAGAAGTCACAGCCTGGTAACCTGAAGTGTTAAAATAGAAAAGTTAGCCGAAACCGGTTTGGCTCAGTGGATAGAGCGTCGGCCTGCGGACTGAAAGGTCCCAGGTTCGATTCCGGTCAAGGGCATGTACCTGGGTTGCGGGCACATCCCCAGTAGGAGATGTGCAGGAGGCAGCTCATCTATGTTTCTCTCTCATCGATGTTTCTAACTCTCTATCTCTCTCCCTTCCTCTCTGTAAAAAATCAATAAAATATT
Organism: Myotis yumanensis; assembly: GCF_028538775.1. Classification (NCBI taxonomy): domain Eukaryota; kingdom Metazoa; phylum Chordata; class Mammalia; order Chiroptera; family Vespertilionidae; genus Myotis; species Myotis yumanensis. The sequence goes on from NW_027223752.1 coordinate 8,487,338, forward strand.
TTAAAAAAAGGAAAGAAAAGTTAGGGAGCAGCAAGCCAACTTCCGGCCAGTCCTTGCTTGTGTCCCTTGTCCATCCGGGCCCCGCCCTGTCCATCCTGACGCCCAGCTTCAGGCAGCTGTGATTCTGAAGGAGGAGGATGAACAGCCCAAAAGCAAAACAGAAATGGAAGACAGAAGCGTGCACTGTCTCTCATCATCTGGCGTCTTGTGCCGGTTCAGCGTGCCCGATGGCAAGGGTCGACGTGAACTCGACACATGTTTAAATGAAGGTGAACATTTGGTAAATTTTCCTACTGACGCCTTTTAAACTCCACTTTGTAAATAGAACGTTTAACGCATTAGATAAACACTGGATAACAGCAAAAACAATTTTTTAAAAATAACAGACTGAACGCCTCCAAGCAGTCCAAATCCCCAGGGACCAGGGCGGCCTCCTCCATCCCGGGAGGGAGGGGCCCAGGCCTGAGAGCCCGCAGCTCCGCCTGGGACCTGCCCCAGCCTCCACCCCTGGAGCCAGGCCCAGGAGGGTGTTCCTGAGGGAACTAGCCAGCTCCCCAAAGAGCCGCCTCTTAGGTTCCTACCTGGAGTGCGGGAGCCTCCGAGGGCAGGGCTACAAACAGGAGGTGCAGGTGGAGTCCAGAGAGCCCGCTGCCGAGGGCAGGGGAGTCGGGGCAGCGCCGCTGGCCTGAGGACGAAGGGAGGCATCAGAGCAGACACGAAGCGTCTTTGGAGAAAGGCGGCTTAGCAAGTCTCCTCTCAGAACCGACAACAGAAGAAAACATGCCGAGCCGCCTCTTTGTCAGAGAGAAAACTGTCCCGGCCCCACCCGCTCAGGAAGAGACCTGTGGGCCACACATATACACACACCACACACACAGACATACACACACCACACATACATACACACAGAGAGGCATACACACATACACATACGTACACACACAGATACATCCCACATACACAGACACACAAAGACATGCACACACACACTATGTCCTTCACACACACTTGTAACAAGAACCCATCCTGACATGAACACCTTCATCATCTCCACAGCCCAGGGGCCAGGGGCCGTGCTCAGGAAATGTTCACGTGTGATCCCCTACGGCAGCGGTTCTCAACCTGTGGGTCGCGACCCCTTTGGCGGTCAAACGACCCTTTCACAGGGGTCGCCTAAGACCATCCTGCATATCAGATATTTACATGACGATTCATCACAGTAGCAACATTACAGTTATGAAGTAGCAACGAAAATAATTTTATGGTTGGGTCACAACACGAGGAACTGTATTTCAAGGGCCAGAAGGTTGAGAACAACTGCCCTAAGGGGAAGTCGGGACTGAACATGACCCCTGGCCTAACTGCAGACGGACGCTCCACATGAGGATGGGAACATACTCATTGGCAAGGTTGGCTCTTAACGGGGACAGCAAGGCCTGGATTTTGGTGCTCAAATCACAGGTTCTTTTCTTCCTTCTGTTTTCCCCAGTGTTAATTTTTAAGATGAACATCTTCAAATCATACTTGGTATTATTTTGACCAGACACATTTTTGTACAATTATTCTGAGATATAACAAATTAAAAAGACTTGACAGTGAATTTTTCCCCCAATTCTGCAATCTCCTGTCCCTATGCCACTGAAAAAAAAAGGTCAACATTTGTAAGTCGTGTTCCAGACAATGTGGGCCACGCTTCAAAGGGAAAAACCCGTTGAGCTCCGGCCCGCTGGTCTTACCTGGTATGTGTGGGCTGACCTCTCCACAGTGCCTGGGCTCCTCGCAGAATCCATCAGCTCACAGAGGTCTACACCCCAAAGAGAGGAAACCCGTTTGGCGGGAGGCGGCCACAGAACACATACAGGAGCACAGCACCGCAGGGAATTCGTTTCTTGTTTCAAAGCCCTTTGCTTTAGAGCAGTGGTTCTCAACCTTGGCTGCACATTAGAATCACCTGGGAATCTTTTTAAAATCCTGATTTCTGGGCCTCATCCTCCGGAAATTCTGTTTCTTTGTTATGGGGTGGGGCCACAACATTAGTAACAAAGAAATGGAATTTCCGGAGGATGAGGCCCAGAAATCAGGATTTTAAAAAGATTCCCAGGTGATTCTAATGTGCAGCCAAGGTTGAGAACCACTGCTCTAGAGGAAACCACGGGATACACTAATATTTGGGAGAAATCCGGAGTAGCTTCGCCAGCAGATGCTAATTAACCGCCCTTAGCCCCAGGTGCCAGGAGTTCTGCTGCGGGTTGGGAGGGCGGGTGGGGAGGCCACACTGCCCAGCACAGGCTGGCTGCTGAGGACAAAGCAGGGGCAGCCCGAGGCCCCGCTCCCGGGCTCCCTGGGCAGAGCCGGCCCCGCCACCCCGTGCTGGAAGTCGGCTGGGAAGGCGCTTCCTCCGTCCCTCACTCCTCATACCTGTCACATCAGCCCCCACCAGGGACTCCGAAGCAGGGACCCCAGGGACAGAGGGTGGGGACCATCCTCACTCTTCACTGCTCCCTGCAGGGACACCCCTCACGTGGGGGTGGGGGGCAGTGGGGTGTGGTGGTTATGTCCTTACTCTCAAAAGGCAGAGATGTCCCCAGAGGGTGTCCTCACTCCCACGGGGTGGGGGCTGGGCGGCCTCGGGACCCCTTCTTTCTGGAGGAGGCATCCCTCTCCTATCCCGGCCAGCGCCCCCCGCGGGGCCAGCAGCCCTGCAAAAGGCGCCCCAGGTGGCAGCACTTCGAGCGGGGCGGGCGCACGTGGCCCGAGCACCTGGCCCCGCACCTGGCCCCGCACCTGTCCGAGCCTGAGCTGGGCCGCAGCTTCCCGGCCCTTCAACCTCCCAGGGCGGCAAGGACCTGGGGCGCGAGGGTGACTCCGAATAGGGGTGCTGTCACTCAAGTTGGGGTCACCAGAGTCTGCTTAGGCGCTGTCACTCAAGTTAGGGCCCCGGCGGTGCTTATTGAAAGCAGCGGGGGCCGGGATGCAGGGTCGGGTGCGCAGGGCGGGCCGTCACCGCACCTACCTTCTGCACCGCATGTCCATTTTGTGCCCCGAGTGAACCTTCCTGAGTCAGGAAGGAAGGTCATGCGGGCCAGACCCGGGCTGTGTGACGCCACAGGCGTCTCCATGGCAACGAGGTCCGGTCCGCACCCTCGGGAGGGCGGAGTGCCTCCTGCCGCTTTGCTGGTCCCTCCACAAAGCTCCAGATCCTTCCTCCCGCCGGGCCCAGCCTTCGGTGCTCCACGCGGCGCCAGCGAGGCCTTTTTTAGGACCTAATTTTCCCACAAAACCTTGAGCGACTCCCTCGTGCCCAGGGCGGTCCCAGCCGTTTCCCTGGGCCTCCCGCTCGCCTCCTGAGAACCGGCCCACTTCTCCTAAACCGGGGAGGCTCCGAGCCCCTCCTCTCCCCCTACCCACAGCTCTGACCTCGGCCAGAGATGCGCCCCGCACCCCGCCTCCATCCCCGCCAGCTTTACCTTATTGGCTTAGTTTGACACCTCCTCCGGGAAGCCTTCCGTGGCTTCCAAATCCCGGTTTGAAGCCGCTTCTCCGTGCGTGCGCCCACTGCAGGCCAACTTTGTTTTCAAGGTTGTTTGGTTCTTCTGGGTCCCTTGCGTTTCCATGTGAATTTTAGAATCAGCTTGTCCATTTCTGAAAAATGTGTCAGCGGGGATTTTGATAAGGATTGTGTTGAATCTGTAGATCACCTTAGGGAGTATTGCCATCTTAACCATATTCTGTCTTCCAATCCTTGAGCATGGAATGTCTTTTCCTTATAGTGGTTCTCAACCTGTGGGTCGCGACCCCTTTGGCGGTCAAACGACCCTTTCACAGGGGTCGCCTAAGACCATCCTGCATATCAGATATTTACATTACGATTCATAACAGTAGCAACATTACAGTTATGAAGTAGCAACGAAAATAATTTTATGGTTGGGTCACAACATGAGGGACTGTATTTCAAGGGCCAGAAGGTTGAGAACCATTGCTTTATTAGATCTTCTTTTAACGCATTTTTGTGGCTTTTAGAGCATGAGTCACACATTTCTTTTGTTAAATTTATTTCTAAGTATTTTTTATACTATTGTAAAAATAGAACTGTTTTCTTAATTTTATTTTTGAATTGTTCCTTGTTAGTGTATAGAAATACAACTGATTTTTAAAAATAGTTTTTATTGATTTTAGAGAGAGGAAGGAAGAGGGAGAGATAGAAACATCAATGATGAGAAACATCAATCGGCTGCCTCCTGCACGCCCCCTACTGGGGATCGAGCCTGCAACCCAGGCATATGTCCTGACTAGGAATCAAACCAGTGACCTGTTGGTGCATGGAATGATGCTCAATCCACTGAGCACCATTAGCTGGGCAATACAACTGATTTTTAAATATTGATCTTGTATCCTGCAACCTTATTGAACTTGTTCTAATAGAGGTGTGTGTGGGTGTGTGTGGAGTCCTTATGATTTTCTCTATACAAGATCATGTCATCCACTAATAGAGATACTTTTTACTCCTTCCTGTCCAATCAGGATGCCTTCTTTTCCTTTCTCTTGACTAATGGCCCTGGCTCCAACCTCCAGTGCAGTGTTGAGTAGAACTGGTGAGAATGAACATCCTTAGTCTGACTTGTGCATTTCATCGTACAAGTACCCGGTGTGTGTCTGAGTTACAAAGATGTGCTAAGGAACAGATGAAACCATGTGACAAAACCCAGGAGGCACTTCAGAGAGCCAGGAGGGATTTCAGGGGCTGTGTCTCCATCCATTCAGCCATGTAACAAGCGGGGAGCTGATCTATTGATTCTTTCTCATTCTGACTTGTTAGGGTTGCTGTTTTTCTGATCTGGAATTTTAAAAACAACGGTGCTTCCTTTTGGACCCCCGTTCCAGCTCTAGAACACGCATTGGTCACATGTTGAGGCCCTAGTGTACTTTTCACAAGGTGATGTGTGTTTTGAGCAGGCCGACACCCTGGATGGACGATCTGCTCGGCTGGCTGGTTCTGCATATCTCCATGGAATCTTCGTTCAGGCTTTAACGCTGCTATTTATACACCGTGACTCACTGAGAGCCCTGCTTCCTGGAACGTTCTTCCCAGGGAGGTGAAGTGATGTTCCTTCCTACAGGGAGTCATCTGGAATCACACTTTCAAAGGTTGGAGCAGATCGTGAAGGCTTAGAAAAGGGAACATAAGCTTCCCAAATTACACAAAGTTATTTAAGCAAATTGCCATCCCCGGAGGAAGGGGGAGACACAACAGTTATATATACCAGTTATTCATTCAATTCCACAAATAAGTCCCAGGTGCACTGGGCTGGCGTGTCTGCCTTCATGGGGACAGGCAGCAGGGAGGCAAGAGAGACCTAAAATGAATCACCCCAGGACAATTGTGAGAAATGCCACAAAGGGAGAGGCTACCGGGGCTTTTCTGAAGAAAAGGACTGGTAAACTGAGGCCAGACAATGGGAGGATTTAGCCTGGTCCTAGGGGGCATGAGACCCATCACAGGCAAGTTACTGCTTAATGAGATTTCTGTTTGGGATATGAAAAAGTGCTGGAAATAGGCCCTGGCCGGGTGGCTCAGTTGGTTAGAGTATCATCCCAATACACCAAGGCTGTGGGTTCGATCCCCAGTCAGGGCACAAGCAAGAAGCAACCAATGAATGCATGAATAAGTGGAACAACAAATTGATCTTTCTCTCTCTCCCTGCCCCTTTCCCCTCTTTCTCTCAGATCCATTTTTTTTTAAAGTTCTGGAAATAGATACTGATGATGGCTGCACAACATTTTAAATGTAGTTAATGCCACTGAACTGTACACTTAAAATGGTAAGATATGTTTACCTGGGGCTAATGTTCAAGACACAGTGGTTTCCACCCTCCATCTTTCTCTCATCAGACCATCCACGTGTTCCTTCCCAAGACCGAGCCCTCCAGGCTCTCCGCCCTGGCAACGCCCCCTCCCTCGTCCTGGAGGCTCCCCACTCCCTTGTTGAAATGAGGTCAGCTTCCTGTCCCCAGCCGGCTCCTCCCAGGAGCTTGCCCACACCCGGCCCCTTCTTGCTGTCCCACACCTCTGCTGGGATCCTCAGGGCCTCATTGCAGCTGCCACCTCTGTTTGGCTCTGCCCCCCTTTCCCAGTGACGCCGTTTTCGTGTGGCCCACCAAACTGAACTGGGCTGGTTCTCAGTTGGGTGTTCCCTAGAAGTAGTCTAGAAAACTTCCTGGCGGAGTGAGACTTAGACTGGGGCTTGCAGGATGTTACACTCTAGGACAGCGGTTCTCAACCTGTGGGTCGCGACCCCTTTGGCGATCGAATGACCCTTTCACAGGGGTTGCCTAAGACCATCCTGTATATCAGATATTTACATGACGATTCATAACAGTAGCAACATTACAGTTATGAAGTAGCAACGAAAATAATTTTATGGTTGGGTCACAACATGAGGAACTGTATTTAAAGGGCCAGAAAGTTGAGAACCACCGAGCTAGGAGATTATCTGTGGCAGAAGTGAACCTGAGTAAGGTGACCTCATAGGACGCCAGGGAGGAAAGGTCCCACCTGAGGTGAGTCTTTGGAAGTAATGGCTGTCCATTAGTGAGCACTTGGTAATGCCAGGCACCTGCTAAGCCCACTTACCTAGAAAATGGCAGAGCAGCCTTGAAGGTACTCTGTCTCATTTACAAATGAGGTAAGAGGAAGGGGTCCAGAGACTTGCTCAAGGTCACCTGAATGGCAGTAGGCTGCTTTCTACATCTTTTTCTTTTTTTCATTTGTTATTAGGTATAGTACACCATTCATTATCCACCCCTTTTTAAGCTCTATGGATTTATATACACCCATGCAATCATTATTTAAAGTTTTTGGACACTTTCAAATGTTCCCTCTTGCCCCTCGACAATCCCACTAGGCCCCATTTTCTGATGTATTTTTGCTTTTTCTAGAATTATATGAAATCAAGTAGTAGGTAGCTTTTTATGACTGGCTCATTTAACGCTTTTTCAGGAGAACCCTGATCTTAACACCATTGAGTTTCCAACACGGAACCGATATTTACCTAGGTCTCTAATTTTTTTTGTTGTGTCCAGGTGTTGCAAAGCCTTTTTGTAAAATTTATTTCAATTTAGTACGCTACTGTGAATGAACACTTACAGATTTAATTAACGATAGTTGCTAACACAAATTCAAAAGGTTTTTGTATATTGATCTATCCTAGGACTTTGCTAAATTCAGGTATTAATTCTCAGACCATTTTTGTGAATAAATTTTACCTTTTCCAGTCTGTGCCTCTCTGCTTTTTCAGCACTCATTACCCTCCTCCAGGGCAGGAGGGGGCTGACAGGTGTGAAGTCACATTCGGTTTTAAAGCAGGTGAGACTCCTGGTGGTGTGTGTGCCCGCTGGGCTGAGCGACCCGTGGGTGGTCCCATCTCCAGCCCAGGGGTTCCTGGGGACAGTTCCAGAGACAGCACTTGCCTACTTGCCATCAATCTCTGAGGGCAGGGTCAGTTAGTCCTCAGTTGGCAGATTCCCTCAAGTGCCTGCTGCTTTGATTTGAATTGTCCTGAACATTCTTAGGAGCCATTGTAACCTCCCTGTTGCACTAGCTCCAGCAAGTACACTCACTTCCTCCAGCTGGTAACCTCTCAGTAAGCACAACAGCAGAAAGACTATGGGCTGTGGAGTTAAATGTGGGTCAAGTACTGACACCTCAAGTAATTCCTAAGAACTTCTGCCGCAGAGGACTTTAAGGAGTAAATGTGATTAGTGTTCACCAGGCCACTAAGAACCTACTGAGCACTAGGGCACCGGCTTTTCCCAGGGTATGGAATATGAACACGAATCCTGCATGGACCTACCACCAAGTTTTCTAAAAACAATCAACTTCAGGCCTGGAAGACTAATTTAGCTATCGCTGTCCCAGAAGGGACCCCATTGTTTCCTTTGAGACCAATGATCATGCTCTTCCTACTGATACCAGCAGCTCAGCCACCTAAACCTGCCTCTTACCTGAGGCTCAATAAAGCAACAGAAAAAAACAAAGCAAGGTATGAGGGGGGGATGACAGTAAGTAGATTTAGGAAAGAACTTGGAGACACTAAGGCCAAGGTTTTAAAGGGCTCTATTTGGACTGCAATGTTTCAGAAATGCCACCAACATGCAGCTTGGACATACCAACCCCGATGTAGAACGCTCGATTAGAGACCGTATTAGACAGATGGGGAGGGCATGCTGCCTGATGACACCCTGAAACCTGGGTCCCTGGGAAGTCGCAGAGAGACTTGGGGTGATCAATGTGAACCATCTATTGTTTCCTCCACTTGTCTAGGCAAGATTTATGTATACCCAGTGCTGTTACACCAGCAACAGCCCCCAAATAAGACACTTTCACAGAACTTTTCTTTTTAATTTGTATTTGTCATAACCTTTTAAAGCAGAACATGACGAGAGCACTGCACTTCTATTCACAAAACTTGCTCTGAGTTACTTCCCAACGGCTTTACAACATATGCCTAGGTAGCTTATATTTCTGCTATGCTACACAATCCTTTAGAGACAAACCCTATGGACAGTTACTACCATCCTGTTGGTCAGCTTAGCATACTAACTTCTAGAGGCCGTACTAGTACATGCAGTTGATAACTACAGGGGATGTCAGGCTTAAAAAGTAGATCTTAGGGGAGGAAGGTTGTTTTAACCACGCATCTCAGAACACTGGAGCAACAAAGATTTGGTCTACTTAGGAACCTGCTTGAGAGAAACACTTCAGACCACAAAGCTGACAAACATTAGGCTACACGTATCTTACAACAAAGATGGCCCCGTTCTGTTAAAACAGGCCAACATGGAACTAGGAAAGAAAACAAGCCCGGCTTCAGTGCCTGAAGTATCACAGTCTCATACACGTAGGGGGAAAGGAACCCGGTCTTCCCTTTAAGTAGTTGCCATGCCATACATATTTTTACAATGTTAACAAAAATAAAGAAAAAAGTCCTTGAAAATATATTATCCAAGGGAATGAAGGTAAAGAACTGAACACGGGAGCAGGTGTCCTGCAGGGGAGCTTAGTCTACTTCCTCCATGCGGGAGGTGTCGTCGTCTCCTTCCAGGGGCGGCATCTCTTCGGTCACAGCAGCACTGCTCTCATCAGCAGTGGGGTCATCTTCATCGATACCTTTTTGGAAATAAAAGCCATGTATTAGATTTCTTAAAACCAACTAGTTAGCCTAATACTACTGCTGGCTTATAACTGCTCCCAACGCTAAGCAATTATAGGGTATTTGAGTCCAGTTCCATTTTTTAGCCTTTATGGACTAGGGACCTATTTATCCACCCCTTCAACACGTTACTTTAGTTTCTCAAGTGGCATGACATAATCCCAATTGTGATCAAGTAGCTAAAAGTTACCCGCCCAATAGTCACGTGGGAAGTCTCTTTCTGACAACACAGGCTTACCAAGACCAAGTTTGATCATCCTGTAGATCCTGTTAGCGTGTGTCTGAGGGTCTTCCAGACTGAAGCCAGAGGACAGGAGCGCGGTCTCATAGAGCAGGATGACCAGATCCTTCACAGACTTGTCATTCTTGTCTGCCTCCGCCTTCTGCCTTAAGGTCTCGATGATGGAATGGTCTGGGTTTATCTCCAGGTGTTTCTTTGCTGCCATGTAACCCATTGTTGAGTTGTCTCTCAGGGCTTGAGCCTTCATGATTCTCTCCATGTTTGCTGTCCAGCCATATGTGCTTGTGACAATGCAGCATGGGGACGTCACCAATCGGTTTGATACGACCACCTGTAATCAAAGTATTAAGCATTAAGATGTCTGGGCATTAAGTTGTAGTTAAGATTACTACAACTCCTCAGCACCTATGTCAGCTTTATTGTGAAGTGAAATCTAAGGAATCTAACAAGTACTGAGGAATCAGAAATATGATGTACTTGCAAACTTAGACATCCCACTGAACAGAAAGGCTAAAAGTTTTCTATCCTAAGTTTGCAAGTACATTGTATGGCTTAACATGGGGGGGGGGGGGGGGGGGGGGGGGGCGCGGGGGCGGAATATAACAACACTTCTCAGAAGTGTCAAAAATTAGCAAATGTAGGTAGAAGAAACACACCTTTTCTACTTTTTTCTCCAAGATGTCCTTCATGATTTTGCACAGGTTTTCAAACTTGGTTTTTTTCTCTTCCTGCTTCTTTTTCTCTTCTTCATCTTCTGGAAGTTCCAAGCCCTCTTTGGTGACTGACACTAAGGTCTTCCCCTCAAACTCCTTCAGCTGCTGCACACAGTACTCATCAATAGGCTCGATCATATAGATCACTTCTAGGCCGTGCTTCCGAAGACGCTCCACGAAGGCCGAGTTAGCGACCTGGTCCTTGGTCTCCCCTGTATCGAAGAATTACTTTTAGACCTTTCACAAGGTGTCATCTCCCTTGGCTTTTCTTATCTAGTCAGATCTGACCACCACAGATATGGCCAGCTCAGTTAACTACCTTGCCGAGATAAACACCTACTAATGTACAGAGAGAGCCACACAGGTAGAAAACACCCAGTCACCGTGAGGTTCCAAGCACCATGGGTGACATGAACACTATCGTCCATTACCTGTGATGTAGTAGATGTGCTTCTGGTTCTCCTTCATTCTTGTGCAGTAGTCCTTGAGGGAGACCATCTCATCACCAGAAGCAGATGTGTAGTATCTTAATAGCTCAGAGAGCTTCTTCCGGTTTTGAGAATCTTCATGAATTCCAAGCTGAAAGAAAACATTAGCTTTAGAAAAACTTTCTGCATTAAAACAAAATTTAAAATTTGAGAAGCCAGTTTCATTATTACTAATGCTCCAGTGTGTTTATACCAACCTTAATATTTTTAGAGAACTGCTCATAAAACTTTTTGTAGTTCTCCTTATCTTCTGCCAGTTCAGTGAAGAGTTCTAAGCATTTTTTGACCAAATTCTTTCTGATAACTTTCAAAATTTTGCTTTGTTGCAACATCTCCCGGGAAATATTTAGAGGGAGATCCTCAGAGTCCACCACGCCTCTAATGAAATCTGAAAGAATATAAAGACCAAAGTCACTCTAAGGACAAAAATCAACCAAATACGAGCAAGCCCCCAAAACCAAAGATAAATTGTCCCCCCCCCCCCCCCCCCTTAAGTTAAGAATAACTTTAACCAGTGACAGTGGTCATTCTTCATACCCAACTCTACTTACTCAGGTATTCAGGGATCAGCTCCTCACAGTTATCCATGATGAAAACTCTGCGAACATACAACTTAATGTTGTTCTTTTTCTTTCTGTTTTCAAACAGGTCAAACGGAGCACGTCTTGGGACAAAAAGAAGGGCTCTGAATTCCAACTGTCCTTCAACTGAAAAATGCTGTAATAAAACACAAAGTCTTAATCAGTGGATAAACACGAGCCGTTCCCTAACTCAAAGCACTGTGGGAGAAGAGCTGGGATGAGAAAATTTAACTACTTCAGACAGAACCTGCAGAGGCAGACTGGCCCGGCCGCACTCGGCAGTCACTCACCTTCACTGCCAAGTGATCCTCCCAGTCATTAGTCAGGCTCTTGTAGAATTCCCCATATTCTTCATTAGTAATGTCATCGGGATTTCTGGTCCAAATTGGCTTTGTTTTGTTCAGTTCTTCTTGATCGATGTACTTCTCCTTGATCTTCTTTTTCTTCTTCTTGTCACCATCCTTCTTTTCTTCTTCCTCTTCGTCAGAGCCAACATCTTCGATTTCAGGCTTGTCTTCGGACTCCTTTTCTTCTTTTTCTTTCTCTTCCTCTTTCTCTTCCTTTTCTTCAGCCTCATCATCACTGACTTCTTTATCACGTTCCTTCTCCACCTGCAAAAAAAAAGACAGTCACATTCTAGAATGAAAAAATTAACTAAATGAAGGTAAAGACTATACCAAAGCCTAAATTAGCTAAGAAACATTAACCAAGAAACTTCTCATGAATACTTGATGTTTTTAACTAAATACTAGAGGCCTGATGCAAGAAATTCATGCAAGAGTAGGCCTTCTTAGAATGTTTTGTGTACCATTTGACTCTTTTGTGTGTGGCAGTTTTAAGTTACTAGTTTTTAAAATCAACACTTTTTAATGGAAACAACATGACCAAAAACCTGTCACAGAATTTTGAGACCCATTAAAGTAAGAAAGTTTAATGAGAAGAAAAAAAAAGAGTAGGCCTTCCTTCCCCCGGGGGCTGCGGCTGCGGAAACCCAGCTTCCCTCTGGCACCCTGGACCCAGGCTTCCCTCATAGCAGGACATCCCGTCTAATTAGCATGTTATCCTTTTAGTATTATAGAGAGACCTGGGGTACCTTGCAGTTAAGAACTTCAGACTAGTCCAATAACTACTGGAAGTTTGGGTCTTTGCCTTAACAAATCTTAAAGGACCAAACATTTTAATTCAGTCGCTTTGGTTATCTACATAGAAACTTACAAAGAGAGTAATGGGGTAGCCAATAAATTGAGAGTGTTTCTTCACGATCTCTTTGATCCTTCTCTCCTCCAAGTACTCAGTCTGGTCCTCTTTCAAGTGCAGGATAACCTTTGTTCCGCGCCCCATGGGTTCCCCTGGAAGAGAAGCAGGGAAAACAATTCAATTTCAACCTCAATGGCCAAATTAGGGTAAAAAACTACAATCTATTCAGCTCTCATCGGCCATACCTAACACTTTTTAAGCCAATTTACAAAGCAAGCTTTACTGTTCCTGGATGGAGTCAGTCTCACAGCAGTTAACTGCCTGCCCAAGATAACCTCCATGTTAGGCTATTACACTATCCCTGCTCACCAGCTCGCTCCCCAACGTCAGGCAAATTTCACAGCCTCTTTGGGTCCACTGCCCACGCACCCTACCTCCCAGCCATTGGCTTACCCAGCAAATTAAGCCATCAGGTGCCTACCTACGTCAGTCCTAACCGTGAAGGATCCTCCTGCAGAGGACTCCCAGGCATACTGCTCATCATCGTTGTGTTTGGTGATCACAGTCACTTTCTCAGCAACCAGATAGGCTGAATAGAACCCGACACCAAACTGGCCAATCATGGAGATATCTGCACCAGCCTGCAAAGCTTCCATGAACGCTTTGGTCCCGGACTTGGCGATGGTACCCAGGTTATTGATCAAATCGGCCTTGGTCATTCCGATTCCGGTATCCACAATAGTGAGGGTTCGGTCTTGCTTGTTGGGAATCAGATTGATGTGCAGCTCTTTCCCGGAGTCTAGTTTACTGGGATCTGTCAAGCTTTCGTATCTGATCTTGTCCAGAGCCTATCAAAAAAAAAAAAAAAAATACACGTTGTTAAAACACAAGAGCCCCAGATGGTGAAACCAAAACCCACCTCTGCAGGGAAAGGCGACTTACATCGGATGAGTTTGAAATAAGCTCCCTCAGGAAGATCTCTTTATTCGAGTAGAAAGTGTTGATGATCAGTGACATCAACTGGGCAATTTCTGCCTGGAAGGCGAACGTCTCCACTTCCTCCTCCTCCATCGGTTGGTCGTGGGTCTGGGTTTCCTCCGGCATCTGCAAAGGACCCCGGCAGCCCGTTGGGACCGCGCGCAGCAGCACGTCCGCAGCAGCGCTGCGGCCCCAACCGCGGCCGCCCCGTGTGTTTAGGGCTTCATTTCAGGGACAAGCGAGACTGCGGGGGACACGCAGACAGGAGGCTGCCGACAAAGGGATGACCTCATTCCGGGCCGCGCCGCTCACAGGGGCGCGCGCCACCCGAGCTCCACTCGCTTGCAGGCCGCGGGCAACGGGCGCCGCCTCGCTGCGGCTCCAACCCGCGGGCCGGGCCCCGGGAGAGGCCTTCCGGGCGGGGGGAGGTCCTCCCTCCCGCAGGGCCCCTGCCGCACGGCCCTTCCCGAAGGGGGTGCGGGCCCGCAGCAGGCCGAGGCCTCCGCCGCGCACCAAGCCTGCCCTGCACCCGCGGGGCCGAGGGGCTCCGGGCCGGGCCCCCGCCGCCCGCCGCCCCACGCGCGCCTGCTCGCCCCTGAGCCCTACCTCCCCCGCTCCCCAAAGGCCCCCAGGCGCCCCCTCACCTTGGCTTAAGGGTCCGCAAAGGCTCCGCAGCAACACCGCACGAGGACGCAGAATCAAGTGGCGCACGGCGCCCGCTCCTCCTTATATAGACGCGGGCCCGCCCTGCGCGCGCGGCGCCTTTCCAGAAGCCTCCGGAACCTTCCGGAAGAGCCCTCCCCAACTGCTGCCGCGGCCGCGCGCCTGCGCCTGCGCCCTGGCCGCCGCCCGCGCCACCCCCAACCGCCGCCGCAGCGCGCCTGCGCGGCCCGGAACTCTCGGGAAGGTCTCGCGCCCGAGGCGCCGCCGGCCCAGCCCCGCCCCGCCCCCTCCACTCTGCGCGCGCGCGGGCGGGCCGTACCCCGAAGGCCCGGGGCGGGGGGTGGGGGGTTCGGGGTCCGCGCTCGCGCGTCGGTGGTGTCCGAGAAAGTGAACTTGTGGTTTTAGAGTGTCCCGATGGCGTCAGCTGCGTGCACTACAGGCGGGGCAGCCCCCAGGTTCCTGCCGGCGGTCCTCGCAGCCCCAGAACCGGGACCCCAGCCTCAGGGGCCCGGGGCCAGGTTCAGGGCCTCGAGGCCGTGGGTAGGAGTGCGGGGCACTGACTGGAGGATCCGGGGCACGTGTAGAGGCTTGTGGGGGGACGGGACCGCATCTCTTTGGCAGCGAGTGTGGGTTCAGGCCCCTGGAATTCGGACATGTGTCTGCAGAGCCTCCCGGTGCGGCCCGGCCGGGGCGGTGACCAGGGCATGTGGCCCGGGGGGCAATGGACCCCTGGTTTCTGCCTTCACTGAAGGCTGCCCCCGCCCTCCCGGCGCCCCGAGGTGATGCTGGGGGTCCGCCTGTCCCCCTAGAATCGGGGAGCGCAGGCCAATGCCCGGTTTCGGGGCTGTGCACAGGGAACCTGCGGAAGGGGGCGGGCGCACAGCCCCGTACCCCCAAACCATAGCACCGCCCCGAACCCCCAAACCCTAGCACAGCCCCGAGCCCCCAAACCCTAGCACAGCCCCGAACCCCCAAACCCTAGCACAGCTCCGTGGTCTCCCGGAGCCACACCCTGCGGGCCCCTTGGTGCGGAATCCCAGCTCTTGGTGAACAAAATGCTGCGCCCCAGCTACACCTATCGATAAAGCACGTGTTTTCTTTAAAAAGTATTAATTTACATAATTCCAGGAATCCTTTTAGGGGTGAGTAAGCTGCGCCCAAAGCCAGTTTCTAAATGGCCATTCACAGCGCCGTGAACCAGGCCAGGAGAGGGGTTCTGTCCCCTGGCCGGCCCCACGCGGGGTTTGGGGGTTTGGGGGTGAGGAACCTGAGCGCCCCGCCCTCCCCCAGCCGCCCACACTCCGCTTCTTTGTTTCCAGCTCCTCCCCCGGCGGCCCTCCTCCTCCCCGCACCCGGGCCTTCGGGGACAGTCTGGAATCTTCCTAGGAAGTGAGCAAACTTGGCCGCACACCCCTCCCCTGCCTTCCCCAGTCTCTCCAAGGTCGGGCTTTTAAACTGGGGCTGGGGACCCATTAGAAGTGGGTGAAGTCAACGCGGGGCGCCCTGAGTCACGTTAAAACAGAAGAAACAGGGTGGCCAGGCCCACCACGTGGTGGTCGTTGGGCATCTGGGGGTAACGCTGCAGAAGCACTTCCGACCCAGCTGCGCCTCATGCTCTCAGCCGGGCTTTTCCCAGCGGCCGGGGCGAGGAGGAGGAAGAGGAAGGAGAAGCAATTGAAGCGGCAACTTCCCTGTGGCCGCTGTCAGCAGGGCCAGGTCACCACGCGCCTCCTCCACCTCCTCCTCCACCTGCTCTCCTGACTTGGAGCCTGGCCCACTTCTGCAGGGGCCCAGGGGGTTTAAGATTTCCTGTGGACGAGCCACTCCAAACCCCAGCGGTGAAACTCTGTTCTGGAGCCTTCACCTCCCCTCTCCTGCGGGGGAACTCGCCCGAGGCCACGGGGAACCTTTGCTTCCCAGCAAGCTCCACCTTCCAAATGCTGCTGCCTTCCAGCTCACCCTGCCTGACCTCTTTGACCTCTGGGTAACCACCGTTGCCCCCTCCCCCCCTACACACACACACACACACGCACACGCACACGCACACGCACACACGCACACACGCACAGTCTCCTCTGCAGACTCACTCTCTCCCTGGCCTATTGCTGGAGCTCCCGGAGCAGTACCTGTGCAGGTGATTCACAGAACAGCCCAGATCGGGACTCCAGACCTGGACACTGAGGCCACTTCCCCACCTACCTGGCATTCTTCCAGGGCTCACTAGCCAGGTGATGGTCCCCCTCCCCCACCCCCCAGCTTTTAGAACCCAAGCATCCCTACAGGGGAACTGGGTGAGCGCTGCCATTTATGCCTCCTAAATACCTCGTGAATCTCCCCACTTCTCTCCACTGTCCCCCCTCCCCCCGCCACCTCCCTAGGTCCCTCACTACTGTCCACACAAGCATCAGCTCACCTGGAAGACCTTCATAGCCACCTGACTGCTCCTTGCATCTGCTCAGGTCTGTCTCCACCCTGTAGCCAGAGCGAGCTTTGAGAACACAGATCTAACCCTGTCACTCCCTCCTCCACACACTCCCCAAACGCTCACTGACACCCCATCACTCCTGGGAGAAAGACAGCTCCTTAACCAGGCCCATGAGCCCAGCAGGGCACCCCGCCTGCCCCTTTATCTTCAGTTCACTCTTTTCTAAGCCCCACTCCATGATCACCCCACAGGACTGTCGGCATGCTCCTCCAGCCTGGAACACCATCCCCCCTCTTTTTCTTCTAATTATGTCCTAATGGACCTCCAGCTCAGTATTTCCTTAGGGACCCCTTCCCACCCCCACCTTGCCCTGAGATGAAAAGCTTCTCAGAACTTGGGCGCCTCCTTCCCAGCATGCACCACATGGCTCACCCACTTCACTGAACCTTCCAGCCCCCACTTGTCCACTCCCCCCTCACTTCCTTTGCTGCCAGCCTCTTCCTGCCTCCTCAACTCTGTATTTCTAACGCCTCGCCAAGTCCTGCAGACATAGCTCCTACGTTTTGTTGAACTTGCCCCAAAGTGATCTTACTGTCAGGGGAAGCTGACATTTGAAACCTCCTCCATTGGAAACCTTCAGTGTCCCTCCATTAAACTGAGACAGGAGGCACAGACTCTAGATCCAGGTGCCTGAATCCCAGCTCGGCCACTTCCTTTCTGTGTGACCCAGGCAAGTCACTCAGTGCCTCAGGCTCAGCATCTGTAAAATGGGCATGAGATTACCTTCCTCGTAGGGTTGTTTCGAGGCTTAAATGAGCTACTTCTGGTTTTGAAAATGGCCAGGACGGGGTCTGGCATACAGTAACTGCTCTGTATATGTCTATTAAAGTAAACAACTTTCTAACTTCCCTTTCGACTTCTTCTCTGACCCATGGGCAATTTACAAATGTATTAGTGTCCATATATGTGGAGGTTTTCAAGACAACTTTTACTGGTTTCTGGTATTTGATCCCATTGTGATCAGAGATCACTTTGCAAGATTTAAATTCTTTCAAATTTATTGAGAGTTATCTTGGTAAAGGTTCTGTGCACAAGTTAATTATGCGGAGGGAAAGATGCCAGTCACTTAAATAAAATTTTAGACAATGCAAACTAATCTGTAGTGTCAGAAGGCAGATCAGCGGCTGTGTGTGCTGCACACACGCCAGGGGCAGGGCTGCTGGGGCCAGGAGGGAGGGCGGCAGGGCAGAGGACACCGTGGGAGATGAAGCTCCTCACTAGGTGATGGTTCGCAGGTGCCCGCCTGTGCTGACACGTTTCAAACTGCACTTCAAACACGTCCAGTTTGCAGCATGTGTCAATTAGACCCCATAAAGCTGTTCTTTAAAGATGGGTGTTGTTTAGCAAAGACCTGGGAGGTGTGTTCAGTCAAGTCATACAGGAAAATTCAGTGGTGCATACTTTGGAAAGAGGCACAATCGACTCAGAGGAGGTGGCAGCAGTGAAAGCCCCAGGCGCTGGGCCAGGGGCTGGCCGTGTGGCCCGAGGGTCACAGGAGACGTTGGAGGCCTTCCCGGAGCCCAGTCAGACCCGCAGCCACGCTGACCGGGTGCGGGTGGTGCTGGGACCAGTGAGACCCGAGAAGGCCTGCACCTGCAGAGCTGGTGTGTGGAGGCGGGTAGGCTTGGGAGAGACCAAGGAGATAGCAGGCTGGGCGAGGCCGTAGAGCCCGCAGGATCCTACACGGGCGGGGCTGTGGTCACCGTGGTGCGGCAGGTGACTGTTCAGTGTCATCCATGTTGGGCCTAAACGTGGATGAGTGCCCAGGAAACAGGGGTCTGGGGATGTGAGCAAGAACTGGTGGGAGGGACGGATGGAAGGAAGGGACCTGTGCGTGCCTAGACAGGTGCAGGACGGCGGTCTCTGTAGAGCCCAAGGGCTGGAGACTGGGAGGGAGAGGGAACTGGGAACAGGAGGCTGGCCTTTGAGGGGGATGCAGGGTGGGGACACCTGGGTGGCAGGACTCTCCCTCCCCGTCCCTTTCCCGCCTCCCCAGTCTCTGGTGGAAGCCCCATCGGTAGGGCCTGCTCTGAGTCAGGCAGTGGGCAGGTGTGTACTGAGCCCCTCCCCACCCAGCTGGAGGAATTCAGGCAGCAGCCTCAGGAGCTTGCATTCCAGTGTGTGTGTGTGTGTGTGTGTGTGTGTGTGTGTGTGTGTGTGTGTGTGTGTAGGGCGGGTTGGTGCAAACTATAAACATGCAAACAGCCCTAACCGGTTTGGTTCAGTGGATAGAGTGTGGGCCTGCAGACTGAAGGGTCCCAGGTTCGATTCTGGTCAAGGGCATGTACCTTGGTTGCGGGCACATCCCCAGTAGAGGGTGTGCAGGAGGCAGCTGATCGATGTTTCTCTCTCATCGATGTTTCTAACTATCCCTCTCCCATCCTCTCTGTAAAAAAAAAATAAAATATGTTTAAAAATAAAATAAACATGCAAACAGGGAATGAGCCCAGTTCAGGTAGTTCTTCAATCCTAAAGGAACCAGCAGTCCTGGCCACAAACATGAACTTCCTGGAAGCACCATCATTTCCCCTTGGACTCACCTCCAAACCTTCTGAGTCATCTGACTCATCCTTCAACCTCCACATTCTGCCAGCTGCCAAGTCTGGTGGATTTTTCCTTTAAAGTGTCCTGTCTGTTCATGTTCAGAGTCCCAAGTAATGGCCACCTTCATCTGGCTCTTTCAGGATTTATCCTCTGTTCCTGTTTTCATCTGGCCCCTTCCCAGAGCAGGACTCCCAGGACACCAAACTAGCAGTCCCTCACAAGGTGGCAAAGCCCAGGGCCCAGCTGCCCAGCTCATCCTTCCCCTGGGCCCCTCGTTCTTCCAGCCTCATCCTCCCCATCTGCATGCCTGACCTCTGACCTCGGTGCTCTCAGATCTGGAACTCCGGCTACAGACACCCACATGTCACCCAGGCCCCACAGGCCCTGCTCACAACCCCTCCCGAGGAGGAGGAACCACTGTCAGCCCTGACCAGGTGGCCTTAAATGTAAGAATATAGCAGAGAAATTGATAGGAAGGGAGGAAGAATAGAACATGAAAGTGTGTGTGTGTGTGTGTGTGTGTGTGTGTGTGTGTGTGTGTTGGCGGGTGAGCACCAAGAACAAGCTGCTGCATTGTTTCCTGGTCTCCCTCCTCCATCCTCTCAGCCCCCCACCCCCACCCCCCACCTGATTATTGCAGCGATGCAAGGGCTTGATGGCTGGCCCTGACCTTCTCTCAGGACGTTTATCTGTCCGCTCTCAGTTGCTCCCCAAACGTGCCTGGAACCTCAGAGCAATTCCTCCACCTCCAACACCCTTCACCGCTTCTGCAGGTTGACACTTGTCTACCAAGCTCAGCTCAACTTGGAGTCACCTGGGGCTGCGGCCTGAGATTCCTCCGGCTGTGTGGGGGAGGGGCTCTGAGGCCAAACTCGCCCCAGGTGCCTCCTCCGCAGCTCTTAGCCCAGGGGGCCCCACTGAAATTAGACGTTGTCTTTCTTACCTCTTTGGCCCAAGACCAGCTCAGGACCTGGCCCATGGCAGGTGGCCACCTAACATGGGGCATGAATGAGTACATGAGCCCTCATTTAACATTGATGGTAGATTCTTGGAAACTTCGACTTTCAGCAAAACCACGCAGCATAACAAAACCAGTTGTACCCTAGGCTAATTGATATAAACAAGAGTTACGTTCCTACAGCATATTTTTGGCCACAGAAACATCACCAAACTTATAACGAAGACCCAAAACATTTTTAACATTAAATATTGAAATAAATTGAGCTATACAGACATCTAAGAATGATGAATAAAAACAAGTCAGCCCTAACTGGTTTGGCTCAGTGGATAGAGCGTCGGCCTGCGGACTGAAGAGTCCCAGGTTCGATTCTGGTCAAGAGCATGTACCTTGGCTGCAGGCACATTTCCAGCAGGGGGTGTGCAGGAGGCAGCTGATCGATGTTTCTCTCTCATTGATGTTTCTAACTCTCTATCCCTCTCCCTTCCTCTCTGTAAAAAATCAATAAAATATATTAAAAACAAAACAAACAAAACAAAAACACAAGTCCGATAATGATTTTCCAACCCGCTGATTCCAGTTCAGTGTCCCAGGTGCCTGGAGCCTCTCCTGGCTGCTCAAGGCGCAGGACGAGGCCACCCTGGACGCCCTCCCATCGCAGGTGACCTCACAACCACTAACACTCACACCGGGACGGTGTAGACAGGCCATTCACCTCCTGTGCACGGCTCTGTGATGTGGGAGGAAGTCCACGGGGACACCGGCACACTTCATGGACAGCAGTCCCGGATAGGAAACGTGTTTTTCCCTGATCATGTTAAAATGAAACCACCTTCAAGGAAAAGATCCATCAAGGACCTGCTGTATGTGAAGGCGCAGGTTGGAACGCTTCAGCCAAAGGCAGTGATGGACCTTTGGCGCCATCTAGTGGCCAGTTGGTTGGTTGTATTTGGGCCTCCAACTGGAAGAGGCTTTGGGGCACAAGGTGAACAGGGGAATCAGGGGAGAGAATTATGTGAACTCCGATCCAGATCACCATCATTAGTGTCTCACCCTGAAACGTTCGTGGCAAAGCTTCCGGCCTTTCACTGAGTAGGAACAAAGCTGTCTTTGTACGAGAACAGAAGGGAGCAATTTTTTATATTAAAAAATATGTGTGTTTGTGTCAGGGGTCCAAGGAGGGAATCCTGGGCAAGGACTGGCTCTTGGCACAGCCAGTGGCCGTGGGACACGTCTTGGGGAAAGGCTGGCTTGTGCATAGGCCAACAGAGCGGCTCATTGGGACTGGGGAGATGGGGTGGGGTGTGAATGGCCCCCATGGAGCGAGGTCTGTGGGAGGGGTGCCTTAGCCACATCCTGAGGACTCACCGCTCGGAGTGCTGTGAGGACAGAGCCCCACTCAGCCAGAGTCTGCAGTCTGCTGGTCCGCTATGCAATAGCTCGGGCACATGGGCCCACCCCCCCACCCCCCCACCCCCCACAGCTGTTAGGGTTTCAGGGGCAGTGGTGAGGCAGAAGGGAAACGAGGCCTGTGGGTCAAAAGTGTGGAGGGCGGCCACCCCCCAGCGTGGTGAGGCTTCTGTGGGCCCCGCACTGGCTCCTCCTTCTCTTCTTATGCCAGCAGTACCCTTGCGTCTTGGTGGGGTGACCAATAGCGCGCGCGCACACACACACACACACACACGTACACACACACACACACACACTCTGTTGGGCGCCTGCCTCAGGAGGTCATCTGCAGCACTGCATCACGGGACATGGAGACTGGTTCAGGACAGACACCATCATGCCTCCCTTATGGGAGTGTTCTAACTAGAGCTGGTGGTGAAGAGTTGACGTTCCCTTTCAGATTCAAGGTTATAGGGTGTGTGCTCTGGTGTGTGGAGGCCTCCAGGAGCAGAGGTGAGAGGGGGACAGTGAGGCGCTTTCAGCAGCCAGCATGGAAGCACGCTCCTCTCCTGCCCCTCCCGCTTGGCTCTGGAGCCAATACTCCCTTTGTCATTAGGCTACTGAGAGGTGGGGTCCTGTGTTCTGCAACCAAAGGAGATCTGAGTGGCCCGAGGTGAAGCATCCCTCAGCATCCCCAGGAAGCTCTTCCTGGGTGGGCGGGGCCTCAGAGGAGTAATGCATTTCTTCCCAATCGAAGAGATGGAACCTTTGCTGCCGAGGCAGGACCCCTGGGTCGGATAAGGAAGGAATGAGGGACTGTTCGTGCTCCTTACGTTCAGCGGCAGACACTCGGTTTCTCTTCAGTCATCCCCCAGCCTCTCCCTGGGCAGCACAGCGAGGCCGGAAAGCTGAGCAGCGCTGTCCTGGCTCCCCCGCCTCTCAGCAGGGGGCCTGGGACCCTGTCCTGGCCAAGGAGACAGAAGCACAGGCCGTTAAGGGTGGTGGTTGGGGTGGTGTGTGAGGTGTGGTTTAATGGTTTGATTGTTTTCTTTTTATTATCCGTTGCCTCGTATAATATTTAGAAGTTGGTAGAGGTATAAAATAATTAATAAGTTAAATAATGGACTTTTTATCACAGAAATTGCTAGTTTCTTTTCGTTCTGGATAAAACTAAGTATAAGTAAGCATTTCAACCATTCAAAAATAATTTATGAGGTAGATGGAGAAACAGAGAACGGGCATTGCTGTCGCTCCTTCTATGAGGCAAGAGGTTTCTTTCGACCTTCACTCAGCACGCAATGACCGAGGTCGGGGCTCAGACCCACAGGACCCGTCCCCGCTCTCGGGGGCTCACCGCTGGGGAGACGGACACAAGAACAGGCAGTTCTACACCCGGACAAGGTGATGATGAAAAGAGGCTCAGGGTGTGAGGAGCACAGTGAGGGCAGAGCAGGCTTCAGAGGGCAGATGCCACCTGAGTGAGTGGCAAGGATGGAGCTGGTCAGGGCGGAGGAGGGGCGTGCCCGCGGAGGGGACCTGGCCGAGGGGTAAGGCGAGAGGCAGCGGGCAGGCTGTGCGCCTGGACTGGGAGCGAGGTGTCCGTCCTGCAGGAGGCAGTGGGCAGCAGGGACAGCCATTCACAAATCTGTGTTCTTGGTGGAGGTCGGTGACTCGGTGGAGCTGGGATTTGAGGGCCACCAGCCTGGGCACGGGGAGGCAGTTAGGAAGGCTCGGGTCCAGGCAGAGAAGCGAGGCTTCCGGGACAAGGAACCACACAGCTACGCAATGGCTCCTGGAGGGTTCCTGCTGTTCTCGCAGCAATGGACATCCACGTTCATGTCGCTCAGAGCATTTCGTTAGCTTTGGACTTTCAGCGAGCAGCAGCGAGCCACCCTCTGATCAAGGACCTTCTGTTCTACAGCTCGTCCCGAGGAGGGGGCTCCTTCCAAAGGAAATCCTGCTTATGCATCCAGTCACGATGCGTCAGGACACAGCTGAAGGGAGCCAGGAGCCGTGGAGGCCCGCTGCCAGCCCCAGCTCCCCGTGCAGCTCACTGTGAGAGGAGGGACAGAATAGAGATGAAGGAAAGAGCAGGCGGAGGTGCACCTGCAACATGACAGCCCTGACAAGCACTGTCGGAAGGCTGCTGAGGTTTGCAGAAAACCCAAGGAGAACGGAAAGGTCTTTAGAGCTATTCTCAGAGACAGAAGAACAAAGAAGGGATGGATGTGCTGCTCAGGGGATGGTGAAGTGGAGTGATGCTGAGAGCGGGCATGGTTCAGTTGTTGAGCATCGACCTATGAACCAGGAGGTCACGGTTCAATTCCCAGACAGGGCACATGCCCGGGTTGTGGGCTCCATCCCTAGTGTGGGGTGTGCAGGAGGCAGCCGATCCATGATTCTCTCTCATTATTGATGTTTCTATCTCTCTCTCCCTCTCCCTTCCTCTCTTAAATCAATAAAAATATATTTTAAAAAATAAAAAGCAAAACTAGCTAGTCTACTTAAAAAAAAAAAGGAACATGCACCTTTTAAAAATCGTTGACAATATTACAGATGTCCCCCCTCTCCCCTCCACTTTGCCCTCCCCACCCAACCCCTGCCCCACCCCAGGGCACCACAGGATTGTCTGTGTCCATGGTCTATGCATATACACATATATGTTCTTTGGTTAATCTCTTCCCATCTGCCCACCCCCTCCCCTCTGAGATCCGTCCGTCTGTTCCATGCACCCATGCCTCTGGTCCTATTTTGTGCGTCAGTTTATTTTGTTCATTAGATTCCACATATGAGTGAGGTCATGTGATACTTGTCTTTCTCTGACTGGCTTATTTCATGTGCATAATCTCCAGGTCCATTCGTTTTGTCGCCAAGGGTAGGAGGTCCTTCCTTTTTCAGCTGCTCAGTATTCCATGGTGTGAATGCGCCACAGCTGCACCTTCACACACACAGGGCGGCTGCCCTTGCCACTGATTCCAGCAAGCACAGGCCTGTTTCCTGATAAGCGCAGACCTTTAAGACGGCCTGGGGATGGCGACTCTGGAGACCGTAGTGATGCAGAGGGGGACAGGGGAACGGCCAGTCATGACACTCTCTCTTTTTTCTCCATGTGGAAGGACTTCGACTTCAGGAGCTGTAGGAATTATTCTTTTTTTAAAAAATATATATTTTTATTGATTTCAAAGAGGAAGGAAGAGGGAGAGAGAGATAGAAACATCCATGATGAGAGAGAATCATGGATTGGCTGCCTCCTGCACGCCCCCTCCTGGGGATGGAGCCCACAACCCGGGTATGTGCCCTTGACCAGAATCGAACCTGGGACCTTTCAGTTCACAGGCCGACGCTCTATCCACTGAGCCAAACCGGCTAGGGCTGGAGCTGTAGGAATTCTTAACCTTTTGGAGGTATTAGTTTCCTGTGGCCACTGTAACAAATGATCCCAAGCTGGGCGGCTTAAAGCAAGAGAGATTTCTTATCTCACAGCCTGGAGGCCAGGAGTCCAACATCGAAGTGTCCGCTCCCTCCAAAGACCCTGGGGAGGGCCCTCCCCGGTCTCCTCCAGCTCCCGGTGGCCCAGGCGTTCCTTGGCCTGTGGCTGCATCACTCCCAACTGCCTCCGTGTTCACATGCCTCGTCCTGCATCTGTGTCTCCTCTGTGTGTCTTCAAAGACACTTGTCATTGGCTGTAGGGTCCACTTGGATAAACCAGGATGGTTGCACCTCAAGATCCTTAACTTATTTACATCCTCAAAGGCCCTTTTTCCAAATAAGCTGACGTGCGTAGGTTTCGGGGATCAGGATGTGAATTATCCTTTGGGGACCAGCATTCAACCCAGTACAGGGTCATAAGCCACTTTCAGAGTCTGATGAGCGCTAGGGAACCGGGATTGGAAGCAGAGCCTGGGCAGGGCTTCTTGATCAGGTGACTTATGGAGGGAGCGCCCCAAGGAGAAAGGCGAGGGGAGCAGGCTAGGGCCGGGGAGAAAGGCAAGACCGTCCAGCTCCGCCTGGCCTCCTGAGACACCTGGAGCATGATAGAGTTGTTCCCACCGTATCCACTTTTGCACCCCCAGTCAGTCAATTTCTCCTGGAGGGGGGCAGCCACAGCCTTTCTGGTAGGGATGCCCTTTTGGCCAAGGAAATATCACTAAAGGGGCAGCTGGGAGTTATCTGCCAACACTCTCAGCAGCCCTGGGTGGATGAAAGGGATCCGGCCAAGACACCCACATTTTCTTCAGACTCTCCGGGAGACTCCCTCCCTCTCTCTCTCTCTCTCTCTCTCTCACACACACACACACACACACACACACACACACACGAGTCAGGGACTCACAGACCCTCGGAAGCCGAGGACTGGAGTCGAGGACCTGTGGCTCTGACCTAACACTGGTCTCTTGGAGGAGATGATTGACGTTTGGGAGGAGGACTGAGCACCCTCAAAGCCATCCTCTCTGATGGCCCAGCTGCACAAGCACGCACCCTGGCCTGCTCTCTGCCCCAAGGGGGGGCCTGCCATCGTCCCTCCAGGCTGTGACGGGAGGGTGAAAGGAATCCTAAGGGAATTGGAACTCAAAGGGAAGTCCCTTTGGCCACAGATGTATAACCCTTCTTCCTAACCAGCTTCTCAGTAATCAAGCTAATAGCTTAATCCCCACCTGCCTGACTCCTGTGAGTCTCAAGTAGTTCTGAACTCAGGCAGGGAAGCAAGAGGATATTAACAACCCTCCCAAGACCCCCAAGTCATCTCATAAAAGACAGAGGTACTCTGTGGACTGGAAAGTTATTAGTGGGTGAGTGTTCGGAGCCTCCGCTGCCGCCTCGCCGGCCTGGCTCCTGGAGGCGGGATCGGCCTCAGAGAGGCGCCGTCCTGCAGGTGCCTGTGAGGAAGAGGAGCAGAGTGGAAGGAAGGGGAGCACGTTCTTGATTGGAAGTGGAGTGGGGGGGCCTGGTGTGTTTTGGGGGCAGCTGCCACTCACGGGGTGGCTCTAGCATGAAGGGTCCCTCACTTGGAGGGGTCCCCCTGGACAGTCCTACAATGTGTTCACGTTTCTGTAACTTTCGAAAAAATAAGCCATTTCCCACCACATGGTTAACCAGGGGTCCTCAAACTACAGCCTGAGGGCCACATGCAAAACAAATATTGTATTTGTTCCCGTTTTGCTTTTTTACTTCAAAATAAGATATGTGCAGTGTGCATAGGAATGTGTTCATAGTTTTTTTTTTTTAAACTATAGTCCGGCCCTCCAACGGTCTGAGGGACAGTGACCTGGCCCCTGTTTAAAAAGTTTGAGGACCCCTGGTTAAGACCATCATCTGCTTCTGCTGTGCTTACCCGTCACCCTCCTCCTGGGGGCCAGCGACACTTGGTCCGGGTTAGTGGGCTGTGCTGAGGGGTGCCGCCGCTGTGCAGCCCCGGTGCCCCCAGCTTGCTTGTGAACTATTGTGTCCTATTGGGCCCGGCAACAGGAGACTGTGCCACGCTGGGGAGACGCCAGCTGTGAAGTACATGAAACCAGGAGGCAGCTGGTGGAAAATCCTGCCAGTTAGCAGAGGTGTGAGACGTGGATGGAAGACAGTTCTCACCCAGGCCTGGTCAAAGGGGAGGCCTCTTCTGTTAGGGACACACACAGTAGTGCAGCGAATGCTCTGCTAAACGCATCACACATTTTAAATAGGCATTCTGTGAAACCGACTTGATCAGAATTCCCGTGTCCAGTGCAAGAACCAGTAGCAATACTGCAAATAGCCAAAGACACCCGTGTATGAAGTCACGGGCTTTCTCCGTCCCCGTGTACTGGAGCGCAAATATGCCTGCCTTGCGTGTCTTACCTGATGAAGTCTGCCATGCAAAACCGACCCAGAGGTGGCGAAGCCTCAGGAACAAGTGACAGAGCTCCACACGTTTTCACCGGCGAGTCCGCGTGAAAGTGCAGAAACAATCTGATTACAACAACGTGGCGCAATACGCCGTAGCGGCTAAAACCCACTTAATTGTTATGTCTGCACGTCTTCTTAATTTCAGGTTAATTTTATACATTCTTTCCAAATTTCTGATCACACCAAAATTCATATCTGATAAGAAGGAGGTAACCGAGTGGAGGCGAGACACACGAAGCGAAAGAAGATGGGTGGAAAGGTAAAAACCTTAAAAACTGCCATTACATCCCAGTGGACACTAACAATTCTCACGGTCAAAATCATGAAGATGAGGAAAAGAATCATGGCAGCCAAGAAGAATAGATGATGAAATTGAAAACAAGAGAGACAGAAGATTATGAGACTCAGGACACTCTCAGACAGGAACCAAAACAATAGGGGAAAGATGAGATGATAAAGAAAAAGTCTGTCCATTCAGAAGAGTGTCAGGAAGCTCAGCAGCAAATGTTGATGATTTATTGACTTCAATAAATACCAAAAATCTTTCACGATGGCCTGTTCCAATGAGCAGTCATGTTGAAGTTTGGCAATGATAGTCATCAATTTCTAAAAGCTCTTCTTTAAGCCTGGGATTTTGACTGAGCAGTGCTGGGGGGAGGGTGCTGTCATTTCTGGGATGCAAAGGACTGGGGAAGAATACGTTTAGGGGCAAAAATCAAGAGTTCTGTATTATTGCCCTGGCTGGTATGGCTCAGTGGATGGAGCATCG
Source organism: Myotis yumanensis (assembly GCF_028538775.1). NCBI lineage: Eukaryota > Metazoa > Chordata > Mammalia > Chiroptera > Vespertilionidae > Myotis > Myotis yumanensis. The sequence goes on from NW_027223752.1 coordinate 8,515,429, forward strand.
GCCTGCGGACTGAAGGGTCCTGAGTTCTATTCTGGTCAGGGCACATGCTCGGGTTGTGGGCTTGATCCCCAGTGGGGGGTGTGCAGAAGGCAGCTGATTAGTGATTCTCTCTCATCATTGATGTTTCTATCTTCCTCTCCATCTCCCTTCCTCTCTGAAATCAATAAAAATATATTTAAAAAAAAAAGAAACATCAATGATGAGAGAGAATCATCGGTCAGCTGCCTCATGCACGTCCCCCTACTTGGGATCGAGCCCAAATCCTAGGTATGTGCCCTCACCGGGAATCAAACTGTGTGTGACCTCCTGGTTCATGGGTCGATGCTAGACCACTGAGCCACACCGGCCAGGCTTTCTCGGGGTTTAAGGCACATGCAGGGATACTTGGGTAAGGGAATATTTCTGGGACAGTCCTGAAGATTATTCAGACTAAAATGTTTTCTGCGTGCGCAAAGGCAAAATCTAATGCTCCTCTGTTGTCAATGTCATGAAAGATCAAGAATGCTTCTAACACCCGGCCGGCATGGCTCAGTGGTTGAGTGTTGACCTATGAACCCGGAGGTCAAGGTTTGATTCCCAATAAGGGCACATGCCCAGGTTGTGGGCTCAATCCCCAGTGTGGGATGTGCAGGAGGCAGCCGATCAATGATTCTCTCTCATCATTGATGTTTCTCTCTCTCCCTCTTCCTTTCTCTCTGAAGTCAATTAAAAAAAGTAATGCTTCTTAGTTCACTGAAACCTGGTTGACAATTTGGCGGTGTATACACTGTGTGTCTGTATTGTGGTTAAACAGTTGTTTCAGGATTTACTGAGACATGTTTGACTACAGAGCGCTGTGCTGATCGAAGTACGCAACCCGAGGAGATAGTTTCCTGAATCCAACCTACTGCACGGACCACAAACACTATTTTGAATCCTCGTTTTCCAAATGTATAGGATTGTTAGAATAGAGCAGGATTTTCAGAACTTGCTAGTGCTTTCATTGTTCTTACTGATAGGGGGCACCTGGATTAATCTGAAAAAGCAATCATAATATTTTAAATCTTAGAGCACATATACTTATGTGAATAGGGGGTTAAGTGTCCTATGTGTGAATAGAGGGTTAAGTTTTTCCTTAAGTTTCCTTTTCAAGGACTGTGCCAAGCGATTGAGGAGCTGGCTCAGCTGTGAATCCAGCAAGCAGAACGGATAAGCAGGGTCAAACAGACCCACCAGGAGTCAAAACATCATCTCAGCAACATTATCTCCTCAACATCATCTCATCGCCTGAGGACTAAGGACCATAGCTGACGTCTGCGGACCTCCAGGGCTGCCTCACCCTCGCCCCTTCCCCTTTATAATCCTGCCCCCTGTACCTTGCTGGGGAGACAGAATTTGATGCTTATGCTGGTAAGCACCCTGTCTTCTTGGCTGGCTAGCCTTCTCCTCAATAAACGCCTATGATTCAACCCTGCCTTCGTTATTGAACACGGCGACAGGCAGCCCAAGCCCAACTGGGGTTTCCCGGTAACATTATCACAATCTAAATTGATTTTTTCCAAAGTAATATATAGTTTAAAAATAAAATTTTTCTAAAAGGCTTATAATGAAAACCAGCAGTTTGCTGGCCACCCGCCCCCACCGCCTGGGACAGGCAGGCAGCCACTTTCGACCCCTTTAGCAGTTTACAAATAGGCCTATGCAGCTATTGAAAAAATGTCCAGTACATACGACTGATTTCCTGTTATGATATGTGAAGACGGAGCTCTGTACTACACCAACCCCTGCTTGTGCTCCCCATCCTCCCGCTATAGTTTACAATAAATTTTGGTTAAATCAATAGTGTTTACATTATTAAGGATATGTAAGACTTGCTCAATGATGAGCCAAGAACTGTAACCATTACATGGCCTCCTTTGATAACCTTTAATTAACCCATTAATAATTGCCCTGCACTTATTTATTTGCACTGTTTATGCTTTATAAATTTTTTTCTACAGTCTCCATCAGATCCTTTAAATACCAACAATATAATATTTTCAAAAGCACTGAAATGGCCCTGGCCGGTTTGGTTCAGTGGATAGAGCGTCGGCCTGCGGACTCAAGGGTCCCGGGTTCGATTCCGGTCAGGGGCATGTACCTGGGTTGCGGGCACATCCCCAGTGCGGGGTGTGTAGGAGGCAGCTGGTCGATGTTTCTCTCTCATCGATATTTCTAACTCTATCCCTCTCCCTTCTTCTCTGTAAAAAAATCAATAAAATATATTTTTTAAAAAAGCACTGAAATGCACCTTGGATTGTGTTGCTCAGAGGTTAGAGTGTCAGCCTGGGCACCGAAGGGTCGTGGGTTCGATTCCTGGTCAAGGGCACGTGCCTGGGTTGCAGGTTCCATCCCAGCTCTGCTCGGGCGTGTTTGGGAGGCAACCAGCAATGTGAGGCACATCGATGTTTCTAGGCTTCTCTCTCTACCTCCCTCTTCCCTCCCTTCCACTCTCTCTAAAAAAGGCAATGGAAAAAAATATCCTCAGATGAGTATTAACAACAACAAAAAGGCACTGAAGTGCAGCGGTCACCCACTAACCTCCTGGAATCCTCCCTCCCCCGCCTGGCTTCCTGCTCCGTCTTAGGCCTGCTGCCCTCCCCGGACTTCCTCCCACCTCTCCCCTCCACTGGAATCCCTGTTTGCTAGCTCCCAATAAGGGCACATGCCCGGGTTGTGGGCTCAATCCCCAGTGTGGGGCGTGCAGAAGCACATTCTCTAGGGCACATGGCAAACGCCGGCTGGTGTGCTGGGGGTGTGTGTGTGGCGGAGGAAGCGTTGTGGGTGCAGCTGTTCCAGAGCACCACCTGGCAGTTTCAGTCAAATGCAGAGCCCTCGGGCCCAGGATCTGCTCCTGAGCACACGTCCAAGGGAAAGGCTCGCATGGGCCCCTAAGAGGACAGGTGTGAGGATGGTCACGGTGACGCCGCCTGTGCATGTGTGCACACAAAGCCTTCGGCTTTCTGTACATAATTTTATTCCCCATCACAATACATTATCTTAATAGCAGTGTTCTAGTCGATTCTCTTGGGTTTACTAAGTACTTGGTCATCGACAAATAGTAAAAGTTTTACTTCCTCCATTCTGATGTTTATGTATGTAATTTCTTCCTCTTGTCTGGTTGCTTTGGTTAATACCTTCAGTACAATGTTAAACGGTAGTAGGAACAATGGACAGTCTTGTCCTGACTTTAGTAGGGCTAGGTAGGGCATTTCATTTCATTTATTTTAATTTTTATTAGACAACTAGAGGCCTGATGCATGAAATTCATGCAAGAGTAGGCCTTCCTTTCCATGGCTGCTGACACTGGCTTCCCTCTGGCACCGGGGACCCGGGCTTCCCTTGCAGCCCTGGCTTCGTCCGAAAGGACGTCAGGTCTAATTAGCATATTATGCTTTTATTATTATAGATTGGATTTCTTTTACTTTTTATTGAGGTATAAGTTACATACAAAAATCGTAAGTGTAGTGTAGTGCTTGATAAAGTTTTCCATATGTACACACCCAAATTAAAATATAGCATTTCCAGCATCCCTGAAAGCTCCCCATGTCCTCTCTCAATCGTTTCCCTCAAAGATAACCACTACTGTGACACCAATAGTTAGTAGTGTCTGTTTTTTTTTTAAGATATATATTTTTTTTATTTCAGAGAGGAAGGGAGAGGGGGAGAGAGATAGAAACATCCATGATGAGAGAGAATCATTGATCAGCTGCCTCCTACACACCCCTTACTGGGGATTGAGCCTGCAGCCTGGGCATGTGCCCTGAATCAAACTGTGACCTCTGGGTTCATAAGTCAACGTTCAAGCACTGAGCCACGCTGGTTGGGCAGTATTGTCTGTTATGTTCTGGTTACTTCTACTCATTAAGTCTGTGGGATTCACTTATGTTGATGTGTGTAGCAGTGGTCTTTTTTTTTTTTTTTTGTCTTTTAATTTTTATTTCATGGCAGTGGTCATTTTTCATTGCTGTGTAGTATTCCACGAAAATGTATGAACATACTACAACCTGTGCAACATGTTACAGCTGCTGACAGACATTGTGTTATTTCCAGTGTTGGGCTATTATAAAGAACACTTTTGTATGCTTTTTTTTTTTTTTTTTTTTTTTTTGTAATCAAAGCATGCATTTCAGTTATACACCCAGGAGCAGAGTTGGTAGGTCATAGGGTGTATGTGCTTTAGCTCATATGTTTGCTGAGTTTTAGATACTGCAGAACCATTTTCCGCAGCGGTCGTACCAATTTACACTTTCAGTTGCTCCATTTCCTCACCAACACTTTGTTTTCCACTCCTCTTCATTGTAGCCGCTGCAGTGGGAGGGGGGTATAAGGGCACGGTTATGCTTTTATTTGTATTTCCTTGGTGAATGCTGACATTGAACACCTTTCCACATGATCATCGGCCAGGAGAATGTTGTCTTTTTGTGAAGTGTTAAGTTTTGCCCATTTAAAAAATTGTATTGTCTTTTTCTTTGCTCTGTGCATTTTTTATAGATAATGTAAAATTGTATTCCAAACAGTTTACATCAATTTACATTCCTATAAAGTTTATGAAGATGCTACTAGTTTTGCCACACACTCTCCAATGTTGGATATTACCAAATTAAAAAAAAAATAAATAGATTGCCTCCTGCACAAGCCCCGACCCAGGCTGGAATTGGCCCTGCAACCCAAATACATGTCCTTGACCAGGAATCGAACCTGGATCCTTCGGTCTGAGGGCCAACACTCTAACCACTGAGAAAAACTGGACAGGGCCTAAAATTTTTAATATTTGCCAATATGGCAGGGATGAAAGGTATTTCATTATTACTGTATTAAAAAAGAAAAAAAAAATATATACTAGAGGCCTGGTGCACAAAAATTTGTGCACTCGGGGCGGGGGGGGTCCCCTCGGCCCAGCCTGTGCCCTCTCGCAGTCTGGGACCCCTTGGGGGATGACCACCTGCTGGCTGAGGCCTGCTCCCCGAGGGATTGGGCCTAAGATGGCAATCAGACATCCCTCTGGCAGCCTGGCAGCCCTTGGGGGATGTCCACTTGCCAGTGGGGAGCAGACCTAAGCTGCAGTCAGACATTCTTAGCACTGCTGAGGAGGCAGGAGAGGCTCCCACCACCACTGCTGTACTGGCAGCCATCAGCCTGGCTTGTGGCTGAGCAGAGCTCCCCCATGTGGGAGCACACTGAACACCAGAGGGTAGCTCCTGCATTGAGCGTCTGCCCCCTGGTGGTCAGTGTGTGTCATAGTGACCAGTCATTCCCAGTCTTTCTGCTGTTAGGGTCAGTTTGCATATTACCCTTTTACTATATAGGATAGAGGCCTGGTGCATGAGTGGGGACTGGCTGGTTTGCCCTGAAGGGTGTCCCGGATCAGGGTAGGGGTCCCGCTGGGGTGCCTGGCCAGCCTGGGCAAGGGGCTGAGGGCCGTTTTCAGGCTGGCCAGCGACTGAAGCTCCCAGCCTCTCCTTTTTTTCTTTTTCTTTTTTATTCTGGGATTTATTTACCTTCTATAATTGAAACTTCATTGCTGTCACTGGAGCTGAGAGCCGGCTCCAGCTCCATGGCCACCGCCGGCTGAAAGCAGGTATCTGGGATTTGTTTACCTTCTATAATTGAAACTTTGTTGCTTACAGAGCTCAGAGCCGGGCCGTGGCAGGTGGGGAACCTTGGCTTCCTCCATCACTGGAGCAAGCAAACCTCCTGCTCGCTTCAGCTGCGTGGCTGCCGGCTGCCATCTTGGTTGGTGGTTAATTTGCATATCACCCTGATTAGCCAATGGGAAGCGTAAAAAAGGTACGGTCAATTACCCTTTTTGTCTTTATTAGATAGGATTATTAGATAGGATTATTAGATAGGATTATTAGATAGGATTATTAGATAGGATTATTAGAATATATATATATTCTATCTAATTGATTTTAGAGAGAGGAAGGGAGAGGGAAAAAGAGCTAGAAACATCCATGATGAGAGAGATCATCGATCAGTTGCCTCCTGCATACCCCACACTGGGGATTGAGCCTGCAGCCCAGGCATGTGCCCTGACTAGGAATCAAACCGTGACCTCTGGGTTCATAAGTCAATGCTTAACCACTGAGCCATGCTGGCTGGGCTTATTACTGTATTTTTAACTTTTTTTTAAAAATTGTGTAGGGATGCAGGCCCTTGCTGGGTAGCTCAATTGATTAGAGTGTCATCCTGATGTACCACGATTGTGGGTTTGATCCCTGGTCAGGTACATACAAGAATCAACCTATGAATGCATGAATAAGTGGAAAACAAATTGATCTCTCTTTCTCTTCTCTCCCTTCTTCTCTCTCCAAAATCAATTTAAGAAAATTAAAATTGTGGAAAGATTCATACACACACATATACATATGCAAAAGACTATGTAAAATATATATGTGTATAATTAAAAGAATGGAAATAGTCCTAGCTGGTTTGGCTCAGTGCATAGAGCGTTGGCCTGTGGACCAAAGGGTCCCGGGTTTGGTTCTGGTCAAGGGCATGTACATTGGTTGCAGGCTCCCAGCCCTAGTCGGGAGCATTCAGGAGGCAACCTATCGATGTTGTTTCTCTTACATCAGTGTTTCTCCCTCTCCCTCTTCCTTTCACTCTCTCCAAAATTCAATGGGGAAAAAAATATCCTTGGCCCTAGCTGGTTTGGCTCAGCGGATAGAGCGTCGGCCTGCAGACTGAAGGGTCCCAGGTTCAATTCTGGCCAAGGGCACATGCCTGGGTTGTGGGCTTGATCCCCAGTAGGGGGTATGCAGAAGGCAGCAGATCAATGATTCTTATCATTGATGTTTCTATCTCTCCATTCCTTTCCCTTCCTCTCTGAAAAATATATAAAAAATGAAAAAATATCCTCAGGCGAGGATTTTAAAAAAAGGGGTGGGGAGATAAAACCAATACCAGCGTACCCATCAGGTTAAGAAACAGAACATTTGCCAAAACCGGTTTGGCTCAGTGGATAGAGCGTCGGCCTGCGGACTGAAGGGTCCCAGGTTCGATTCCGGTCAAGGGCATGTACCTGGGTTGCGGGCACATCCCCACTAGGAGATGTGCAGGAGGCAGCTGATCGATGTTTCTCTCTCATCGATGTTTCTGACTCTCTATCTCTCTCCCTTCCTGTCTGTAAAAAATCAATAAAATATATTTAAAAAAAAAAAAAGAAAAAAAAAAGAAACAGAACATTTGCAGATCTTAGAAGCACCTGTGGCCTCTCTGAGTGGCTCCCACTCTGTCATCTGTTATCATTTTGTATTATTAGGGCGGGAGGGACTCAAAGGCATTCAACACTGAAGGAAGAAATGCCGTTTTCTCACCTGCTGGTCTGATGTGAGCAGTGCAGGTGGGTGGGGCAGCTCTTGCTCCACCGGGTCACTTGGGAACCTGATTTCTGTGTCTTTGCTTTCCACCGTCACTGGGCATCTCATCAGCTGTGTGGTTGAAGCTGCGTCATGGCATGGCTGGGTGCCAGCTGGCAGGAATGGGAATGGCTCCCTGAAGTCTCAGACCCAGACCCAGAGCTGCCATCGCTTCTGCTGCGGGTCCATAAGCGAGACCTCAGTCACATGGCCATACTTACCTGCAGGGGATGGCGAGGACTGCGGACAGCCCTGTGCCTAGTGACCACTGTGACCACCGGGAAAGGAGGTTGGGGTTTGGGGGGCAAAACCCATGAGCATTCCCTCGCTTTCGTTTGCAGTTTTACCACCTTGGTGTGCACCTTTCAACAGTCTCTCTCAGTGAATGAAACATACAAATGTGAAATGGCAAGCACAGCCCTCGCTGTGTAAGGACAGGGCCGTGGACCACCAGCCAATGGAAGGTTTCCAGGAAAATACAGACTGAGTGCAGGTTCTCCGTCACAGTCTGCCTTCAGCTTCCGATTGTTTACAGGAGCCCCTTTAAGATCAGCGGTGACTGGGCGGACGGTTCACAGGGCAGGCCCAGCAGGGGACCTTTCGAGAGGCCTGCTAGCCAGGCTGGCCCTTAGCTGGCATCTGGGAGCTCGGTGTCAGGAGGGCTCCAGCATCCCCTGAATGCCGAGCGGCCCTTTGTGCATAAACTGCAAACAGTGTGGTTTATGCCGAACGCCTGCTTCCTTTCTGGGAGTCTGGCAGCTCGGTGTGTGCCAGGCAGAGGGGCCCATGTGACCGGCCTCCAATCAAAACCCTGGGGGCTGAGTGCCTAAGGAGCTCCCTGGCTGACACAGGCCACATGCGCTGTCACAGATGCTGGAGGAACTGCGTGTGTCCCGTGTGGCTCCACTCCTGGCTCCTGCCTGCTCCTCTAGGCGTTGCCCATCACCCTTTCCCTCAGCTGGCTTTCTGTGCATCCTTTGGTGGCAACAAAGCCAAGCCTTGCGCACAGCTGTCTGCTGAGTCCTGTGAGCCCTCCCGGCGGGTCAGCAAGCCTGGGGCGGTCCCGTGGACCTGAGACGGCCTGGCTGTGACGGGATATGGGAAATGGGTCGCCGCGGGCGGAGCACTTGGCTGCAGCGCAGGGCAGTCCGGTTCAGCTGTCTCTCAGGAATGGGGTCAGGATGCCTGGTGTTTGCTGTGTTCTCCTTCCTAGTCCATCCTGCCCCACCCCCTGCTCTCAGGAGCAGGTCAGAGCAGAGCATCTTCTGGAGTGAGGTGAACGCTGTCTGTGAATTCAGGTGGCAGGGGATGGAAGGGAGGCAGGAAACTCACTAGACAGGCACACAGTCCAGGCAAACTAAGGCAGGTAAGAAGCGAGGCCAGGACACCTGGGCTGTCTATTCTCAGGCTCAACGGTGCTGCATGGCGGTGGGTGTGGCGGCTTTACCTCTCATGCAGAACGAGTACCTGGGGTCTCTTCAACATCTTCCCAAGGACCCCTTGTGGCCCCCCCCCCCCCCCGCCCCCAGCGTTAGAGCTCCCGCTTCCTGTGCTGCTGGCCTCTCTTTGGTAGTCTCTCGTTTTGATGGAACATATCCTAGCATAGCTTCCTGAGAAACGGTACACAGAGGGTAGAGTGTTTGAGTCCTTCGATGTCCAACCATGCCCTCTACCCCAGACTTGACTGATATTTCCCCGGGGATTAGTTATAGGTGGCAAGAAACTTTTCCTCAGCATTTTGAAGGTATTGTTCTCTTTCATTAAACAATTTTAAAAAAATATATTTTTATTAAATTCAGAGAGGAAGGAGGAGAGAGAGATAGAAACATCAACGATGAGAGAGAGAATCATTGATTGGCTGCTTCCTCCACGCCCCCCACTGGGGATCGAGCCCACAACCCGGGCATGTGCCCTGGCCCGGAATCTAACTGTGACCTCCTGGTTCACAGGTCAATGCTCAACCAGCTGGGCCATTCAACTAATTTTTATTGAGAACCTTGTACATGTCTGGCACTGCCTCTAAGTACCTGGATTCATCCGTGAACAAGAAAGACCAAGGTCATGGAGACGACAGTTAAAGAGCTTGTATTCCAGCCTGCCTTCTGGCTTTGGTGTGGCTGCCGCCAAGTCCGAAGCCATCCTGGTTTCTGATCCTTCATATGACCTTTCCTCCCTGCAGGCTGGTAGGATCTTGTCTGGTTCCCGAGTGTTCTAGCATTTCACAATGTTGCGTCTAGTGTGGGTTTATTTTTATCCATTTTGCTGGGCACTCAGTGGGTTCATTTACTCTGTGATCTCGCGTCCTTCAGTTCTGGACGTTTCTCTGGAATATCTGTGGATGATCGTCTCCTCCCTGCTTGGAGGTCGGACCTGCTGGGGTGGTCCCCTTTCTTATTCTCCTATGATTCCTCCTTGTCTCGTGGCTCCTTCTGGGAGATTTTCTCAATGTTCTTTTCCAACCTTTCTAGTCCTTTCATTCCTGCTAGCATGTTTTTAGTATCCAAGAACTTTTTTATTTTCTGAAATTTCTTACATAAATGTCATACTGTTTTTGCTTCATGGATGCCGTATCTACTCATCTGAGAATGTCAGCATTGGTTTTAAAATGTTCATGTCCTTGCATAGTCTTTTTCTCCAACGTTGCTTTTCTCCTGTTCATTGGTTTTGATCTCTAAAGCTCACATTTAGAGGCTTCTCTCAGATGTCTGGGTAATCCTTGGTTGTCTGCTTACGATTAAGAGTCGGGCGCTAGACCTAGCTGGTTTTGCCTAGTGGTTAGAACGTCAGCCCACAGACCGAAGGGGCTCGGGTTCAATTCCCGGTCAAGGGCATGTACCTCAGTTGTAGGCTTGATCCCCAGTCAGGGTCAGGGCATGTGTGGGAGGCAACCAATGGATATGTCTTCGCCACATCAATGTTTCTCTCTCTCTTCCCCCTCCTCCCTCCCTTCTACTCTTTCTCTCAAAAATAAAAACCACAAAAAACAAAACAATGGTAAAAAAATCCTTGGGTGAGGATTAAAAAAAAAAGTCTAGGGCTAAAAATCTGTTTGGATATCTGAGCACATGGTTTTTAGGACCTTTAGACTTTGGGGTTCAATGGAGGGTAATCTGCATGTGTCAAAACTCTTACGTTTATATCTTGGGAACCGTCAGATTCTCCTGAGATTTCTGCACAGAAAGTAAGCGTTTGGTAGTCAGTGTCCTGGGAGCCTAGCGGGGACAAAAGGATGGGAGCCCAGCATTCAGTAATCATAAGCTCAATCTCATTTTCTGTTTTGTCTGCTTTTTAAAAATATGTTTTTATTGATTTTAGAGAGAGAGGAAGGGAGAGTGAGGGAGAGATAGAAACATGAATGAGACCCTCTCCCCGCCCCAGGAGCACCCCGCCCCCCACAGCAGTTTCTCTCTCTTTCCCCACAGGTATGCATCTCCTAAGCTCTAAGGGACTCCCCCCCGCCCCCTCCCGCAGCGAGGCTTGCAAATATGCTCTTAATCATAAGCAGACAACCAAGGGTTAAACAGACATCTGAGAGAAGCCTCTAAATGTGAGCTTTAGAGATCAAAACCGATGAACAGGAGAAAAGCAACGTTGGAGAAAAAGACTATGCAAGGAGATGAACATTTTAAAACCAATGCTGACATTCTCAGATGAGTAGATACGGCATCCATGAAGCAAAAACAGTATGACATTTATGTAAGAAACTTCAGAAAATAAGCATGGGCAGCAGCAGCTGGCCCCAGGCTAACCCCCTGCCCCTGTCACCAAGGCCCCTTTTCTCTGACTCCTTAGTGAGCCACAGCAGCCCAGCCTACGCTCACTTCCTTGCATAGTGTCTCTCCCGTTGCTTCTATCGTAGGCCGTTCCTTGTTTCACTGTCCCAGCTTTAATAAACGTCCTCTAAAAAGAAAAAGAAAAGGGAACATTGAGAGAGAAACATCAACATTGATAGCTTCCTCCTGCACGTTACCAACTGGGGATTGTGAGCCCACAACCCAGGCATGTGCCCTGACTGGAAATGGAATCAGTGAGGACCGAGGACCGGGAGGTCACTGTTTTTTTTTTAATTTATTTTTTTTAGAGGAAGGTGGGGGGGGGGGGGCGGGGAGGAGAGAGAGCGAGAGAGTGAGAGATTGAGATTTGTTGTCCCATTCATTTATGAATGCATCGTTTGCTTCTTGTATGTGCCCTGATCAGAGATCAAACACAAAACCTTGGTGCATCTGGACTCTGCTCTAACCGAGCTACCCAGCCAGGGCCCATTCCTATTTCCAAGATACTACTTGTGACCTTAATGCAGTTTAGCATCCCCTGTATACAGAAGCTCTTCGTTTTGCTTCTTTCAAAGAATAAACTTTCAGTCTTCTGCTAGGATGGGGAATCTAGATTTGCAAGGATATATGTCGAATAAACTCTAAGAAGTGGGATTGCTGGATCAAAACGTACATTTTAGACTTGTATTAGTTTTTTTTATTTTTTATTTTTATTTTTTATTTTTTTATTTTTTTAAATATATTTTATTGATTTTTTACAGAGAGGAAGGAGAGGGATAGAGAGTTAGAAACATCGATGAGAGAGAAACATTGATCAGCTGCCTCTTGCACGCCACCGCACTGGGGATGTGCCCGCAACCCAGGTACATGCCCTTGACCGGAATCGAACCCGGGACCCTTGAGTCCGCAGGCCAACGCTCTATCCACTGAGCCAAACCGGTTCTGGCTAGACTTGTATTAGTTATTGCCAAATTATTCTCTATGGAGCCTGTCTCAATTGACACCATCACCAGCAGTATATGAGAGTATCTGTTTCCTCATACCTTGTAAACAGTTATCAAACTTTCTGACTTTGAAAAAAGGTCTTTTTTTTTTTGAGATCTATGGACCCTATAACATAAAGGAATGGTTTTGTTGGAATTTCCAGCTTAGGAAAAGGTACTGAGTTTAATTAATGAGTCAATCAAGCTCCTTGTGTCTTTATTTTTCTTTTGATAGTATATAACCTATGAATTCAAGATGGTCTTCTTTATGGAAAAAAGATCATTTCATATCTGCCACTTTAATTTACATTTTTTTATTTTAAAATTATTATTGTTTAATTTACATTTTTCTTAAGTGTGAGAGTGAGCATCTTTTACTGGCTGAGAGACATGTTTCCTTTCATGTCCTTGTAAGCGTTTGCTGGCATCCTGTGCCGACTGGACCGTTAGTCTTTATTTCATTGATTTCTAGAAGCTCTTTACTTTTTCCAGTTTCTTGTTTGTTGCTTTTGCTTATAGTTTATCAGAAAAGAAAATATTTTTTAAAACAAAGCAAACACTTTTATTTTCTTATTTATTTATTTATTTTTGGTTAATCCTCACCCGAGGATATTTTTCCATTGATTTTTAAGGAGAGTAGAAGAGAGAGGGAAAGACAGAGAGCAATATCGATTAGAGAGAAACATATCAATTGGTTGCCTCCTGCACACACCCTGACCAGGGCCCAGGCCAGGGAGGAACCTGCAACCAAGGTACGTGCCGTTGACCAGAATCGAACCTGGGACCTTTGGGTCCACAGGCTGACGTTCTATTCACTGACCATTGGGCTCAAAGACTTTTGTTTTCCATGCAAAGGTGATTCAGAGAATCTATATAAAGGTGGGAGGGGGCAGTGGAGCAGGGAGCTTCCTGAGTAAATTGCTTGTTTAAGTCCTTTGCCTGTTTTTTTCTACTGGGTTGTCTTCGTAATTGATTTTGAAAAGCATCTTTATTTTTAGGGATGTTATCCTCTTGCCATATGTGTTACACATATGTTTTCCAAGTCTGTCATCTTTTTAAATGGTGTTTTGTGCCATGCAAGACATAGAATAAAAATATCCCATGGCTTCTGAGTTTTGGGCTATTTTTAGAAAAGCCTTTCCCATTTCAAGACTATAAATATATTTATTTAAATAGTTTCTTTGTGGACTCTTATGGTTAATTTTTATATTTAAATCTCTGCTCCATCTGGAGTTTATTTTGGAATAAGGAGAGAAGTAGGAGTCTATATTTATTTTGTTATAAATGGCTAGCTGTTTCAATACCTTTCATTAAATTAACCATGCCATTTTTATCATGTGTCCATTTTTACTGGGGTCTAATTCTGTACTCTTGTATTCCAGTGATGTTTTAATTAAAGAGGTTTCATAATATTTGAGAGAAAAGTCCCCCCCTACCCCAACATTATTCTTCTTTTTGAAAACTTCCCATAGTGAGGGAAGCCCAGGTCCTGGGTGACAGAGGGAAGCCGGTGCGGAAGGAAGGCCTATTCTTGCACGAATTTCGAGTATCAGGCCTCTAGTACAGTCATAAATAGCGACAGTTTCATTTCGAGCTTTTTCTTACTGCGCTGGCCAGTGCTTCCAACACATCATCAAATAATGGGATCATGAGTAGAACTTGTGTCATGTCTTTTAACCTTATGTCCAGTGCTCTTTTTGGGTATGTGCTCAACCCACTAAACAATTCCTGAGCATCAGTTACCTATAAAGCATTGTTCTATATGAGAAAGACATGGTAAAAAGAAAAATAAATTGTTCTATGTCCAAATTAGTAATCTTTTCTTTCCCAGTAAACAGATCTAGAACCTGTTGATAATCCTTATGCTGTTAAAACCTCTCCAGCAAATTCAATATCCTACCCCAGTGGTCGGCAAACTCATTAGTCAACAGAGCCAAATATTAACAGTACAACGATTGAAATTTCTTTTGAGAGCCAAATTTTTTAAACTTAAACTATATAGGTAGGTACATTGTTATTAACTTAATTAGGGTACTCCTAAACTGGCCTTTGCTAAAAACGTCCTCAATCTGATTGAGGTACATTCGCTGAGGTCGACCCCTTCCAATTCTACCATCCACACTCATCTTGTATACTTGTTTCGTCTATCTCCTTTCGTTCATCCTCTCTCTATGTCCAAACCATCTCAACATACCTTTCTCAATCCTCGACACTACATCTTCTTTCACTCCACAACATTCCCTAAAATTAACTTAATAAACTTTACTTAAAGTTTTAAGTCTTAGTTAAACTATAGGTACGTTGAATAAAACTTGATATCATACTTAATAATGATATTATTTATTGATAAAATTAAATTCCTTACAATTTACCTTACAATGTCCACAAAATTAAATCATGACAATGACTGACAAACACTAATGTGAACAATGGCCTTGCATCTCCTTGGACAGTTTGGGTAAGTCAGGTTTGTATGTTGTTGTTTTTAATTTTAGGCACCATTCCAGGTTCTCATCAATAGAACGACTTCTCAATTTACTCTTGATAAGGTTCATGCTTGAAAATGATTGTTCGCATAAATATGTAGACCCGAATAAGGAAAGAACAGCAAACGCTAGTTTTTTCAGTTGATTATATGAGACAGGAATACTATTCCAGGTGTTAAAAATCAACATATCTTCCTTCTCCAGGTCTTTCAAAGCAGACCACTCGTGCTGTGAACTAAGTTCACATTTGTTTTTCTCCAATATTTCTATATCAGCACAAAGACGCTCAAATTTCAAGCTCCACAGTTCTTTGTTTTTTAAATCCAGCAATTGCATTTCAAAGTTGCCAATGTCAATATAATAATAAAGCCACCAACACAAAATAATTACAATTCTTAAATTGATGACAAAAATACCTGTAGGATTTGCGGCTGGTTGAAAAAATACAGGTAACTTTATGCTTCCAGTAGGTACTTTTGTCATCCTCGAGCGATTTGCGGACGCAACTAGCACTAACCACTGCACAATGAGACTGCTGACTGACTGGCTCACTCAACTGGTGCATGAATCACACGCGCCTCCCCCGCGCTGCATATCCCTTGGCCCACCTGTGCCGCGTCTCCCGTCGCCCGACTGACCAACACCCCCCACTTTTTCTAACGCCACCTCTTCAAAATAGACTCAACCAGGCCGAAAACCGACTTCTGCGCATGGGTCACAAAGTTTCAATCGCACTGTACGTGTGCGCCCGCACGTGGTATTTTGTGGAAGAGCCACATTCAAGGGGCCAAAGAGCTGCATGTGGCTCGCCAGCCGTGGTTTGCCGACCACTGTCCTACCCTATTAAGTTGACATGTGGCCCTAAAGAATTAGGACAGTTATTTTATTTTGGGGGAGAGGAAATTGGAATGAGTAGGGACTAAAGAAGGGACTGAACAATGGGGATGATAAATATTTACTCCAAAGCCAAATACATAAAATAAATAAGGAGATAAGTCCCCCCCTCCCCCCGCCAAGCTAGACGCAGAGCTATCTGAAGGCACGGGGTGTGAGCCTCAGGCGGAGCAGAGCTTGGGGTGAGGTATGAGAGAAGGAAGCAGGCAGGTGTTCGGTGCGTGAGCTGCAATCACGCGGAGCTGACCGCCTAGGGAGATGAGATCCACGGTACAGTTAAGCATTAACACAAAGTGCTCAAAGCTAGAGAATGTTTCTCAGAGGAGGCAAGTCATGCATTTGTCAGATATATATTGAGTGCCTATCGCAGGTCAGGCCTCATCTGGATACAAAACACCAAACAAAAAAGACAGGTCCCTGTTCTCAAAAGGGCCTACAGTCCACGGGGGGAGGCGGGTGTTACTTAGGGAAACGTGTGAAAACGCGTGGATATATATAATGAGTACATCATTAGAAATTGTGTAAGTGCTATAAAGGCAATAACAAAGCTGAGAAAATAAGAAAGTACATCATTTAGATTTTGGGCATCAGGGAGAGGTGAGGACACAGCCCTGAAGCTGAAACCCGAGGGATGAACAGGCAGAGGGATTTTTTGGGTTAAGGTTTAGAGGATGCGGCAAATTCTATCCCCTCTGGCGACCGGAGCAGAAAGGGAACCTAGCTGGTGCCAAGGCACGAAAGCCCAGGTGTGACAGGTATGAGGAACCACAGGTATCACAGCTCAGTGATGGAGCATGCAGAAATGGAAACACCAGGAAGGGAAAGAAAAAAAAAAGATAAAAATACGAGCAAGGTGGAAAAGGAGAAAACTAGATATAGATGCAGTACGTGTGTACGTTTGCCTCATGCTTCACGATCTAGGAGGGGTCTCCCGCTTTGCAGTGAGAGAGTGGTCCCTGCCCCAGTGAACCGGCGCCTCACCAGGTAAATACCAGAAATAGCCGCCCTTTGCAGTCACCTTCCAGGGAGAACCCCCTGCCCGTCCTAGACCAGGTCTTGTTAGTCAGATAGACTGTATTTTTACTTTTCTAAATAGGAACTTCTCAAATGGATTAAAAAAAATAGTAATGGCCAGGCTGGCATGGCTCAGCGGTTGACGTCGACCTATGAACCAGGAGGTCACAGTTCAATTCCAGGTCAGGGCACATGCCCCAGTTGTGGGCTCGATCCCCAGTATGGGGCGTGCAGGAGGCAGCCCATTAATTATTCTCTCTCATCATTGATGTTTCTCTCTCTCCTTCCCTCTCTTTTCCTCTCTGAAATCAATAATAAAAATATATTTAAAAAATAAAAAAATGTTTTTATTGATTTTTTTTTTGAGAGAGAGAGAGAGGAAAGGAGAGGGAATAGAAAAACAGAAACATCAATGAGAGAGAGAGAGACATTGATTGGCTGTCTCCTGCATGCACCCTACTGGGGATTGAGCCCACAACCCATGCATGTGCCCTGACTGGGAATCGAACCTAGATTCTCTTGGTTCATAGGTCAATGTTCAACCACTTAGCCACATTGGCCAGGCCTACAATGGATTTTTAAGTTAACAAATGCATCTTACTTTGGGTCACAGGCCCCCTGACACAGGTCCACAGAAGCATATGGTGGTAGGTCACTGGGCAGCCAGCGGTGTGGCCAGCTCAGGTAACGGACAACTCTTCCCTTCACTCTCCCTCTCTTTCCTGTTTAAGGTCCTCAGAGGGAGTAAGTTAGAAACTGTTATTGAGGTTATCAAGCTTGAATGCCCTTCTCTAATCTCTGAAGAGATAAAACCTACACTATTGACTGGGCTGCTTGGACAGGCTGTCATTGAACCGATAACTGGGGGAGGTTTACAGTGAAAAATAAAGCTGGTTCTATCTACAAAAAGTGGTGTCCTCATCCGGGTGCAGTGCTAAGAATACTCTAATAATTCAACCGGTTCCGTGTCTGTGAGTGACAGGATGTCACAGCCTTGTGACAACCGATTCTCTCATTTTCTTCCTATGTTTTTCCTTCATTATGTGGACTGGAACCCACATTTCTGTCTTCTCCCTGGAGTCTAAGAGAATTAAAACAGCACATGTGGAGCTATATTTATATGAGGGTGGGAGTCAGCTCTGAGTTTTTTAAGGCCGGGACCCAAGAGATGGCACGATAGGTAGAGGTTTTGTTTTTCAATGGAGAAAGAGCAATTCTGTTGACCACTGCCACAACATGGCCAAACTCTCGGGCACACTGCCCACTGTTTCCTCTTTGCAGCTACTGTCCTTGCTCGGCATGCTTATAGGGCATGGGAGGAGGTGGGAGCAGTGCAGGGTGGGGGTTTGCCCAGGAGACATGGTAGGTAAGTCACTTTGGAGCCTGGTGTCCTAGAGGGGACAAGAGGGACTTATTACAAGAGCATGGTGTAGAAATCGTTTCCACACCAAGAGATATTTCTTCCTTTGATCCTAGAAGAAAAGTGTGAGAATGGGTTCATGTAGAGATAAAAATGCAGGTACAACTTGGGAGGTTCATGTTTTATGGTAGAGATTACCGACTGTTTGGTTCTCTGAACCCTTATTGTCCTGTAAGTTCTTCATGTCACCCCTAGACGGTCCATTTACTAGGTAAGGCCAACAAACCTAACAATTATTCATTTCTCATAATTGAGTAGCTGTCTGACACATAAATTGGGCACTATACTGGGTGTGCTCTAGTTTTAATAACACATATAATTCATCCATTTACAGTGTATAATTCAGTGGTTTTTAGTATATTCAGAATTGTGCAACTATTCACACAATCACTATTAGAACATTTTCATCACCCAAGAGACCTTGTACCCAAGCAGTCACCCCTCCCCCTTTCCCTACCACCTCTAGGCAACCACTCACCTATTTTCTGTCTCAAAAGACTTGCCAGTTCTAAACATTTCCTATAAATGGAATCATACAGTATGTGGCCTTTTGTGTCTGCCTCCTTTCATTTACATAATGTTCTCAAGGGTTACACGTGTTGTATGTATCGGTATTTCATTCCCTTTTCTGGCTGAATAATACTCCATTGTATGGATAGACCACACTTTGTGTATCCATTCATCAGTCAATGAACATCTGGGTTATTTCTACTTTGTGGCTATTATGACTAATGCTGCTATGAGCAGTCACGTACAAGATTTTGTGTGGACCTGTTTTCACTTCTCTTGGGTATATACTAAGAGTGGAATTGCTGGGTCATATGGTAGCTGTTTAAACAGATAAAAATATTTTAAAAAAATCTTCACCAGAGATATCACTTGATTTTTTTAAAGAGAAAGGAAGGGAGGGAGGGAGAAAAGGAAGGTGAGAGGGAGGAAAGCGGGGGGCGGGGAGGGGTGTGGAGGGGGGAGAAAGAAAAAAAACACACAAAAAACACTGATCAGTTACCTCTTGTATGCGCCCTGACTGGGCATTGAGACTGAAACCTAGGTATGTGCCCTGACCGGGGATCAAACCTGAACCTTTTGGTGTACGGGACGACACTTCAACCAATTGAGCAACCTGGGCAGGGCAGATGCTTTTTGCTGTTGTTAATCCTCTCCCAAGGATATTTTCTGCTCCATTGATTTTTAGAGAGTGGAAGGGAAGGAGGGGAGGGAGGGGGAGGGGAGAGAGAAAAATCAATGTGAGAGAGAGACATTGATTGGTTGCCTCTTGCACGTACCCTGATCAGGAATCCAGCTTATAACCAGGTACAGGCCCTCAACTGGGAATTGAACTCAGGACCCTTCAGTGCACGGACGATGATCTAACCACTGATTCATACTGGTCAGGGCCAGGGCAACTGTTCAAACCTTTGAGGAATGCCAGACTATTAGCCAACGTGGCTGCGCTGTTTTACATTCCTACTAGCGTGTGTATGAGGGTTTGAATCTCTCCACATACTCACCACTTGTTATTATCTGTCTTTTTGATGATAGCCATCCTAATGGGTATGAAGTAGCATCTCATTGTGGTTTTGATTTGCATTTCCCTGATGGCAATGATGCTGAGCATCTTTTCATGTGCTTACTGGCCATTTGTGTATCTTCTTTGGAGAAAAGTCTATTTGGGTCTTTGGCCCACTTTAAAGTTAGGTTATTTGTGTTTTGTGTAGGAGTTCTTTACAGATTCTACATACAAGTACTTTATCAGAGATATGATTTGCAAATATTTTATTCCATTCTGTGAGTTCTCTCTTCTAATTTTGAGTTTTTAAAAACATCCTTTGCATTAAAAAAATATAATTGCTTCACTTAAATTGCTATTCTTCACCTTTTGGTAATGTATAATTTTAAAATGAATATATTTTTTTAAATTTTACTTTAAGATGTTTCTCTTTTGAGACCTGAATTCAAATTTTGTCTCTGCTAATATCTAGCTCTAGATCAGGGGTGGGGAACATCTGGCCCATGAGCCATATAAGGCCCAAAAAGTCATTGGGTCTGGCCCTGCCAAGGCATTAGAGGTGAGTTAATTAAATGTTTCACCAAATACTAATTTTTAAGTTGATAATTTTGTATGGGCCACAAGTGATGTTATAAATATCCAAATGGCCCTTGGCAGGACAAAAGGTTCCCCACCCCTGCACTAGACAGTAACTTAGACAAGTCATTTTAATTTTTCTGACACTAAGTTTTCTCATACCTAAAAAGATAATGGTTCCTATTTATAAGGTTGTTCATGAAGTAAGAGCAGGTATAAGCACTTAGCATTAATGCCTACCTAGTAGGCTCTCACAAAATGTGCTGTATTTGAATACCTTAAAAGATCTTTAAGAAGCACTTATATTTCAAGATATGTGTGAAATATTAAGTACTGCATCCACTTAATGATTACTTAAAAAGGAATAAGATGCTGCCCAGCCAGTGTGGTTCAGTGGTTGAGCATTGACCTATGAACCAGGAAGTCACAGTTGGATTCCTGGTCAGGATATACCTGGGTTGTACACTTGATTCCCAGTAGGGGGCATGCAGCCAATCAATGTTTCTCTCTCATCATTAATGTTTCTCTCTCTTCTTTCCTCTCTCTGAAATCAACAAAAAATAATTTTTTAAAAAAAGAAATAAGATGCTTTGTACATGATCAATTTGTATCTAAAAACATATAATTTAGCCGATGTGGC
The DNA here is from genome assembly GCF_028538775.1 of Myotis yumanensis. Lineage (NCBI taxonomy): Eukaryota > Metazoa > Chordata > Mammalia > Chiroptera > Vespertilionidae > Myotis > Myotis yumanensis. Next base: position 8,536,107 of record NW_027223752.1, read on the forward strand.
ACAGTTGGTTGAGCATTGTCCTGTGCACCTAAGGGATGTGGGTTTGATTCCTAGTCATGGCACATACCCAGGTTGCAGGCTAGATCCCCAGTCAAGGGTGTGTACAGGAGGCAACCGATAGATGTTACTCTCTCTCCCTCTTTCTCTAGAATAAATGAAAAACATACACTTAGATGAGGATTAAAAATAAATAAATCACAATTTAGCAATCCTAATGGTGTGTCAGACTTACCATTCTGCAGATCTGAGGCAGAAGTAGAAGTGGTATTTAAGGACACTATGTTATGGGTTGTTTTCCAAGTTTGTTTCCAAGTCCCATAATGGTCTTATAAAGAAGTACTGAATCATCTATCCAGCGGTTCTCAACCTCTGGGTCGCGACCCCTGAAAATACATCCTGCATGTCAGATATTTACATTACGATTCATAACAGTAGCAAAATTAGTTATGAAGTAGCAATGAAAATAATTTTATTGTTGGGGGTCACCACAACATGAGGAACTGTATTAAAGGGTCACGGCATTAGGAAGGTTGAGAACCACTGATACTAATAAAAGGGTAATATGCTAATTAGACCGGATAGGCCGGACGTCTTCCAGACATCCTTCGGACAAAAGCTGTAGTGGCTGTGAGGGCAGAGGAGGGCCAGCAGCCGCGGAAGCTGGCAGTGGCAGCAGCAGCAGGGTGATGGGGGCGGCGCCTTCCCCTGATAGGTCCAGTCCAGAGGCAGCAGCAGCGGTGGGGTGATGGAGGCGGTGCCTTCCCCTGATTGGCCCGGTTGCCTCCTGCAGAGGGAGGCCAGACTCAGGCTTAGGCCTGCTCCCTGGGGGACATCCCCTGAGGCCTCCTGGACTGTGAGAGGGAGTAGGCCAGGTTGAGGGTCCCCCCATCCAGTGCATGAGTTTTCATGCACCAGGCCTCTAGTAATGTAATAGTAGAATAAGCTCATCCAACAAGATAAATCTGAGGTTGGTTACTTTATATAGTGAGTCAGTAAAGATTTCAAATGTGGTTCCTAAAGATACCCATCTATGTCTATTTCTCTTTAGAAGGTCACTGTGGCAAACACGTGTTCTCCTCAAATTTAAAAACAAACAGGCAAACATGCTTTTCTAATGGATTATTCTCTGAATCTGAAAAACAATAAGTTTGACCTAAAGTGAATACTCTACATGTATTACACTGCAAAAAAAAAAAAAAAGGTATGCTTTAGTCCCCAACCTCCTGGATTGTCCCACTGCTCATACTCACTCCCTTGGTGATGGTACCCAGGCTTTAAATCCATTTCTTAGCTCATGACTGCCAAGTACATGTTGGCAGCTCGGTCTAAGGTAGCCCTTGATTAGTCACGGTCTCCTGGATGTTTCCTCTAAGTGCCTAACAGCCACCTCCCCCACTCATGTTAAAAGATGAACTCCTGATCTTCCTTTCAAAATCTGCTCCTTCCCAGGCTTCTCATCTAAGTTAATGACACTTCCACTCTCCAGCTGTTGTACCTACTCTGGATTTATTCTTTTTTCTTTTTAAAATATATTTCTTTATTGATTTCAGAGAGAAAGGGAGAAGGGGAGAGAGAGAGAGAAACATCAAGAAGGGGAGAGAGAGAGAGAAACATCAATGATGAGAATCATTGATTGGCTGCCTCCAGCAGGTCCCCTACTGGGGATTAAGTCTGCAACCCAGGCATGTGCCCTTGGCTGGAATCGAACCCGGAACCCTTCAGTCCGCAGGCCAACGCTCTATCCACTGAGCCAAACCAGCTAGGGCTGGATTTATTCTTGACTCCTCCATTTCTCCCATAAATTGTATCTAATCTGCTGGGAAGTCCCATTGGCTTTACCTACAGAATACATCTAGGATACTCTAACCTCTCTCAGTCTGGACTGCGACCACCCCTAGTCCAAGCCTCCACTTCCTTTGGCCTGGATTACTACACTAGCCTCCCAATGGGAACTTCCACTCTTGCTTCCCACACTCTACTTTCAAATCAGCAAATGGATTTTAAAGCCTGCAGTGGCTTCCCTGCCCACTCTGCTCTAACCACTCTGGCTGACTGACTTGTGTTCTCTTTTGTGTTAGGAGCAAAAGTAGAATATTGGGAACTAGCTATGTTTATGGGAAATATAATTATGCTCTGTTAACTGTGATTGCCTTGTTCTGGTTAAAGAAAGGAAATTCTAACCTGGCTGGGAGTTGTACGCCCCACCCCGGGACCTGGGAGTCAACCTTGGAATGCAGTCCATTTTCATTCAAGAACTGCCTATTATTATGGAAAGACTGACAACTTTGTTGCACAAACAATGGAGTACCAATCCAGCTTCCTACTTCCCTATGCCTGTAATCCCTACTTCCCCATGTAATCCTTGTCCTACCCTATATAAGCAGCTGGTTTATGGGGGCCTGCAGAGCAGATGTTTTGTGGCTGACCAGTTGCTCTCCCATACTGATGGCAGTATTGGAACAAATGCTTATATGTGACTCAACCCTGTCTCTGCTTAATTGGCTCAAGTAGCGACAGGCAGCACGGACCTATTGATTGTCCAGTTACATAAACACACCTGTGCCCTGCAGGCTCTGCCATGGCTTTTTCCTCTGCATGCTTGGCACTTTCCTTTGATAGGCCATGGCTCATGCCCTCACCTCTTTCAAGTCTTTGCTGAAATGTCACCTTCTCAATGAGGCTTATCTTGATTACCATATTTTAAACTGTAACCTACCCAACACATTCCCAACCCTCTTATCCTGCTCTACTTCTTTTCCTAGCACAATCACTATTTGGTTTACTTATTTGTGTTTATTGTTTATCCTCTGTCTTCTCCGTGCAAGAATATAAACTCCACAAGTGAGGGATTTTTGTTTACTGATGCTTCCCAAAGTCTAGAACCTAGTGGCACACCTGAGCACTCAAATATCTGAGGATACAAAGAATCTTTAAAGACCGAACCTGGCTAGAGAACCTGGCTAGAACCTGGCTAGGCTGCTGATCAACTGAAAAAAGAAAAAAGAAAAAAAGAATCTTAATGAGTCTGGCTGGTGTGACTCAATGGTTGAGTGTCGACCTATGAACCAGGAAGTCACAGTTGGATTCCTGGTCAGGGCACATGCCCAGGTTGTAGGCTCAATCCCCAGTAGGGGATATGAAGGAGGGAGCCTATCCATGATTCTCTCTCATTGATGTTTCTCTCTCTCTCTTCCTCTCCTTTTCTCTCTCTGAAATCAATAAAAACATTAAAAAAATAATTTGAATGAGGCCCCTCATATCTTTGTGCATACAACCTGGTTGAAAGGCAGCATGTACTGTACATACTAAAAGATAAATACCAATACAAGACAATTAGCATATTCTAATACCAAAAGAAGATAATGGTTTAGGATATTACACATGAAAAATGAAAGCTTAGCCCTGGCTGGTTTGGCTCAGTGGATAGAGCATCGGACTGCGGACTGGAATGTCCCAGTTCGATTCCAGTCAAGGGCACATGCCTGGGTTGCGGGCTCAATCCCCAGGAGGTGATCAATGATATTCTCTCATCATTGATGTTTCTATCTCTCTCTCCCTCTCCCTTCCTCTCTGAAGTCAATAAAAATATATTAAAAAAGAAAAAGAAAAATGAAGGCTTGGCAAAGTGCCACAGAAGTTTAGAGAGGTAATTTTTAAATTGGGGAGGGGGATGGTCACACCTCTTTGAAAATCTGATGAAGGCTACAGACTCCAATAACATAATAAACATGTACACAACATTTTGAATACAATTACAAAGAGTTCAAACACTTCCTGAAGCCAGCCATGTATCCTGAATAGGGAATGCTTGGTTTCAAGTATGGTTTTATCACCAGGGGCTGGGTAAAGGCTTGGTGAGGATGGGACTTAGACTATGCCTAAGAACAGGCTATGAAGGGGAAAGCAGAGGAAAGAAGGTTCTTTTCCAGCAAGAGAAAGAGCTAAGGGTGATGCAGAACAGTCTCACTGGAATGTAGGCTTTCTGCAATATGTAACAACAGGCTGAGAATTACTGGGTGCATGACTTAAATAATATGGCTGTTGTAAGTCACTGAAAGTTTCTGGGAAATAATGCAATATCTAAAGTAATGTTTTAAGGAAATTAATTTGGAAGTTGTTTATAGGAGCAAAGTTGAGAGAAAAAGTGAAATTAAGGAAATCATTCATAAAGCTATCTATATATGTAAAAGCCCAGCAACCGGAACGGTGGAACAACCAGAATGACTGGAATGACTAGTAGCTAAAACACGCACTGTGGCAGCCAACCAGCCTGATCCGGGCCCCGATCGGCCCCCAACACCCTGATCAGGGGTGGGGCTGGCTGGCCAACTGCCTGTGGCCCCTCCCCCCTGCTGGCCCAACCCCATCCGTGTATGAATTTGTGTACCGGGCCTCTAGTTACATAATAATTCAAGTTTGAAGAAAAGGAAAGGGAACTGCTAAGGTTTAGAAACTGATGAATTGGAGGCACAAATCCAATAAGAAATTCCAGTATGAAACTGAAAATCAGAAATGAATTTCAGGTCAGGCCCAGTTATATACGTTCAGGTATTATTTACTGCATCCTTAAGTGTGTGGGGAGAAAAACTAAGAATAGAGATTATTCAAAGGCATTGGATGGGACAAAGTGAACAGCCTATTATAATTATGATCACAATAAAATATGTTAAATTCATACAGAATAAAACCCTAATAGAATGCTTGAGGCATACATGTATTATGGGTAATTGAAAGCTGTGGTTGAGGGCTAAACAAAATATTTTTGTTTTCATTTTTGCTTGCTGAGTTTTTTTCCAAAAAGTATTATTATGCTTTTATCCCCCTTGATAACGGGAATACAACTGAATTATTTTTAGACTAGAGGCCCGATGCATGAAATTTGTGCAAGAGTAGGCCTCCCTTCCCCTGGCTGCTGGCACTGGCTTTCCTCTGGCACCCAGGACCCAGGCTTCCCTCAGGCCACCAGCAGGCATCCAGGCTTTCTTCATAGCCCTGACTTCGTCCAGAAGGACATCTGGTCGAATTATCATATTATGCTTTTATTATTATAGATGATTCAGGATGTCACTATCCCTCAAGGTGATCATTATAAATATACTAGAGACCCAGTGCATGAATTCATTCACGGGTGAGGTCCCTTGGCCTGGCTGGCCATCGGGGCCATCTTGCTCAGTCCCGATCAGGACTGGTTGGCCAGCCGGGGGGAGGGACTGTGGGCAGTTGGCCCGCCAGCCCCGCCCCCTTGTAGAACTCCCGGTCAAGGGGACAATTTGCATATTAGCCTTTTACTATATAGGATATTTTTAATGTAAAATAACAGTTACAGAAAATTGGGATACATCCATGGTGACCACAGAAGACATCCTGGTATTTTAAAAGCATTCTGATATTTATTAGACTTTTAGGTAAACACAGATAACATCAAAACAATATAACAAGAAAATTTTAAAGTACTTTAAGGACCTATTAATTAAGCAGAATGTTAGTGTTGTTGTGTTTTTTGTGTGTTTTTTTTTGCCAACAAAAGATACAAGATGTTAGTGTCAAATGCATTATTACATCATTGGCACAGTTTCCACTGGCATCTACTTGCTTTGTGATACACAAGATGTTTATGATTTAGACTCCTCTCGCTTTAGAACTTACCTCCCGCCACTTCTTTTGTGACCCTCCAGCTGCAATGTGAACTTAAAGGAATCGTTCATTCTTTCTGTACCAAATGTCTCCGCCCCTCCCGGAATTCTGCCAGAATGCTTGTCACCTCAGAAACGTTCTTGTTCTAGTGCAACATGCTCAGAGGCTCGGGTAGAAAATGCTGACTGCTTCGCCTTCAACACGTGTGCCTGTCCTTACATATCTAGACGCAGCACAGTATATGCACAAAACTATGCCTGGGAAACTATTTCGCAGCTTCCACTTGAGCCTCTTAAAAAAAAAAAAATCAACCGTCTAAGACTCTAAGGCTTAGACTCTAAGCAAAGGGCTATTAATAACTGGGGAAGACAAGTGAATCATATTTAGTCTCTGATTCCCGTCACCTCCCCGCTTTTCTCTAAAAACCTGGTGAAGACACACTTAACACAAGTGCCGACACAACCTACTTTTCTTAAAATCAGCCATCGCTCACCCATAACAGGTATTCAGGTATCTGACTTGCAAGCTCACGTGCTGGGTGTATATATACACCACTCTCCCTCCATCCGTCTAAACAGGATAGCGATGCGCAAAGCTCGGGTCCTCGGGTGCCCGGAGGTGCAGAGGGGATCCCGACGGTCGCGGGGGGGTGGCGGGGGGTGGGAGGGGGAGCGGGTGGCCGGAGGGCAGGTCCCAAGGGAGGAGGACCGCCCCCGGCCCCTCCCGAGGCACAACATTGGGGCTCCGGCTCCCCTCGCGGCAGAAGGAGGCGGCAGCCGAGGCAGCTTTCTTCCTCAGCGCCTCCGGGTCCCGGGGTGTCTCGGGTCCCAGCCGCCCCGAGCTCACCTCCGCGCTGCCCACCGCAGCCCCGTTACCGTAGGAGTCTCCGGACCTGCCCGGGCGGAGGATGCGGGCGGAGCCGGCCTCACCTGCGCCGCTCAGGGGCCGACCCAGGCCGCGCCCAGGGGCGGAGCCTGCGCCCCCCACCGCGTGGAGCGAGCCAGGTGAGCACGCCTGCGCAGTCGGGCCGTAAACAAGCCCGCCCCTGCCCCTCGGCCTGCCTCCGCCGGGACCGGCTCGCGGGTGGGCGGGGCCAGGAGGAAGGGGCGGGGGGGAGCGCGGGAGGCCCGGACGGCGCCTGCGCGGTGGGCGTGATCCGGGCACTTAGGGCAGGATGAACGCTGCTTTCCAAGATGGCGACGGAGGGAGGAGGGAAGGAGATGAACGAGATTAAGACCCAATTCACCACCCGGGAAGGTCTGTACAAGCTGCTGCCGAACTCGGAGTACAGCCGGCCCAACCGGGTGCCCTTCAACTCGCAGGGATCCAACCCTGTCCGCGTCTCCTTCGTAAACCTCAACGATCAGTCTGGCAACGGTGACCGCCTCTGCTTCAATGTGGGCCGGGAGCTCTACTTCTATATCTACAAGGGGGTCCGCAAGGTACCGACCCGGGCGTCACCGGGGCCGCCGGCGGCGTGGGCAGATGCCGGGAGCAGGGCGGTGACCGCGGGGGCCAGGGTGACCGTCGCGCTTACTTTTGAGTGGGCCGGCAACTCCACTGGGGTGCTCCTGAGGACGGGGGGTTCTGGAGAGCAGGGTGGGGGCGGTGGCCGGGCCGGGGGTGCAGGGTCCCGTCCGGGAGGCCCCGGGGCCGCTGCCTCCCGTCGGGCAGGGTCCGGCCGGCGCCGCCAGGCTCTGACACGGCCCGGGAGCGGGCCTGCGGAGTCCCCGGAAGAGGTGGGGTGGCCGTCCGCTGGCTGAGACGGCCTCGCCTCCCGGCAGCGCTCGAGTCTCGCTCGGGGTGAGAGAACGGGCGGCTGGGGCCGGGAACGGAGGACCGGAGTCCCGGGTCCGAAGGGACCCGCCCGGCGCGACGGGCCGCTTCACCTGCCGCGGCACTGACACTTCCTCGGAGCCTCTCCTTCTGGTGTCAACACTCGCTCCCTGCAGAGCCCCCGAGGAGGGCCGCTGTCACGGTCTCCGCCGGCGGAGCCTTCCTCGGAGGAGAGGATGCTGCAGGGGGTCCGCTTGTGCCTGGTCGTGTGGGGTGGCCAGCGAGCCCAGGGCGAGGTCCAGGTGACGTTTGCAGCGAGCCGGGCTGGTCCGCAAGGGTTCGGGGAGAGCGTGCCCGGATCAGCCGCGCCCAGCAAGTCAGCCTGTGTCCCACGCAGGGAGGGCTGGCCGTGCCTTAGAAGCGACTTGACAGGAACCATTCTTGGCGGGCGACTTCGCCGTCATTCCGCGAAGCATGTCATCATCCTTTAAAAATACCTCTTTAAAAGAAGCAACTTAGTGTAGGAGCTTTTCTTTCATTAGCAACGTAACCTGGTCCTCTTGGAGAACTGCTTTAGAGGTGGGTGGTCTTTGGCTGGACTCTCGGAAGACGGAGGAAATGAGCGCACCCACCGCGCCCGGGCGTGGGGAGAGGCGGTGGCCGGTTAACTTATCAACGTGCGGTTCGTGTGCAAGTAAATGGTGCATCTTGAAGAGTGGATGGACTCTGATGCATCCAGAACAGTAGGGATGACAGTACTGTATCCAAATGGAGCAAGTTGTGTTACTTGTTCAAGGTGAATCTCTTTTGTTGAGAGTTTATAAGTGTACCACTGTGTTTGAGGTATGCGGTGACAAGTGACTGACAGTAAGTGGCTTGACTGTGTTTTTTCTCTCTTGGAATTGGGAGAGTGTGAAGTCATTGGTAGTCTAGGAACAGAAGTTTTAGTCCTAATCCCAGCTTTGTCACTGACCTTGGACGAGTTATTTTACTTCTCCGTCTGCACCTCTTTAAAAAGAGAATGGTGTAATACACACATTTAACTTATAGTGTCATGACTGGAATGAACTTTAAAGCCCTGAAACACTCAGTAGATGTAAAATAGAGTTAAAATAAGCAGTAAGAGTAACTGTCAAACAGAAAGCTGCTCTCTTGACATTGATAGGACTGAACAAGTCAGCCTTTTCTCCGGAGATAAGTTTAGAATTTTAAGTTAACACTTATATAAAAATAAGCAAGTGCTTAAAAACTCAGTTTTCTAGCAATTACTAGTGTAAAAAAGGGTGTTACCTTTTTTTGTTTTGTTAAAGTTTTCTTTGAACATATATTATTTCTGAAGCATTCTAGTGGGAAACCTTATCTGGATCAGGTAGCCCCTGTTTGCATCGTAAAAACAGGTCTCTTGCCCGGAAGTATGGAAACAGCGTTCTCTCTTAGTGGGATACTACTCAGTGAAGGGTAAAACTAGGAGAGCTTTTCAAAACTACACCAAAACATTATTTTAAACAAGACAAAATCTTGAACATGTAAATTTGCTGTTAGCGCCATAATTTATTTGGGCACTTTAATTTTTTTGTAAAATTTCATTTTCATGTGGTAATATCTTGTAATACATTTACATTATTTGGTAGACATTTCAATTCTTGTCTAGCCATTATAATTAAATTTTTTCTCATGAATGAGTTTGCATTTATTATTTCTGAGTACAAGTGATTGTTTTTGTGACTGTTTTCTGATTTTAAAATAGGGCAGATAGTGTTCCTTAATCAGAAACCAAAATTTACTTTTTTAAAAATATTTTTTTTATTGACTTCATAGAGGAAGGAAGAGGGAGATAGAAACATTAACGATGAGAGAATCATCGATTGGCTGCCTCCTGCACACCTCCTACTGGAGATGGAACCCGAACAATAACCTCCTGGTTCATAAGTCGACAATCAACCACTGAGCCACACTGGCGGGGGCCAAAATTTACTCTTGGGGGTTAGGAGTTGTAAATCTGTTTTTGACAGTTGGTGATTTTGACCATTTTTAAAAAATTTTTTTTCTTTGGGGTGTATAAAGTTTCACAACAATTTTTCAGATCATTCAGAAGTTCTGATTTGGATGAATACATTCAACTTAAATCTGCTTATAAGATAAGTAAAAATAGGACTCTTTAAAAAACTTGCTGAAAGGAAGTATGGAGTCGATGAGGAGGTAGTCAAACATCTAAGCTGAGAGCTGTAATTTTGGCCCTTTTAAAACATTGACAGGTCAGGTTCTAGAGCTAGAAAGGACCTCAGAGGTTGTGCAGCCTCACCACCTCAGAGAAAACCAAGGCTAGAGCATGTGCAGGTCTGTGTTAGGGCTTTCTTATGGTAAGGAAAAGGAAACAGCTGAATCTAAAACACTGTCCTAATGAGAAGAGACTGATCAAGCTTTTTAGTCACAAGGATGCCATATACTCTGAGCATTTCAGAATTTACCCCAGCATTTTGGCGTATATTATCTCATTGAATCTTTTTAAAAAAAAATATATTTTATTGATTTTTTTACAGAGAGGAATAGAGAGTTAGAAACATCGATGAGAGAGAAACATCGATCAGCTGCCTCCTGCACACCCCCCACTGGGGATGTGCCCGCAACCAAGGTACATGCCCTTGACCAGAATCGAACCTGGGACCCTTCAGTCCGAAGGCCAACGCTCTATCCACTGAGCCGAACCGGTCAGGGCATCTCATTGAATCTTGAAAGCAATCCTCTGAGGTAGATGAAAGCATCATCTCACAATCGAAGTGGTTTGAAATGGGGTTCCTTGTGTGAGGAGATGTAGTTTTATGAATTTATGTTGCTTAACTAAAGGTAATTTAAACATTGGTTTAATACTGATATTAATAATTTCAACAAAGATTGAGTGACTAACATGATAGTAATTATACTAGGTCAGTGGTTCTCAACCTTCTGGTCCTTTAAATACAGTTCCTCATGTTGTGACCCAACTATAAAATTATTTTCGTTGCTACTTCATAACTGTAATGTTGCTACTGTTATGAATTGTAATGTAAATATCTGATATGCAGGATGGTCTTAGGCGACCCCTGTGAAAGGGTCATTCGACCGCCAAAGGGGTCGCGACCCACAGGTTGAGAACCTCTGTACTAGGTGATGTCGGGTATCCAAGGATGAGTAAGCCTGTGTCCCTCTCCCAAAGAACTTTCAACTACTAGCTTTCAAGCCTTTTTATAGCATACTTTGCTTTCCTTTTTTTTTTTTTTTTAAAAAGGTTGTTTTAGGATACAGATGCCAAAGGTAGTTGGGCTTATTGAACCAACCCTTTCATTTTATGGAGACTTGTTTTTACATAAATGTGAATGGCCACCATTTAGTTCCCAGCTGAAGGAAGCATCACTCCCCCTGCAAATCCTTTCAGTCGCAGGCTAGATCAGTTGTTTTCCCTATTACGTGTTCTCAGAGCATCTTGTACTTTGCCTTTATAGCACTTCTTAAAATTTGTAATTCTTTGGGTGATAACCTGTCTTTTCCATAAACCTGTCTTTTCCATAAACATGTCTTTTCTGCCTTCTCTGTCCTCCTAGGGCCCTGCAGAGTGACCAGCATAGAGTAGGCCCTTACTGTTTGTACTTGTTGAGTAAATGACAATAAAACGTCCATGTCCATCTATGTCATACTTTAAAAAGGTCTTTAAAAGCTGAAAAACCTATTCAATTTGAGCCCAAAAGTAATAGGTATTTTTAGTAGCTCATATCTTTTTAAAGGCATTGGAAATTATTGTTAATAGGTTACAAATTAGCTTTCTTACAACTGGGAATTGTGTTGCAAGTGATGGTGAAGTAATGGCACAGATTACTTTTGATCTACTTCTGTCAAACAGTGTTACCTACCAGATCTATGTACTAACAAACACCTCTTTAAAGCGATACATACTCAGAATTACTTGGCATTCAAGTCAAAGAGCCTTTCTCCCCACCCCCCATCTTAGATTCCAGGTCACAAATGTGCTGCCCAGAGATGTTATTGAAACAATTTTTACAATAGATAGGACACAGAATTAGATGACTTGCAAGGCCTTTTCAACTCTTAAAATTGTATGATTCTATGCTCAATAATTTGTTTACACTTTAAAATATTTATTGATTTGAGATCTTGATTAATTGTTCCATTTATTTATGCATTCATTAGTAGCTTCTTATATGTGCCCTGACCTGGGATCAAACCCAGAACCTAGGGCTAGCTCTAACCAACTGAGTTACCTGGGCAGTCATTTTTAAATGAAAATAAATTCATCTTTCTATTGGGAAGATATCTTCATGGATTCATTGCCTACTTCTTGAATGAGAATTGGGAAGTGTGGAGTATAGTGAAGGCAAGTTGAATACATTGTGATTCTAGGTCCGTGATGGCGAACCTTTTGAGCTCGGCGTGTCAGCATTTTGAAAAATCCTAACTTAACTCTGGTGCCGTGTCACATATAGAAATTTTTTGATATTTGCAACCATAGTAAAACAAAGACTTATATTTTTGATATTTATTTTATATATTTAAATGCCATTTAACAAAGAAAAATCAACCAAAAAAATGAGTTCGCGTGTCACCTCTGACACATGTGTCATAGGTTCGCCATCACTGTTCTAGGTCTTTATGCTGGAAAAAGCTTTGTCTTCACCATGCTGAGATGGAGCGAGGGTCTAAAGAGTCCATTAGTAACAGTTAAAATATTTTTAGAGCCAGAGTTTACCCAGGATGGTGATGGGTTGAGTTGGGAGAAAATGATCATTCTGTATGGAAAATATTCTCTTTGGCAAAGACTGCAGGACCACCTGTTGGTGACTGAGGAATTAATGCTTTGTGTGGGAGGGTGAACTGGATGCCTTTTAGAGCCCCCCTCCCCTCCCTTGACTACTTTTAGACACGGGATTGCTCCAGAGAAGGTCATGTTCTTCACACTTTTCTCCCCGTTTGTAATTTTTATTTCTCTGTGCTCACCATTCATAGTTTGAAAGAGGCTTAGAAGTCTCGAACTTCTTATAGCAAATTTACTTGGAGACATTTTGTACTTAGTAGGGCACATGTGGAATTGAGTGGAAATGTAGAATTTTTTTCCATTAAGGGCTACTCAATGACTTCTGAAATAGTAAAGATTTAGTTGTTTGTAGAATCTCATATACTGAGGGGAAAGCATCTTAATTGATCACTTACAGCAGGTTTGAGAAACTCATGTACCTTGGTTTTCTTGACCTTGAAACAGAGAATGATGAGATTTTGAAAGACTCCATGGGTGGATATCGGCAATGGCAAGGACCTCCCAAATATGTCAGTGAAATCCATGAGATAGTCATAAATGCCATTCCTTAAGCAAATATTTATGGGGCATGCTTACCTGATATGAATTACTGTTCTAGATGCTGGGTGTAGACAGAGTCTCCACCCTCAAAAAACTTGTCACCTATGTTGTTACCATTGAGTTCATCTAATGTTTATTGTGCTCTGGTAGAAAACTTGAGCAAGAATTAAAATATAGTTAGTGGATTTTGCCACTGACTAGTTTGGCCAAATGCCTAAAGAATCTTGTTTTAAAAATAAATGTGGAGATTTTTGTAGTCTGGTATTTGATATCTTATTTACATATTTATATTTAATATGTTTTTAAATATATATTTTTATTGATTTCAGAGAGGAAGTGAGAAGGAGAGAGAGAGAGATGGAAACATTAGTGATGAGAGAGAATCATTGATCGGCTGCCTCCTGCATGCCCCACGCTGGGATTGAACCCGCAACCCCGGCATGTGCCCTGTCTGGGAATTGAACCGTGACCTCCTGCTTCATAGGTCAATGCTCAACCACTGAGCATGCCGGCCGGGATAATGTTTTTATTGACTTGAAAGAGAGAGAGAAACATTGATGTGAGAGAGAAATATCTATCAGGTGCCTCCCGTACGAACTCCAACTTGGGATTGAACCTGAAATCTTTTGGTGTACAGGATGATGCACAACCAACTAAGCCACACTGGTTTTATTTATATTTAATGAGGTTAGTTTGTGCAGAAATATGAAATGTGGTCCTATTTGGTTATTTAGGAGTGGACATCAAAAATGGAAATAACTTTAATTGGTAGACATTTTCAGTTTTAACTTTCAGAACATTTTAAGTGGTCTGAGACAGTCAGTGACAAGTTATCTTATCCTGTAAACATATGGCATCTGTTTTCAATAATAGATAAGGTATGTCTTGTTTTTTTAAAAAAACACCTCATTCATCAAGTTATGTACATTGGAGTTATGTACATTCATCAAGTTGTGTATAAGGTACTGCTGTCTGTTGTGGATAACTTGAAGGTGATTTCAGGTCTGTAAGGAGCTTGTGTTTTTGTACTGATAATTGTAACACAATAGAAGGCACTGAAGGAGCATACTGTGAAAGGTATTTTGCACCGTATTTTTTTCTGCTTGATATAGATTGGAGATATTTCCATATTAGTAAGTGAGGAGCTTCTACACACTTGCTTTATAATCCATACTGTGGATGTGTCATGCTATTTAACCAGATGACTCTTAATTGTTAATTTTTTAAATACAAATGGTGCTACAGAGAGTAACATTGCATGTGTAGTAATGTGCACAGAGGCAGGTATATCTATAGGATGCATTTCTTTTTTTTCCTATAGGATACATTTCTAGAGGAGGTTGAGGTGCTGCTGGGTTAGAGGGTACTGCTAGGTCATGTGTATTTTTGATAGACATCATCACATTACTCTCCATGGAGAGGGGCTGTGCTAGTGTATATTTGGACAGAGCACCTGTGTCACCACAGCCTCACCAACAGGGTGTTGTCAGACTTTTGCATTTGATCTGATGGGTGAGAAATTAGTGTAGTTTTTGCTTGTTTTTCCCTTGTAACAAAAGAGATTGAGCATCTTTCTATATATTAAGAGTGAAATGTATTTCTTCTTATGTGAACTCTCTTTTATAGCCCTTGCCCATTTTCCTGTTGGATTGTTTGATATCCTGATTTTTAAAAAGGAGCTCTTTATGTATTAGGGAGATTAGCTCTTTGAGATATGAATTACAGATTTTTTCTTCCCAGTTTGTGTTCTGTCTTGTAACTGTGCTTAGGGGTGTGTGTGTGTATGTATATGTTTTTTTGCCATCAAGAATTTTCTTATTTTTTGTAGTTAAATTTACAAGTTTTCTTTTATAAAACTAGAGGCCTGGCTGGTGGGGTCGCTCGTCCTGGCTTGCACCCTCTCACAATCTGGGACCACTTGGGGGATGTCGAACTACTGGTTTTGGCCTGATTCCTGCAGGCCAGGCCGAGGGACCCCACCAGTGCACAAATCCATGCACCGGGCCTCTAGTATGCCTATAAGATCTTTGGTTAATCTCTTCCTGCTCTCCCCTCCCCCCCTTCCCTCTGAGATTCATCAGTCTGTTCCATGTTTCCATGCCTGTGCGTTGAGCATCTACCCCCTGGTGGTCAGTGTGCATCATAGCTACCAGTCGAACGGTTGGACGGTCGCTTAGGTTTTTATATATATAGATTTATAGATAATTTTGACCCATAGTTTTATTATTTAGGTGTTTACCACTTGATATTCTCCAGAGTCTAAGTAACAGAAAAGAATTACATTTTAATATTTGAGAATTTGATTTAACGGACTTTTTTTTGGAAGCAAGAGATGAACATTAGCATGTGCCGTGAAAAAGCTGGTGGACAGTGATTCACTAGTACTCTTCATGGTTTAGCATACCTCAAATATATTATGTTAGGGATGTTTTGGTTTGCATATAACAGGAAACCCAACTCAAACTGGTTTACACTTTAAGGGGTATGCATTGGCTTATGTCATTGAAAGTTCCAGAGGTATTATGGGCTTCAGGCGTGGTTTGATTGGGGTTCCAGCTCTGTTTGCTGAGATTTGCTTGGTTTTGTTTTCCACTGTTTGTTGGCAGAATGGTGGTAGGCATGGAGCAGAATGAAAGCCAGTATCTAGGATGAGAGTGAACAGTGTTTCTTGTCACTTTCTCAGAAGAATAAGGAGGATTGTTGCACAGAAGCCCCCAGCAAACCTCCTTTGATGCATTGCCCAAATTGGATTACCCGCCCATTCCTGTGGCCAAGGAAATGCTATGGTGCACTGGTTGACCAACCCACACCTTTAGCAAGTGGGATTAGATTATCTAGTACCCTGATTGGTCTGGAGCCCTCTCTGGAGCGGTGAGTAGATACCAGACAGGAGAATAAATCTATAGATCAGTGGTTCTCAACCTTCCTAATGTCGCGACCCTTTAATACAGTTCCTCATGTTGTGGTGACCCCAATTTCATTGTTACAAATTGAACATAATTAAAGCATAGTGATTAATCACAAAAACAATATGTAATTATATATGTGTTTTCTGATGGTCTTAGGCGACCCCTGTGAAAGGGTCGTTCGGCCCCCAAAGGGGTCGCGACCCACAGGGTGAGAACCGCTGCTATCGATAGACACTGGGTAGGAAACCAAGAGTTGCAGACTACACTGAGGGTCTCACACTAGGTTAGGTACGGGGGACTCAGACATAATAGACACAGTTCTTTCATTAAGGGGAGCTCATAGTGAGATGCAGCAGTAAAGAAGGGAAATAGAGCGCATTCGAGTTGGCAAGTTGAGCCTGGCCTAGGCTGCATTTGTAAACCTCTTTTCTTTGCTCTTGCTGTTTGACTATTATCAGTGCCCTTCCAACTTTTCAGTTTTGGAATTTTTTGTTTGACTCTGTCTTCCCCATTACCATGTGAATCATTTTTAAAATATATTTTTATTGATTTCAGAGAGGGAGAGAGAGATAAAAACATCAATGATGAGAGAGAATCGTTGATTGGCTGCCTCCTAAACTGAGGATTGAGCCTGCAAACCAGGCATGTGTCCTTGACTGGAATCGAACACAGGACCCTTCAGTCTGCAGGTCAACGCTCTATCCATTGAGCCAAACCGGCTAGGCATACCCTGTGAATCTTGAGAGTGGAAACCATCTTATTCGTCCATGCCCATTGTGGTGCCTGTGCATAGTAGGCAGCACATTGTATTTGATTTTACATGAATGAATCGGTTGAGATTAGAGTCCTCTAAGCACTTACTTGAGTAATTTAATCTTTAAAATCCCTGTCACAGGCCACATATGGTCAGTGTTAGTTATCAAAGCTCACAGATAGCCTTGCCAGTGCCTTTTGCATTGCTTGAGAGGCTCTGAGACATTCTTCACAGCCTCAGGTCTTGTGCTATTTAGAGTTGTGGGCTGTCCCAGGAGAAGGCTGTGTATAGTGTTTTGATCGCCTGGTGCTGGCATTGTTTGGAAGCTATGTTCATCCTTATCCTGATGTCCTGGGAAAAAAGTGTCCCTTCTTCCCATTAAATATAGGAATTGCACACCTTACAGTGCTCTTTTCCCCGCTCTGGATTTTGGAATAGGTGTACGCTTAGCTAGCAAAACTAAGGGCATTATTAGCTCGGCTAATTAATAAATGGGGGGTGTTATGCTCAGGGCTTTCCCTGATGTGGCAGTTGGATTTCCCATTGAGTTCAGGGAGTGGGGTACAGGTTGAGCTGGAAAAGCTTCACAGAGTCCCGCCGCCGGAGTGCAAGTGCAGCCCTGGACCAGGCCCAGGTCCATTGCCACTCCCCTGGCGTCCTTTGGAGCCTCTGCCCATAGACTCATGCTGCTTTTCTTCCTTCCTCGTGACTGTATACTGACTTCTGGCCTCCTCTGCTCATTGAAGACTCTGGTATCTGCCTCACAGCCTTTCTTTCCACTGGAGTTCTGCTGTCTTCCTGAATAGTTTCATGTCCACCATACAACCCGTCAAGCACCTGGCTTTTGTCCGTGGTCTCTTCTAGTCCACCTCTGGCTCTCTCCTGTGGCGTTACTCTTATTATCAGCTGAAGTGGCTTCAGCCCCAGAATTGCTAATTCAGATAGAAACAGTTGTCCTTCTGCTCAGTGTGACCTTGGCTCCCACCGCTCTATTTCTCCAGGGTACTGGCTGCTCAGCTTCATGCTGCCAAATCCGTTGGCCACTCTGCAGCCCAACTTCCTTGACACCGCTAATACTCTTCTCTTTATTGAAACATTCCTTGTCGTGACACTTAATCTCAACTTTTACCTTTTGTTGTCCACATCTTTATTTTTTTAAAATATATTTTTATTGATTTCAGAGAGGAAGGAAGAGGGAGGGAGAGATAGAAACTTCAATGATGTGAGAGAATCACTGATCAGCTGCCTCCTGCACACCCCACACTGGGGATCAAGCCTACAACCCAGGCTTGATCGGGAATCGAACCTCGACCTCATGGTTCATAGGTCGATGCTCAACCACTACGCCACACTGGCCGGGGATCTGGTCCACATCTTTCTGGCAATTCACTACTTCTGCCTTTGCCAGTTCTTTTTCTCTCCCTAGTCTTTTCTGGATTTCCTTAAAACAGCCCTGTTTCCCTTTGTCACTCCTATTATAAGTCTCTACTGTATCTGTATCTTTTGTTCCTAAACTGTTTATGACCTCCCCCCCCCAAAAAAAGAGAGAGAAAGATATTATTGCAATAAATTAATCCAGTGGGTATTTCATTGAGAACAGGAATCCATTATTAGGGCAATTAAAACTGATACTACATGTGCTCTAGCGAAGTTCTGTCACCATCTTCTTGATAGTGACTTTGGCCAGTTTCTTCTGCTTCTGCTGGCTTTTATTTTCTGGACCATCTGTCTGGGATCATAGGTAATGGGCATCACTTGGTTGGAACCGTGACTGTCCTATGCAGAGCTGGGACCTGCTCCGAAGTCACTGGAACACTCAGGTTGCTGCCACTCTCAGATGCAGGGCTCAGTTGTCAGCTTGAGCTTCAGTCCTTCATTCATAGTTTTTTTGTGTTTTTTTTTAACAAACTTGCTAGAGTTTGTCAATTGAAATTTTGTTTCAGAGAGTCAACTACTATCTTTTTGTTTTGTTCATATTTGCTGTCTTTATTTCTTTTCTTTTTTTAACATTGACTTGAGAGAGAGTGAGAAACATTGACTTGTTCCAATTATGCATTCATTGGTTGATTCTTGTATATGTTCTGAGCAGGGATTGAATCTACAACCCTGACCATACTCTAACTAACTGAACTATCTGGTCAGGGTTTTTCTTTCTTTCTTTTTCTTTTTCTTTTCTTTTCTTTTTTTTTTTAGATTTCCTTTGTTCCTTTTCTAGCTCTCTGAATGGAAAACAGGTTTCAGCCTTTCTTTTTAATGATGTGCTCCAGGCTGTAGAAGTCCCTCTAAATATTGCTTTAACAGTCTCCCTGTTAGATATGTGGTAATATCATTGTCACTAAAATCTAAATATTTTATTTACACTTTTATTCCCTTGAATCTCTAACCAGGTTTTTTTGTTTGTTTGTTTTTCTTTTTCTAAGCAGGCATTTTTTTTTTTAGTTTCTGTTTATGTTATTTAATTTTGTTCTTGATTAACTTATTTGCATAATATGATCATAGAATGTTTTTTTGAAAAATATATTTTTATTGATTTCTTCAGAGAGGAAGGGAGAGGGAGATAGAAACATCAATAATGAGAGACAATCATCGATTGGCTGCCTCCTGCATGCCCCCCACTGGCAACTGAGCCAGAAACCGTGACCTCCTGGTTCAGAGGTCGACCCTCAACCAATGCGCCACACTGGCTGGGTGAAATGTTCCATGTATTTTTAAAAGAATATATGCACCCAGGCTCAGGGTGACATCTGTGTATGTGTGTTTGATCAAGTTTTGAATGCCCTTCACATTGTCCATAGCCTTACAGTGTTTGTGGCTGCTTTATCTATCAGTTCTGCATACGTCTGTTCAGTACTCACTGATTCTGGACTTGTCCATTTCTTTGTCACTTTTGCTTTATATTAAATTCAGAATCGTTACTTTTTGTAGATTGTTCTTCATGTTGGTATACTGTATTTTTTTATTATCTCTTCTTTTGCCCCAAATTTTACTTTGAAGATTGGAAAATCAGCTTATTTTTGTTATCATTTGCATGAAATGTCTTTCTATCCCTTATTTTCAACGTATTTATGCAATTTTGTTTTCAATGTGTCTTTCTGGTCCTCTTAAATGTTTTCTATTTCATTGTTATTCATGACACGCTCTTTTTCCCTCCCTCCTCTACCTACTTTCACTCCATCAGAAATTCCTCCAAAGTAGATATTGAATACATCTACTTTTGTATTCACTGTTCTCACTCATGTTGCCTGGACACCACACAGCCTTCTGACTGGTCCGCTTTGCTTTTGCTGCCCTCTAATTTATTCTCTATTTAGTGGCCAGAGTGATCTTTAAAAATGGGAATCTGGTTGTCACTCCCAGGCTGAACATCTTTCAATGGTTCTTGTTGTGTTTAGTATTAAAAACAAAAATATTAACATGGACAACTAGGCCCTGCATGAGCTGGCACTAATTACCTTATTATCCTTTTTCCCCTTTACTGTATCTTTCTCACTGGCTTCCTTTTAATTCTTCTAACAAACCTTACCCTTCTTGCCACCGATTTTTCTTATGTGCTGTTTCCTTTGCCTGGAATGTACTAGGTGTACCAGTTAATAATGAAGATGTTTTTCAATAGATGGAGTTACACATGTTGATATATATGCAATTTGATATGTATGCTACTTTGTTGTATTGACAGCAAGCTTCAAAACTTCATATGTCAAATTTGCTGAAGGTGTTAACATCATAGATTTTTTTTCTTGCTTGAAAATGTTGAATTTCGTGCCAAAAAAGCATTTGCGGGAAGTTTTAATTCATTACTTTATTTTGAAAAGAAAATTATCATATACTTCGGGAAGCTTATGGTAAACATGCTCCATCTCAAGATACTTGTGAACACTGGTTTAAATGCTTTAAAAGTGATGATTTTGATGCGAAAGACAAGGAATGTCCAGGTCCACTGAAAAAGTTTGAGGACCAATAATTACAGGCATTATTGGAAGAAGATACGTGTCAAACTCAAAAGCAACCTGCAGAAGGATTAAACATTGCTCAGCAAACAATTTCCGATCATTTACAAGCAATGGGAAAGATTTTAAAGTAAGGAAAATGGGTGCCACAACAACTGAACGAAAGACAAATGGAAAACCAAAAAGTCATCAGTAAAATGTTATTCATTGGCACTAAAGAAAGTCTTTTTTGCATCCAATTGTGACTGGTGATGAAAAGTGGATTTATTTTGAGAATCCCAAATGCACAAAATCATGGGTTGATCCAGGTCAACCATCAACATCGACTGCAAGCCCAAATCACATTGGAAAGAAAACAATGCTCCGCGTTTGGTGGGATCAGGAAGGTGTGGTGTATTATGAGCTTCTAAAACCAGGTGAAACCATTAATACTGATCGCTACAGACAACAAATAATCAATTTGAACCATGCTTTGATCGTGAAACGACCAGAATGGGGCAGAAGATACAGCAAAGTAATTTTGCTTCATGATGACGCACCATCACACACTTCAAAACCAGTTAAAGACACGTTAAAAGATCTTGCCTGGGAAGTATTAACCCACCCGCTGTATTCACCAGACCTTGCTCCTTCCGATTACCACTTGTTCCCATCAATGGCACACGCACTTTCTGAGCAGCACTACAAAACATACGAAGAAGTGGAAAATTGGGTCTCTGAATGGTTTGCCTCAAAACAAGAAAAGTTCAATTGGGGCGGTATCCACAAATTACCTGAAAGATGGGGGAAATGTGTAGCTAGCGATAGACATTACTTTGAGTAAAGCACTTTTGATGTTTCTCTTGAAATTATCATGTTTTCTTTGATTACAAAATCCGCCATTATTAACTGGTACACCTAGTACTTCCACTCCCTATCCCTTCACCTGTTTAATTCCTACTTCTTTAAATCTTAGTTCATGTCATTTTTGTCCAAGCCTCTTATCCTGACCCCTAGGCTAGGTCACATCTCCTGTTAGCTTCTACCAGGTCATCTCTCTAGCACATGTCATGACAATAATAAAATAATTTGAATTTGAAATTTAATGTCCCTTTTCTCCCCACCCCCTAAACTAGATTGCAAACACAGGAGAGCTGGTTTTATCTGATCTTTGCTGAATTCCTTATGTCTCACTCAGCGCCTTTAATGTATTATAGGCATTCTATAAATATTTGAATGAATGGATAAATGTATAAGTGACTTTGTCACTTGTTTATTGATGTGGTTAGATTACTATGATAAGCATATTGTCTTGAATATACTTGGTATTTGATGAAATATTTCAAAGAATCAGTCTCTGATCTTTCTCATCTCTGTCTTGAGATAATGTACTGAAAGAACAAAAGCTGTATGTGAACTCCATTCATCTGTACCTTACTCCTCTCTTCCCCCCTTCCCCATACATATCTACCACATATACATCTTACCTTAGCACTGGCAACAGGGAGGTACATGGAAGAAAGCTAAGAAATCGGTTGTCTTAGAAGGAAAGTCTTGTAATCATTCAAATCACTAATAAGTTTGGTGTGTGGGAGTTTTTCTTTCACTGGTGGCAGTGAAAGGGAATAATCCCCCCCGCTCCCCCTTCCCCGATTAAAGTTAAAAGTTAAGGGTATGTTTATGATAGAAACTCTGGAAACTTCAAGTAAGGAAAAAAAATTCTCATCTCCCACAGCTGTTTGTGTTTTGGTGTTTTTTCTGCCAAACCTTTTTGGTGCTTAGTTATGTATTTTAAAATAATTTAGGTTCCCAGTCTCTAATATTGTGTCTGGTACCATGTAGATGCTCATGAGTATTTAGAGAATAAACCCAGGTATGTGTTCTTTTTCAACTTTAAGATCTTCTGCAGCTTCCTAATTTAGTATCTAAATAAGCATTGCTTTTGCTGATGGTGTTCATAACCTATTTTAGAGTAGTTGAGCTTTACATGAAGGTGTGATTTTTTGTTTTGTTTTAATGAACCTATTAGATCATTGTAGAAAGTTCCTTGGGCTAAATATTTTGGAGTTACTTGTGAGTTCTTTCTTTTTCCTAGTCTACTTCCAATTCTTCAGTAAAGTCTGTTGGGTTTGCCTTAAAATATATCCAGAACCATGCTCTAGCCGGTTTGGCTCAGTGGATAGAGCGTCGGCCTGCAGACTCAAGGGTCCCAGGTTCAATTCCGATCAAGGACACATGCCCAGGTTGTGGGCTCAATCCCCAGTAGGGGGCGTGCAGGAGGCAGCTGATCAATGATTCTCTCTCATCGATGTTTCTGCCTCTCCCTCTTCCTTCCTCTCTGAAATCAATAAAATACATTTTAAAAAAAACAACTCTCTCTATATATATTATGTATATATCTCCAGAACCTGATCACCTCTACCTCCACCTTCACCTCCTCAGTTTAAGGAAGCATCGTCTCTCACTTGGATCATCTCAGTGGTCTCCAGATGGGCTCCTGCTTCTCCCCTTGCCTCTAACAGTTTTCTGATGGCAGTGGTGATCTTTTAAACAGTACAGGTCAGATCGTGTTTGTCCACCGCTTAAAACTTTTGGATGCTTGTTCACATCACTGAGAATGAGATCTAATTTCCTTATTATGATCCGGCACCTTCTTTCTCCCCAAATGCCTGGAGTGATTTGCTACCACACTGTGAGCACATTCAGCCCTCTGAGCCATTGTGTGTGCTCTTGCCTCTGACTAGAATCCTTGCCACAGGCTGGCTCCCTCACTTCTTCACATCTCTGCCCAAGTGTGAGCCTGCCAAAGAAGCTTTCTATTGCCCAACCCAGGAAAGCTTTACCATCCCCCACCGCCTAAGCCCCTCAACTCCCTTCCTGACGGGCATTTCTTCGTAGTCCTCATCACTCTCCAATACACACTGATTACTCGATTACCCTCCTACAGTCCATGGCAGGAGGGGGCTCTGTCTGCATTGCTGAGACCCCAGTGCCTACACAATGCTTCGAACATGTAGTGGAGCTCAGTAAATACTGTTAAGTGAATAGTGAAAGGAATTTATCTCGATTAACTTAGTGAAAAATCTTCATTTAGGACATAGGTATTATGACTTGTCAGAGGTATATTTGATTTCTTAAATAGGTAATCCACCTGGTTCAAAATTCAAAGGTCATGCGGTGATTTCTCTCATCCTGTCCCCTAGCTCCCTGTCCTCCTCAGAAGTAACTAGTGTTAAGTCTTGTGTGTATTTCCAGACATGGCCTGTGGCTTTACAAAATCACAGATACAGTCCTCTCCATTAAAAAATGCAAATTTTAGCATCTGTATTTTTTCATACCTTTTTTTGGTTTGTTTCCTAAAATGTATTTTGGAGATTATTCTTTGTCAGTGTGTAAAGAGCTTCTTTATTTGGTTGATGGCAGCACAATGTCCCATTGTACAAATGTACCATAGTCCCTCTTTGATGGACATTGAAGTTGTCTCCAGTCCAGTGGGTAGTTCTACAAACTATGCTGCAATAAATAGCCTTATACAAGTATCATTTTGCCATGTTGCTAGTATATCTGAGGATTAAATTCCTATGAGTGGGATTGCTGGGTTAAAGAGCATGTGCATTTGTGGTTTTGATAGACACAGATTGCCTTCCACAGCTTGTACCAATCTATACTTCTGGCACAGTGTGCTGTTATTTAATCTTTGCCAGACTGACAGATGAGACATGATATAACACCATCGTTTGTGTTTCTCATTCTATGAGTTAAGCATCATTTCATATACTTAAGAGCCATTTGTATTCTCTTTCCTGTGAGTTGTCCAGTCCTGTACCATTTTCTACTAGGATTTTGGTGTGTGTTTTTCTATTGACTTGTAGGAGTTCTCTTTTATGCAGATTAGCCCTTAATCTATCGTCTGAGTTGCAGACATGCAGACATTTGGTTCCATTTGTCAGTTGACTTCTGGTTTTGCTTGCGGTGTTTATTCTAAGTAGAAATTTTGTTTTATTTTTTATAGGAAAATGTATTAATTTTTTCTCATGGCTATGGGTTTTGAGTCATACTTAAATCTCCTAACTATATTTTAAAACATCTTAATGGTTTCTTCTTGTACTTCTGAGTTTCATTGTTTACATTTGATATCTCCTTGGTACTGCTGAGATTTATTTATTCTGGTATAAGATGTAAGATGAGGTTTCAAACCACACACACACACACACACACACTTTTTGTTTTGTTATCCTCTCCTGAGGATATTTTTTCCATTGATTTTTAGAGAGAATGGAAGAGAGAAGGAGAAAGGGAAGGAGGGGTAGAGGAAGGGAGGAGAACATTGATGTGAGAGAGACACATTGATTGGTTGCCTCCTGCACGCACCCTGACCAGGGCCGCACCCCGACCAGGGCCGCACCCCAACTAGGGCCAGGGATAGAACCTGCAGCCTAGATACTGGGAATTGAACCCAAGACTCTTTGGTGCATGGGCTGACACTCTAACCATTGAGACACACCAGCCAGGGCTCTTCTCCCCTTTTTGGGGCGAGCAAACAATTAGGATTTCTTGCTATTTCTTGATCTCTATGTCTTATATGAGGGATAATTTGTCTGCAGTTTTCTGCTGAACTCCGAGTGATGGAGAACAGTGGGGCCATGACCAGTATATTTTTCAGTGTAAGTTGTGGTTATGTTTGTCTTATCAATGTTGACTTAAAAAGAGTGGGTGAAATGCAATCTACTGGTAAACATTGTTTTGAAACAGATTTTGTAGAATTTTTATTTGATAAAGATTGATAAGATTAGTAATAAAAGAGGCAATGCTAGCTAGTTAACTTAAGGAACATGTTTAATACATTATATAAAACTAAAGAAATGATTTTTCTCTCTCATTTGAATGACTCATGTTTGAGGCCTCTTAGCTCCCTTGATTAATGCCTAGTAATACCAGTTCATAAAGAGGAGAGTTTAGTGAGGGCTTGAGTCTCAGGTGGCCGTGTTTCTCCTTTCTAGTAGACTCTCTGTGTGGGCCATCATGTTGCAGGAAGAAAGCTTTTGGCTATAGTGATAGAGGGAGTTTTGGGATCACCTGCATCAGAATAAAGATGGTCTTTTACTGCTTTTGCTCTTTTTTTCCCCATTTCCATGCCACTCAGTCTGGCTTTACCTATGGTCCCATTTCTGCTGCAATGCCATTTTTACCATGTGGCTAAGTTTCCCAGGATTTGTAAGTCTCACTCTACTAAAACTATCAAACCCAAGCTGAGCATAGTAAGCATGCTAGCCAACCAGTGGCCTCTTCAAAATCTCTCTGTCCCCATTTCTGTGGTGAACAAGATGGCCAAGCTCAGACCTTGTTGCCCCTGCACACTTGTTTTGTGTGTCTGCTTGACTCGGGCTCTCAAGTGCCATCCCACATCCTCGCCTCTACTGTTGCCTAAATATTTGACTTCCTACATTTACTGAAACCATCGAGCTCCTCTTCTCTCTTCCTTTACAGCAGTGGTTGTCTTAAGTGTGGCCCTGCAGCAGCAGCAGCAGCAGCAGCAGCAGCATCTGCTCAGCATTTGTGAAAATGCAGATTCTGGGGCCCACTACTGATCTGCTGAATCAGAAACTCTGGGGTGGGGCACAGCAGTGTGTTCACCTTGCCGGCCAGGTGATTCTGATGTGCTAACCTTTGAGAACCAATGCTTATCAGATCCAATTCAAGGCTCTCCTCACAGGAAACTTGCAGTAAAAGCGTATTAGCTATTTAATTCGTAGATTATATTAATAGCTATTGATTAATTTGTATATCATCACAGCTACCATTTATTCAACACCTACTCTGTGTGGGGTACTAAACTAGGTGCTTTCACATAGACCGTCTCATCCTCACAAACCCTGTGCAGACTGGGTAGTGGTGGTTCCCACTTTCTATACAGGTGAGCGAGGGGAGGCTCTGAGGGATGAAGGGCTTGCCAGGGCTGCACAGCTGGCAAGTGGCAGCATCCTCTCTAGCATTCCACTCTGCCTTTCGTGTGGATCCTTGTTCCCAAGAGTACATGTGAGTATGTGACTGTCATGTGGTCATAGAACAAATGGTTGCAATACCCACATTTCCGATTTCTCCCATCATAGTCTTAACCCCATCCACTGAGTAGCAACCTTTCAGCTTTTTTAGAAATAAAAACACAGGCTATTTTATTTCTTTTTCTTAATATTCATTTATTTACAGTATGTCAGAGAAGTGGGGGGTAAAGGAGGCTTTGATATCATAGTCCAGCTTCCACATTTTCACATAGCCATCATGTTCTACTCAGTGTATTTGTCTCAGAAATTAACTTGTATTTCCGTCAAGATGTACATTGGTATACTAGACAGATCTGGCCTCTAAACTTATTTTTACAACTTAAGAAATTATACTACATTGAATTTAGTAAAATCTTAAGTGGTTGGAAAAAGTTATTTTGCTGGCTTTGCCTGAGTCCAGCTGAGTGGTGAGAGTGAAGGGGACAATATCAGCCGATTGCACCCTTCTTCAACCCCGGGGACAGGGTCATTTCTGACGAGGAGAGAGGGCTGTCGTTTAGGCTACAGGTGCTTCCTCTCTTTTGACCTTACTCCCTTCTCACTTTCAGATGTCACCCCATATATTTAAGTACACAGATTTTTGGACAGGCAACTAGATAGAAAAATACACTTTTTTTAAGTGCCTGCGAGGAATCAAATATTTGTTTTCATGCTCACACACTGTACTTCTTGGTTTGAGTGCATTTAACAAATGTAAATTGATCTTATTGACTTGTGATAATGTTTAATGCATAGCACTTTGTGTTCAAATCACCTTACACATTTAACTCCTTAATCTTTAAACATTGTTTGTTAGAACTGTTTATTAATGTAGTGCCCCTTATCTGTGGGGGTTACGTTCCCAGGCCCTCAGTGGATGCCTGAAACTGCAGATAGTACCAAACCCTACATATACTGTGTTTGTTCCTGTACATACACACGATACTTTCATTTATAAATTAGGCACAATAAGAGATTAACCACAATAACTAATAATAAAATAGAACAATTATAACAATATGCTAAAGTAAAACTTACGTAAATGTGGTGTAGATATGCTGGACAAAGGGATGAATTATGTCCCAGGTGGGACGGCACAGGATGGCGTGAAATTTCATCACACTCCTCAGAATGGCACGCATTTTAAAACTTGTGAATTATTTATTTCTGAAAGTTCCCATTTGATATTTTTGGACTATGGTTGAATGTGGGTAACTGCAAAAGCAAAGCTACCAATAAGGGGAGGGAGATGATACTATATTCTTATTTTCCCATTTTGTGGAAACGGTGGTGTGGAATGGCAAGAAGCTCGTCTAAGCTCACGGGGCTAGGAATGGCAGAAACGGAATGATTGGTCTCCCAACCACACTTCAAAGTGTCATGTAAGTTTTCAACTAGAGTTTTCTCTAGAGTCTTACACTTTTGAAATGGTACACTAGTCAATGTTTTTGTTTTCCTGGATTAGGGCCTGCGTGGCGGATGGGATTGACATGTGAGTTCGCACAGAAATAATTCAGGTTCTTTAAAAATGTTAAACAATTGAGTTGTTTGCCAGGGACTCAGGCTGAAAGAGTTGTGGGAATGGGCTTTGGCCTTAGTTGCTCAGGAACTTTGAATTATCAGGAAGCAAACACCTCCCTTCTCCCTACTGTTCTGCCTGCAACCTCAACCTAGAGTAGCTGCCAGCAGCTGGAACACACCTGTGAACTTTGCACCAACTACATGAGTGTCGTTTGGTTTATGCTAAGCTTAATGAGCTTTGCAAGGATTTCTATACTTTTAATATAATTTCAAGTTCTGAGAATTGGTTGTTGTTGTTGTCTGATGTAGAACCAAGAAGACCACAGGCAAAAGGAAAGGAGATAGAAATGAGGGCTTTGGGTTCAGTTTACTAGTGCTTTTCCTGAGTTTACTGGGTGTAGTACACATAATAGGAAGTAAGACTAGAGCTCCAAGTTCAGTTGCAGTGTGAATTGATTGGCTGATTTGGGGCAATTAACTTCTTTGGTCTTAAATTGCAGCATCTTGAGAGCAAATGTGCTTGTTGTTTTTTTTTTTGTTGTTTTTTTAAGTTCCTCTCCAGCTCTGTTTGTCTTCTGATTCCATGAATGTAGACCATTGTATATAGAGATATATCACACAATTACTCACACTGGGAAATAGTTGCTTCTTCCGTCCACTTCTTTGTAAATAGCTTTATATTTAACTGTTTAAGTTAGCAGTTGCAAGTTTTTAATTATGTGTGTTTTATTACATGAGATAATGAGTGATAAGTGCTTAGAGTGAAGCACTTGTTGCCAAGAGTTAACTGTCGGGTTATGGTTGATTTCAGCCCTCACTGTGGAGCTTCTCATTCAGTGCCAAGCTGGTGGCCTGCTAACCTACATTTAAAATACAGTTTGTCCCAGCTGAGGCTATAAATATAATTCCATCCCTATTGAGCTCAATATTTTTATTTCAGGCCTTAAGATTTTAACATTTAAATGCTAAAATATTACTAAATGCAGAAAAACAAATTCTTCTGTGTAATCCTTTTAGCTGTTTTTTTCGGAACAGGATAATTTAAGATTAAGTTTTCTTAGGATTTCTAGAAAAGCATGGGATAGATGATAAATTCTCAGTTCAATTCTTGTGAGAAAGATGTGGATTCAATTTTAGACCTACATTAGAGGCAGATTGGGAGGCAAACTTGAAACGGATTGGATTTCTCAGAGGGCTCTGGGAAAAGTTACCTTTATTTGCCACTGTAGCACATTAGGAGCACATGGTGAACCCTTCTCACACTGGAGTACTATTTGAAGCGTGAAACAATAGAACCAGCCATGGTCTTATCTGTCTGTCCTTTCTCGTCTCATTGAGTGACATCATTGGTGCCACAGAAATGTTAATAACCAACTCCAGTGGTCCTAACTCATGTGAACTTATGATGGAATAAAGCATCACCATCCCCTCACCCATTGACTTGATGTAACAGTAAGCCCCTTTTATGGTGAATTTTGCTGCTCACAAGCCACATGTTTTCCTGTGACCCTGTGCTAGGCCATGACATGGTTTAAAACTACTAGAATAATTTTGAAATAGTTTCAGTAGTGTTTTTGGACTGTTTGTTTTTTTCTCCTTTTCTATTTAAAAATATTACACAAGTAATATGTGATTATTGACAAAAAGTTAGAAATTAAGATAAGCACACATTAAGAATGGTATAACGAACTTCCACATACCTGTCTCCCAACGTTGCCATTTGTCTCATGTCCACTATTATCTCACCCTTACAGTGGAGCAAATCCCAAACATCATATATCTTCTGTATTTTTTCTATGTGCATGAACTGGTTTTGGAAAAAACCACTACATTTTCATATGTAAAAATTTTACATTTGAACAGTCTGTTTTTTGACAGATTCATAAATATTCTTTATAGTTGGTCTCTTGATTTATAAGGGTCTTTTTATTAACTTGTTTTGCTTTTTTCTACAAGACATTGAAAATAACAATATACTGTTATTTTTAATAATTTGATTACAGGTCTGGCCAGTTTGGCTCAGTGGATAGAGGGTCGGCCTGCGGACCAAAGGGTCCCAGGTTCGATTCTGGTCAAGGGCACGTGCCTGGGTTGTGGGCTCAGTCCATTGTGCAGGAGGCAGCCAATCAAAGATTCCCTCTCATCATTGATGTTTCTCTCTCTTCCTCTCCCTTCCTCTCTGAAATAAATAAAAATATATATTAAAAAATATGATTACAGTATGAGTAGTTTTTATATTTCTTTGAGATTCTTTTTGTAGAATCCCATTTTAAAAAATATATTTTATTGATTTTAGAGAGGAAAGGAGCGGGGGAGAGAGAAACATCAGTGACAAGAGAGAATCATTGATTGGCTGCCTCCTGCACACTCCCCACTGGGGATCGAGCCCGCAACCCAGGCATGTGCCCTTGGCCGAAATCGAACCCGGCACCCCTCACTCAGTCCGCAGGCCGATGCTCTATCCATTGAGCCAGACCAGCTAGGGCATAGAATCCCATTTTTATTGTTGCATTTTTCATTTAATGATATAGTAAATGATATAGTAAAATAAATAAATTACTACCTTCATTTAAATGGCTACATGATATATTCACCCATTTCCTTCTTGGAACACATAGGATGTTTTGTTACAAACAGAGCTGAGTTGACTGTCTTTGTATGTGTGTTTGCTCATTAAAAGTGTTTAACATTGCCTGGCTGGCATGGCTCAGTGGTTGAGCGTCAACCTATGAACCAGGAGGTCACAGTTTGATTCCGGGTCAGGGCACATGCCCGGGTTGTGGGTTCAATCCCCAGTAGGGGGTGTGCAGGAGGCAGCCAAATGATTCTCTCTCACCATTGATGTTTCTATCTCTCCCCCTTTCTCTCCGAAGTCAATAAAAATATATTTTTAAAAAAGTATTTAACATTTAAGATAGGAAACAAACAAGAATGTTTCTAAGTTTAAAGCTCTATTAATTTTTCACAAAGTAGAATCAACCCCAGATTAAGAAACAGCATTCCTGGCCACCCAGAGCCTCCCCTGTGGCTCCTTCCTCACACTCCTCAAGGGTGACCACTGTCTTCACTTCCAGCATCGCAGATTAGTTTTCCTGATTTCGAACTCTATTTAACTAGCATTATTTAGTAAATGCTTCTCAAGATTGTGTTTGAGATCCTTCTGTGTTCTGTTCTTAGTGCCTTACCCCATGAGTAGTAGTCCCTGGATAGCCCACCGTGTATTTAGCCTGCTGTAGATGGACGTTTGTGTTGGGCCAGTTTTTAGCTAATACAAATAGTTCATACATGTGAGAAATACCTTCTAAAGCAGTGGTTCTCAGCCTTGGCTGCACATTAGAATCACCTGGGAATCTTTTTAAAATCCTGATTTCTGGGCCTCATCCTCCGGAAATTCTGTTTCTTTGTTATGGGGTGGGGCCACAACATTAGTAACAAAGAAACAGAATTTCCAGGGGATGAGGCCCAGAAATCAGGATTTTAAAAAGATTCCCAGGTGATTCTAATGTGCAGCCAAGGTTGAGAACCACTGTTCTAAGCGAGGAGTTGGATTTATGTCTGAGGAAAGGAGGCTTTTGCTGCATGTTGCCAAATTGTCCTGCATAAAGGCTGTGCCAGTTTACACTCCATGGGAGTTAGGTGAGGCCTGCTCCTCCACATTCCTGTATGTGCCCGTCTTACTGGTCCACATTTTGAAACTGGTGCTATTGTGTTACTAGGGCTATACTAGTGCCTAATACATTTCAGATGCCTAAAAGAGCTTTTTAAATTTCCTGGGGAAAAACAGAAATATTTAAGTGGCTCTTCCTGTGGCGGCCTATAAAGCAGTTATGCCCTAAAAAATGCTGAGTAGTTCCAGTGATGCTATAAGATGAAGGAGAAATCAAAGCTTTCATCGTAGTAGTACTTGGGATGGGTCAGCTCTCTGTGACTCTCATTGATTTGAGGCTACTTTCTTCAGCTGAGGCCTGGCTGGACCAGACTATTTGAATTACAGAAGCCACAGTCAGTGCTTAGGTCACTGTTTTAGTGGCTGATCTCTCTTCATTGTATAAGACAAGTTCAATGTTCTCGCTACCTCTCTTGCTTCCTGTTTGAAAATACAGCAACGTACAGGCTCCAAAATGCCGTCTTTAATGTAAAATTACTGGTACACATCGGTGTCATTTTCTGAAACTTTGTACGTTACAGATTTAGTAGTTCGTTGTCCCAACTGAAGTTGGGTGCTTGAAAAAAAGGTAGCCTCAGCTTGCTCTGGTTAAAAGAACAGTCCTAGGCTCAGTGAAGCCTTAGGCAGATCACCACCTCTCCCTGGGCCTCAGTTTCTCTGTAGGATGAGAAAATGGGGGCATGGAAATGGCAGTGCTTCTACACAGTTAGGGATTTAGGGCCGCTCTCACTTCAAATGGGAGCTCCTCTGCTGAGGAGCTTATATTACTGAGCTACTTGAATCAGAAAAATTTTTAAATCAGCTATGTGCTGTGCCAAACACTGTAAGCGCATGAACTGCCCACTAGTAAATGTAGGAACACAAGAGTATAGTCCTTAAGCAGCTTCTGGGCACTGCTCTCTGCCTTGAGTGGCCTTAGTTGCCCGGTGCTGTCACACCACTTTTAGAAAGTTGTAGAATTCCCCACCCCACGCCTTTCATGGAAACTTTTAAAAATTATTCTCTAAGAACATCAAATGAGTGTTTTTTGCAGAAATGAAAGTATCTTGCCTTTTCGTCCATTTGAAATGTTCGTGTTCCCGTAAGAATGGGAATGCATATTTCTATGCATCTTTAATGGGGTTTAATAAAAAATAGGTTATTTGAATATATCAGCATTTTAATGAGATGAGATCTGGTTTTAGGACACGTGCAAATTGAATTTATCTGGCGTTTATTCATAGTTTTTCTTTAATGAAGAAATCAGTATTTCATTCGCCTGGACAAAGCACCACGACAGCCTGGTGGCCTTTTGCCTTGATAGACTTACCCTGAAAGTGGAGTGCAATATATGAAAATGAAGAGAGGGCGAAGGTGCTGCAGCTTAGCAGCTGTTTAAGTTCATTTTACAAAACTACTTAGAGGGAAGAGGAGTAGATTTTGCATAGCTAACAGTTTTAAGTGACAGCTGCCTTGGGAAAAAATGATGCGTGATAACAACAGAAGCCTGCTATTTCAGCAGACATTTGAGTGACAGCACTGGGTGGGGGGAAGGTGCTTCCTCCGGCACCACCTGCCCCCTGCAGGTCTGCAGGGGATCTTTCTGTGGTGAACAGCAGGCAGTCCCACAGATGGTTGTTCTGAAGACCTCACCGAATGCATTTTGCCTATTTTGTACCCAGGCACCTCTTCCCATTGTGGGATGGTGGCAGGAAGATGGCCCCTGCACGTCACATCTCATCATCTCTCTGGGTTCTGAGATGGTCTCACTTTGCCCTTCCATCTTCCTCATGGAGTCCCGTCCCTCTCCTCATGGCCTGGAATGTGAGTGGCGGGTGCTCCTTCCGGGCTCCGAGCCTTCAGAGCATGCTAGTAAGGGACGTGGGACGGCTGTTGTCAGTGAGGGTGGGCCTGGTGTGTTTCAGAGGAGGAAAGCAGAGAGGGAAGCTGCTGTCCTGTTTGGGAAAATTATGTTGGAAGGAAAACATGCTCTACACCGGGGTTCTGCTGTTGTCTGCAGGAAATTTAGGGCAGAAAGAAATATTTCTGTTTCTCCTATTTCTATTTCTTTGTAGGCATTAATGAATGAGGAGAATTTTCAAAGCCTCTATGATAAGCAAAAAATCCTTATGCTTTCAGAAGAAGACGTATAAGTTGAAAAGGGGAGCTAACTTTTCTCAAGTGGCAGGCATCATACTTGGGACTTTTGTATTTTACTCCATTTTAATAAAAACACCCTTTGAGGTAAATGCATTGTGAAGGTAGGGCTGGATTCCGGGCCACATGGAGCAGGGCTGGAATATTTGGTTCCCACCTCACCAGGCATGGGGACATGGAGTCACACAGTGATGGAATCGGAGGAGGCAACAGCAACGTGGTGCAGTTGGAGGAGCCAGAGGCAGAGTACAGGTGCAGGGACTCCAGCAGAGCTTCCTCACAGCTGATCCTGTCCCTGTCCCCACCTGTAAGATGGGCCTGGCAGGGGAACTTAGGGCCCTGGTTTGTGACAGCACCAGAGGAGCTGATGCAGAGGAGCTTTGTCACCAGGATGTGACTTCCCTCTGTCTGCTAAGGGCACCCACAAAGGCATTCGTTGTTAGGTAGGATTTTGGTCAGCAAGAGGATCATATGTTTGCTTTTATATCTGTCTGGCTGCTTGTCTCTTCTGGATTCTAACACTTTACTTTTCTTTCCCTCCATTTTCAGAATTGCTTCATTTCTACAGTAGATATTTAATGAGACCTATGTGCCAGGTTAAGACATAAGTTTCTGCCCTTTCAAACACGGAAACTGTACAATTGATTGACATTGTTTTCTACTGGGATTAGTGATCCCAAACCCAACTGACTTCTTAACACCCCTGCTCTGATAAAGGTTGGACTCTTTAAATATCATTTGTGCCAATTTTGCAGGGTTTTGCGATATAACTGTTGAACTGAAGATACAGAAGGATGGGTTGTGCATATGGGTGTCTCACAGATTAGACTGGGTTTTTGTTGTTGTTAATTCTCACCTGAGGTTATTTTCCCACTGATTTTAGATAGAGTGGAAGGGAGGAAGGGAGAGCGAGAGCGAGAGAGAGAGAGAGAGAGAGACACACACACACACACACACACACATACACACACACACACATTGCTTGGTTGCCTCCCACACGCATACTGACCAGAGCCTGGGATCTTACCTGCAACTCAGGTATGTGCCCTTGACCAGGACTCGATCCTGAGACCCTTCAGTGCACAGGCTAATGCTCTAACTACTGAGAAACACCAGCCAGGGCTAGACTGGTTTTGTTTCTAATTAAAGGGAAAATTATGTTGGATTAGACAGGTGGGTTGGACACCAGAGCCTGTGCCATGCCTTACAGCTGATTGTTACCTGAGTGTTAAATTGTTGACCTGAGTGTGAATCGCTGTTTGGTATTTTTGTCATGGGAGCCAGGTTATTTTCCACTATGTTGAAGAAAACTTCTCTTAAATAGTGCATTGAGCCTTGTTCACAAAGTGAACATCTCAGCTCTGAGTGTTCAGAGCCTCATTTCATTCAGTCTGTGATTTGGAAGGTGCTGGCGTTTTCCCAGTCCCCCCACCCCCCCGATGACCAGTTAAATGTGCATGGTCCAGCCCAGATTGTGGACTCACCCCTCGCAGGCACTAGGAAGCCCGGTCTCCCCAAGAAAGGCTATGGAGCAGCCCTGCTTTGGGATCCTGAGTCTTAGGCAGGACTCCACAGGTCTCCTTCTTTCTGAGGAGGGGAGCC
This sequence comes from Myotis yumanensis, assembly GCF_028538775.1. Taxonomy (NCBI): domain Eukaryota; kingdom Metazoa; phylum Chordata; class Mammalia; order Chiroptera; family Vespertilionidae; genus Myotis; species Myotis yumanensis. Next base: position 8,571,417 of record NW_027223752.1, read on the forward strand.
CTCATGGCCCTGGGGAGTGATCCCTTGTTTACTCTGGGCCCCAGTCCTGGTTGCCTGGGATGAGGGCAGAGTAACAGTGGAAAGCACGACCTCGTCTCCTGGGTTTCAGATGGGCACTTTGGAGCTTCGATGCAGTGGGGTTGCTCCAGCTATTTTTGACTTATCCATTCAGGCTGTCAGTGACTCAGCAGGCTCCTGACTTTTTCATTGTTTTTAAAAGGAGCTGGACTTTCACAGTATATGGAATACAGTTAATATGCTGCGGCTAAGTAGTGATCAGCACTCTCAAAGGTGAAGAATGCCTCTGGTGGTGAGATCAGGAGGAAGTGACACTGGTGCTGCATAAGCAGAAGCGTGTGGATGTCAGGGTGGGGTAGGTGCTCTAAGTGAGAGCAGGATGTGAGGAAAGGCCAGGAGGTGTGCAGAGCACAGGCAGCCCCTAGGGGTGAAGTGTGTGGAGGGGCCCACTTTAGAAAGGCCTGTAGATACCATGCGAGGGAGCTGGCCGATGTTATGTCATGCCTGGCAGGGCCTAGGAGGATTTGAGTGGGAGAGTGACCTAAGGCTTCATGAAGATTAACCTGACGAAATGTGTGGGCAGTGAGGTGTTTGGTTGAATTGGTTGTGGGCAGAAATGGGTGGAAAGAGCCTGGTGCTCAGCCAAGGAGGCCGACCTAGGCTGGGTGGGGTCTGGGGAAGACTTCTTGGTGAGGCTCTGCAGCCGTGATTTGGTAGGGGTGCCGTACAGGGGGCCCAACTCAGGCAACAGGCCTTTATGCTTGAGAGAGGGGCTTAGGAGGAAAGAGAGTGGTGTCTCGTATAGACGGGGTGAGCTTCTGGTCTGGGTGGGTATTTGGCAGCTGTTAGATATGCCAGTAAAAGGACTTGTTTCTGGCAAGTTTTGTGGGATTGGTTCTCTCTGAGGTGATTCTCGGATGAGGAAGGAGAATGTGAAATTTTGGGAAAATAAAGCCCATCTTTATTACCTACATTGCCCCCATAATAATCTTACGTATACTTTTCAAAAGAAGTCTTTCTGAGATATTTCCATATCACATCAAATGCTTCTGGGTCCTCAGGTAGGTTCCCACGCAGAGGGCTCAGCACAGGCCCTCTCTGTGTTCCTGTTGGCTCGGCAGCTGGCCAGCAGCTTAGGTGGGGTCTGGGATGAAGGTGTGAGCTGGAACAGGAGAGTGTCTTTTGCAGACCTTTATGGTGCTGGAAAGATAGATGCCCAGTAGTATGGTGCTAAACCAACTAAGCTGACTCTGTATTGCAACAGTATCTGTTATAAAATGAATTCCAGGGATTTTAAGGAATAAGAGTCCAAGGAGCTGGGCCATGTGGTCCAGTGATTAAGTGTCGACCTATGAACCAGAAGGCTGCAGCTCGATACCCAGTTAGGGCACATGCCCAAGTTGTTGGGAGGGGGTGTGCAGGAGGCAGCTGATAAATGATTCTTTCTCATCATTGATGTTGCTATCTCTTTTTCCTTCTCCCTTCCTCTCAGAAATCAATAAAAGCATATTAAAAAAATAATAAGCCGGGCGCGGTGGCGCGCGCCTGTAGTCCCAGCTACTCGGGAGGCTGAGGCTGGAGGATCGCTTGAGCCCAGGAATTCTGGGCCATAGTGCACTATGCCGATCGGGTGTCTGCACTAAGTTCGGTATCAATATGGTGATCTCCTGGGAGCGGGGGGCCACCAGGTTGCCTAAGGAGGGGTGAACTGGCCCAGGTCGGAGACGGAGCAGGTCAAAGCTCCCGTGCTGATCAGTAGTGGGATCGCGCCTGTGAATAGCCACTGCACTCCAGCCTGGGCAACATAGCGAGACCCCGTCTCTTTAAAAAAAAAAATAAATAAATAAAATAAACCTCCAAGGAAAAGAAAAGCAAGACATTTTTTTGTTGTCTTACTTTTCTTACTGGAGGATATTTTTCCATTGATTTTTAGAGAGAGTGGAATGGAGGGGAGAGATAGAGAAAGGGAAACATCAATGTGTGAGAGAGACACGTCACATTGCCTCCTGAATGGGCCCTGACCAGGGCCAGGGATCGAGCCTGCAACTGATGTACGTGCCCTTGTCTGGAATCGAACCTGGGACCCTTTAGTCTGCAGGCCAACATTCTATCCACTGAGCCAAACCGGCTAGGCCTAGGGCGAGAAACATGACATTTTAAAGTTTGTACTTATTGATCAAGGATTTTGATACTCAGCTCTGTAGTAGGAGTTTTAAACCATCATTTAAAAATTTTCTTGCCCTGACCGGTTTGGCTCACTGGATAGAGTGTCAGCCTGGGGACTGAAGGGTCCCAGGTTCGATTCCGGTCAAGGGCATGTACCTTGGTTGCAGGCACATTCCCAGTAAGGGGTGTGCAGGAGGCAGCTGATCGATGCTTCTCTCTCATTGATGTTTTTAACTCTCTATCCCTCTCCCTTCCTCTAAAAAAATCAATAAAATACATATTAAAAAAATTTTTTTCTGAGTTGTGAATAAGATACTAACAAATTATTTGTAATTATTAACTCCTTATGCAGAAACTAATGAGTATAATGATAAAATTTAATCTTACTGTTGAAAAAAATTAAAAACAATTACAGTTTCATTCATTAACAGATATTGAACATTTATGACATACTGAATATGAATACTCTACTGGGACTGAATAAGCAAATGTGATCTAATTCTTAAAATTGTTAAGACATTTTAATAAATTGGTTTTGGTAAAATCCATACTTACGAATTTTGATAGTTGGCAATAATTAGGATGCAGAAGCATTACAAAAATTCCAAAGTGTGTGAAACCCGTTTATGCAGAATCCACCAGAAAGCTGAAAAACAAAAGCTAAGTTTGTGGAACAATACAATGATAACTGTTTAATAAAGGCATTCTGCTCCTTAACAGGAGTTTGTATTGGAATTTTTACCATAATTGTAGTGTAATTGATGATAATAGACATATAACAGTACTGTAATCACATAAGTGATCAAATACTAAATTTTGTGGAACAAATTAAGTACTTGGGAATTGAGATAAGGAGCCAGCACAAAAAATGGTGGTTGGCAAAGTGCTTGCTGGAGGTGGTGGGACTTGAACCAGATAGGTAAGGTTACTGGAAACAGGGGTGAAGGAGACTATCCCAACCGAGAGGGCTGCCTGCCTGCACCAAACTCAGGCCATGTGGTGTGGGCAGGTGGAGGGTGCGGCAAGACCCTTGCACTGCTCCCCACAGGTTCCTCAGCTATAAAATATAGGTGATATCACGGCAGTTGGAAGGATGCTGTGAGATTAAATGAGATGGTAAGTGCAGAGTTCCTGATGCATAGCAAGTGGCCCATAGATGGAAGGTAGTGTTGCTGTTAGAGAGGAAGGAGGGGCCAAACCATGGAGGGCAGGACTGCTAAGTATGGCATCTTACTCTGATGTGATGGGAATTAGGAAGCCATTTGACCCTAAGTAGGATGTGACCAGGATGAATTAATAATGGTAGTTATCATTTGAGTGATTCTGTGTACTCTGTGCTTTATATCCATTATCTGCTGGCCTCATCACCACCCTGCAGGGATGCTGGGGGGTGGGGTGGGGAGGGCAGGTTGTGCTCTGAGGCTCAGGGGGAGGAAAGAGCATGTTGCACTAGGTCACCTTGCTACCAAGAGGGAAGACAAGGCTTCAGGTCAGGCCTGCCTGGTTCCAGAGTCTGGGCTCTGTCCTTCCATGCTGCCTCCACCTGGGAAGCCACCGTGGGCTGCTGGCCCCGTGCGAAAGAGCAGTGGCTGGCTCAGGTAGTTATTACTGCTACTAAAAAGGCATGTGAGTTCAGAGTAGATGTGGACACATCCCCAGCCCCAAAAATGGAGGAGGAAGAGGAAATAGGGCAGCAACACATGAGTGGAAAAAGAGACAAAGCCTAGGACCACAGGTGTCAGAGACCATTGTGCTGGGCTTGGGCTCCAGAAAACTCAGGCACCAGTGGCAGAGCCTGTGGGAGTCTTCAAAGTATAATTTCTTTAGGCACACACCTAGCCGTTACTCGGGCTTCACAGGAATTCCTGCTGCAGGTGCCTTCTGCCTGGCCAGACTCCTGCTGTGCAGTACAGCAGTGAATACCATTGGGCTTGGGCGGGGAGGAGTCACCTCATAGAAGAGGTGTCCTGAGGGCTCCTTTGGTCTGGGTCTACTTTTTTTTGTTTGTTTGTTAAATGTATCACCCGAGGATGTATTTTTCCCCCATTAATTTTTAGAGAGAGTGGAAGGGCAGGGAAGAGACAGAGAGAAACATAAATGTGAGAGAGACACATGACCGGCTGCCTCCCACATGTGCCCCACCTAAGCCAGAGATCGAGCCTGCAACTGAGGTACGTGCTCTTGACTTGAATTGAACCTGCAACCCTCAGTCTGTGGCCGATGCTCCAACCACTGACTCAAATCGGTCAGGGCTGAGTCTACTTTTGTGGCTTCTAGGACAGTGGTCGCCAACCTTTCGGACCTCACGGACCACCAGTGGTCCGTGGACCACCAGTTGGCGACCGCTGCTCCAAAGGTTTCCTTAAACCAGTGGTCGCCAACCTTTCTGATCTCATGGACCACCAGTGGTCCACAGACCACTGGTTGGCGACTGCTGTTCTAGGACACTGCTTCTCGCACTGGTGTTGAAGGACCAATTTTTAAAATTTCCAGTCTATCTGGACAGATTAAAAAATTTTGTAAAATAAAAAAGGGATTGCCCAGCCAGTGTTTCTCAGTGGTTGAGCATCAACCTATGAACCAGGAGGTCAAGGTTTGATTCCTGATCAGGGCATATGCCTGGGTTGTGGGCTCGATCCCCAGTGTGGGGCATGCAAGAGGCAGCTGATCAATGATTCTCTCTCATCATAGATGTTTCTATCTTTCTCCCCTCTCCCTTCCTCTCTGAAATAAATAAAAATATAAAAAAATAAGATAAAAAAGGGATTGATTACTAAGAAAAGAAACTAACTGAAAAAGACACACAGAATGCACACTCTGATTTTTTATTATTAGATTCAACAGATACAAAATTACTCTATCATACTGCTGTAAAAGTTTCTAAAGCTTATTCGCAACTTCTGAATTTAATTTTGATTGCAGACTGTTAAACTATGCATAGCCTGATTCATTTTGAAAGCAGTGATCTAGGAAGAGTTTGTTAAGCAAATTAGTAAACAGGATGTTTTTGGAATATTTACATGACTTTGTGCCTTTCAGTTGACATTTAAAATACTTGAGGTGTTTATTCACAGATGATCTAATTACAGTGACATCTTTTCAGTAAGTTCCACATTAAAGATAGGGATGTAGAATAAATATGGGGTCGGCAAAAATAGGTTTACATTGTATGGAAAATGATACATAATCCTATATAATAAAACCCTAATATGCAAATCGACCAAACGGCAGAACAACTGGAAAGACTGGTCGCTATGACGCACACTGACCACCAGGGGCAGATGCTCAATGCAGGAGCTGCCCCCTGGTGATCAGTGCGCTCCCACAGGGGGAGCACCGCTTAGCCAGAAGCCGGGGTCACGGCTGGTGAGCGCAGCTGTGGTGGTGAGAGCCTCTCCCACCTCTGTGGCAGCGCTAAGAATGTCTGACTGACGGCTTAGGCCTGCTCCCAGGGGACATCCCCCGAGGCTCATGGACTGCAAGAGAGCACAGGCTGGGCTGAGGGATTCCCCCCCCTCCCGAGTGCACGAATTTCGTGCACTGCGCCCCTAGTCCTATATAACAAAGAGATAATATGCAAATTGACTGTCACACCCTCGCACAAGATGGCCGCCACAAGATGGCTGGCAGGGGAGGGCAGTTGTGGGTGACCAGGTCAGCAGAGGAGGGCAGTTGGGGGGACCAGGCCTGCAGGGGATGGCAGTTAGGGGTGACTGGTCTGGCAGGGGAGGGCAATTGGGAGGGACCAGGCCTGCAGGGGAGGGCAGTTAGGGGTGACCAGTCTGGCAGGGGAGGGCAGTTGGGGGGGACTGGGCCTGCAGGGGAGGGCGGTTAGGGGCAACCAGGCCGGCAGGGAGGGCAGTTGAGGGCAACCGGGCCGGCACAAGAGGGCAGTTGGGACGACAGGGCCAGCAGGGGAGGGCAGTTGGGAGCACCCAGGCTGGCAGGGGAGGGCAGTTGGGGGCGATTGGGCCGGCAGGGGAGCAGTTAGGCTTCAATCAGGCTGGCAGGGGAGCGGTTAGGGTTGATCAGGCAGGCAGGCAGGCAGGCAAGCGGTTGGGAGCCAGCAGTCCCGGATTGTGAGAGGGATGTCTGACTGCCGGTTTAGTCCCTGTGGGATGGGGCCTAACCCGGCAGTTGGACATCCCCTGAGCGATCCTGGATTGAAGAGGGTGCAGGCTGGGCTGAGGGGAACCCCCGTGCACCAGGCCTCTAGTTAATAAATAATAGACTAAACTTTTGTGTACTCACAACTGTAAACCTACTTTTGCCAACCCCTGTGAGCCAAAGAACTGAAGCTAGTGTGGCGATTATAAAGGATCCATAGGTTTACACTAGTTGCAATACTTGTAAAAATAGGTGCTTTTACTTGCTCTGTTGTTTCTGAGAGCCATTGTACATTCTTTTGCTCATTTCATTTGTTAGTATGTTTATTAATTTTTGTATTGCCTTTGATTTGATTTTTATATTTTAGCATATAATGTTAGATATATTCTTTTAGGGGAAAGATTCCCTAAGCAAACATTTATTTACAAATTTCCAGAGTTATATATGCTGACATAGAGATCCTGTAATAATTTAATTTGTTCATATTTTGAATTTGAGTTTTGGCTCTAGCTACCTGACCTCCCAGAGTACTCTTACCACTCAGGACTAGGCTTCTAAATGCTCAGGTTTTGAGTTTGCTCAAAGATGCCTGTGATTTTGAGGTCCTCTCTTATTTCTCAGTATTTTATTTGTTATCTGAAAAGTCAAACTCAAGAATGCTCGGTAGAGTGCACAGGCCTCTTTGGAAAGAGGTTATCTTCAGAAGCTACACAGGGCAGGGGTGATTGGTAGAGAGCTGTGTGCCCAAGAGCAACGCACAGGCCCCAGTGGTATTTAAAGGTCGCAGTCAGCAGCGTAGTTGTCTCCACCGGTGGTTTTCGAACAAGAGTGGGAGGGGTGGGTTTCCTCTATGTCAGCCATAACAGCCCTGCACATTGGGTTGCACAGGACATTGCTCACGAAGAAGAGAACCTGACTTAAAAGGTGGGAGGCACATTGGAAAGTCACATTTAGCCCAAGTCAGAGTCATTTGCCTTTACCTTTAGGGTGTGTGACTGTTTTCTCCCTGTCTCCTTTATGGTCAACAGACCTGGGTTCCAAATCCAGTCCTGCCACGTTCTAGGTAGGTATGGTGACCTTGGCTGAGTTATTTAACTTCCCAAAACTTGTTTTCTCATCTGTAAAGCGGGGGAATATTGTCTACTTAGAAGGATTATTGTTAGGATGAAAGATGATGCATGTTCTGCACTTGAGTGAGTATGGGCTCCATGGGTGAAAGTTACCTGAGAGTGAAGGTGGGGGAAGGATGGGACCTAGTAAGGAATGCCTGCTTACAGCAGTGGTTCTCAAACCAGAGTGGAGCACGTTGGGATCACCCAGAGCCTTTAAATGCAGTTCTGATCATTTGGTCTGGGTGGGCTTGAAAACTGGCATTTTGAGTGTTCAGGTGCTGCTGCTGCTCTCTGGTCTGGGGACCACACTGTGAGAACATGGGGCTGCAGGTGACTCACCCATGAGCATGGAGGGGCTGAGCTTTCATGTGGTTAGAGGCTCTCTGTTAGAAAATGCTTGAATGCATTTTGCAAATACTGAATTTAGTATCTCAAGGATTTTTCCTGAAGACCAGGAGTCTTAGTTAAATATATTTGAAGAAGAATAAGTTGTGAAAGTAACAGTTATAAGCATTTTATGAGTAGTCTAATAATGTCAAATTGGCTAAGGTATGTGAAAGTGCTTTGATAAAATGCTAAAATCTGAAAAATTATTTTAAATACCTTTGTTTTTAAGATTGAACATCATAGTGGAGTATAAAATAGTATAACTTAGATTTCTCATCTCAATGTGCTGTTTACCGTATGTGTTTTTCTCTTTCTCCTCCAGGCTGCTGACTTGAGTAAACCAATAGATAAAAGGATATACAAAGGAACACAGCCTACTTGTCATGACTTCAACCACCTAACAGCCACAGCAGAAAGTGTCTCTCTCCTAGTGGGCTTTTCTGCAGGCCAAGTCCAGCTTATAGACCCAATCAAAAAAGAAACTAGCAAACTATTTAATGAGGAAGTAAGTAGTACCCTGTCTTAGCTGTTAAGAATCCCTTTAAGAATGTATATGTCCTTACCAAGGGGAGTGGGCCTTATTTTACACTTTTGAGCTAAGCCCATTTCTCTTTCTCTCAGTCCTACCTAGTCTCACCCAGTTTAAATGTGGTGAATGAACTTGTTGACTTTTGCCTGTTCTTCCCTGGGATAACGGTTTTGTGTGTGTTTTTTGTGGAGCATGCTCAGGTGTCTGTAGCAGGTATTTTAAAACTCCATTATAATGGAGATAGGGGTAAGACTGTGACTTGATTTTTATAAATTAAATAAGAAAATGTAGAATTCCAGACCTTGTTCGCTTGACCAGAAATTTTCATGCAGACCAAGGAGCTTGATATTTAGCTAGGCAGCTTACATGGTACTAAAGCTTTGGTATGTATGTCTGACAGTCCTTTGGCTAAGGAGCAATTCTCTTGCTCTTGAAAATATTTGCTGCTAAATCACCTTTGACACAGTTAGAAATCCTGGCACTTAAAATTGGATCACACGACAGAGCTTTTGCCAGTGTTGTAGTATGTACTGGGGTTTCTAGTATCTTCAGTTTCATTCTGGAAGGAGCCGAGATATCTGAGCTGTCTGTTCAGGAACATATCAAGACTGTGAAACATGGCAGGTAGAAGTTGCCAAATAGGTTATGTTTGTGAAAACTGTTGGAGTGGCTTTTTGGCCCTAAGAATTGCGATGTTCTCCTTCCGGTATTTTCTATGACTCTCCTAGCCCGTGGGAAAGATAGCGTAGGTTGGCCAATTTACAAGTCCTGGGTTCTCCTCTGTGTGTGACCTCAGCGCTGATCTGACAGGGTCAGGTTGAGTGGGATTCCTCTTCTCAGGAAGGACATGTGGTCTCCCACTGTCACAAGATTTTTAAAAAAATATGTATTTTTATTGATTTGAGAGAGGGGGAAGGAAAGGGATAGAGATATGGAAACATCGATGAGAGAGAAATATTGATTGGCTGCCCACAACCCGGGCATGTGCCCTGACCTGACTGGGAATCGAACCAGTGACCTTTTGATGCATGGGTCAACGCTCAACCACTGAGCCACACTGGCCAGGCACTGATGCATGATCTTAACGCCATTAATTTGGAACAGAAGCACATTATAGATTCTGGTTTTTAAGAAATAATTTTGTTTGGGGGAGAATATTCAACTTAACACATTGCAGTTAAAATTCTGATTCTTTTGCAGTCATTATGGTACAAGTTGCTCCTGGGTGGCTTTGCCAGTGGACTTGGTGAACTGATTTGAATCATGCCATCTCCTCTTCTAGTTTCATCTGGGTTGACTGGAAACAAAAGTTGCCATCTGGATTGACAGATTGTAGAGGAAAAGTATTTAAGTCCATTTTCCACTAACAAAACTTAAGCAGAAAATTATTCAATTTACCTAGATATTTTACTAATATCATCTGAGGAAGTGATTTCTAAATTAGTTGATGATGCTTAACTTTTTTGGTGGGGGAGAGTGGACACAAAACCATCCTTCTCTGCACTGTTGGTAGAAATTGTGAGGATTTGTTTGCGTGGAGGTAGGAGCGTGTTACTGATGGGGAGGGGATTGGGACCATGTAAAGTGCTGTGGTAAACACGGTCAGGAGGCTGCTCTGGCCAAGGATGGCATGAAATGCCACTTAGAGGACAAGGGTTTGTGTGTCATCAATGGAGGGTGGAGCCAGAGACCACGGGTCTCTGGAGTCTCAGGGCCCTGAGAGCACGCAGACATCAGCCAGGCCTGCCCCTCACTCTGGACACCTGGAAGTTGCAGGTTAGAAAGCACCTTCTTGCTCTTAGTGATCTAGGCATGAGTTACCTTATACTCTTTTCTAAATTTATCTTTATTGTTGAAAGTATTACAGATGTCCCCTTTGTTCTTTTTCTTTTAAATTTTTATTTCAGAGAGGAAACCAGAGGGAGAGAGAGATAGAAACATCAGTGATGAAAGAGAATCGTTGATCAGCTGCCTCCTGCACCCCCCCTCCCTACCACCCACTAGGGATTGAATCTGCAAACCTGGGCATGTGCCCTGCCTGACTGGGAATCGAACACTGACCTCCTGGTTCATAGGTCAACGCTCAACCACTGAGCTACACTGGCCGGGCACCTCACACTTTTTTTTTTAAATTAATCTTTATTGTTGAGATTATTACAGATGTCCACCCCCCCCCCCCCCCCCCATTAGCTTCCCTCCACTGGTTCCCACCCCACACCACCCCAGGCCCTCGCCACCCTATTGTCTGTGTCCATAGGTAATACATACATATGCATATAAGATGTTTGTCTAATCTCTTCCCGCACCCCCACACATCCCCTTCCCTCTGAGAATCATCAGTCTGTTCCATTTCCATGCTCCTGATTCTATTCCATTCACCAGTTATTCTGTTCATCAAATTTTTTATTCATTTGATTTTTAGATTCAATTGTTGATAAATACATATTTGTTGTCACTTCGTTGTTCATAGTTATTATCTTTACCTTTTTCTTCTTCTTCCTCTTCTTAAAGAATACCCTTCAGCATTTCGTATAATATTGGTTTGGTGATGATGAACTCCTTTAGCTTTTTCTTGTCTGTGAAGCTCTTTATCTGACCTTCAATTCTAAATGATAGCTTTGCTGGGTAGAGTAATCTTGGTTGTAGGTTCTTGCTATTCATCACTTTGAATATTTCTTGCCACTCCCTTCTGGCCTGCATAGTTTCTCCTCACACTCTTTTTGCATTTTGTTTGAAAAATGGCTATTCAAAGGCATGAACTATGTGTGATTAATGCCAACTTGGCACTTCACCTCGAAGCTGAGCTTGATTGTCCTTCACAGTGAGGAAGCTCTCTGGCTGTGCGGGTGACATTTTCATCAGGTTTTGGTCGGGCTGTCTAAGAGCAAGGGTCGTCAGAGGTGTGTGTCTCAGAGAGCCCAGGTATGGGCTGGCGCAGTCGTCATGCTTTGCAGGGGGATGACAGTCAGAGGGTATATAGCAGTGATGGCGAACCTATGACACGCGTGTCAGAGGTGACACTTGAACTCATTTTTTTGGTTGATTTTTCTTTGTTAAATGGCATTTAAATATATAAAATAAATATCAAAAATATAAATCTTTGTTTTACTATGGTTGCAAATATCAAAAAATTTCTATATGTGACATGGCACCAGAGTTAAGTTAGGGTTTTTCAAAATGCTGACACGCCGAGCTCAAAAGGTTCGCCATCACTGGTTTAGAGCGTTTTAGATGGCCTTTCTGTTCAGGGGCATGGGCCATTGTCCCAATGTTTCAGATGAGGAACTTGTCAAAGGGAAGGTAAGTGAATTGTCCAGGCCAGGTACATGTTGGTGTTAGGGATAGAACTATAACTTAATTCCACAAGCTTGTACTGGTCATGGACAGTTAGCCCCACCACATATGGTTGCAGGATGGGCAGGCCCTTGTCCTCTCAGGAGCGCTCAATTTAGTAAGATGGGCAGACAGTGTACTGCGCCATGTGTTATCCCAGTGTTAGGAACATAGTACCGGGATATGTGTTAACTGAATTCTCCAGTGTGTATCAAATATCATAAAATCAAATCAAAAGTTAGCTCGGTGGAAGAGGGCCAAGAAGGCTTCTAGACGTGACATTGGATATCTGGGTCTTGACAGACGCAGAGGAGGTGAGAAAGGCCTTCAGAGCTGGATTAAACAACTTGGCATATGGAGGAACAGCGCCGAGCCCAGTGTGGCCAGGCCCCAGTGTGTGGGCCTCAGTGGCAGGAGTCCGAGCCAGGCCGATAAACTGCAGCCAGACTGAAAAAGCCCTTTTGTGACATGCTAACCAATCTAAATATGACACTGGAGGCTGTGGGGGAAGCTTTGGGCTTTTACTCAAGGGAGTGACAGGATCAAATGTGTTTTTTTAGAGCTCTTGTCAGCACTTGTGGAAGGTGGATTGGAATGAAGAAAGAGAGAATGAAGGTAGCAAGACCAGTGAGGAGGCTCTAGTAACTGTCCAGGTGAGAGCTGAGGGCTTGAACTAGAGTTGTGGCCATTTTTTCATTCATTCGACAGACCTTGATTACCTACTATGTGCCTGGCACTGGGCCTACATTGGCAGATTTCTCTCTCATACACACACACAGACACAAACACACAGCAAATGGTGACTTGTGATGTAAGAGGAGACAGTGGGCCTGAGAGAGAGAAAATGGAGGCCACTGTAAACGGGGAGGCAGAGGACATGTGTTTTCATCTCGGCCTCACGTGAAAAGGAGGCCAGTCAGGTAAGGAACTGGAGGTAGAGTGCTCCTGCAGAAAGAAGAGCAGGTGAAGGCCCGGGAGTGGGGAAGAACTTGGGGCCCAGAGAACTGAGAGAGGATGGTATACCTGGGAAGGGTGGTGCCAACTGAGGGCCCCCTCGGGGTCTGGCCCAGGTCTTCGTCTTCACCTGAGCCGTGGGGTCCCATAGAAGGGAGCAGGAGCACGAGGCAGTCAGATGGCGATTTTGAAAATGACCCTGGCTGCTTCTTGGAAACCAAATCGCGGGGGGGTGGGGGGGTGGGAGGGATGAACAAATTGTGGGTTCCTGGAGATCCTGGATAAAAGGAAGGAGTCGGTGTTGGGGAATGGAAGGAGAGATCCAGTTCCATTCTGTACTTACTAAACCTGAGAGGCCAGTAGGTGGTTGCATACATCATCTAAAGCTCAAAACTAGAGGCAAAAATTTGGGAGTTGTCAGCATATAAATAGTAATCACATCCTTGAGATTAGAAGAAAGGTCTGTGAAGAAAGTTTAGTAAGAGCAACAACAGTGCCTGGACCAGGTCCTGATTGTACTCTGAGATTCTGGTCATCACATCATCCTGTCTCCAAAGGAGCTTTTAGCACAATCAGTTTATTACTGCGAATTTGCAGACTCAGCCCAGTGGCTCAGAATGTGGAGCCTGAGGCCGAGGCCTTGGGTTCAGACACCAGCCCTTCGCTGACTGCTTGCTGCTGTGGGCCTGTCACTGCAGCTCCTCTCAGCTGGAAAAGGGTAAGGACAGTGCCCGCCTGAGAGAGGGGTGCAGGTGAGATTTAGCAGAGGGCCTGGAGAGCGAGCCCTGGTGGGTACTCAGTCAATTCCAGGTAGAGAGGAAACTCAGAGCGTTCCATTCCCCAGGGAATGGAAGGAACAGCTTCTTGGGAGGTGAGATACTGGCATTTTTGAAGGAGAAATAGCAATTTCCAGAATGAGAAGGTCAGAGCAGGGCAGCCAGGCAGAGAATCCACGTGCGGGAGACTGAGGATGGAGCTGCTTATCACAACTGCGATATCTGTCACCACAAGTGCCCATTCTCCAGAGCATTTTCAGCCACTGCTCCACACGCATGGTGCACACATGCCCCAGTGGTGATGATTCTGATTATTCTGATGTTGCCTCCTTTCTGGAGGTGCCTGGTACATGCAAATACACTACACACTTGGGTAGGGTGGATGGCATGGAATTGTAAGTTCCATAAATCCACCTGAGATTAAAGGTAGATGAAAAGTTCTATGTAGCAATCAAGTAGATCTTAAAATGTGAGTTTTTCCTCTATGAATTAAAAAAAATGATAAATGCCTCTAGAAACATTGGGGCCCAGAGAAGTACCAAGAAGAGGGAGAACATCACCTGTCACTCCCAGTGCTCACTGTTAACTTCATTTCTTTGTAAGACTAAGAGTCACACTGTCCAGATGCCAGTGCCTTCACCTCCCAGTCTGGCCTCTGACCTGTTCAGTTCAGTTCAATTTGCAGAGGTGAGTGCTGGCTGCTCCCAGGCCATTGCGGTCACACTGGAGACCCTGGCTGCTGGACCAGGGCTAATCTGGAGGAAGGAAGTATCTGGTCCTTTCTGGCCTCCCTCAGGAGTGTTGGCCTCAGATCAGTGGGCCCCTGAGTGGATTTTAAGTTTCTGTTTGTAGCACTTGTATATGTCGTGCCCTGGAAAGTGTCTGATGAGCCTCCTTTGAGACTGTTTTGGCACTTCCAATAAACTCCCAGAACATGGAGCCTCCCTTCATAATAAGAGCATTCAGCCTTGTGTGGAGCACCCTGAGGGATAAGGGGTTTACTTTTTATTACTAGTGGTTATGATGTATTGGGGAGGAGGAATTACAGGCACAGTTTCTATATGATGATACACTTAGCCTTGTTCATCTTTACAAAAATTCTAATTATTTCAGGATTGTAGCCATAGAATAGTACTTCAAAGGATTTTGAAGTATATATTCATTATTGGATAAGATGTAAAATCTAAAAAAAACTTGTCATCTTGGCTTCTTTCTCAACTGACCTGTAATAAGACCCTCTGTTCTTGATTTTCTCCTTGTCACAGGGCCGGCATGTTGAGTAGGCTCTTTAGATCAAGTCCAGTTGAAGGGCACGGAGGAGGCCCTGACTCCTGGGCCCTGTTGGCAGCCCAAGGCTGTGAATTCACTCACTCCCCCAGCTTCAGGCTCCTCCTGCGCCTGTGCCCGTAGAGGGGGAAGGGGGCCAGGTCTGGCCTTGGCCTTGCAACCTTCTGTCCAGTTCTGTCACAAAAGAGCGGTTCTGCGCATTCCTTAGTTTTGTTTTTGTTGTTGCTTTTTTTAATCAAAGGAAGGAAATGAACACATAACGATCTCAGAGTTTTAACATTGATAAAAATGACATCTGACCCTCTTCTCCTTGGCTTTGAAGTAGCCTTTCCTAGTGTCTCCTGAGGGAGCCACGCCTGCAGCCGCTCTTATTGTGGCTGCATTATGGCTTTTCCAGCAGCTGCTGTGGTTTTTGAACTGCTTGTTTTAGTATTTTTGTTATAAATTAATATCTGCATTTTAAAATGCACACCCACTCCCTCAAAATAACTTTTTCCTGCTTGTCATATTGATGGTAGTGAAATAAAAGATTAAGTGCTTTGGAAGCGTCATTTAGCAGCGATGCTTGAATCTGGCAACAGAATGATATTTATTCTTGCTTCCTTTTTACTAGTTTAGTACAGTTAGAAAATCTTATCTGTTAATGCCTTTCAGAATGGTAGTTCGGGTGTGTGTTTGGTTTTCACTGGATTAATATAGGAAGTGGGACAGTTTTGCTGCCATTCAGATAGGGAGCATGGGGGGCCTTTAGTGAAGACCTGGGAGAGTTTTGGGTGCGGGAACCCAGGGAAGAGATTCTGAAGAATCCAGAATTTTGATTTTGTTTTTTTATGAAAGTGATTACAAAAATAGGCCTTGCAGCATTTTGGAATTTGACTCTCTTTATTAGAAAGCCGTTTCCTCACAGCAACCTTAACTGCTCAGCCTCCCCTGCTGTTCCTCCAGCCCCTCCCTGTTCTCTCTGCTCCTTCCCATCAATGTCTTCCCTCCACTTCTCTCTTCTGATCCCTCTTTGGTGTCTTCCTGATCTCCAGACTTGTTGCCCTGTCCTGCCTGCCCAGAGCACTTTCTCTCTGAGCCTCAAGTCCTGTCCCCTGACCTAGGAAGATTTTCATGCCCAGAGCAGAGCATCTGCCTCTCAGCCCCACCCTCTCCTCATGGACCTTCTGGGTCCTTTCTCTGCTTTTCTTCTGCTTCCCTAATTTTTTTCCTTGTAAGTAGGATTTTATAGTTTCACACTCCTTTTCTTCCTTGGAGCTCTAGGATGTCACAGACCTGGCTCTCACTGTTCCTTGCCTTCCACTCATTTTCATTAGCTGCCTACTAGGTGAGAGCACTTGGATTTCTCCCAGCTTAGTCTCCCCTCCTCTTCATCCTTTTCTCTCACCACCTTCCCCGTTACTCAGGCTCAGAACCAATCACTTCTCACATGCCCACTTCATCCCCCACCTTATACTCCACCCAGCCTAATCCATGCCTGCCACCCAGACTGGTCAAGTTTAATGTCCTCAGACAATTGTCATGGCCTCCTAACTGGTTCCTCCCCAACCCAGCCCATCTTCTATTCTGTGCAACTGCCGGATTTCACATTATTCTGGCATTTCCCTTTCTGAAACCTTGGTGCCCCACTGTCTGCAGCAGCACTGCCTGCAGAGTAGGGCGTCAGCCACTTAGGCAATTTAAACTTTTCTAATGGCCACAGCACAGTAAATCAGTAGAAAGTATGTGAGAGTAAGATTTTATTTTATCCAGTATATCCAAAATATTATTTCAACATGTAGTGTAATCAGTATAAAGATATGAATACTCTAGTTTCCATAATTTCTAGTCTTAAGAATCCATTGTGTATTTACACTCACGGCACAGTTCACTCAGACCGTTCACATTTAAAGTGCTTGGACAGCGCAGCGCTTCAAGGTCTCCGTCTGAGCCCCTTAGCCTGGGACCTGATGGCCCTGAGTCCCAGTTCATGATTTTAGGCCGAATTTCCTGCCCCTGCCCGGGTGCTCCAGCCAGAACAGGTGCTGCGCTTTCCTTTCTCCCAGTCTCCCCCCCCCACCCCCCCACTCTTCTCTTCTCTCTCTGGGATGGCCAGTGCCTGCCTTGATCCCGCCTCAGCATCCTTGTAGGTGCTGTTCCCTGTGCAAGGATGCTGTTCCCTGTATCCTCTCAGCCTGCTGTCTGCCATCCTCTCTGTCCACGTACAGCTGCCCTCACTGCCACCGAAAGGCTTTTATGGGCTCTTCAGTTTGAGATTGAAATCACTAGAGTTCCTCCCTGCCCTCACTTTATTGCCCCCCCCCCCCCCCCCCCCCGTGGCTTATTCTGCACAGCACTCATTACCATCAGGTCTTGTGTATTTCACTATCTTCTTATCCCACTTGAAGATAAATTCCATGCCAGAAGGGGTGTCTGTCTGTTTAGTCAGTGTGGATAATACAGCAGTGATACCTACCTTCCTATGGGGAAATGGATGCTCCTACTTACACTGCTGATGGGAATAGAATTGTCTTCCATGGGAGGTAATTTGGCGATATCTATAAAAATTATAAACGCATATACCTTTTGACCCAGCTATTCCACTGGGACTTTACCCTGCAGGTATATTCATATCAGGTGTACCGGTTAATAATGCGGATTTTATAATCAAAGAAAACACGATAATTTCAAGAGAAACATCAAAAGTGCTTTATTCAAAGTAATGTCTATCGCTAGCTACACATTTCCCCCATCTTTCAGGTAATTTGTGGATACCGCCCCAATTGAACTTTTCTTGTTTTGAGGCAAACCATTCAGAGACCCAATTTTCCACTTCTTCGTATGTTTTGTAGTGCTGCTCAGAAAGTGCGTGTGCCATTGATGGGAACAAGTGGTAATCGGAAGGAGCAAGGTCTGCTGAATACAGCGGGTGGGTTAATACTTCCCAGGCAAGATCTTTTAATGTGTCTTTAACTGGTTTTGAAGTGTGTGATGGTGCGTCATCATGAAGCAAAATTACTTTGCTGTATCTTCTGCCCCATTCTGGTCGTTTCACGATCAAAGCATGGTTCAAATTGATTATTTGTTGTCTGTAGCGATCAGTATTAACAGTGTCACCTGGTTTTAGAAGCTCATAATACACCACACCTTCCTGATCCCACCAAACGCAGAGCATTGTTTTCTATCCGAAGCGATTTTGGCTTTGCAGTCGATGTTGATGGTTGACCTGGATCAACCCATGATTTTGTGCATTTGGGATTCTCACAATAAATCCATTTTTCATCGCCAGTCAATTTTTGGATGCAAAAATACTTTCTTTAGTGCCGCTGAATAACATTTTACTGATGACTTTTTGGTTTTCCATTTGTCTTTCGTTCAATTGACGTGGCACTCATTTTCCTTCCTTCAAAATCTTTCCCATTGCTTGTAAACGATCATAAATTGTTTGCTGAGCAATGTTTAATCTTTCTGCAGGTTGTTTTTGAGTTTGACACACATCTTCATCCAATAATGCTTGTAATTGTTGGTCTTCAAACTTTTTTAGTTGACCTGGACGTTCTTTGTCTTTCACATAGAAATCATCACTTTTAAAGCATTTAAACCAGCATACACAAGTATCTTGAAATGGAGCATGTTCACCATAAGCTTCCCGAAGTATACAGTAACTTTCAGCAGCACTTTTCTTCAAAATAAATTAATGAATTAAAACTTCCCACAAATGCTCTTTTTTTGGCACAAAATTTGACATTTTTAAGCATAAAAATATCTATGATGTTAACACCTTCAGAAAATTTTACATATGAAGTTTTGAAGCTTATTATCAATACAACAAAATAGCATACATATCAAATCGCATATAAATCAACATATGTGTAACTCCATCTATTGAAAAAAATCCACATTATTAACCGGTACACCTGGTACATGTGAAAACTGCCCTATGTACAGGGTGTTATTGCTACACTACAGGACGGTGCATGAATTCATGCACAAGTGGGGTCCCTCGGCCTGGCCTGAGGGATCGGGCCGAAACCGGCTCTCTGACATCCCTCTGAAGGGTCCCGGAATGTGAGAAACCACAGGCCAGGCTGAGGGACCCCACCGGTGCACGATTTGGGCCGGGCGGGACGCAGGAGGTTGACCAGCCAGGGAGGGACCGCGGGAGGGCTCCAGGGTGAGTCCGGCCAGTCACGTTCAGTCCTGATTGGCTGGACCCCAGCAACAAGCTAACCTATCGGTTGGAGCGTCTGCCCCCTGGTGGACAGTGCACATCATAGCGACTGGTCGACCGGTTGACTGTCAGCCTCCTGGTGGTCAGTGCACGTCATAGTGAGCAGTTGAGTGGCCTTAGCATATCATTAGCATATTATGCTTTGATTGGTTGAACGGACGACTGGACACTTAGCATATTAGGTTTTTATTATATACTAGAGGCCCAGTGTGCATGAAATCGTGCACGGTTAAGGTCCCTAGGCCTAGCCTGTCCTCCTTTGCATGGCCTCTGCTGCCCTGCGATGCTATGTGAAGCTCCCTGCCCCGGGATGCTCTGCAATGCTCGCTGCCCCTCAACCGCTCTGCGAGGCTCTCCCCACCCCTCAACTGCTCCGGGAAGCTGGAAGCTTGCTGCTGCCCGGAGAAGCTTGCCGCTGGATGCTCCATGAAACTCCCCCTGCCCCGTCACTGCTCCGTGAGGCTCCGCCCACCCTGCGACTATTCTGCGAAATTCCCCGCCCCGTAACTACTTTGAGAAACTGCTCCGCTAAGCCACCCCGCGAAGCAGCCTGCCACTGCCCGCTCAACAATCCCCAGTCCTGTCCCACCGCCTGCCCCCCCTCGTGGGGAGTGGCTCAGGGGCCAGGGACAGGGGGAACCGAGAGGTGCTCCATGCACTCCATGGTGACTGGGTTGCCCGTTCGGTCATGACAGCACTTAGCTCTTTATATATGTTAGCAGGATAAATGCCTGTCAGCCAGGGACTCTTAAACTATAGTATACTCATGTAATTGCATACTCTGCAGCGTGAAAAAGCTGTTTTTGTGCCCATGCAGACAGATGTGCGGAAGTCTCTGGATGAGAAGGAAGGGTGCAGACCGTGCATGGTGTGTTCTGGCATGAAAAACGAGGGTGCGTGGGTTCATATCCTTGTCCATGCATGAGGGCACTGGACAGAGAAGCAAGAAGCTGCTAGGAGTGACAGGCCGATGTGATTGAGGCTCCTACTGTATGTTTTATATGAATTATGAATGTATTATCTAATAAAGCAATGAAAGCTAGCCTTGCAGGCTATTGTAAGGACTAAAGAGCATGTACAGAGCGCGGGCCTGGGCCTGGCATGCACAGTAGGTTCTCCATACTTGTCCCTGTGCTTGAGCACACAAACAGGCAGAGTTGGACCCGTGGTCATTTTACCGTTTTGGTTTGCAGTTGCTTAAACTGGCATGCCTGATGCACAAGTGCTGGAGTGTGCACAGGTGCCCACAGGACACGGAATGTGGGCTCCGGTTTTTGTCCGTGAGGTACAGTGACATGTCCATGTACAGTAGTCGCAGTGAGCTCCTTAATATGGAACGAAGCCCTTCACTATGCTTGTCATCCCAATAGCACCTAGTTTATGATGGGGCTGTAGCTACCCTTCATACCTCAGAGTTGCAGAGCAGCAGCACGGTTCTTACTTGATAGTATTGTAATTTAGAGTTCTAATGGAATTATGTTGTGTTTGTTTAAAACAAGAGTAAAATCTTCTCCTAACCATAGTGCTAGAAGTTGTTATGTCTGTCCTTAGCCCTGGCTGGTTTGGCTCATTGGTTAGAGTATGGGCCCCAGATTGAAGGTGGAGGGTTCCATTCCAGGTTAAAGGCATGTACCTGGGTTGCATGCAAGTTCCCCAGCCCCAGTAGGTGCACGTGTATGAGGCTGTCAGTCTCTCTCTCTCTCTCTCTCTACCTCTCTCTCTCTCTCTCCTCCTTCCCTTCTCCTCCTCCTCTCTCCCTCTCTTCCCTCCCCTCCACTCTCTCTAGAAATCAATGGACAAAATATGCTTGGGTGAGGATTAAAAAAAAAGTTGCACTTGTGATGGAGGGACGGTAGCGTGATCGTGGGAAAACAGGTTTGACTTGGTTGTGGTGACGTGGGAGGTGCTGGGCCACCTGACCGAGCCACCCATGGGGGTGAGAAGTGGCCACCCTTAGACTTTGGGCTAGCAGGCCAGTCACCTTTATGGGGTCAGGAATGCTGGAGCAGCCTGGGCCTGATGGGAACAGCAAGGTCTGGCCTGGCCTTGCAAGTTCTCTGTGACCTCGTGTGGATGAAATGGTGACAGGCTAGTGGGAGCCCTGCCGGAGCAGCACTGGCTCTTAGGCCGCATGGTTCATTAATCTCCTTGAAAACCTTAGGTTTTTAATTTTCTGTAAAAGTGCAGCACACACAGCAGGCTGATGAGGGAGAAGGTGCCCTGCTCTTGGCGGGGTTCAGGGGTCCCAGCCAGCGAGGTGAAGGCACCAGTTGCTAGAGGGGTGGCTTCAGAGGGTGTTTGGCAATAGGAGTCTGAGAACTTGGGGACTTCCGGATTGTTGCTGCTGATGTGATTTGGGGCAGAGCCACCCTGTGGGGGCTGCTGGGCCTGTGGCCTCAGGTCTGCAGGCAGGGAAGGTACTGTGCCTTCGGGTGGATTTTACTTTTGGCCTTTTCTTGGTTTGAGAGGCAAGACTCTCCTAATCTGTGCCTGTTAAAGGAATGGTTGGTTAGTGGACCAGTAGTAAGCAGAGAATAGAGGGGCCTTGATCGGGCCCATACTCTTGAACTAGTCACCTACCTGTCCTTTTTTTTTTCCTTTAAATTCTTTATTACCTGTTTCTTAAACACAACCGTGTTCCAGAGGAGATGTGGAAGGATTGCCTGTAAAGGGACTCACAGGACAGCGGCCCCAAGGAGGAAATCTCTGCTCCAGGGCCGCGGTGGAGCCGGGGTGTGTGTGTTGAAATCCTGTGTGCTGCTGGCAGGGGCCTCCCCACCTGGGAACAGCTCAAGCAGGGGCAGGTGTAGTCCGCTCATGACTGACGGTGAGCTAAAACTCGAGGCCAGCACTGCGAGGTTCCCTGGGTCCTCACAGAGGACGCTGTGTAGGTGCAGTGACTCATAGATCAGACTCTCCTAGTGGGAGAAATGTCAAGTGCTCAGGGGCTGTCCCTCTCCGGTGTGTCCCAGCGCCTGGCACAGTGACTGCTGAATAACCAGCTCCCTCTGTGAAGGCCAGTGGCCTCACACCCAAGTGCAGTTCTAGAAAGTCATTGTTCAAGCGGCCAGAATGCTCTTCACGGGCCTGGTCGGCCACGGGAGAGTGTGACATGCCCGGGTGACTTGTCCCTTGTCACCAAGCAGCAGACAGCTTTCTTGCTGGAACATAGACCGTTAAGCTCCCCATTGTGATAACGTGTTCTCCTTTGTCTTCACAGAGACTAATAGACAAGTCACGAGTAACCTGTGTCAAATGGGTTCCCGGTTCGGAAAGCCTTTTCCTAGTAGCCCATTCGAGTGGGAACATGTACCTGTATAATGTGGAGCACTCTTGTGGCACCACAGCCCCCCACTACCAGCTCCTGAAGCAGGGCGAGAGCTTCGCCGTGCACACTTGCAAGAGCAAATCCACGAGGAACCCTCTCCTCAAGTGGACGGTGGGCGAGGGGGCCCTCAACGAGTTTGCTTTCTCCCCAGATGGCAAGTTCTTGGCGTGCGTGAGCCAGGACGGGTTTCTGCGGGTGTTCAACTTTGACTCTGTGGAGCTGCACGGCACCATGAAAAGCTACTTTGGAGGCTTGCTGTGCGTGTGCTGGAGCCCGGACGGCAAGTACATCGTCACGGGGGGCGAGGATGATCTGGTGACAGTCTGGTCTTTTGTAGACGGCCGAGTGATAGCTCGAGGCCACGGGCACAAGTCCTGGGTCAGCGTGGTGGCGTTTGACCCCTACACCACGAGTGTAGAAGAAAGCGACCCTATGGAGTTCAGTGGCAGTGACGAGGACTTCCAGGACCTGCTCCACTTTGGCAGAGACCGAGCAAACAGTACCCAGTCCAGGCTGTCCAAGCGGAATTCCACGGAGAGCCGCCCCGTCAGTGTCACGTATCGGTTTGGCTCTGTGGGCCAGGACACGCAGCTCTGCTTGTGGGACCTCACGGAAGATATCCTTTTCCCTCACCAGCCCCTCTCTAGGGCACGGACACACACAAATGTTATGAATGCCACAAGCCCTCCAGCTGGGAGCACTGGGAACAGCGTCTCGACGCCTGGCAGCTCTGCGCCCCCCCCTCTACCGCGGTCCAATAGCCTCCCACATTCCACTGTCTCCAACGCCGGCAGCAAGAGCAACGTCGCCGATGGGGCCATCGCGTCTGGGGTCAGCAAATTCGCAACACTCTCCCTACACGATCGGAAGGACCGGCACCACGAGAAAGATCACAAGCGAAACCATAGCATGGGACACATTTCTAGCAAGAGCAGTGACAAACTGAACCTAGTTACCAAAACCAAAACGGACCCAGCTAAAACTCTGGGCACGCCCCTGTGTCCTCGAATGGAAGACGTTCCCTTGTTAGAGCCGCTCATCTGTAAAAAGATAGCACACGAAAGGCTGACTGTGTTGATTTTTCTTGAAGACTGTGTAGTCACTGCTTGTCAGGAGGGGTTTGTTTGCACATGGGGAAGGCCTGGGAAAGTGGTAAGTTTGAATCCTTAACGCTGCACCAGACTGAGAACTTGAGTAGGTAGTGATTTTTTTCCTTGTGGGAGGGGTGGGTGTACAATGAATGAATGACACTTCTTAATGTAAATCTAAATGCATCAGAGCCATACTTTTGGATACTGCATGCCATGTAATTCTGAATCATTTGATAATTCACCTTAGAACGTTTAAAAAATATAATCAAACTAATTGCCAGCCAAGTCCGTCACCCTCCTGGGAGTATATAGAGTCCCAAGGTGAGCGCTCCTGTCTTAGACTATTTCGATTTTAGGAAAATCATGACAGTGTGGGGAAACAATGAATTAAAAAGCTAAAATTAAAATTTCTGCTTTAACTGGAATATTTTTGCTTAACTACTCAATTAGAAAATTGTACACCTGATCAGAGCGTGTTCAGCACGGACGGCCACTGACTGTCATTTATAGTCCAGTTTTTTATCTTAATCATAAAATGTTTAGGAATCTATGAAATTTAACTTTAGGAACAAAGCGTTCAGCAGGGTTGATTGATATTATTTTTACATTGTTCTGGCAATCCACAGAAAGAGAAGAGCCTTAATTTTTAAAACCCATTTTAGTCATTTTATGACAATTAAAATTGTTTAATAAACATCTTTTTTCAAAGAAGCAGTTTGTACCACTTTGATTGAGATTCTGTGCACTAAATAAAATACCCACATTCCTCAAGCCTGGGCGGTTCCTGTGAACTGCGGGCCGAGGTTGCCCACCGCACGTGTCAGAAGTGCCTCTTGCCACGGAAGCCAAGACCTTTTCTGTCCAGTGCGCTTTTGCTTGTTTTTTTCCCAACAAGAAAAAAGAGGTTTCATTTTCTTTTGTTTTGGGGCGGGTTTTGTTTTGTTTTTATTTCTTGGGGGATTTTTTTTTTGGTCACGAAGGCTCACGATTGTAGGCCCTGGGCAGCCTCTTTAGCTTTGTTTTGTACAAACTGACAGACCCTCCCCATCCCATTCACACACCCCCACCCCCCGTGGTCCGGGTTTGGTTTTCACCTAGAGGGGAAGTCCAACTACAGAGTGCCCCTTATTGTCGGATGGTGGTCCTTCCAGGGTCATTCTTGGGATGCTGATACTAGCCTGGCCCGCAGGCTTCCATCCCAGCACCTCACCCTGGGCCCAGGTGCCCACTGGATGGACCTGCTGCTCCCGTGGGAAATTGCAGTGTTTGATTCTGAGTCCCTATGACCCTTCTCAGCTGTGTAGGAGTTTCAAATCCCAGCTTTCACACGATGCGAAGGTTCTTTGAACTCTGTGTTTTATGTCAAGATGACGATTATCTGGTTTGTTAACTTATTTTGGTCATTTAGGTTTGTTCTATTTTGCACACTTTTGTAATTAAATATAGCGATGCTGATAACATATGCTGGTTTGAGTAGTGAATGCCATTCAGCAAAGTGAAGATCTGGATGTTCAGCTCTCTGATGTGTGAGGCTCTGTGCGCTCTCAGTGTGCCCTCCCCGGAAGGCCCACCCACACCAACCGTCATGCTCCGTAATGCGAGTGGTGTCTGTCACTTGTGGTCGCAGTGGCCGAGTTCTGCTACAGGAGGTCCAGGGTGGCCTTCAAGGGGCACCTCCTCCATTGATGCATTACAGCCCGTGAGAATGATGACATGCTCTCTACCGACTGTTAGACATGGCCCTTTGTTCCTAAATGTTCATGTTCTAAGGTAGCGGCCCATGAACCATCAACTTTGGAGTCTGCCAGATGGAGAGATTAGGACCCAACACTCCATGTGCAGTTTTATGTTCCTACCTAGTTTTAGAAATTCCGTTTCAAAGGCTTCTGAGGCATTGAGAAGTTTCAAAACCCAGGACTTTGCCTAAGTGGAGAGTGGCTGCTCCCAGGTGAGTGGCCTTTATGGGGAAGGTTACGATGCCCTTGCAGTTCTCTTGCACTGCTCACTGCATGACTCACACTTGACACTGGGTGCTTTCTGGTTCTTCCTGCCCTTCAGCATCCTCAGCTGCACCGGCTGCAGTAAAGGAGGGGCTGCTGGTGCACTGACAGGTGACCTACCTAAGAGACACTTGGGTGAGGGTAAGAGGAGGATATTGTTCCTTTTAAAAACTCTAAAATGTGCTCACAGGAGCCAGTGGTGCCTGTCTCTTCCACCCCTCACCCTGCCAGGCTCCTGTCCATTTCTCGTTCTTCCAGTTTCTGCTGGTGTGGGGATCCTATCTGCCTGTCTGGGAGGCTGCCTGGGGCCCCTGCTGGGTGTCAGGTGCTGGGGAGGCGCAGGCTTCCGCTCCTCCTACACCTGCCCCCTCTTTGACAGCCAGCAGAGCCCCTCTCCTGCAGGCGGGAGGACCAGCTTGAGGAGAAGAGGGTGCTGCACAGGGCAAGCAGTTCCTCCCATTCCCCTCAGACCGGCCGGTACTGGCTCCTGTGGACCTGGGTGGGACAAGAGGGGCAGGAGGGGAGGGGACTGGAGTGGTGGGTCCTGACCGGGTGGATGAGGCACTAAGAGAAATCTGGGGAGTTTTTCATAGTTTTCTCTCCCAAATTTGAACTTCCTCAGTGAAATTTGTCAATTTCCAGCTTAAACATTGTCTTGAGCAGGAAAGTCCTTTCTCAACCTGCCCTCTGCAATAAAAGCCATGGGCAAGAGGAGGCGTTCCCACTCTGTCAGCAAGCTCCTCTGGAGAGCAGGGACACAAGTGAGGCCCAGAGGCTCCAGCTGGCTCCCTCCTGGCTAAGTGGCCGGCCAGCCTTGCTGAGGCAGCTCTGGCCCTACTGATGGGGCAGGGCAGGATGATTCAAAATCCCCCGAGGGCTAGAGACACAGCCTAAGGAAAGCCTTGCCTTGTTTTAAAAGCAAGTGTGTAAGAAGGAATAGGCAGCCACTTTTAAATAACCAGTAACTTTAGGTTCTAAATTTACTTAAATAGTGGTTAAGAATCTTAATTTTGTCTTTTGTGCCAAGTGAACCTTCTGGCATTTTTTAGTGTTCTCCTGTGAGCCATTGGCTTGGGACTAAGAAGAGGAAATGCCTTAGGATGGCAGGATGGACGAGTGGAAAGACCAATAAGTCACAGCAGAGATTATTGTCTCAGACATTCAGAAACCACAAGGAGCCCCATGGCACTTCCCAGGTCCTGCAGGCACGTGTGGGTGTCCCTCCCAGGGGACCCGGGCTCGGCTCCGGCCAAGTCCCAGATGGCTGGTAGCCAGGAAGCCATTTCTCCCTCATTCCTCCACTTCCAGGGTTGCATCTTGAATTTGTAAGAAATTGTCAAGTTTCGAATTCATACTGCTTTATCAGGTGGCTGTGCCTGTGTACAAGGGTCACGTCACCTCTTGCCTGGGAGGGAGATGTGATCTGTTTGTTAAGGAAGCTCAAGGGGTGAGGGGGCAGCCACAGGGTCAGGGAGGGCGTGGGAGCCGGGTGCCCCATGTTGTGTTTCTGACTGAGAAAGCGCTAAAAGCAGAGTTCGACTTGGGGTTTTGCAGGAAAGATGCGGGAGAGCTTGGCCATGGGGACCGGTGTGTGGGTGGACCAGCGGAAGCAGCGGGCCTTGTGTCCACAGTGGGGGTTTCCTTCCTCATCCCGGAGCCTCTGTGTGCCCGGGTGTGACCTGGGGCCGAGCGGCACGCCTGCCATCATGGGCTCAGCAGTCTGGGAAGTGGAGGCCAGGACTGCAGAGAAAAGCACTTGTATTCAGCTGTTCCCCTCCGAACCCAGAGCCCAGCTCCCACGTGGGAACACGCCCCTTGTGGAGGAAGCCCGTCCACAGGCATTGACTTCATCCGTCGCTGCATCTGTTACATGATGTTTGTGTCATAAATTGCTGTCTCTCCATTGAAAAGTGTGAAAGTTTTTGCATATTTTATTTCTGTATACCTAAGTTTATTAAAGATTATGTTAGGTGACACTGTATAAAATTGTATGAATATTTATTTTTAGTGAAAATCAAAAGTAAAATTTGTTTGTATTTCCTTTTTTTATATTTTCATCTAATTTCTTGACAACTTGAATAAATTTCACAAAGAGCCTTCCTAACATGAAATGCTGGTAAATTCAGTTCTTCACTGTTGCAGTAATGAATGGCGCTTTAGAATCAGTGTTGTCACTTTATCATTTTAAGAAAACCATGTTCGTGTCCCTGCCTTGGTTTTCGCTGTCCCCATCTCACCGTGACAGCGAGAGACTGACGCACTGGACGTTCGGAAGGACTGCGGGGTTGCCTTTTGGACTGACGTTGAATAAATGTGTGAATGAATTATAAATGTAGATAATTTTCACTGTCACTTTGACAGCTAAGCTTTATAAAACCTCAATGACCATGCTGTAAAAGTAAGGGCCTCGGTAATGTTTGTGGACCAAGCGGACACAGGAATGGCTACCTCTTGTCACTGCTGCTGTTTCTCATGACTAGAAACTTTGTTCCGAGTATCAGAGGTCGTGGGTGTCCTATGTGGGGAAGGACGGTGGACTGACCTCAGCCAGCTGTGGAGCAGGCCCACTTCAGGACACAGGTTGTCCTGGGCCGCCAGCGCTGTGCTGAGCACAGAGGTCGGCCCCCAGCACTCTATTCAGCGCCCCCTCGCCCCCTCCGCCAGCAGCCCCCTCCACCAGCAGCCCGGGGAGAGTGGGGGAACCTGGCTGCTGCTGCAGGAGCGCTTTTCCTGGGAGAGTGCAGTTCCCTCAAGGCTCTGGAACCAAATGCTGGAGTTGTCCTGCCTGAGGCTGCAGCACAGGAAGAGCTTCCTGTAGGGGAAGAAGAAGCCGTTTGTGGTGTGCTGCTGTGAAATGTCCCTCCGGTCAGGTGATCTGAGCAGCACCCTGGCACCTCTGTCTCTGAGCGCTTCAAGGCAAGAGGCCCAGGCTAGACTGCTGGTCCCCAGAGGGCGGGGGAGGTAAAGGTGAGATGGCCCCTGGGCAGGGCCTGGTGCCCCCATTTTCCTGTCAAGTCCCTGCTGTGTCCTGAGATGCCTGGGCCTGGAGCACAGCTGGCAAGGCTGCTGGCAGGGAGCTCCCTGCTGTCTGCCTCCCCTCCAGGTGGGCGGCCTCCTCTCAGTGGCTCCAGAGGCTTCCTGCCACCATCCTCCGGGCCTTCAGCGCTCCTGCCTTCAACTCTAAGCCGCCAGGCACAGCCAGACATTGCGCCCTCGGAGTGCCCTGTGCGGACCCCCTACCACAGGAGCAGGTACCGTTCCTTGGCACGGAGTCGGTTGTGAGCCCTTCACACTGCTAGGTCTGCAGCAAGTTCAGAAGGACACACACTTTCTATCCTTAAAAATAGTTTGTACTAGTTATATAACTAGAAAAATATAAGCCCATTCTCCCATGTGTGGCTGCCTGTCGATAAAACAGCTGGCTTTGGACCTGTGCATCTCCTGAAAGAGGCCCTTATTGTCGGCCTCGAAACCAGCCTCTCCGTGGTTTCGGGTGGAGGCCAGCCTGGGACTCCGGGAGGGCCTCAATCTAGGAAGGCTTTTGGAGGACCCAGGAGGGGTTCATCCCTCCTGCCCGCTGAGCAGAGAGGTTTCAGAGCCATACTTGGCTACACGGTTCTCAGAGGGTACAAAGAATTTGAATGAGCCCGGCCGGTGTGGCTCAGTGGTTGAGCGTAGACCCATGAACCAAGAGGTCTTGGTTCAATTCCCAGTTAAGGCACGTACCCGGGCTGTGGGCTCAATCCCCAGTACGGGGTTTGCAGGAGGCAGCCCATCAATGATTCTCATCTTCAATGTTTCCATCTCTCCCTCTCCCTCTCTAAAAATCAGTAAAAACATTTTTAAATAAATACAGACATAAAAATAAGTGCTGCTAAACTCTGTCAATGGAGGGGCCTGCCTCTGAGGGGCGGGGCGGGGCGTGCAGTACTCTGGGGCCCTGAGCTGTGGCCCTTGGGGAAAGGTGTGGAAGGGCCCCCCTGGCAGGTGCCCCTCACCTTAAGGCCAGTGATGTCCCAAGGAACCCAGGCCCTGAGAGCCCACATTGTCCCCCAGCCAACTGGCCCAAAATCCAGGCAGAGCTGGGTTCCGTGGGTTCTGGTTCCAACCAGGCAGGAATGTCAGGAAGGATCTGGACAGAATTCAATAGGCGAACGTGGAGGATCTGTTACAACACTGGCTCCTAACCAGCAGGAGTCTGCTCCAGTGGCGTCAGACTGCGGAGAGGTGAGTGGCTGGGACCCTCCGAGGGCCCTGTTTGCTGGATTAATGTAACCTGCTTTGTTTGCAGGGTTTATCGTCATCCCCAAATCAGGCCACTTCCCCAGGTGGAACTGTAGTGTAGCGACCTACTACTGCTCAGAAACTCTCACCCAGACCGGGTCTCGAGGGAGTATGATGATGCAGGAGCTACGAGCTGCACTTCAGCCACGCGTGGGAGGCGGATGTCACCCAAATCATGAGGGGAACAGTCACTCAGAGCAGGGCTCTCAGCAGGGTGCTCGCTGCGCATCCGAGGAGGTGCTTTCTATTTTAAATCATTCTTTGGGGGTTGGGTAAAAAATGAGAAATGAGCCCTGGCCAGTGTATCCCAGTGGTTAGAGAGTTGGCTCCAGCACCCAAGGGTCACAGGTTTGATTCCCGGTCAAGGGTACATACCTGGGTCACAGGTTGGATCCCCAGCCCAGGTCGGGGCACAAAGCAATGTGTGTGTCTCACATGGATGTTTCTCTCTCCACCCCCCACGGTCCATGTCCCCCCCCCCCCCCCAAATGCCCCCATCCCTTCCACTCTTTCTAAAAATCAATGGATAAAATATCCTCAGGTGAAGATTAACCAAAAAAATAAATAGTAAGTGAAGTTTTCCTGCTTTTTACTTTAAGATTCAATGTAATTAAAATCTCACGTATATGTGAAATATATACATGTACACACAGTATAAAAACCCAACTGTTACAACTGGTACTTGTCTCCTTTTGCAGTCAGCAGCAGTCGGGCTGTCTGCTTCGGCCCCAGCTGTCCCCTCCGGCTGAGCTCAGGAGGCCCCTGCACTCGGCAGGTGCTCAGCAGACGTGTGGAGTGAGCAAGTTCGACAGGATGGGGGTCGAGGACATGTGAGACTTCTCCCCTTCTAGAGTTCTGTGGTGACAAGTCAAGTGCTTTGGGAGCCATTTAACAGCTTTGCCCAGAAAGGCTTCAATGGCCTCGCCGTCCACAAGCTTTCCAGTTTGGAGGGCAGACTTTGCCAGGGCTCTGGTGGCAGCCGAGGGGGCCTCCTGTGCCCTAAGCCCTGGCCAGCACCTGCTCACGCGGGGCCCGCAGACAGGCACAACGCCGGAGCCACTTCAGCTGCCCGGAGACTGGCTGCCCAGCCAAGAGCAGGTGGGTGCGCGCGCCCACCACGCAGGAAGCCCAGCTCTCCAGTCTGCGGGAACGTGGAAGTTTCCTTGTGCACTGATGTTCCGTGGGCCAGGGAGCCACACTGCCCCTCCGTGGAGGCAGACTTGTGGGGACGTGCCCCTTGGGGCCTGGGGGGCTTCAGAGCTTGTTTATTCAAGAGGCCAAAGGGAACCTAAAGGGCCTTATTTGGTGGACAGCTCTCATCCTTCTTGGGCCTGGCCTGCCCGGAGCGCCCCCAGCCCACTGTCCCTGCCTGGGCAGCACTGTTCCAGAGTCAGGGCTGTGGGTTTCCCGAGAAGCAGTATCCACAGAGTTTGCTCTCAGAAAGGTACGCAGAAAACCTTTTCAAATTGGATATACTTAAAGGGGGTAACAGTTTTCCTAAACCCAAATACCTGTTAGTCCTTAAATGTGTGCTGACAGCCTCTTTGGGACTCAGTGTGGGCCGGCCCACCTTGCAGGTCCCTCCCTCTTCAGCCCTAGCACCTGCTCACGCCTCTGGCACATCTCCCTGGCCCTTCCTCGCTGGGCCCAGCACCTCCTGTTTCTGGCCTCCTGCCTGTCGTGAAACTGTCTGCTCCCACATGACCCAGAACTCCGCCCTTCTGCCCAGGGCCACGCCCACCACGCCGTCCCTGAAGCCACTGTGGTCTCCAGTGGTCTAAAAAGAAGCTCTTTCCAAACCTTCCCAAGTGAATGTCACCCAGCTCTGAATGTCACTGTTAAGCCTTAAACCAGTCCTCCCTGGGTGGGCATCTCTGCCTCACATGGCCCCACCTGTGTCCATGCTCATGCCCTTCCTCTGCCACGAGCCTGTAAAATACTGATTCTAACCTGCCCCTCCTGTGGCTGCCAAGTCCACCCTCCACAGCCCAGCTGTGCTGTCACTGGTTCTGCTTCATAAGCTGTGAGTTGGTAGCCACAGGGGAGCTCAGAGGGGTGTCAGATCTGTCTTAAAAGAGGGAACAGGAAGATGAAAAATGAGCTCAAGAAATTGGCTTTAAATTTGAGTTGGAGAAGATGAGAAGAAGGAACACTCAATGATTAGGTTACAATGACCAAAACGGGGGCTCCACAGGGTCTTTGTTCTGCCTGCGGCCGGGCCCACACCCTGCCCTCCAGCACCAGGGCGTCTCTGCAGCACCCCCTCCACAGGAACAGGTTCTTCGGTGCCCAGCTTGTTGTTGGTGCCCCAGACACTAAGCTCAGTGCCCCCAACCCATCAGGAAGTGGCGTTCTCTCTCACGGGAGCCAGCTGGGCCTCAGGAGCTCAGACGCTGTGGCCATGGGAGAGCCTGGTGCTTTGGTTTACCCTTGTGCCCAGCACCACCACGCCAGCTGCGGCTCCCTGGGCTGTACCAGGGCACCGGGCACAGCCCTGGGCTTCCTCTCACGGCTTCCCCAGTGAAACAAAATCAAGCCGCACCCAAGTCTTCCCAAGATCAATCCCCCATCTGTTCACAAAAGCTAAAACAAAGGACTGGGTGGTGACACGTTCAGCGCAAATGGTATCACAAGGAAATACTGTGACGAGGGCTATTCTTTAATGAAAGTCACGTATCCTCACGCAGTCACGTGCTGCATGCTCTTGGCGATGTGCTGGAAGCCCACGCAGAGCCCGCGGGGAAGCCAAGCCTAAGTAACAAATATAAACTCTAACTTCTGTTTGGATTCATATAAAAATACAAAAGATTTCCTGTCCCAAAGTCTTGGTTACAAAAGTGAAATGGCACCTTCGAGGGAGCTGGTTTACACGTGTATTAGAGCGGAACATACAGCTCGGCGCCTTCAGGATGCGAGCAGCGGGGCTGGTGGCCCCCAGGCCGTCGTGCCACTGGCCTGCGGGCTGCGCTCGCTGGACGCCGGGGCTCGGAGCACGGAGCCGCACTGACGCTCCGAGGTGAGCTGGATGCGCTGCTCAGTATCCCCCGCCTTTCCTTTCTATCGTGGGCAGGTGGTACTGCTTCAGGTTAGGCTTGAGGTCCTTCTGTGCATCTGTCTGAAAAGAAAATGACAGGCGTTCAGTGGAGGCCAGGATGGCGGCAGGAGCAGCGCTGAGGGGAGCTAATAAGGCGCTACCTTCTGGTTTGCACCCCCACACTTCAGGGGTCTCAGCACCGGCACCTTCCCGCTCACTCCAGGTCTGAACACCGAGTGCAGCCCGGGGCTGGAGTACGAGAGCTTGGTGGCCCCGGACAGCTTCAGCTGCGGCAGCTCCATCAGGTAGGCCGGGCCCTGTCTCCGGGGCCGGCTCGCCTCCTGCTTCAGGGGCTGTTTCTTGAAACAAAACACAGGTCAGCTGAGCACACGGATGGTGTCTCCACAGAAATCAGGAGAAACAGAAGGCTCTCTGGTGCCACTTCTGCCTAAAGAACTTCTTGACCACGAGGTGCGACTAGACAACAGGTGACCTGGCCACCCCAAAGTGAGGTGGCCCCACACCCGGAGGCAAGGGGTCTGCACCTCAGGCTGGTGCGTGTGGGTGCGTGTGGGTCTGGGCCCTGGTGCAGCCCCGGGGCTGGCCGGCCCGCGCTGGGGCTGAGCCAAGGCCGTGGGGGTGCCTACTGCCGGCTCCCCAGGTCAGCCATGCCTGCTGCCTCCTGCTTTTGTGCGGCTGGGAACTAAGAATGGTTTTTACCTCTTTCATAGTTGACAATGCTTTCGTGGCATGTGAAAATTATGTGGAATTCAAATTTCAACGTCCACAGTTTTATGGGAACACAGCCCCACCGTTCCTTTAAGCATCGTCCGTGCGGGCAGCTGTGACGAGACCTTATGGTTGCAAAGCCTACAGCACTTGCTCTGTGGCCTCACAGACACGTGTGGGCCGGGCAGACTGGGAGGTGGGACGGGGAACCCAGAGTCTGGAAAGCAGCCTGGCTACAGGTGCACATGTGTCCCCACCCCAGCTCGTAGTGACACGCAGTAAAAGCAGGGACAAGTGGACATGACGCTGAATGACTGGCAACACTGGAGCCGAGCGCATGACACATGGACAGAAGATGAAGGTGCTGCCAAGTGAGGCTGTCGTTTCTAAGCCGCTGTGTGAGACTATCTCTGTGATGGGGTGGACGGGGCAGAGCTCGTCTGGCACCCGAGGGGCTCATGGCTCTGGCCGAGCAGATGGCATGCTCTGGGCGATCACTGGCAAGCTGGGTCACTTGGGCTGGTTTAGCTTTCTGTGCCCCCCGCTGGGTGGGTCTGAGGGCACAAGGAGTGACCCCTGGGCTGGAGGAACCCCAGCGCCCTCATCTGGCCTGCTCACAGATGATGTCCTTGACCCTTAGCTAGAGGGGCAGGAAGGGTGGGGCAACGGAGCCCTCGCAGGTGGGGTTCCCCTCAGACACCAGCCACCTGGGGTGTGCAGTCTGCTGCAAGCCAACCCCCCACACCACCCCCCACCCCGCTGCTCACTGCTCCCACTGTACCTGCTTGCTGCCCTCCTTGGAAATCTGCCACTTGTTACTGAGCAGTTCTGGTGCCGCTTTTCTGTGGCTGCCCCGAGCCTGCTTCTCCGCGGCCCTGCAGGGGGAAGACGGGCGCCCCACTGAGAACCTGTGCACAGCTGCTGTCCCTGTCTCCAGAGGTGCTCGTCATGGCGCGGTCACCGCTCTACTTTCCACGTGAACTATCTGAGGACTTTTTTCCTTTTTTTCCCCTGCCCCAGGCCCCCACCCCTGCCCCAGCTTCAAGGTTTGGGTCAGATGTCATCTCCACGGTCACACACAGGAGTGGACAGAGGTGTGGAGTTGGACAGCTCAGAGGATGTACTTCCAAATCAGGTACGCCCACGTGCTCAGACCTTACAGCGAGCTCAGCGTTCACAATGGTGCGGGCGGGCTCCTGCAGTCTTAACAGAGCCCTCCCATGCCCTGCCATGGCGCCGCTAACAGCCCCTTCTGGATATTCCAGAAAAGGACAGAGAGAGCTGTCCAGGGACCCCGCTGGGTGGCCCACCGCACCCCCCCACCCCCGTCTCAGCAGCCAGCACCTGCCCCCAGTCATCCAGACCACCCACCTCTGTTCTTGGAAATAGGGGTGCTGCAGGGCCTGGTGGGCAGTGATTCTCTCGTCAGGATCATAGGCCACCATGGCGTGCAGGAGGGAGAGGCATTGCGGGGACAGATTGGCTGTCTGTAGAGGTATTCCTGATCCCTTTTTAAAAGGAAAATCAAAACTCATAGCTCTCGACCTGTATTAAAAGCCCAATGATAATAAACAATCATGCCATTGTCACGACTCTACAGGGACCTGCACTGGGGGAACAGTCTGTGACTTACAGGGGCAGAATACACAGGGTCCAAACCCACAGATGGTGCCACCCAAGAGTGGCCCCTCGTGGGAACTGTGGACCTTGGGGGACAATGCCGGGTCAGGTCAATGCGGCTCGTCATTCTAACAGACGCGCCCCTCTGGTGCCGACAGCGGGGAGGCTGTGCGTGCAGGGCCAGCGCTATATGGGAACCTCTGTCCTTTCCCCTCAGCTGTGCTGTGACCCGCAAACTGCTCTCAAGTCTTAGATTTAAAGAAAGGGTGGTGGTGGTGAAACCTGTTACGCTATAAAGGGAGAAAAGTGCTCTTCGTCAGAGACTGACGTCACATTTGAGCTGAGAAGAAGGGAGTAAAGTTTAAAAAAGAAGAATCCCAAACAGTTGTCGCCTCGCCTTCCCAGGTCCTGCAGCTGCTGGGTGCTGCCACCCTCAGCCCACGGGGCCTCCCTGGGAGCCCACGGCCCCGCTGAGCTTCATCTTTGACCAGCACACAATCCTAACGGTCGGGTGTCCGTGTGGGGCAGTGCTGGGGCGGCTGCTCCACGTCCTCCCCGCACGGAGCCGGTGCCGGGGAACCTCGTTCACCCAAAGGCCTCCACGTGCTGTGAAGAGTGTAAATATTCAGCGACAGAACCTCACTGCCAGGCCTCGGCAAGACGGGAGGAACTGTTGTGTGATGCTGGAGGGAGAGCATCCCTCTCGGACCCCCGGGGGGCCCCCAAGGACTGAGGGCTGCACCGGCAACAGAGGGCAGCCTGGCGCCACCCTCAGTCCCCCCGTGCTGCCAGCCCTGGCAGGGGGACAAGTCCACACGGGGCCCTTGGGAGCACGGGGCACTTACTGTTTGAACTTGGTGAGGGTCTTCGCAGCAGGTGTGCCCATGATGTCGTGGATTTTTGAGATCTGGTCCAGCTCATTGGCTCCAGGGAAGAGGGGCTGCAGACTGGAAGAAGGTGACAGGGGCTGTGGTTAGGACAGTCCCCTTCGTCCTGGCCGTTCTCGACACCGAAGTCCTGCAACATCCTTCCAAATTAATTCATGGCATTTCATTAGCACAAGAGAAAGCGCGGCCTGCTGGCACTTTTAGCGTCAGTGAAATCACAACTCAGCTTTCAAAAACTAACAATTATTAATATGAATGATCTAGAAAGGTGTGAACACATGCCTGGATTCATGAAGCCATCAGCTGAGCAGGTGGGAGCAGACCTGGGTCCCTGCCTATGCTGGGCTCTCCGTCTGATGCATCACCCAGACATTAAATGCACCCAGGTCCTTAACAACGCCCTGTGAGCCTGGGGGTGCCCACCCTCTGCGAGGGCTGCTTCCCCCCACACCTTCCTCACTTTCTCCCTTCTTCCCAGGCCACGCCGCCTCCAGCGGTGAAGCCCGAAGGCGGGGCATGGGCTGGAGGATGGTGAGGACTGGGGCGCTGCCAGGTGGCCAGAGAATGCTGCTGGATATACCTGCACCTCCAGGGCAGGGCCGGGCCATGCTCACCCCCACCCCACCCCACGCCCCTCTCCCCTGCCGGCGGGCCCCACAGGTGGCAGTAAGCACGTTTCCACTCGGTTCCTAGCTTGGTGATCGATCATTTCACTGATGAAGCTGAAAGCAGAGGCCCACGGCTGGGCTGCGAGTGTTCTGTTCCCCATCACCAGCAAGTAAGGAAAAGTGTTGACAAAACACATTCTGTTAAGTTCAAAGCAGTCACAGCCTCAGGATGACTGAGAAATCGTGCTGTGAAGGAAGGGCCTGGCGTGAGGCCTGCCGTGTGACCGCGTCAGCACGTGCACACAGACACGCACTGGCCCGAGCGGCCTGCGGACACGAGCCTGCGCGGCTCTACCTGGTGATCTCGTAGAAGACACAGCCCGCGCTCCACAGGTCCATCTTGTGGCTGTAGAAGCCGTCGGTGAGGAGGCACTCGGGGGCCCGGTACCAGCGGGTGGAGATGTATTCCGTGTACGGCTGCTTAGAATAGACACTCCGGCAGGACCCGAAGTCCCCTAATTTCAGGACATCCTGCTGCAGGGGGAGAAAAGCGGGGACAAATGACGTCTCATGGGGTCGCCGTTGTAATATAAGCCATCTCAAATGTTTATGCACTAACGGGAAAACGACTAGCGTCTAACCTGGCTTGTAAAATACCAGTTACCCCAACCCTGACCCTGACAGGTGAGGAAGTGGTGCTTCTATTCAGGGGAACACGTTTCACAACGGTTTCCCAGTGTCTGCAGATCCTGGGAAAAGCTAAGTCCCAGTGTGAGTCTATGAGCGAGTCACACACCACAGTCAGACGCCCCAGCACCACTCGGGCAAGTCAGACAGGCCAGGGAGACGGGTTTCGGGATATTCCTTCCATTTTCTTCACCCCTCACATTCAGGTAACAAAATACATGCTGCCGATGACTGCAGCCTCGGGCATGCCCAGGTTGCGGGCTCTACCCCCCGTGGGGGGCATGCAGGAGGCAGCCGATCAATTATTTTTTCTCATCATTGATGTTTCTATATCTCTCTTCCTCTCCCTTCCTCTCTGAAATCAATAAAAAGATATTTAAAAAATAAAATAACCGTGATTCACCTGTGAAGGGCTCTAATGGAAAAAGTAGACAACATGCAAGTTCAGGTGGGACATGTCAGCAGAGAGATGGAAGCTCTAAGAACAAATCACAAGGAAACACTAGAAATTTAATAAAATTAGCAGAAATAAAAAGTGTCTTTGCTGGGCTCATCAATAGACCAAACACAGCCAGGGAGAGACTCAGGGAGCTGGGGGACAGGCCAACAGAAACAACCCAAACTGAAGGCAGAGAAAAAAGAACGGAAAAACAGAAGAGAACACCTAACAACTGTGGGACAATTTCAAAGTGAAATAAGCCAGACCAAAGAGTACATGCTATCTAACTCCATTTCTAGAACATTCTAGAAAACGCAAACTAATTATATAATAACAGAAAGTCCTTCACTCTGCCGGAAGACAGGGCAGGAGGACACTGTCCGGGTGATGGGCTTGTCCATCAACTGGATTTGTGAGGACGGATTAGCAGTGATGGCGAACCTATGACACGCGTGTCAGAGGTAACACGCGAACTCATTTTTTTGGTTGATTTTTCTTTGTTAAATGGCATTTAAATATATAAAATAAATATCAAAAATATAAGTCTTTGTTTTACTATGGTTGCAAATATCAAAAAATTTCTAATATGTGACACGGCACCAGAGTTAAGTTAGGGTTTTTCAA
Organism: Myotis yumanensis; assembly: GCF_028538775.1. NCBI lineage: Eukaryota > Metazoa > Chordata > Mammalia > Chiroptera > Vespertilionidae > Myotis > Myotis yumanensis. Next base: position 8,609,627 of record NW_027223752.1, read on the forward strand.
AATGCTGACCCGCCGAGCTCAAAAGGTTCGCCATCATTGGTTTAGTGGCTTTGGAGGGAGACAGACCTGCCCGAATCCTGATTCTTCTACTTTTCTATTTCGAGTGTTTGCGGTGATCATGGGAATGGAGTTTGTTTTCGTACATAGTCTGAGGAGAGCGCCTACAATTATTTCCTTCCAGATGTACAGCTATATTGATGACATTTATTAAATAAACCACTTTTCCAAGCTGCATGAGGAGAAAAAACCTATTGCAAGCCTGGTCTCTAGTTACTGGGACTAAAAGCACCAGTGAAAAATCTTACATTCTAGCCCTGGCCAGTGTGGCTCATGGATAGAGCATCAGCCTGGGGGCTGAAGGGTCCCGGGTTCAATTCTGGTCAAGGGCACATGCTCAGGTTGCTGGCTCAATGATTCTCTCTCATTATTGATGTTTCTATCTCTCTCTCCCTCTCCCTTCCTCTCTGAAATCAATAAAAATATATTTTTAAAAAAGTTTTACATTCTACCTTTATTCTGATATTAACTTTTTGTATAAAAGCCCTTACCTTTATTAATATATTTTCTGGTTTTACATCTCTGTGAAATATTCCATTTCTGCATTCAATATAAAAGGAAGGATAGAATTAATTGTACCTCATTCATTCACATGCCTGTACATTGCATTCCTAATGACCCTTAATACACCCCATTACCCTGGAGCTGCTGCGTCTCCGGAGCGTACCTGTGCATATGATCGAGGGCCCTGCATAGCTGGTACATATAGTGCACAACTTTTTTTTCTGATAATGGATGTCTTCTCCCTGTACAACCAAGGAAACAGCCACATATGGTTACTAATGATCCTGGGACCCTTTTTTGAAATAAAAAGCAGAATTTCTTTTTACTTAATAGTATGTGAAAACCGAACTTCCTATGAGAAATGACCTGGAGTCATTTTACAGGAAACACAGAGAGTACCTACAAAAGGAGCCGTTCAGAATTCCACCCACGGGGACGAGCTCACAGGCGTTCCGACCGTGGCGGGAACCGCATCAGGTGAGAATCACAAACCTTCCTCCAGGACCCTCCTTCCCACTGCTGCCAGGGGCGGGGGGGGGGGGCCAGCAGGAGTCACCAGTGAACCCGGAGTTTCCCTGGGACCTGCTGGATGGAGCTTTCCACTTCAAAGGGGCGAGATCACAGGCTGACGGAAGTGCAGCTGTTTCAGTCCAGGGAGACCTTTCTGGCCCTGAATTCTCCGCTGCCTGCAGTCCCAGTGGAGGAGCCCCTTTCAGGGGCCCCCTCCCTTTCATCCTGGGGACCCCATCCACGCACAGCCCTGGCGCCTCCCCTCCCTGGAGAATCCCTGCCCGATGGATCAAAGCTGCTGATGGAGATGGGCGCCTTGTCTGTTTCAGCTATCCTGACCAGGTGAGTTTTTCTAAGTTAATGTTTACTACTTTTCTCATTAAGAAGAGTCTAAAGAATGTCACGTACGGCACTGGTAATGCGAACACAATGCTGAACTATGGCTTTGCTGTCAGGCCTCACTGAGGAAATGTGTTTGCCAGTGCAGCCTGCACTGTGACAGGCCAATCACACTGCCCCTTCCCACAGGGGGCCCAGTCCCCAGGCCTGTGCCTGGCTTTGCAGGTCAGTCTTGGAGGTGCACACTGGGTCCACCATGGCACAGCCAAATGGCCCAGAGGCCGTGTCCCACGGCACCACGCGGTGCTTTGCACAGGAGGGCCTTGCATCATGGCCCCTGTTCTGCGAGCGGTTAGCGATCTGGACCGGCAGAGGGGAGCAGGTGAGATGTCAGACTCAGCGAGGAGCCTGAGCTGTGACCGGCACCCCTCTCAGCAACCACGGCCACACTCAAGGACGGGGTCCTCCCAGTTCTGCTCTTTGAAGCTGCTCATCTTAGCCAAGTGCTGTATCACTTCTTTGAAATTCCACTTCCTCGCCTCTAAAGTGGAGTTGGCTCCACTGTGAACTGTCAAATAATAATAACAGCTGTCGATGTTTGTTGAAGGCGGCGAGTCAGGCACTGCTCTTAGCTCTTAGCATGTGTTTTATTGGACTCTCACAGCAGCCCTCAGAGTTGGAACTGATCACCCCCATTAAAGCGCCTGACCGACCTCTCGTCACCCCGGCACGGCGCTGGCTCTGGCCGGTGTGCCGCTCCGCCACGTGGGAGGTCCGTGCTGCGGCATCAGTGCCAGACGCTCCCCTGGAGGCACCAGCATTGAAACCGCCAGGAAGGTGTCACTGGCTTGGAAGAGAATTCCGGGGACAAAACAGTGACGCCACTCACACTCTGAATGCAGACTGACATGAAGGAAAGCAAAGCCACCATCACGCTGCTTCTCGGGAAGTGTGAGGAGCCCCATGACAGGCCAACCTCACCCCGACTTTCCTGTGTGTACCTGCACACAGGGACACGGGAACCGTCTAATATACCCCAAAGGGCTCTCTTCTAACCGCGATAAAACTCCCATCACTAAGTGATGAGAATGCTACGTGTCAGAGTTGAATTGGCATGTTTTTTCCCTCTTGGTACATTAAAAACAGTGGAGTGCATTGTACAACCAGTGGGTCAGATTTGATGAAACAGAAACACACAACCGAACTAGTCTGACACAGGCACACCAGGCAGAACAGTCAGCGGCTGCGTGGTAACCAGCACACGGCCTGAGCTGCCCATGGAAATGAACTGTAGCTACGGCCACGGTTACAACTAGCTGGTTTTACCTTTCCCCACCTGGTTCATTCCCCAGCAACGTGGATTTATTTCAGAATGCCCGCCCCACCCACAGCCTCTAAAGGTATAATCCTAAGGTGACCAGGCCAGCCCGCTGGACCTGCTACAGCCCACGCTCCACAAGGCGGCCCGTGACTGGGATTTCCACACGGGCCCGTCGGCTGACAATGGAGGGTCTCAGGGTCTGGGGGCCATGTCCGCCAAGAGAGGAGGAGGGGACCATGTGGCCCGGGAACCGTACGGCCTCGGCAACCAGAGCTTAGCTGGTCCCACCTCCCTGGATGGAGCCTGACAGCTTTCTGCACTAGACCTGCGGTTTTACAATATACTCCTTTTTCTGCAGGTGAACCAGCAGAACAGCGCGACTTCTTCCAGTGGGAACAGTCTAACTATGACCCTCAATGTCCAAACATCATCCAGGTGGATGACGGACATCTGGGGACACCAATGATGGAGTCGCCAGGACCCCACTTCCTGGAGGCCAGAGAGCTAACACTCCAGTGCAGTCGGACACCCCGTGGAGCAGCAGGTCTGTGTCAGGCAAGCAGGGGACCCACCAGAGCACGGGCGGAGGTGAAGGAGCCAGGGCGAGGGGCGAGGGCACAATTAACCAGCCATTCAGAGTGGAGTCACTGAAAGAAACAGGAGGCAGGATCACATGCAATGCAGGCAAAGAGCAGGTGCCTCTGTGATCAGGTGAGCACCGTGCCTCCCGCCTCCAGATGTTCCAGAACAGCCTTTCCCACCACGGAGAGCACTGAATGAACAGACCAGAGTTCCAGCCAAGTCTCCACTCACCCTGTCACTAACTCACTCTGATGGGAGCTCCCCAAAAATTCCTCCCAAGTGCCCCCTCCTCACCCCTCTCCCCCTGGCACACCCCACAGACCCATCCCACCCACCGTGTAGCACGCCAGACTAGAAAGCCAAATGACATGCCTCCGTGTGGGGCTCAGGATGTGGTCTGACCCACTCGTGAAAGACCCTCAGGCCCCGGCCACGGGCTGAGGAGAGGAGGGGAAGGCAGAGGCCCTGAGGGTGTGGCTCGTGGGGAGGCAGCTCCCGACCCTGCAGCAGGGGCTGGGGCCTCGGGCAGCCCAGGGCAATCGCTTGGGAAGCTAATTCCCAGAGGCTCACCCTGGAGGTTGTTGCTTCAGCCGCCCCCTCCCCCCACATGCACCCCCCTCCCCACGATTCTGTCAGCTCCGTCACACATAATAAAATCCTTCGGTTAAACTAGCAGGAATGCACGCTATTGTCTGCAACGAAAGGGGATGACCCCTACATCTATGTATGGTCCCTTTCTTCTCTACACTGCAGCCCGACAAGCCCCTTCACGGTGCTCCGCAGAGCACAGCCGCACACTGATGCCGCCTCGGGACTTCCCAGTCGGAGCGGGGATGACAGGAGCAGCGCCTGCTTGGAAGCTGTGGCAGCCGTTCAATATTGGGTGACATCCCAGCACAGGGCCGTTTCCTGGTAATTATTGCATTTACAAACGGTTTGGTCCACAACAGACAGTAAAAAACAAATCTGGCTTTCTGCCATAGTTTTAGAAACACTGGTCTAAACACCCATCAAAGTACATCATCCCGCTGGTTTAAACATGTTTTTTTTCTTCTTCTTAAAAAAACTGATTTCAGAGGGAGGAAGGGAGAGGGAGAAACAGAGGGATACATCAATGATGAGAGAGAATCATCCATCGGCTGCCTCCTGCACACCCCCTACTGGGGATGGAGCCCAAAACCTGGGCATGTGTGCTGCCTGGGAATCAAACTGTGACCTCCTGGTTCATAGATCGAGGCTCAATCAGCAGCCAAGCCTAGCTCCTGCTTTAACCCCCAATGATCTGAATCTTACCCAGCCCGGTGACCCTGCAAACCTCATTTCCTACAGCCCTCCTCCTCTGTTGGGGCCACAGTGGCCTCTCACCTCACGGGCCTCAGGGCTTTTGCACCAGCTGTGCCTCTGAACCGCAGCGGCCTGTTTCATTCTCACACCACGGGCCCTGTCTGGAGTTCCGAGTCTCTTCTTCACTGGCTTGCTGTCTCTCTCTCATCAGATATGAGCTCCACGGGGGAGGGGGCTGTGTCTGTCATGCTCCCCTGGGTCCCCACCTTGAGAACAGCCCCTGGCCTGTCACGGTGAACGAGACGCTCTCCTGCATCTGCCTAATGCTACCACTTTCCAGGTGAGCCTGGTCGGCTCGGGCCCACGGTCACCTCTGCCTCATCTGACATCTACTGGAGGAAGAGAAAACGGCACCAAGCAAGTCACTCCCTCATGATTTTGCCTTCATACAGTTTATCTCTATGGTGGACTGTACTCTCTGCATTTAAAAATGCATCTTCCATGCTGCCTCTCTAGCTTTGCTGGCCCTCGACACTGCTGTGCACGCCGCAGACAGCTCTGCAAAGGCTGCAGGGACATTCTCTCGGTTCATTGACTGGTCCCGGTATTTAACGGTGCTGCTCAATAGTCTCATCGTCCAAGGGAGTAAGTGAAACGAATTCTGATCCTACTAGAAAAAGCTTTAGTGATTGATTTGATTTTCAGTAAGTCAGTGTCATAGCAAGAGCAAACAATGACTAAGTGTCCAGGCAGTTGAGGCACTGAGCTAGGGCCAGGAATAGGAAGGCCAGGGTGGCGTAGGGCATCACGGTTGAAGTTTCTGAGTCAGGCTTGACTTTAAGGTCTGGCTCTGTTACTTATGAACAACTTAGCTTGGGGTTACTACTTACTCCTTCAGGTCTCCCTTTCCTCACCTGTAAACTGGGGATGGTGATAAAAGTGCCAACCACAGCGGGCTGCCAAGAGGCAGGGTGTGGGGTGACTAAGAACACTCACTCGGGAGCCAGCCTAGGTTCAGACCCCAGGTCAACCGCTTCCTAGGTGCAGAGCCTTGGACAGGTTACCCAGCTCTCTGTGCCTCAACTTCTTCATCTTTAAAATGGGGATAAGGACAGCATGTGCCTGATAGGGCTGTTGTGAGGGTACCATGAGTTAACTCCTCTAAAGTGCTAAGCACAGTGCCTGGCATGTGGCTCGCATTCATGAACTAGTAGCTTCTACCAGTCACCGCATTTCAGCAATGATCTAAGGGAGACCTTTTGTGTTCAGCTTAACAACTCTGAAGTCGGGATGCATGTTCCAGCACTGTGTCTGACCCTCGCTGCTGGCTGCTTTCCCAGGTTCTGACCCCTCTGACACAGGCCGGCCTGTGGACGACACCGTGTTTGTGTAGCGAGTCACCCACAACTGCACAGCCTGTTCCACAGTCTCTCCCTGGAGGCAGGTACTGGAAGAAATGGGTGCAGTTTCCCCAATGATACAGTTCCCCTACTGCTGAAAATTACACACTTATTTCTGAACAAAGCTTTCTCAAATGACCCTCTGACCTTGAGTTCTGAACTATCCACTGTAGGAAGCAACACTCAGAATTCTAACGTGAGCACTTGTCTCACACCGAGAACTGTCCCTGAGCCAAGGAGGCAGTTAGGTAGGTTTGTCCAGAGTAAAACCTGGGCTTCCTGGCACCAACATTACTGTAGGGAACTGGCGAGGCCGAGTGTTGAGTCTCGGCTGCATGTGCGCCAGCCCGCACTCTCTTAGTTACACACACCGAGGATGAAGTGAAGGGCCTGCGGCAGGCAGGAGGTGTTAGGAAATGTAATCACACGGTATCACCTCATTTACCCGGGCCCATGCGGGGCACGTGAGATTCCCAGGTAAACGAGTTTACTTCTTCAACTCTTCTCTACTGCAATTATTTTAAACGGGACTCTGAGAAGCACTGGGTTCACTGTCCTGCCTTTCCCTGTGCGCAGTGGAGTGGTGGCCGCCACCACCCACCGTGTGGCCTGCCTTTTCTAACTGTCCTGTGGAATCTGGAGACTCGCAGCTGTTTGCCCAGATGGCTCTCAACCTCTGCTGTTGTTTTCAGACGCACGTGTAAGCTCCATATTCTCAGCCTCCCCAGGATGGACTATCCCCTGTCACTTTCTGCTATCGCTGGTGTGCCAGGTTCTAGAAGCTCCCTCTAAGACAGCGGTTCTCAACCTGTGGGTCGCAACCCCTCTGGGGGTCGAACGACCCTTTCACAGCGGTCGCCTAAGACCATGGGAAAACACATATATTATTACATATTGTTTTTGTGATTAATCACTATGCTTTAATTATGTTCAATTTGTAACAATGAAAATACATCCTGCATATCAGATATTTACATTATAATTCATAACAGTAGCAAAAGTACAGCTATGAAGTAGCAACGAAAATAATTCTATGGTTGGGGGCCACCACAACATGAGGAACTGTATTAAAGGGTCACGGCATTAGGAAGGTTGAGAACCACTGCTCTAAGAGCTCTATTTTAAATAGGGTTAGACCAAGAAACCAGATCTAACTCTATTAGAATTGTATTTAAAACAAGATTAAACCTATGAATAAAATACACACGTTTTGTAATGATAAGAAATACCCTAGAGTCCCGGACAGAAATCTTCTATTTTCCCAAAAAGATCCAAAAGCTTTTGCATCCAAACATCTTACATCGACTTTTATGCATGTGGAACAATGTGTCCACGTATTTTTAGTCACATGTGAACTCTACTAACGAGCCGTAATGCTTTTCCCACTCTCCCGCTTCATCAAACAACTGTGTGTGCCCTCCCCCAGGCGTGCTCAGCGTGGGTGTCCCCACGGCAGCGCAGCGTGACCTGCAGTTCCGCAGACACCCGCTTCCGTCTGGGCTGGGCCGGGTTTGAAAGCATCTATGGTGCTGCCACAAACCTTCCATCCCAAGCCAGCACCAGTCCCTCCCGTGACATGAGGAGGTTCTTCTCTCCTTTGGCCCATAAGCACGGAGTGACCTGTGAAATGCAGCACTTCCTCTGGGCTTTCTCAGTGACATTTACAAGGCTCACGTGTCCTGACATCTAACACAACAGTGAGGTCACAGGCCCCGGGACCGTTGTTAAATGTGGGCCAAACATCTGCCTCCTCCTCTCCATTCCCCTCAGGTGACCTCTGTACGCCTCCACAGCCAGCCCTGGTCACCCCCCACCCCCTACCCCCCACCCCCGCCATGCTCTCCTAAACAGGGCTTCATTGTTCAAAACAAAGCCAATGAATGAGCACCCTGTCTGTCACTCGGGAGACTTTGGAAGGATCCAGATATAAGGAGGTTCCCTCTCATGTGAGGGATTCTTTGGGGGGGCGAGCCCCACCTTACTCTGAGGCAAGAACAGAACGTGGATCAGCAGCAGAGCCCGGGGAAGAGGGACCCTCGTGGTGGGGACCACAGTGCGGAGGCCCCGGCTGTCCTGTCCGCCATCCTCCCCTGCACGGCCAGCTCGTGGCTGGCGGCCTTCCTTCTCATTTCATTTACCGCCGGATGGTCAGCCCTGTGTGTTTACACTTGACGACTGCCCTCCCGTGCACCGACTTTGAGCACCAGCAAGTATGAACTACAGGCTTTACAGTCAGTTCTTACATTAGCTTTCAAAGGAGTCTACGTACCTCGTATCAGTTCATAAACATTCATGTCCATAAGCTCACATATTAGCGCAAGAGAACCAGATTTTCTGTCACTGAAGAAGAAAGCAGGTTTTTGAAATGTTTTCTCATGTCTTAATCAGAAAATATAATCAAATATTTAATTCATCTGTAAACATTTCTTGTAAAGAAAAAGCACTCCCACATCAGACAAAGCCTGGAGGGCAAGACTGAACCAGAAGTTACATTTCAGGTAAAATTCATTTAAAATAATAGTAAAACCCTGGTTTAAGCGCAAACTCTAAAAGCCTCCCTCCCCATTTTAAAAGACATATGTCCTGACAATATAAAATTAACTCGAGAGAGAGAGAAGAAATGAGGTTGGGGGGTGGGCCAAACAGAATAACCAAGGAGAGGAGGGTTTAATTCATGCCTGCAAGTGCAATCTTACTTTTAATTTTCCTAAATCACTTCCATGTGACTCATTACCACGGGGTGGGGTGGGGTGGGGTGGGGAACAGAGTCCAAAACTAGTCAGGGGAAGCGGGAGAAAGATGAGTGGCATCGCCCCGAGTGACATCTTGCCCAGAGTGGGGACAGAGGCCTCTGGCTGAGCTGCCAGCTTCCCCTGGGTTCAAGGAGCCCCAAAAGGGGCCTCTGACCCCGGCAGGGCAGCCCGAGACACCGCAGGCTGCTCAGGGGCCTCCAGAGGGGCCCCCACTGTCTCTCAGGGCTGCCAGGAGGCCCAGGCCACTCTGGACAGGGCGCTCTTTAAAGCGGGCGTAAAGCACCTTCCCCGCAGGCAGTCGTGACTGTCACACGCAGACTGTAGTGTCTACACGCAGCCCAAACTGACGGCTCAGCACACCGCAGGCCGGGAGGCAGCACGCTGCAACAAGACAGTGTACACGGAGTTTAAAACCGTTCGGTCCTCTGACGGGCATCTGCCGCACCTTAGTTGTCAGAGACCGCGGTTTCTTGGCAGGTGTTAAAGGGCACGCCACCTTCTCAGGGATCAGCACCGCTGGCCCAGGGAAAGACAGGGTCTGGAACCCCGGCTGAGCCCCACTCTGGGGACAGTGCCTGGGAACCAGCTGTGCCCTGACCTCCTGATGGGTGGTGAGCCTCATGAAAACTGTTCTACAGTTAGACCAGGAATAAACAATCCCCCGAAACCGTATCGAGAGAGGCTACAGGAAAGGCTACATGAAACTGCAGAGATGAACAGATGACTATGGTGGGGAAGGGAAGCCTATCTCCCCCACCTCCCCCCCAGTACGACCCAGACCCAGCGGGTCAGGTCGGAGCTCACACCTGAGGCCTCAGGAGCCCAGAGTCACATTACGAATCAGGTGCACAGCTGACTCTCTGGGCTACAAAACAGATCTCTAAATGCCAACCATGATTTTCTTTTTTAAAAAGAGATTTAACCATTATCATCAAATGTAGATAATTTTTAAAGGCCCGAGTATACTTACAAAACCACTTCATGCAACGTAAGAATGTTTGGGTGTGGGTTCAGGCGCCTCAGTGCTTGTATCTCTCGGAGGTTGTTCACTTGCTCAATACTATTGTATAGGCAAAAATAAACAGCTAATTTATCACTCAGGTCAACTTGAAAATTCGGGCTATTCAATCATTACTTATCATCCATGATCAGAACTGACAAGCTCGCAAATACTTCAAGCAAGTCAATCAGGTTTTATTTCTCCCATTAGCAGTAGAAATTAGGCGTATCATGTTTGTGCATTATCTTATAAAACTCAAGGTCCTTTTAGCTTTGGATATAAATTCAATTTATCCCCATCTAGCTCCTTGGTAGTTTCTTTTAATAAATATAAACAGAGATGTTAAAATTTCCTATTAATCAGTTTATGGGAACTAACCAACTAGCAATGTAAAAGCCATGTAAAAATAAGCATTTTAAATTTCCACAAACAGGCCCACCCTTCCTTCCTACTTAAGGCGGTCATTTTTTCAACTTCCTTCATCTGGTCACAGGTGCTCTCTCAGCAGGTGTGTCTAGGCAGGCTTTTCTTTAAGAAGACAGCTACCCTTGACACCCTGTTGACACCCCAAATCCATCACTGCAAGCGCCACTGCGGCCCAGGGCCTGAGGCTGCCACGCTCTCCACGCAGAGCCTGGGGGAGCCTGGTCTCCCTGCTGAGCCGGGGCCCAAGGGCTCACAGGCAATGAGGACTCAGGCACCAGAGACTTTCATCTCAGAGGTTCTGAAAGGAAGTGATTGTGCGAATCTTCTCCCTTTGAACTGGTGAGATTCTGTTAACAGAGAGAGGGAAGCTCCGCATTCTGTTTAGTTATGTATCCAATAATATACTGTTAACTTAAATCAATGTGGCTGCAAACGGAAGTATCTCACGCCAGCCAACCAACGGGAGCCTGCTGTGTAAGAAGAGCCTCAATAGTCTGCATGTGGGATATTTTTAACTAGAAGTTCAGACCCTTCTTTCATCACTGCCCTGTTTCCCCCTTACACCCAGGATGATATTCAAACTGTTAGCAGCTTGTGCACCATGGTCAACAAACAACCAGAAAGGACACAGCCCACAACTTGGGAAGAGGGTCCAAAAGGGGGCCCACTAGGTGCTGGCAGACGGCCGACTAGGGCAGTGATGGCGAACCTATGACACGCGTGTCAGAGGTGACACTCGAGCTCATTTTTTTGGTTGATTCTTTTTTGTTAAATGGCATTTAGATATACAAAATAAATATCAAAAATATAAGTCTTTGTTTTACTATGGTTGCAAAGATCAAAAAATTTCTATATGTGACACGGCACCAGAGTTAAGTTAGGGTTTTTCAAAATGCTGACACTTCGAGCTCAAAAGGTTCGCCATCACTGGCCTAGGGAGTGCCGGGCAGGGGCCCAGCACAGGGCAGGGAGGGCGGCACCCCAGAGGCTCAGGACAGCAGCTCCTCACCACCCAGGACAGGCGGCTTCCACTCTTCTAATCGTGATGGGGAGTCTTCCAGAACTGGGCCAATTTCCTAAACTCACCCATCATGGGTAGATTTTATGATATGCAAATTATATCTCAATAAAGCTTTTTAAAAATCTTATCTCCCCTTTTATTTAGAAACCCTGAACTTCTCTGTTTTGATCAAGTCACATAGCCTTTCTTTGGCTTATTAAAAAAATTCCACCTAAAATATAGTTGCATTTAAAAAAGTAACAAATAGCCCTAGCCAGTTTGGCTCAGTGGATAGAGCGTCGGACTGGACTGAAGGGTCCCGGGTTCGATTCTGGTTCGATTCTGGTCAAGGGCATGTACTTTGGTTGCTGGTTCAATCCCCAGCCCTGGTTGGGCCCGTGTGGGAGGCAACCAATCGATGTGTTTCTCTCACATCAATGTTTCTCTCTTTCTCTCTTCCTTCCAGTCTCTCTAAAAAATCATTGGAAAAATATCCTCAGGTGAGGGTTAACAAAAACCAAAACAAAATAAATATAATGCCAGCTAGAAGGGGTCTATACCAACTCCCATCAGTCTCTGCAAATGCTGCTGCCGCCACGGTGTCCTCATGCTCCCCTCACCGAAGCTCTCAGTTCTCAGCCTCAGCTTTCACTCTGTGTATGGCCCAGCCCATTGCTTCCCGGCCTCCGTTAGCATTTGAAGATCCGAACTTGCCATCAGCCCATGGAGATGACCACTGAGAAGGCCTCCTTTCACAGTGATGATGGCCTCTAGAGTTGACATAGTTCTTCTGCGTCCTGAGGATGTGGTTGGTGTATGTCTCCCATCTACTGAAATCCTATTTGTAGATGAGTTTTGAGTGGGTTGGAGTTCCATGTCTCTCCACAGGGTCAACTACGGACGGTTCCTGCCACACGGTCAGAGCTTCACAGTGGAAGGCCCTCCACTCTGTGCTGAGAAGTCGATGGCTGTGCAGCTTTCCAGAAGGGGATCAGACGTCCGTCCGATACGCCAGCTCCCAGCTCACCGGGCTCACAGGGTGTGGGTATTTCTGCTTTGCAGCTGTTGGAACAGTTTCCCAGGGCTGGTCCAAGGCGTGCCCCGGAGACCAGATCTTCATGGTGCCGGCGACCTGTGCCACGTCCGGGTGGCACCCTATCTGAGTCTCAGCATTCCGTGCCACGCTGTACCGTGATGTTATCACCCGTTCTACTACTTCATCGCGTCGCCAGCTTTTTACCGCTATGACTGATGCTGTAACAACATCACGGGGGTGGGGGGTGAACCCTCCCCGCAAAGAAGACTTCTAGGCCCAGATGATTTCACTGACGAGTTATTTCAAATATTTAAGAAAGAAAGACTCTTGCACATTTCACAAAAGAAGAGAGATGAGCTGCCAACAATCAGGGACTCAAAGACTGGGTCCCACTTGGCTCTACCACCTGCCAGCTGGGTGACCCGGACAGTTGGGAACCTTCTCTCTCTAGCCCACGGCTCCCCATCCTGATAGAAGGCCGCAGGCACCGTCCCCCGAGGGTGGCAGCGAGCACCAGTGACAGGCAGCGATTCGCCAGGACTGGGCATGGTGGCAGGTGCTTGGTGAGCGACTGCTGTAGTCACCTGGCGTGATTTCCTGTCACTGCTACTCATTTATCACACCACCCACACACGGTGCAGGGCCACTAGACAATGAGAAGTAGAGCAAATGGATTTTTAAAGGAACCCAAAGTTATTCTTCCAGTGGCTAAGGGTAAGTTGTTTCACAATGAGGGTGTAGATGGTCCAGGTTTCTCACTGTAAAGTTACTCTCTTTTCCTCTTTATTTTCTGTTCTTTAGAAGCAAGTCAGTTATTGATATCAGTATGTACTTGTGGTGATTTGAATAGACAGACGGCTGGGTAGATGGGTGAAGAGGGAGAGGTGGGGGGCGGTTAAATGGGTCCGTGCACATACACACTGGCTTCATCTACTGCGGTGATGACATTCCAGGAGCCATGAGAACACCTGGTGCTGAAGTCTTGTTTCCAAGGATCTTTCTCCAGTAAAAGGCGACAAGGCGCCGAAACCGGTTTGGCTCAGTGGATAGAGCGTCGGCCTTCGGACTCAAGGGTCCCGGGTTCGATTCCGGTCAAGGGCATGTACCTGGGTTGCGGGCACATCCCCAGTAGGAGATGTGCAGGAGGCAGCTGGTCGATGTTTCTCTCTCATCGATGTTTCTAACTCTCTATCTCTCTCCCTTTCTCTCTGTAAAAAATCAATAAAATATATTAAAAAAAAAAAAAAGGCGACAAGGCTCCTTAGAGAAATGGGGGGTTCTAGGGGCCGGGAAAATACAAGATGAGCTAGAGAACCTTGTAGTGCTGACGGAATAAGAAAAGGGTGGGCACGTCAGAAGAAACAGAGCCACCCTGAAGGAGCTCCGGTGGCCAGAGCTGGACTGTTTATTAAGTAAATAAGGACAGCGTTGCATTGAACATATGTACCAAGAGCAGGTAAGAGCTCACAAGAATAAACCCAGAGTCCAATTCCCCTCGGGTCTGTTGCCCGGCTGCAGACACCTGTCCATGAGCCTGAGGTGACCATCATCTAATGTCAGCCACCGGCCACCAGTGGCCCAGGGCCACGCTCCCTTCCAAGGCAAGCAACATTCCAGTGTGGTTCACACTGCAGAACCTCCCCACGCACCCAGACTCGACAGCAAAGCAAAGGAACACAAATCCCGTGGTCCTTTATTAAAAATCTTTACTTATTATGGGTTTTTTAAAGAAAAATGTGTTCTAATCAACCGCTTTTAAAGTTAAGGCAAAGAGCAAGAATTGTTCTCAACTACATCAAGCGGTGACCCATTCGGCAACGAGGCTCACGCCCGCCTTGCTAGCTACTTCCTAGTCCTCCCCTCACTTGCTCTTCAAGCCCCTCAGACAAGGAAGCCCGGCTCAGGTGCACCAGAGTTACTCATTTCTTCTCTGCAGTTGGCTACACTGATCCTGGTTGAGTTCCGGTCAAGTTCATCCTGTTTACAGCTGGTCTGCAAACTACTGTGCTGTATTTTACCATTAGCAAGAACAGCATTCAGTAAGAATGGTTCGGACCTTGAGACCTTGTCCTGCTAACACCAGGGTGGACTTTCGGTGTGTCGGGGACCTGGTGGATGGAGGAACAGCTGGCATGTCACCGGCAGGAAACCACGTCCTTAGGTGATGCTACCTCCTCCGGAGGGGCGGGGGTTACACGAGTGTCTGCCACCCCTCACAGATATGCCTCCCGAGGCGTCTAATCTTGGTTGACTTCTAAGCCGTGTTCCAGATAGCGCTCCCTTCCTGCGGGGGCATGTGCAGTGGAGCAGTGAGCGTGTCCGCGCAGGGTTCTGTTCCAGCAGCCTCAGGAAGCGCCGCGTCCGGAGGCTATTTGCAGCCCACTCTTTATTTGCATCTCTTCACTAAAATAACAGCTGGCAGTCCTGTTGTCGGCAAGCACATCTGCCCCTGAGCCTGACAGGACCGGTTCTCTTCTGAGAGGCAATTGTCTCGCACCTGCTGCTACAATAGTCCGTCCTCAGCCACCTGGCTGTGTCTCGCCAAGGTGGCTGTGTGAGTCGGCTCCCACATGCCGGGCCGTCAGTACACTGTGTCCAATTCTCTATCACAAGTAATTTGACGGCCCTGGCCAGGTGCTCAGTGGTTAGAACATTGACCCTTGGACTGAAGGGTCTTGGGTTCGATTCCCAGTCAAGGGCACGTACCTGGGTGGCAGGTTAGATCCCTGGCCCCCGTCGAAGCAAGAGCAGGAAGCAAGCAATCGATGTGTCTCCCTCACATCAATGTTCCTCTCTCTCTTTCTCTCCCTCTTCCTTCCCTCCCACTCTCACTAAAAAACCAATGGAAAAAATATCCCCAGGCAAGGATTAAAAGAAAAAGAGTAATTTGTCGCACAAAGGAAGAAGTGACAGAGGAAGGTAGGAGAGCAGCAACAGCAGTCTCGGCAGAGCAGGCAACGGCCACACACTGTGGCGGTGAGGACGAGGAATCTGGATTCAAATCTGGCTCTGCCCACCTAGGGGCCTAGAGTGACAGCTGTCAGCTGCCTCGGCACTGTCCTCCTGCACAGAACAGGGAAGACGACTTTGACCCTGTGGCGATATCTCGAGGATGAAATTACTGTTCTCCATACTCTTGGACACCACTAGTGCCCTATACTCCTTTCTGCTCTCAGAAACAATGCTTCACACGGAGAGTCTGGAATCAACGTTTATATCCCCAAACACTTCAGAAGGCTCTGCACCCACGTGGGGGAATGCCTAAAGAAATTGGACTGTGTTGTACATATCACATGAACAGAACCTTCCCATGAATATTGAGTTGCCCTGTTGATTTAAACCCACGTCTGCTTCCAGTGTTAACCTCGTCTCATCGCCTACCTTTCAAAGTGCTGTTTCATTTGTTTGCATGCGTAGTAGTTTCCATCCCTCAAGCTCTGCATCTTCATAACTTCAGAAAACGTTCCCTCGCCTATTTTGCCAATTGCTTTGTAGTCTATAAATAAAAACAATTATGAAAATAGATTTTATTTATACATATATTTTGTACTTGTTCCAGACAGCGAAAGTTTTACTTGTAAGAATATCGGCAGTTGCCTGGCCGGTGTTGCTCAGTGGTTGAGCGTCGACCTATGAACCAGGAAGTCATAGTTCGATTCCCAGTCAGGGCACATGCCGGGGTTGCGGGCTTGATCCCCAGCAGAGGGCGTGCAGGAGGCAGCCAATCAATGATTCTCTCTCATCACTGATGTTTCTGTCTCTCCCTTCTTCTCTGAAATCAATAAAAATATATTTCAAAAAAGAGATAATTGGCAGCATGTGCTGAGGACTGTTTCTCCTTTTTTCTAAGGCTCAGCATTCCCCCCACTTTGTTTTCTCTCTGCCATCCCCCCCACAGCAGGGAACCACGTGATTAGCATCCTGGGGGGATGAGAGGCTCAGAGCCCAGGAGATGTGGCCCCCTGGGGTGGTTCTGGCAGGAGCGCTCACATGGGCCTGGGCATTCGGCAGAGGGGACACTGTGCCAGCAGCCTTGGAGCATTTTCCTGAAGGCCACCCTCTCTGGTCCCACCAACGCCCAGCTGAGCCGCCAAGCTTCCTGCAATTCTTGCAATTCCTGATTTCCTGAAACTGACAGCAGCAGCCCCTGCCTTGCACTGCCACCACCACCACTGCCCCCTGCACAGATAACGGTTTTACAACCAGAGGTCCCTTCCTGCTTGAATGCCTGGTTTCTGCTTTACAAACCAAACCCTGACAGATTCACACATGAGTATCTTAAAGTGGGGTGTGGCTGCTAATAAAAACCTGAAAAATGCAGGCACTGGAGAGCGCAGGCTGAACCAGGGAGAGCCTGGTGAATGGTGACAAGATCCTGCTGCCTTCCCCAGACCAAGTGTCTGCTGGGCTGCTGGCCTTTTCCCTTTGGCCCAGGGAGAGCGGGAGGAAGGGTCACAATGATAGGATGTTGTTTCAGGGACTCTTGGAGGCTCCGGTGGAACGAGATACAGAGAATAAGAGCAAGACTAAAAAGAAACAAGGCAGCTTGAGAAGGAGGATTAGAATCGAACCTTACGTGTAGAACTCACGGGAAGCAAATAGGTCAGAAACCTATTAAATAAAAATGTCCGTCACGCCCTAACTGGTTTGGCTCAGTGGATAGAGCATCGGCCTGCGGACTGAAGGGTCCCAGGTTCGATTCCAGTCAAGGGCATGTACCTTGGTTGCGGGCACATCCCCAGTGGGCTGTGTGCAGGAGGCAGCTGATCAATGTTTCTAACGCTCTACCCTTCTCCCTTCCTCTCTGTAAAAAATCAATAAATATATTTAAAAAAATGTCCATCACCTTCAGATCCCAAAGCTGCATCAGCACAGAGCAGGCCTGTGAAACTTCAGCCTCAAGGAGGTAGCCTCTTCCACACCCCTTCGATATGGCACATTTTAAAAAATATATACTTTTATTGATTTCAGAGAGGAAGGGAGAGGGAGAGATATTGAAATATCAATGATGAGAGAGAATTATTGATCAGGGGCCTCCGGCACGCCCCAAACTGGGGATTGAGCCCGCAACCTGGGCATGTGCCCTGACCAGGAATTGAACCATGACCTACTGGTTCAGGTCAACGCTCAACCACTGAGCCACGCCAGCCGGGCGATGTGGCACATTTTAAAAACCTGTGTGAATTCTGATCTGAACATACCAGCAAGAAAAAAAGGTACTTTTAAAAAGAAGTAATAAAGTTTTTTAGAAATGATATTTAATTTTAAAATAGTCCTATTCCAGTCAATTTCCTACTTAGTTTGTTTTCATAAGAAGCTCTGACTGTAGACTACCATTCAAGTACTCTGAAATTTGGTTGTTCTAAAATGTTCTCTTCCTTTCCTTTCCTGTCAGTAACTTTCATAGGACTCAATGCAGGTGCAGGTTGTGGTGCGGCAGGGTCCACGTGACGTGGCACAGCCGATGCGGTAACCAACGTGGCTGTGCAGCAAGACCACCGAGGACGTCCCACACCACCCCTGGCAATGGCACGGCTCTGGGGGAGAAGGGGGGACGGTAGACTCTCACCTTCTGCCTAATATTCAGCATGGCATAAATATCCCACAGTAAGCACGAACTGCTTGTTTATTTTTAATTTTTAAAAATTAACTTCTAGCTTCCTCAGTCGGCCTGTGAACCAGGAGTTCATGGTAGATTCCTGGTCAGGACAAGCCCCATTGCAGGCTCGATCCTTAGTAGGGGGCATACAGGAGGCAGATGATCAATGATTCTCTCTCATCATGAATGTTTCTATCTCTCCCTCTCTCTTCCTCTCTGAAATCAATAAAAAAATATTTAAAAAACGGCCAACTGTACACTTTAAAGTGGGTTCAGTACAAACCCCAAGTGTGGGCCAACACTGCAGGCACCTCCAGACCATCGAAATCAGTCGGCAACAAATGGAACCTGCAGCCCTGGAGGCGGCTGTCTGTGGTGGGAAAAGGGTCACTGCTTCCTCCATGGCCCTGTCAGCAACAGAAGGTCTGGTTACAAAACAAGAATGAAGGGGCGGGGGGGAGGGGGGGTGGGGTGCGTGAGGTAGAGAACGGCCCCCTCTCATCTCCAACAGAACCCACGTAGTTCACAGGCCTTGAGAGTCAGACAAGAAATATGAAGATACTAGTACACACAACGCTGTGAAGGGTGCAGAGCTGAGCTAGGGACAGTCCCTGCCCCACATTAATGGGACTAGAAATAGTCACCCAAAACAAAACCAACTGTCCACCCAGACTCAAGGACAAAGAGGACTTACTATAACCGAATAAAAAAGGTGGAAAAAGGAAAATAAATGAGATCATTTGTGTTCATTAAGATTCTATTCACTTTTTAATTTTTATTATTGTTTAAAGTATTACAAATAGTAGTACATATGTCTCCTTCCTGCCCCCCACCAACTGTTCACTTTTATGAAACCAAGGCTCTTTTGTTTAAGTGGAATCTAAACCTTATTTAACCGTGAAAGTGGAGGTCAAGTTCACTTTTTGTGAAAAGAGCAAGTTGTCATGCCCAAGTGCAAACATTTGTATTCAAGCACTGCTCCTGAAGCTCTGAATCACGCAGGTGACGTGCAGCAGAGCCGTGGGGCCCAGCCAGTGGAGGAATGGAAAGAACTGGGGGAGGTTAATCGCTATGTTCGGGGCATGTGCCTGGACCACAGTTGTCAGGCGGAAGATTCCACTTCTAATGTCTACTCTTTTCAAGAGATTAAGGAATTCAAACCAAATGACGAAAACAAGGTCAGGAACCTCCAAGGAAAAGGTCCGCACCCAATTAATTACTCGGTGTGGTGAGGAAAACTGTGACCTGAATTACCAAACATCCTGAAAACACAAAGGGACAGAAAATTATTCCTAACTGCACGAACATCTTACATTTCAATTGCACCCTGCTCTGGCTGGCAAGGCTCAGTGGTTCGTGTCGGTCAGAGCACCAAAGGGTCTCGGGTTCATTTTCCCGTCAAGGACACATACCTGGATTGCAGGTTTGATCCCCAGCCCTGGTCAGGGCCCGTGCGGGAGGCAACCAATCCACGTCTCTCTCACATCGATGTTTTTTTCTCTCTCTCTCCCTCTCCCTACCCCTCTCACTCTCTCTAAAAAAAATCAATGAAAAATATATCTTCCAGTGAGGATTAACAACAATAACAAAATTAAAAAATAAAATTTAAATTGCACCCTTTGGCCCTGGCTGGGTAGCTCAGTTGGTTAGAGCTTTGTTCCCGATATGACAAAGTTGTGGGTTTGATTCTTGGTTAGGGCACATGCCTGGGGCTGTGGACTCCATCCCCAGTAGGAGATGTGCAGGAGGCAGCCGATCAATGTTTTCTCTCTCCCTCTCCCTCTTCTCTCTCTCAAATCAATAGAAACATATTTTTTATATATATTTTTGTTATTGATTTCATAGAGGAAGGGAGAGGGAGAGATAGTAACGTCAATGATGAGAGAGAATCACTGATCACAGCCTCCTGCACTCCCACATCAAAGATCGAGCCTGCAACCCGGGCATATGCCCTGACCGGAAATCAAACCATGACCTCCTGGTTCATAGGTCTACACTCAACCACTGAGCAACACCAGCCAGGCAATAAAAACATATATTTTTTAAAAAAGACACAAAAGGCAGGACACTGCCAAATTAAAGGAGACCAAAGAAATAGGAAATCAAAATGCAATTTGTGATTTTTGATTGGATCCTGGAAAAAAATAAAAACACCTATAATGAACATTATTGGGATGACTGGGAAAATCTGAATTGTAGTACTGTACCAACATGCTAGTTGTACTGTGACTGTGTAGGACTATGTCCTTGTTCTTAGCACACACTTGCTGAATTGCTAGTGCTGAAATATCATGCTGTCTACAACTAACTGTCAAAGGTTCGGCAAAAATAAATGCGTCGCTTAGAGAGAAAATGCCAGAACACAGTGGGGCATCTAGGTGAAGGGTTTATAAACACTCAAGGAACTCTTCTTGCAACTTTTCTGTAGCTTCAAAACTGTGCAAAATAAATAGTTGGAAAGGAAAAAAGGAATATGGTACAGAAATGCGTGTGCTGTATATAAGTTCACACTATAAGTAAACGTGCAAACCTTTTGCACTTTTGTAGACCTTGCCCTCTAACCACAGCTTTGGGTGCATTCGAGAAAGAGACAGACAAGTACACAGTATCCAACAGGAGAACATAAGAATGCTTGCACAGGGTGAGTGAGAAAAGTCAGTTATTTTTAATATTTTTGCCGCACAATTGAGGCCATAGACCACTACCAACTGACAATTAGGATAGGATGCAAATTTAACATTACAACTACACTAACGTAATTTATCTTTCCACAGCAAAGGAGGTCGGAATTTTTTTTGCACCTTCGACTCATCGGCTCTTCCAACCCAGGGGGGCTGGGGGCCCCCGAGTGACGCCAAGGCGACGAGGCCCGGCCCCTCAAGGTCCCGGTCCCCTGGGGCCCTCCGCCGCCCTCGCTCCCAGGCCCCTCCGGCTCCGCCCCTGCCCGGCCCACTCACTCTTCATCCTGGACGGAGGCCGGCGACAGCCCCGGGCCGACACTGGGCGGAGAGGAAAGGGGCCGGCAGGGTGGGCCCCGGCTTCCACGCCTCCGAGGCGGGGTCTCGAACTAGGACCTCCGCGGCGGTCCCGGTCGGAGCGTTAGGACCCGGCCGCCATGTTGTGTCCCTGTCGCCCTGGCAACCGCCAAGCCCCGGACGCCCCGGGACGCCTCCCGCGCGTGCGCGAAACGGCTGCAGGAAACAAGCGACGGACGCGGAGCCCCTGCAGACTTTGCAGATGCACAGCCGGGGTGGGAGACGGGGGTGGTCGCACACTTCTCGGGGGCGCAGGGGAGCTGTCTGAGCAACGTCCAGGGGCTGGTCAAGCAGAAGAGCACGGAGTGTTCCAGCCGGAAGGCGGACGGGCGGGCGCGAAGTCCGGGAGCGTGAGACCCGTCCCTCCTGCCCAACCCGGGGTCCTGCGGAGGGGACAGGCCGCCGATATGAAGGTGAAGGGGTCCTGCGTCCCAGACAAGGCTGCGAACTTGGTCTGCAGGGTACAGGGAGCCGCGAAAGGTCTTAAGCAGGGGAATGGCGAGGAGAGGCCTGGGTTAGAGTGAGCCCTTGGACAGCCCTGGACCCACGGGAGGGGCTGCAGGGGACCACGGTCACAAGGCAGCACCCAGGGTCTGCCCGAATAGTCTGCACCCGGGTCAATGAGGTGGATGCCAGGGAAGACAGCTCAGTTGTGGCTCGGTGGCCCGCTGGTGAAGGGAGATGAAAAAGAGGGTTTGGGTGACCTTGCAGCCTAGGGGCCCCCATCCCCCATCCTCTCTCACAGGGCATCTCCATGCTGACCTTTCACCTACCAGATGGGCAAAGATGAAGACCCAGAAAGGAGTCAATGAAGGAGGGGTGTGGGGAACAGGCCTCACTCTCCATTTGAGTGTGAGCTGGCACAGAAGTGGGTTGGAATTACCTGTTCATTTAAAAATAGATTTATACATTTTCCCTAAGCTATTTCTGCTCTAGCTGCCATAGGACCAGACCACCAGGTCTGACCAGCCCTGAGCCCTACCACCCAGAGCAAAAGGGAAACTGCACACAGTGTACCCAATTTTGGTAAAAAGTAACAGGGAGGAGGTTAATGACTGCATTACCTATTCCAAGGCCTTTGGGCGTCTGGAAGGAAGAGCTTATGGAGGACTTCCCCTTTCTACATGACATGGGTAACTATAGTATTGACATTTTTTTTGGATCAACAGAATTATTTTTGTATCAGAATTTTTTAAATAAATTGATGCATGGAAACAAACAAAAAAAAAAGGTAAATGCATGCCAGTATCCCCCAATTTCATATGTCGAATCTTAATCCCCAAGGTGGTGGTGTTACGACTCGGGGTCTTTGGAAGGTGACTACGTCATGAATAGTTAGTTGCCCTTGTAGAAAGGACCTCAGAAAGCTCCCTCTCCCCTTCCACCCTGTGAGGACACAGCGAGAAAATGCTGTCCGTGACCTAGGATGAGGGTCCTCACCAGACAGGGAATCTGCCGGGGCCTTGATCTCGGGTTTCAGCCTCCAGACAGTGAGATGAATAAGCCCCACAGTTTGTGGTGTCTGTTACAGCAGCCCAAACAGACTAAGACACTGAGTTAAAGGTTATACTTTAAACTGTATATTATATTACTCTTAATAGATCAATCATGTTATTATTTGTAAAGAGACATCAGGCAAAACCCCAACCCACAGTCACCTCCTCAATTCTGACCCGCCTGGGTCAGTCCTGCACGCAGCAAGGTGATCTTTTCCAAATGCTGATCGATTTAGGGTGCTGCCCCCCACAATCTTACCCACTTGTCCACTTAAAACACTTCACCAGTTCCCAGTGCTCCAGGATAAACACAAAACCTAGCATGAGTCGGCAGACCATTCACACCTGGCCCTGCCCACATCTTCAGCTCATCTCTTGCATGCACAGACACTCCTAGGAGCGCGCACACACACACATGCACACATGTGCGCACACCAGCACTCTGGCTCTACCACTTGCCCTATTGCACACCCGTCAGCCCCTGTGTCATTCATGGAATCTTTTATGTTTGCAACCAGCCCTTTCACCAGGTCCAGAGAAACAGAACTTCCTGTCTACCAACTGCCCTGAATGCTTGGGGAGGGAGCTGACACTCATTCACTGAGCAGCTACTGTGGGCCAGACCCCTTCCAAGCACTCCGTGGGAATAAACGGATTCACTTCATTTGTTAAAAGTGCTGACAAAAAGGGAAACTGACTCCCTCTTCCCAGTTAGCACCAGAGAAATCACTGGATGAGAGACAGGCATGGGGTCCAGGGTGTAAGACAGAAGGGAGACCCTGTAGAGACCTGGTGGGGGTAGTGAGGGTGCTGAGTATATGCGCACTGGAGGAGGTGGGACAGATGGTGTTGGGGCCCAGCCCCAGCAGGTCCACGGGCTCCCAAAGGTGTGGATGGAGTCGGCGAAGAAGGAATGACATGGAGACAGCATTCAGATGATCAGTATAGCCAGCTTCTTTTTTTAAAAAAATGTATTTTATTATTATTTTTTTTTACAGAGAGGAAAGGAGAGAGATAGTTAGAAACATCGATCAGCTGCCTCCTGCACACCTCCCACTGGGGATGTGCCCGCAACCAAGGTACATGCCCCTGACCGAAATCGAACCCGGGACCTTTCAATCTGCAGGCCGACACTCTATCCACTGAGCCAAACTGGTTAGGGCAGACTGGAGGTTCGATTCCAGTCAAGGGCATATACCTGGTTGCAGGCTTGATTGCCAGTGGGAGGCGTGCAGGAGGCAGCCAATCAATGTTTCTCATCGATGTTTCTAACTCTCTATCCCTCTCCCTTCCTCTCTGTAAAAAATCAATTAAAAAAATATATTTTTTAAAGAAGCTGGCTATGCTGATCATCTGAACGCTGTCTCAGTGTCATTCCTTCTTCACCGACTCCATCCACACCTTTGGGAACTCCTGGACCTGCTGGGGCAGGACTCCAACAAACTTTGTCAAGCCTGCTCTTGAGTCTCCCTGGCACGCATCATAGCGACTGGTTAAATGGTTGAACGGTTGGAGAGACAATTAGCATTGTGTACCCTGGGAGGCAGGGATGGGCCAGTGCCTCAGGCACCCCCTTCTCCTGCTCCTCACCCCTAGGCTGGGGTCTGCAGCAGGGAGTCCCTTCCTCTCCTGTGCCTTCTTGCCAGGAGCCCAGGAGACAGTGACCGGGCAGGTGGGCAGGGACCGGAGCTCTCCACACTGCCTGTGAGACTCTCACTCCCGGAATCAGGGTGAGGGCAAGGCTGGTCCTTCTGGGGCTACAGGGAAAACCTCTCCCAGCTTCTGGTGGTGCCAGCTGTCCTCGGTTCCTTGGCTGGGAGACCCATCCTCCCCACCCATCTCTGCATCCAAGTCCCATGAACTTCTCTCTGCGGGTGAGTCTAATTTCCCTCTCACAAGGACACCTGTCGTTGCAGCGAGGGCCCACCCATCCAAGACCCAAGGCCTCCTCTGAACTTGATTACATCTGCAAAGGCCCTATTCCCACCAAGACCACGGTCACTGTGTCCCATCCGTATGGATTTGGGGACACAACACACCTCAGAAGAGGTATCACACGGCACACGGAGCCCCGGGGTGGAGTGGAAACACCAGTCTCAGAACAGCAAGCTGAGCAGAAATTTCCCATAAATACTGGTCAGTGCACGCCCAGGCACAAGGACACATTTCCCTATGGGCATGTTCTCTCCCCGTCAGTGCACTCACATGTGACAAGATGCACGCCCTGCGACGAGCACGGCCCCTTCCGTGGCAGGGCGTGCAGAGGCCTCTGCACCAGGACCTGCAGGGCTCTCCTGTGTGAAGTGAGAGCGTCTCTGCACTCACCTACTCAGTGCAGTGCTCTGACAGTGGACGCATTGCAGCCTCCCGCCACCAGGGGGCGAACCGCCGCCCCTCGCAGTGCTCTGCTCTCCCCGCACCGCCCGGAAGTCCCGCCTCTTCCGGAAGTCAGCAAAGTTTGTCCAGTAGACAGCAGAGTCCGCGGGTGCAGGACTGTCTGGCCTGAGTGGCTCCTGGCAGTGCGGGGCCGGGAAGCCTCAGGGGGACCTGGGCCTGAGGCGACGTGCGGGACCCTGAGGCGGCTGACCCTGCGGGAAGAAGCCCGGCCGGCGGCCTCGAAGGGCAGTCCCGCGGGGCACGTGCTCATTCGGGGAGTCGGTCAGCTTCTGCGGGGAAGATGGGACGTGGGGGCCGCGGGGCGCGGGGCGTGGGCAGGGTACCGGCCCCGCTCAGACCCGGGGGCCTCCGGGCGTCGGCCTCCCCGCTCTGCCTGCACCAGCGGCTCCGGGAGGCGCCTTCCGAGTCGGGGTTTGTTTCTGAGAAAGACGCCCCCTCCCAGGTCGCCCTCCCGCCCGCCCTGCAGAGGGCGCTGGAGCCCGCGCCGCCTCTACCCTGTGTGGCCCCCGCTCGGGGCGCCGCTCCAGGGCTTCCCGGCCCAAGTCCTCCGGTGTCGGACCGGGACCCTCCTCAGCCACAGGGCTGGGCTCAGACAGAAAGTCCCAGAGTTGTAGTAAAAGCCACGGACCCGGACCCCGACAGCAGGTCAGGTGTCCACTGACGGGGCGCCGGAGGTCGTTGTCCGCTTCCCCCGTCAGCCTTACCCGTGGCGGTAAGGACGCGGCGGTAAGGACGCGCTGCGGGGCCTCATCACGGTGCCTCGGGCGCAGAGCGAGGAGCTCTCCGCTCGCGCGTCCAGGAGGCTCCAGGTCTGTGGTGACAGCAGCGTCCTCGTGGGGCCCAGAGTGGGTCATGCCCCAGGGGTGCGCCCCTGAGCTGCTCTCGAGTCATTTATCCATCAGACACCAGGTCTCTGCAGATCTGTGTGCAAGTCCCATCGGAACCAATGTGCGAGCTTAACTTCAGCAGCATGAACGGTATTGCTCGTTTTAAATGCTCCACTGATGATAGTTTATATTGAAGACATCAAATACATTCAAAATTTCAGGTATTTGATGTAGTAAAGTAATTCCCATCGTGTGCTGAAAACATTCAACCTGAGTATTTTATACATAAACTAGAGGCCTGGTGCACAAAAATTTGTGCACTTGGGGGGGGGGAGAGAGGGGGTCTCTCAGCCCGGCCAGTGCCCTCTCGCAGTCTGGGACCCCTCGGGAGATAATGACCTGCTGGCTTAGGCCTGCTCCTGGGTGGCAGAGGGCAGGCCCAATCTCTAGGTGCAGCCCCTGGTCGGGCTCAGAGCAAGGCCGATTGGAGAGTTGGGGCGCCACCCCCTGTCATGCACAGAGCAGGGCGGATCAGGAGGTTGCGATGCCACCCCTAGTCACGCTCAGGGTAGGGCTGATTGGGGGGTTGGGGTACCGCCCCCTGTCACACTCAAGGCAGGGCCGATCAGGGGGTTGGGGCGCTGCCCCCTGTCACTCACAGAGCAGGGCCAATCAGGGGGGTTGGGGCTCCGTAACCTGTCACACACAGAGCAGGGCCCATCAGGGGGTTGGGGTGCTCCCCCCTGTCACAGAGCAGGGCCGATAGGGGAGTTGGGGCACCGCCCCCTGTCACACAGAGCAGGGCAGGTCAGGGGGTTGGGGCGCCGCCACTGTCACACTCAGGGCAGGGCCGATGGGGGAGGGGTTGGGGCGCCGCACCCTGTCACACACAGAGCTGCAGGGCAATCAGGGGGTTGGGGAGCTCCCCCCTGTCACGCACAGAGCAGGGCAGATAGGGAGGTTGTGGCCCCTCCCCCTGTCACACAGAGCCGCAGGGCAATCAGGGTGTTTGGTCGCTGCCCCCTGTCACGCTGATCCCGGTGCTGGGAGGCATATTACCCTTTTACTATGTAGGATAGAAGCCTGGTGCACGGGTGGGGGCCGGCTAGTTTGCCCTGAAGGGTGTCCTGGATCAGGGTGGGGGTCCCGCTTGGGTGCCCGGCCAGCCTGGGTGAGGGGATGATGGCTGTTTGCATCTGGTCACACCCCCTTCAGGGTGGGGGTCCCGCTTGGGTGCCTGGCCAGCCTGGGTGAGGGGATGATGGCTGTTTGCATCTGGTCACACTCCCTTTAGGGTGGGGGTCCCCACTGGGGTGCCTGGCCAGCCTGGGTGAGGGGCTGAGGGCCGTTTTTAGGCTGGCGGGTGACTGAAGCTCCCAACCTGTCCTTTTTTCCTTTTTTTTAAATTCTGGGCCAGCTTTAGCTCTGAGGCTCGGCTCCAGCTATGAGACCTCCGCTGCTGAAAACAGGTTTCTGGCCTTTGTTTACCTTCTGTATTTGAAACAATGTTGCAGTCCTGCTGGCTGAAGCCCGGGGTTTTGTTTAGCTTCTATATTTGTTACAATGTTGCTTAGAGTGCAGCTGAGAGGCCGGCAAGGCAGGCAGGGAAGCTTGGCTTCCTCCATCACTGAAGCAAGCAAGCCTCCCTGTTCGCATCAGCTGCCTGGCTGCCGGCCGCCATCTTGGTTGGCAGTTAATTTGCATATCTCCCTGATTAGCCAATGGGAAGGGTAGCGGCTGTACGGCTAATTACCATGTTTCTCTTTTATTAGATAGGATTATTTTTATGTCTGCAGAATTCTAATTTCTCTTTTTAAAAATATCTTTCTATTGATTTCAGAGAAGAAGGGAGAGGGAGAGAGATAGAAGCATCAATGGTGAGAGAATCATTGATCGGCTGCCTCCTGCAGGCCCCACATTGGGAACTGAGCCTGCAACCTGGGCACATGCCCTGACCAGGAATCAAACCTCGAGTCCCTGGTTCGAAGGTCAACTCTCAATCACTGAGTCATGCCGGCTGAGCTAATGTCGCTTTTTAAAGTTATATTTGAGCATAATGTGTGGTCATAGTATGCTCTTCAGGTTGATTTTTGTGAAGGGGCTCCAGGAGGGAGTTTACAGGTTACATTTATTATCTGTTACAGAATATCCCTTGTCTGTGGGGGCTGGCCTCTGTGAAGTTGTTCCCTCCTGCCCATCTGCGCCTTTCTCTGGAGGCTTCTAGCATTTAGTGTTTGCCCTTCAGCAATGACGCGTGTATATCACACTCTAACCTGTGTGGTTGAGCTCACCTGCACCCACAGTTGAAGCAGCCCCCCATAACCTGCTCTTCCCCACCAGGTTTCCCCTTCCAGCTTTCATTCCTCAGAGTTTAATCTTTTACGTCTAGTGGCCAAGTGGCTGGTCACACCTGCTAGTTCTGTCTTGGGGTCGTCCTTCCCAGGTCCCACAGGACTGAGTTTGGCAGGTCTCACTTCCCAACTGGACCTTCCACACGGCTCCATGCCCCCACCTCGTCCTGCTCCTGCCTCCTTCTCCAGAATGAGTGCTGTTAGATGTGCAGCATTGCAGACAGAGATGTGCGGTGGTCTTTTTCCAAGGAACCAGAAGGCTGCTGGCCGAGGCAGTCCACCTTGACCTAGAAGACGAGAGGGTGTGCTTACAGGCAGGTCCCAGTGCTGTGGCGGATTGCTCTGTGCTGCACCCACCAGTCCGCATGGCCCTGTATCATACTGCACACTCAGACTGGTTTTTAAAGCGTATGTCCTATGGGCGTGTATATCCTACCATGTGTATATTGACGCGTTGATTTTAAAAGTACTGACTCTTTCAGCATAAACTTCAGCTTGTTGAAAAGAAGGATCCCTGAGAGTAACTTGCTGCCACGATTGTCAGGTGTTGTGATGACGTTTGGTCTGTTTCATTCGTGCAGGTAGGAGCTCCCTTTCTGGAGGCCATGGTGAGGAAGTTTGATGATGTCTATGGAAAGACATCAGCGTGGGGGAGGCTAAGGGCAAAGAGTGTGACAACCTGTTCACCATCCTTGCCCATTTGTATGACTTCCACGTGGCAGTCTCTCCTCATTTTCGACATTTTGGAAAAACTTACTGGGAATTTCACAGAGAAAGATATGGAACCGATCCTGTTAATGCTGAGAAATGTGGGCTTTTCATTGAGAAAAGATGATGTTTTGTCCCTGGAAGTGATCAAAGAGACCCAGGCCAAAGCCATCGGGGCAGGAGGCAAGTTCCAGGACAAGACCAGGTACAATGGGTCACTCGACCTGCCTCCTAAGTGCCAAATCCCTCAGAAGCTGACCAGCACATAGAAATAGGGGTAAATGCTATGTTTCACTTGCTAGTAACCTGTTATCTTCTGCTTCTGTGATTTGATTTTTTAATCTTTAAAACTAGAGGCCCAGTGCACGGATTCGGCTCACTGACATCCCCTGAGGCAGTGGTCGGCAAACTCATTAGTCAACAGAGCCAGATATCAACAGTACAACGATTGAAATTTCTTTTGAGAGCCACATTTTTTAAACTTAAACTATATAGGTAGGTACATTCAACTTTAAAATCAACTTTAAATTCATGGTTTTCGTCTTCCATTTTTCTTTGCAGCCATCTCAAACAGGGCACCTAAAAAAATGTTTCATTTTATAATAATAAAGCCACCAACACAAAAGAATTACAATTCTTAAATTGATGACAAAAATACCTGTAGGATTTGCAGCTGGTTGGAAAAATACAGGTAACTTTATGCTTCCAGTAGGTACTTCTGTCACTCGCGCGCGATTTGCGGACGCAACTAGCACTAACCACTGCACAATGAAACTGCTGACTGGCTCACTCAACTTGTGCATGAATCGCGCGTGCCTCCCCCACGCTGCATATCCCGCGGTCCACCTGCGCCACGTCTCCCGTCGCCCGACTGACCAACACCCCCAACTTCTTCTAACGCCACTTCTTCAAAATAGACTTGCCCAGGCTGAAAAACGACTTCTGCACATGGGCCACGAAGTTTAAATCGCACTGTACGTGGGCACTCGCACATAATATTTTGTGGAAGAGCCACACTCAAGGGGCCAAAGAGCTGCATGTGGCTTGCGATCCGCAGTTTGCCAACCACTGCCCTGAGGGGTCCTAGATTGTGAGAGGGCGCAGGCCAGGCTGAGGGACCTCACCGGTGCATGATCGAGGCTGGGAGGAGACTGTAGGAGGGCTCCAGGGCATGTCTGGTCCATCTCGCCTAGTCCCGATCAGCTGGACCCCAGCAGCAAACTAACCTACCAGTCAGAGCGTCTGCCCCCTGGTGGTCAGTGCGCATCATAGCAACTGGTTAAATGGTCGAATGATTGGAGAGACAATTAGCATATTAGGCTTTAATTATATAGACTAGAGGCCTGGTGCAGGGGGATCGTGTACTGATTAGGGGCATGGCCTGCAGGCATCAGTCTGCTGTGGAAGCGCCGCTCATCCTGGTCAGCCTAGCGGCGCTCCCACTGTGGGAGCGCACTGACCACCAGGCAGCAGTTCCTACGTTGAGTGTCTGCCCCCTGGTGGTCAATGTGTGTCATAGCTACTGGTTGACCTGTCGTCGTTCTGGTCATTCCACAGTTCAGTCACTGGGCTTTTATTATATAGGATGTGAACAAGCCTTGTTTCATTACTAAGAACGAGGATATTTTGTGAGTTTAAGAACTGATTTATTTAACACTCATCTATTCAAAAACTGTTTACTGAGAAAGGCCATGTGGTTCGGGGCTCAGGTGTCAGCGTGCCTGAACTTCTGCTCAGCCCCTGGACAGCAATGTGACCTGAGTCTTCCAAGCCTCAGTTTCCCCTTGTAGAAAGCAGGGCTGGGCATGGCTCTGACCTCGTTTCCTTTTCTGCAGGTCAGAGATAGGGGAGGGCGGGGAAGCCTCTAGGGATGTGTGAAAAACAGGAAAAGGGTTCATGTGGGGCCCACAGGGGAGCAGAGCAGGGGCCATTGCAAGGACTTGGGCTTTTATCCTGGAGGCACCTGAAGGGTTCTGAGGGGGGAAATGGCACGGGAAGTCTTCGTGCTCATGGTCCCTTTGGCTATAACGTAGTGGAGGTGGTCAGACAGGTATACCCCCCTTCAGGGTTCAGAGATGGCAGTGGGAGGATTAGTTCAGTTGCAGTGGGTGTGGGTGTGGGAGTGAGGACTGACCAGGTAGGGTATGGGTGGGAGGGAAGGCCAGGGTCAGCCCATGTTCTCAGCTTAGGCCTTCAGGGGACAGGAGTACATGCAGGAGACCCAGGCTCAAAAGGGAAGCTGGGCTCTTTTCTGAAATCCCGTAATATTCACTGGGAGGAGTTATGATCTGAGCCAGAGGTCGTCAAACTTTTTAAACAGGGGGCCAGTTCACTGTCCCTCAGACATCCCACACATGCGCACTGCGGGCCCGGGACGAGTCGGCTGCTAAGCAGGACAGGCAGCGGCGGCAAAAACACCCGGCGGGCCGGATAAATGTTTTCGGCGGGCCGCATGTGGCCCGCGGGCCCTAGTTTGAGGACCCCTGATCTGAGCCCTCTGAGGAGGTCCTGAGGCCCTGAGGTGGGAAGCCTCAGGGTTAGAAACACTGACATTCAGACATTTGAGAGGAAGAGCGAGAGGAAAGTCACCAGAGACAGGCCACAGTGTTCCAGAGAAGCTTCCCCTGTATTGAATGCCCAGAGGTCCGGTTTAAAACACAGAAGTCAGCCTGGCCAACATGGCTCAATGGTTGAGCCTGGATCTATGAACCAGGAGGTCATGGTTTGATTCCTGGTCAGGGTACATGCCTGGGTTCCAGGCTCCATCCCCAGTGTGGGGTGTGCAAGAGGCAGCTGATCAATGATTCTCTCCCATCATTGATGTTTCTCTCCTTCCTCTTTCCTCTCTGAAATCACACATATATATATATATATATATATATATTTATATATAATTTTGTTTGTTTTGTTTTGTTTTACTCCTCACCCAAGTATATTTTTCCATTGACTTTTTAGAGAGAGTGGAAGGGAAAGGGAAAGATAGAGAGAAACATCAGTGTGAGAGACACACATCGATTGGTTGCCTCTTGCACATGCCCCGACCAGGGCCTGGGCCAGGGAAGAGCCTGCAACCTAGGTACCCCCTTGACTGAAATTGAACCCAGGACCTTTCAGTCCACAGGCTGACACTCTACCCACCGAGCCAAACCGGCTAGGGCAGGGGTGGGCAAACTTTATGACTCGAGGGCCACAATGGGTTCTTAAACTGGACCGGAGGGCCGGAACAAAAGCATGGATGGAGTATTTGTGTGAACTAATATAAATTCAAAGTAAACATCATTACATAAAAGGGTACGGTCTTTTTTTTTTTTTTAGTTTTATTCATTTCAAATGGGCCGGATCCGGCCCGCGGGCTGTAGTTTGCCCACGGCTGGGCTAGGGCAATAAAAATATGTTTTTTTAAAATAAATAAATAAATAAATAAATAAAACAGAAGTCAGCAGAGACTAGAAGTACTCTCCTGGTTGCCTAGGGCTGGTGGGTTGTGGGAATCAGGGCATGGCTTTCAATATGTGTTTGGAGCTTCTTTTTGGTGAGCTATGAAAACGTTCTAAAACTGTGGAGATGGATGCACAACCTTAAATACACTTTGAATGGGTGTTTGATGGTTCATGAATTATATCAATTAAAAGTCAATATTTGGAGAAATCTCAGAAAGGGGTATGTGGGAAGTCTCTGTACTATTCTTGCAACTTTTCTCTCAGTATGACATTATTCCAGATTAAAAGTTAAATGAAAAGGCCAGGAGTGGGGGAAGGAATGGCAACTGTCGTGGAGAGGAGGGGTGACTCAGAGCACAGGGTCGGGGGGGAGGAGCGCATGTGGGGGGATCAGTGGGAGGAGCTGGGGAGGGGGAGCAGGAGAGGGAACCAGAGATCTGTGGGTAGTGGTCAAGGCCCTGGTGGAGGTCCGATGCCAGATTTATGTTAAATTACTGGAGAGGCTGGAGTGGGGATGGTCTGCCTGAGACCATCAGGTTTACCAGCAGTGACGGCCACGGGCAGAGTTGGTTTATTTCTTCCCACATAGAAGGTCGGTTATATAGACAATTTGAAATGATGGCTTTCTCTTTCTTTTGTTTATATTTTTAGGATTCGCTTTATGCTGGAAATGATGTTGGTCCTGAAGAGCGATGACATGCAGAGGATTCTGGGCTTTGACCCTGAGCCTGTAGAGAAACTGAGGAAATTGCAAAGAGCTTTGGTGAGTCACTTTTACTCCTAAGTGCTTTGAGTTCCCTGTGGGCGTGAACCCACCGTGGAAGTCTGGAAGGTAGTTGGAGCTGTGAGTCAGGTGCCCAGCCTGGTCAGCAAGAGTTCCGAGGGATTGAATGGCGACTGCGTTTCTGTGGTGAGTCCCTGTGAGTGGCCCTGTGAGTGTGCAGCGGAGTTCCTGTGAGTTAAGCATTCCCCACACTTAGCCTGTGGTGCTGGACTCGGCTGTGCAGCAGAATCATCAGAGAACCTTCTGATCACTTTGGAAGAGGCTCCCATCAGGACCAGAGGCGTTAGCCTAGGAGGAGAGGGGACTTGTCTCTTTAACCTCCACAGGTTTTTTACGTGGGGCCACAGCTGAGACCCACTGCCTCTCCAGTCAGGGTGAGTACTCTGTAACTTCCTTTTTTATTTTTTAATAAAATCATTGTATATATATATATATATATATATATATACACACACACACACACACACACATATATATAAAATATGTATATTATATATATGTGATATATAATATATATATTTTAAGGAAAATATAATATATAATATAATATATATATTATATATAATATATAATAAAATATATATATTATATATGTGATATATAATATATATATTTTAAGGAAAATATAATATATAATATAATATATATAATATATATCACAATATAATATATGTGATATATATATCACATATATATAATATATATATAACACACATATATATAAATTTAATTATTTATCTGTTTGTTTTTCAACATCATTTTTTTAAAATCCTCATTCGAGGGTATTTTCCATTGAATTTTAGAGAGAGTGGAAGAGAGAGGGAAAGATAGAGAGAAATATTGATGTGAGAGAAACATCGATTGGTTGCCTCCTGCACTCGCCCTGGAGCCTGCCACCGAGGTATGTGCCCTTGACCGGAATCGAACACAGAACCCTTCAGTCTACAGCAGTGGTTCTCAACCTGTGGGTCTCGACCCCTTTGGCGGTCGAACGACCTTTTTACAGGGGTCACCTAAGACCATCCTGCATATCAGATATTTACATCACGATTCATAACAGTAGCAACATTACAGTTGTGAAGTAGCAACGAAAATAATTTTATGGTTGGGTCACAACATGAGGAACTGTATTTCAAGGGCCAGAAGGTTGAGAACCACTGGTCTACAGGATGACGCTCTGTCCACTGAGCCAAACCGGGTAGGGCTTTAATATATATTTTTATTGGTTTCAGAGAGGAAGGGAGAAGGGGGGGAGAGAGAGAGAAACATCAATAAGAGAATCATGGATTGGCTGCTTCCTGCATACTCCACACTGGAGATTAAGCCCACAACTGGGGCATGTGCCCTGACCTGGAATCAAACCATGACCACCTGGCTCATAGGTTGACGCTCAACCACTGAGCCAGGCCAACTAGGTTCAGGTGCCAGTAAAAATGCTTGTATAAATAAAAAAAAATGTATTGCCGGTTTAGTTCTCTTCAAGGCATTCTTTGAAACTATTCAGAAATTTGGTAAGAATATAGAAGTTAAAATTTGAAAATTACCTTCTAATATCTAATGGAACCCATTATTTCTTTAAATCCTATCCCAGGGATATGCTTACTGATTTGAGAGAGAGAGAGAATCGTTGATGTTAGAGAAAAGCATCAGTTGGTTGCCTCTCATACGCACCTCCACTGGGGGCTGAACGCCCAACCTAGGTATGTGCCCTGACTGGGAATTGAACCCACAGCCTTTCCATGTACACAATGATGACCAAACCTACTGAGCCACCCCAGCATGGTCATGGAACCAAATTTTAGGAAAGAAAACCTTATATTACTCCTAGATTTCTGCATATCCAAGGTCCAGAATACAGCTAAGTCAATGGGTCTTCATGGAACACCTTGATGACTTCGATTGGGTTAAATGAGATATAATGTACGCAACATGCTCATCTCTGTGCCAGGCGGGCACTCACTCTTTTGTAGTTTCAGTCGGCCTCATCCTGTTTTCTGTGTCATTGTTATGTATTTTCCTTAAAATAGCTCTGGGTTCATAAATTTTGCATCATTTCTCTGAAATGTTGGCCCTAAAAATTGGGAGCAGAGAGTTTAAAACTTTAGCATCCACTTAATATCTCATTGGCATAAGCTCATAAATTCAACCATTATTGAAATCTTGATTTGCATAAGGATGATAAAAGAAGTAATTTTCAATATATTAAGATTCTTTTTTTTTAAATCCTACTGGAAGATATTTTCCCATTGATTTTTAGAGAGAGTAGAAGAGAGAGGGAAAGACAGAGAGAAACATTGATGTTAGAGAAACACATCAGTTGGTTGCCTCCAGCACACTCCCCAACGGGGCCTGGGCTGGGGAGGAGTCTGCAACCAAAGTACATGCCCTTGAGTGGAACTGAAGCAGGGACCCTTCAGTCTGCTGGTTGACACTCTATCAACTGAGCCAAACCTGCTAGGAGAAGATTCTTTAAATTTATATGTTATTTGCTGTGTTCTCCGTTCCGGTAACTACATCTATAAATTTGTTTCCAGTTTAGATCACATTTTGTTTGACATCATTTTAAATCTCATTATGCTTCCCACAAATGAAGACTATTTTATGAGATAGGTTCTATAAGAGAAATTGATTGAGATAGTTATGAAATAATAACACCTTTAGGTGGGATTTTTTTTTTCCATTTTTGTTCTTTTGTTAGGGGCAGGAATAGAATATTAGGGACTAGCTATAATTATAAGAAATATTACTAGTAATGGTGCTCTATTAACCATGATTGCTCTGTTTTGATTAGAGAAAGCACGTTCTAATCTGTTTGAGAGTTGTACACCCTGGGGCATGGGAGCTAACATGGGAATGCAGCTCCCAACGGCCTAGATTAACAACCTTGTTGCCTGTAAGCTGGTCCCCGAGTCATGCAACCCCCCGCCCGAATTGCATGTAACCTGTAACCACTGTACCTTGCCTACTTTCCCATGTGTGTAATTTCTACTTTCCCATGGAATCTGTGTCTTTCTACCCAAGATAAGCAGCTGGCTTATGGGGAGAGTAGAGCAGATGTTTGTGGATGACCTGCTGCTCTCCCATTCTGCTCACATTAATGGAATAAACGCCATATATGAGTCAACCCAGTGTCTGCTACATTGGTTCAAGTAGTAACCAGCAGCCTGGACCCATTGGTTGTCCGGTTTCACTTTAAGTAATTTTATAACAGTTATTGGAACTGGATAATTAATAAAAATGCCAATCAGTACTTTTTTTCTTCTAACATAAGTCCAAATATTGCATTTACTTAAAATTTTTAAAATTTCTTTTAAATTAAGAATTAATTTTTTAATTAACCCAAGTAAAACCATTACTAGTTTAGAAAATAATTAAAACACTCTTTGTGCATTGATTGACAGCCTAAAGGTTTAAATTCTGTTTCGAGGACACCTGCATATTTGTTCTCTAAATGTCTTTCTTGCTTGTGCTAATTTAATACTCCTTGCACAGAAAGTTATGTACAATATCTTATTGATAAAATATTTTCCAGTCCGGCCGGCGTAGCTCAATGATTGAGCGTCAAACTATGAAGTAGGAGATCATGGTTCCATTCCCTGTCATGGCACATGTGTGGGTTGGGGGCTCGGTTCCCATTATGGGGCATGCAGGAGGTAGCCGATCGATGATTCTCTCATCATTGATGCTCCTATCTCTCCCTCCGTCTCCTTTCCCCTCTGAACTCAATAAAGATATATTTTTAAAAGTAAGTAAATAAAGTATTTTCCAAATATACAACTTTACTTTGTTCATTTTTCTTATAAACTACACATTAGTGAATGGTCTGTCGAATTGTGTTAGGCAGTTGACTGGTGGAGTTCAGGTGTTCTAATGTATGAACTATTCACAGTTGATGGGGAGAAGAATTTCGGAGGTGAGCCCTCTAGGTAAGACTCCACAAAATAAAATGAATGTGTTGTTACCAAATTAGAATTAAGTGGTTAATTTTAATTGATATAGGGTATATATGCCCAGATAGATGTTAAGTTTCATAGGGAGAGTGTTCTAATTTTTGTGTGTTCCAAAGCAGTTAGCATGGGGCATGAGCTGCTGGCAGAGCCATTTAGAATGCGGGCCATGGGGCCGTTTGGAATGGGTGGCATGGAAACAGTGGAATGTTTGGTGCAGAGTCGGTGGGCGTGGAGTCGGTGGGTGCGGAGTCGGTTGTGTGTGGAGTCGGTGGGTGCGGAGTCGGTTGTGTGTGGAGTCGGTGGGTGCGGAGTCGGTGTGTGAAGAGTCGGTGGACGTAGAGTCGGTGAACGTAGAGTCGGTGAGCGCGGAGTCGGTAAGTGCAGAGCCTTTTCATGTGTAGGAAGGGACTG
The DNA here is from genome assembly GCF_028538775.1 of Myotis yumanensis. Lineage (NCBI taxonomy): Eukaryota > Metazoa > Chordata > Mammalia > Chiroptera > Vespertilionidae > Myotis > Myotis yumanensis. Next base: position 8,646,837 of record NW_027223752.1, read on the forward strand.
TGCCTGCCTCCCACTCAGGGCTGTTGTGAAGAGTGAATGTGCAAGGGCAGAGGGCACCTAGCGCAGGGCCGGGGATAGGCAGAGAGACGGTGCCCAGGTGACTCCAGAGTCTGTGAGCAAACGCTTCCCACCGCCAGGCTTTGGTCAGAACTGTGTCCACTGATGGGAGGTCCACGGCTTCCCTTCTACAAGAATCTTGGGTTCTGGGCCCTGTGGGAAAAATGAACACAAGATGGAAAAGCAGCAGCTACCGCCCGCTCCCAGTTGTTAGAACCCATGAGTGGAGCCAGCCTTGGAAAACTGCCCACCGAGAGAAACGGTCACATCCCGTGTATGTGTGTTCCCAGACTGTGAAGGCACTTGGGGGAGACTCAGCCCCCTAAGACACCGAGTGATTCTGGGAGGCTCCTGGGGCAGGAGCAGAGATGAGGGGAAAGAGCTGAACGGCTCCCCCGTGTGTGCTGGGCCCTGGGACAGGAGTAAGTCCAGCAGACTCCTCCCATGAGGGGGCCTGTGAGGGCCCAGCCATGGCGTCCCACACCCAGAATGTGCCTGACACCCAGAGGCCCATAGTATTGTTTGTTGTGCCTTAGCCCTCGTTTCCAGGAAACTGCCGAAAGCTATTGGTTTTCCAAGAGGACGTGTGTAAACTGTTCAGGTAGGAACTGTGTGTTGAACAAAAGCTCACCCATAGCCATTTATTTCCAGGACCCAGATCAGTGAAGTGACTGTGGGATTGAGAGGCCTAGACTCAGCCCTCTAACCCGGGATAGACTCTTAGCCCCACCCCTTCCTTGTTAAGGAAATGGTTCAGCAAAGTCCCATACTGTTGGGGTCCTGCCCCAACAGGTCCAGGGGTTCCTAAAGGTGTGGACGGAGTCGGTGAAGAAGGAATGACACGGAGACAGCGTTCAGTTGATCAGCAGCCTTGCCAGGTTCTCTAGCCAGGTTCTAGCCCAGTACTCTAGCCAGGTTCTCTCGCTAGGTTCTCCCTTTATTCTCCTGTTACATCTGTATTTATACCATTTGATTTTAATCCTATCCATTCTATTCCAAAGGTTAGACCGTTTGTTATCTCCATTCCAAGGTCACTACTCTACTGTTCTGTTAAGCTACAAGGAAGTAACTGAAGGAGATTATCCTAAGTAAAGATTATGTAGTTTAAGCGTGATTGTTCATAGTTAAGGTGATTAACTACCTGCCTGGCACTTAGTTAAGGGGTTTTACTGATTTATTCCCTTCCTTAGTCCTGTTAATCCCCAACTCCAGGGAAAAATTCCCACCTGAGGAAACAACCTTTCTTGGAGAGGTGACCCTGGTTAAAACACATAGCGCTAAAAAGGGGAGCAAACATATTAAGAACAGTATGCCATATACGCCAGGTCCCTTGAAACATATGCTGTGCAGATGTTTCTTCCCTGCAGCGACTGTATCAAGCAGCAAGGATGGACCGGCTTCCGGCACCATACCTGTCAGCAGGTGCACTCATCCAATAGACAAGGATGTCCATGTCAGACATGCTCGCACCATGTGTACAATGGATTGGGGCACTTTTAGGTTTCTGTTGTGCCCTTCTCTGACTTTCTGCTACTGGGTTGGGGCTGCTGCCCACGCAGTGACCTGCTGATGGTGAAGAGTTGCTTGCTAAGCTCAGCGGCTTGAGTGGGCAACACTTAAGGTCCTCAAAACAAACAGGGCCTTCCCGGCCAAGGCCAATGCCCCAGTTGTGGGCTCCATGCCCAGGGGTGGCCTGTGGGAGGCAGCCAATCAGTGATTCTCTCATCATTGCTGTTTCTATCTCTCCTTCTTCCTTCCTCTCTGAGATCAGTCTATATATAAAAGCCAAAGCTACCAGCCAACTGGCCAGTAGCTATGACACACACTGACCCCCAGAGGGCAGATGCTCAATGCAGGAGCTGCTGAGCTGATGTCACTTGGCAGTGGTAGTTCTTGGGTGATGCACCCGGAACCAGAGAGGAGGGAGCCCAATTCTGGGGTGTCACCCAAGAACCACACTCTCACAATCTGGGACCCCTCAGGGGATGTTGGAGAGCCGGTTTCAACCCAATCCCCACAGACCAGGCCGAGGGACCCCACTGGTGCATGAATCTGTGCACTGGTCCTCTAGTAAAAATATATTTAAATCCTATATAATAAAAGCCTAATATGCTAAGTGTCCGGTCATCCATTCAACCAATCAAAGCAATATGCTAATGATATGCTAAAGCCGCTCAACCGCTCACAATGACGTGCACTGACCACCAGAGGGAAGACGCTCCAATTGATAGGTGAGCTTGCTGCTGGGGTCTGGCCGATTGGGACTGAGCGAGATGGGCAGGACACATCCTGGAGCCCTCGCGCCATCCCTCCCCGTTTGGCCAAGCTCCCACATCTCTCACCTGCCCTGATCATGCACCAGTGGGGTTCCTCAGTCTGGCCTGTGCCCTCTCGAAATGCAGGACCCCTCAGGGGATATCGGAGAGCCAGTTTCAGCCCAATCCCATAGGCCAGGTCGAGGGACCCCACTGGTGCACGAATTCGGGCCCCAGGACTCTAATATATCTACACTAATAAAAGAGAAACATGCAAATTGACCATACCTACGCTACGCCTTAAGCCACGCCCAACAACCAATCAGAGCTACTATATGCAAATTAACCCAACCAAGATGGCAGCCGGCAGCCACGGAGCTGGAGCAGGCAGGAGGCTTGGTTGCCCCAGTGATGGAGGAAGCCAAGCTTCCCGCCCTCCCTGGCCGGCTCTGAGCTCCACTCAAGGCAACACAGTTTCAATTATAGAAGATAAATAAACCCCAGATACCTGCTTTCAGCCGGCCATGGCCACAGAGCTGGAGCGAGCAGCAGGCTTGGGTTGCCCCTGGCGATGGAGGAAGCCAAGCTTCCCGCCCTCCCTGGCTGGCTCTGAGCTCCACTCAAGGCTACAAAGTTTCAATTATAGAAGGTAAATAAATCCCAGAAAAAAAGAAAAAAAGGAGAGGCTGGGAGCTTCCGTTGCCGGGGGGCTTGGCCAGCCTGAAAACGGCCCTCAGCCCCTCACCCAGACTGGCCAGGCACCCCAGTGGGGAACCCCCACCCTAAAGGGGGTGTGGCCAGCCTGAAAACAGCCATCAGCTCCTCACCCAGGCTGGCCAAACCTCCATGGGGTGAGGGTACCCACTGGAGGGGGCTTGACCAGCCTGCAAACAGCCATCAGCCCCTCACCCAGGCTGGCCAGGCACCCCAGTGGGAACCCCCACCCTGAAGGGTGTGTGACCAGCCTGCAAACAGCCATCAGCCCCTCACCCAGGCTGGCCAGTCACTCCAGTGGGGACCCCCACCCTGAAGGGGATGTGACCAGCCTGCAAACCCTCATTAGCCCCTCACCCAGGCTGGCCAGGCACCCCAGCGGGACCCTCACCCTGATCCGGGACACCCTTCACGGCAAACCAGCCGGCCCCCACCTGTGCACCAAGCCTCTATCCTATATAATAAAAGGGTAATATGCAAATTGACCCTAACAGCAGAACGACTGGGAATGACTGGTCACTATGACACACACTGACCACCAGGGGGCAGATGCTCAATGCAGGAGCTGTCCCCTGGTGGTCACTGTGCTCCCACAGGGGGAGCTCTGCTTAGCCACAAGCCAGGCTGATGGCTGCCAGCACAGCGGTGGTGGCAGGAGCCTCTCCTGCCTCCTCAGCAGCACTAAGGATGTCCAACTGCAGCTTAGGTCTGTTCCCTGCTGGTAAGTGGACATCCCCCGAGGGCTGCCGGGCTGCCAGAGGGATGTCTGACTGCGAGCTTGGACCCGATCCTTCAGGGAGTGTGCCTAAGCCAGCAGGTGGACATCCTCTGAGGGGTCCCAGACTGCAAGAGGGCATAGGCCAGGCTGAGGGACCCCCTCCCTCGAGTGCACAAATTTTTGTGCACCGGGCCTCTAGTGTGTATGTATGTGTGTGTGTGTGTGTGTGTGTATATATATATATAAATATATAAAGGGTAGGGCCTGACTGCTCTGTTGCTTTTCTCTAATAATGGATGTATGTGAGTGACTGTTGCAAAAAGGGTCTCTATTGGTGTTTAGGATGTGGGTTGAGCTGTGATTTGGGAGTCCCTACAGCCTCTCCAAGACACGTTAGACGTGCTAAGGGGCCACAGAGCTGCCTGTCATCATAGTACTTGCTTTAAAGCCCCATGTTGTACGACACTTTGTTCAGACACCACTCAGAGACATCAGGTGTCTTCATCACCTAGGCCACTGGGTCAGCATTTCTTTTAGTGGCTGTAGGTCTCCCATCCGGGCCCTGTGTTGGTGTCACTTCTGTGCAGCTGTGTTTTTGGAAGTGAGCAGGTGCATGGAGGCCCTTCATACTGGGGGAATGAGGGTGGATGCATGGGGCCTGTCCAGAGGGTGGAATGGGGCATCCTCACCACTCCCCTCTTCCTGTACTAGGATCGTGGACACATCCCCCAGCAGCTCCTCAAGGAGCTGCTGGGGGACAGCATGGATCTCGAGGCTGAACAGGTCCAGAGGATGAACCAGCCCGCCCACCTGAGCTGGGAGATGGAGCAGCAGTCAGAAGGTGGGTAGCAGCCCCTGCTGCCTGGGAGCCAGGCTGGCTGCGGTTTCTCCCTCATCCAGGGAGCTGAGCCCTTGGCTCTGAATCTCATGTGTCAGCCCATCCTCACCCCAAGTGAATAGGATTTTATTCAAGGGCCATTTGGAACTGTTTCATTGCAATTCTCCCCAAGAAGAACATGAAGGGTTTGGCAGCCTTGAAGTCAGGACATGAACTACAAAGAAAGTGTTGCCAGATTTCTCAGCTCCCATGTGGACAGTCCCAGGAGCTTCCAGATGACAGCATGCTGACACCCAGAGGATGTCTTAGATCTTTTCGTGGGGGATTGAAAGCTCTGGATGGCAGGAGCCTTCCCCAGTGGTCACTAACCTGCATTATAACAGAGGCCTGGGCTGATTTCCTCCGTTCATGTCATCGGGCAGATGGGTGCAGTCTGTTCTCTGTCTCCCTGGGCAGGGCCTGCTAAGTGTCTGCTTCTCAGGAGAGCCAGGCCTCTTCCTCTTTCTCTTGTGTTTGCCCCCTCACAGCCCCCAGAGGAGGTGTGGGGTTGGCCAGGGGCAGGCAGTGCACCCGGCAAACAAGTAGCCAGTCCCTGTGCTCAACAACATCACATGTGCACCTGAGGGTGCAGGCGAAGGTGCGCTTAGATCTCTGCAGCGCGCAGGAGGGCCTTGGGCTGGTTTGGGGGGGTGGGGGAGGTGCTGCTTTTCCAATTCTGATCAACATTCCTAAGCATCATGGAGAGGCTGTTGAGAGCAGCTGGATAGTCCTTCTCTTCAAGGGTCCCCATCATTTCAAACCTAAAATCAGTTCATTGAACTATGAATCTGTGTGAGGAGTCGGTTCTCTCTGTGGTTTGGAGTCTCAGCACTCCTGGGACCAAGGGTGGGCACAACAGGGATCTCTGCTCTGGGAGCTCAGGTTCATGGGGAGGACACTGCCCCCTGGTGGAACGCAGGAGTGGTGCCGGCTGGCAGGGACCTCTCAGACCTGATGTTTCTGTTAGAGACCAGGGAGGCTGTTGGGTTGGGAAGCCTCCCTGACTCAGGCCCTCTGTGTAGTGTGTGAGCCCTTTCAGGTCAGTGCCCGTGACTACTTCTTGGTGTTCCCACGCCTGCTGCTTAGCTGGTAGCTCATGAACAAAGCGTGAATGGACTTTTGCATGGATGGTGTGGTGGCTTCTTGAGTCAGAAAGGCCTGGCTTCAAGTCCTGTCTCCTCCACCTGTTAGCCAGGTGACCTCTTTTAAACCTCCGTTTTCTTATCTGCAAAATGGGGGTAATGAAGCTGCCTCCCAGGATTGCTATGCGTGTCTCGTGAGAGGAGACGGTGAAGCCTTACGCTGTGCCTGGCCCCCGGGGCACCAACAAAAGATGGCTGTCCTCATCGCCCTTGTTGAATGAAAAGATCCCCATTGCTCTGGTTCTGGGGGTACTTGTGAGCGCAGTACCCAGTAGAGAACCATGGGTTGTTTTCCCAATAAACTGTTGTGTCATCTCAAGAGCCTCTGAGGCGCTGGCCTTTAGGGAAGAGGAAATGAGGCTGGTCATCAGCTCCACTGCTGCACTTGGAGATCCTTCACGATCATTTCCCAGGAGACAGAGCCGGGTGTGAGGCACTGAGTGAGACAGGAGTTGGGCGGGGTGAGTTGCAGGACAGTGGGGAACCATCTAATGCCACAGAATCATACGCTGAAAAATAGTTAAAACGGTGAACCCAGTGTCATAGATATTTCACCCCAATCTTGTTAACATGTATTTTTTTTTTACTGATTTCAGAGAGAAAGGGAGAGGGAGAGAGAGAAACATCAAAGATGAAAGAGAACCGTTGATCGGCTGCCTCCTGCGCGCCCCATACTAGGCATGGAGCCTGTAACCTGGGCATATGTCCTGATCTGGAATTGAACTATGACCTCCTGGTTCATAGGTTGGCACTCTACCACTGAGCTACGCTGACTGGGCTCACCCCAATTTTTAAAACTGTTATTTTTAAAGCGAAATCTGAACGAGCACAGGTGGTCACTTAGTGGGGTTTTCGGCTGTTAGTGTCGTTGGTGGCCTTGTCAGGATGAAGCCCATGGCGTGTTTCCGTGTGTTGACAGCAGGCGTGTTTGTCTGTGGGGTGCGCTGAGCTGGAGTTGGACCACGAAGGTTCATTTGCTCCACTGCTGAGCTGCCTGCTGCTTCGGGTCTTCAGTCTGTTCTGGCTTCTTGGGTCTGTGCTGCTGTCCTTGGTGGGCAATGGGAACGTCCAGCTTGAGGTGCTGCGGTGACAACCGGCGCCCCTCTAGGTCCTTCCAGCCCCGAGGGGGTGAACAGGAAGCAGGTGGGGTGCAGCCCTAGGAGCAGTGCAGTGTGATAGGCTCCCGGGTGAGGATGTGGCCCTGGAGGGACAGGTGAGGGAGCACCCTGACCCCTCATACGTTCATTTACCTAAAGTCACGCACCTGCTTGTGGCAGGAAGGGGCCGAGAACTCCGGTTCTTCTCCGGTCTGTGCTCCCTTTTCTGTTCTGCGTTCAAGGTGTTTAAAAGCAAAGGAGGAAATCTGCCTTCTTCTATCTTTACCTTATGTTGATCTCGCTTAGACTTGCTCAAGCAATTTAGATGTACTGTCTCATTCTTTTTCAATGCAATTGTGAAAGCACAAAATGAAATCTCTGTCCGAAGGCCCTGTCCAGGGATGGTAAGTACTGGGCATACTTGCCCCAGAGCCTCTACCACCTGCAGACACACTGGTCAATTATCACCCCCACACACACACCCTCAGCTGAGCCACCCAGACCCCCACAACTCTGAGGGCTGGCACAGAAAACGCCATCTCTTTGCCATCTCTGTTAGTCTCTGAAATTCCTGACTTGATGGCCAGGTTAGAACTTGGTAAAAAGTGGTTCCAGCAGTTCTACTATCTTGAGGTTTTGCATTGGCCTCTCCACCGTCACCTTCTTTCTTCTTCGCTCTGGGTTGCTTCCCTACCAGGCCCCAGGTGAGGCAGCAGAGGGGCCGTAACCGCCTGAGGAGCCCTCAGGTGCCGACAGCACCAGCACCCTGTGGACAACGGAGGGCACCCAGCCGACCACCCCAGGCTCTTCAGACCTAAGGCTTGGGGTGATGGTTGTCTCGGGGCCAGGGGCAGAAAGCAGAAGCCCAGGCCCTGGAATCTGGGATCTGACTTGACTTTGCTCTTTAGCCTCCAGCCATATTCTAGAGTTGAAAAGAGAAAACAAGGGCACGGTACAGGAGCTGCGGGGTGCCTCCATCGCCCTGCAGGAAAGCAGCCTTAAGTACACAGAGCTGAAAGAGGAGAACCAGCAGCTCCAGATGCAGGTAATGGTGGGTGGTGTCCTGAACATACAGGCAAGCAGGTGGCCAGGTGGAGCGCCCAGGTGTTGGTGAGGATGCCCTGCTGGGAGAAATGTGGGATGCAGGGCAGCCACAGTTACGGTAGCGGGACACGCGTCCTCATGGAGCAGAGTCCCGAGGCAGCATGACCTGTCCCTGCAGCAGCGTGAGTGGACACTATGGACGTCTCTGTGCCCCTTGCCTTCATCTTCCTCTGTGAGATGGGAGTAACGATGTGCCCTGTAGGTGTTGTGAGGATCGTATGAGTTAGTGTAGGTAAAGGGTCCAAGCACATAGTAAGTGCTTCCTGAAAGGAATGCAGCACCCTGTTAGAAAGCACAGGGCGGGCCTGGGAGGGAAGCAGTCAGGGAAGCCACGCACGTGTGTGTAGGACCACGGATGGGCCGCTTCAAGGCTGGGTCTTTGGCTCTGCAGATGGAAGAGTTGCGGTTGCAGCTTTTGCAGGAAAAGGACAACAGCCAGGAGTGGGAGAGCCTCACTGAGGAGCTCGTGAAAGAACTAGAGCAGCTGCACCATGAGGTTGACACCCTGAAGGCAGACAGAGCCCTGCAGGTAGGCTCCCAAGAGCGCAGGCCTCCCTGGTGCCCCTGCCTGCAAGGGGGAGTGTCCAGGATCACAGCCGTGTCCGGGTCGTTGATCAGTGATTCCTGGGTGACCAGTTTCCTCGTTCACCTGCAGCTCAGACCAGCAATCCTCAGCTGCAGCAGGGGGATGGGGACAGGTATTGCCTCCCAGGGACACTGGCCATCTTGTTTTTGATTGACAGGACTTGGGGAAGGAGAGGGAAGGTGCTCCTGGCTGTGGTGTGGTGAGGCCAGGGATGCTGCTCAGTGTCCTGCAGCCCCTGGGACAGCCCCGCAGGACAAAGAATGATCCCGCTCCAAATGTCCAGCGTCACCCTGAGAACCCTGGCAAACCTCCAGGGTGGATTCGCCTGGCACTACAGCAAGTCCCAGGGAAGGCAGCCCAGCGCTGGGGCAGCGGCTCAGTGATGCCACCCAGAGGCCGGGCTTCCTTCTTCCCGCTCTGCCAGCCTTGGCAGTGGCTGTTGTGCCTCCCCAGGAAGTGGGCAGGAAGGTTTTTCCTTGAGAAAAGGCCTGTTCAAGTGTTTCGTGGGGTGACACGTTTGGGCTTTGCTTTAAAGTAAAGTTCACTCCGTGAAACGGACTTTCACACGGGCTGGGTCTTTGGCTCTGCAGATGTTAGAGTTGGAGAGGCAACTCCAAAAAGAAAAGGACAACAACCAGAACTTAGAGAACATCAATAAGGAGCTATTGAATGACCTAAAGCAGGTGCTTGATGAGGTAGACACCGTAAAGGCGGAGGTCCCGCAGGTAGGCCCCCCAGAGCGCATGCTTTCCCTAGCACCCTTGCCTGCAAGGGAGGGCGTCCAGGATCATAGCCGTATCCTGGTTATTGATCAGTGATTCCTGGGTGACCAGTGATTCCTGGGTGACCAGTTTCCTGGCTCAGCTGCAGCTCAGACCAGCATTTCTCACTGTGGCAAGGGGATAGGGATAGGTGTTGCCTCCCAGGGACACTGGCCATCTTGTTTTTGATTGACAGGACTTGTGGGAGGAGAGGGGAGGTGCTCCTGGCTGTGCTGGGTGGATGATTGTTCTGTAAATATCAGGGTAAATTGGTTGGTAATGTTGTTCAGATATTCTATATCCTTACTAATTTTCTATTACTCTTTTCTTCAATAGGCCTTTCAAAGTAGTCAAAGAGGGCACCCAATGAGCTTATTCAGAGAAAGGGCATAATTTGCCCAAAAAAGGTCACATGTGTAGCACCATGTGATAGTCCGTCTATGCTGTGGGCCCTTCCCAGTGCAGTTCCTTAAGTGCTGGTAGAACTGTCCTCAGCACAGCTGGGGTTTTCCTACCCTGAGGGTCCCTGCTATTTTGGTGCCTTGCTCTTGGCCCCTCACTGCATGTTGGGGTTCAGGGATGCAGAGTCTGTGACTCCCGGGACCTGCACCGGTGAGGCATCATCCCCTTTTCCCTCCCGACAGCTGGACTCTTCCATTCTGGCCTCCAAGAACCAGCAGGCGGCCAAGGAGAGGGAGTGGGAGGAGCTGTATGAGCTGCTGGAGCAGCTGATTGAAGTCCACGAGGCCCTGCTGCAGGACCACGCATGCCTGGGGGCGCTCCATGACCAGCTGTCTGGGCAGTACCAGACCCTCGTGGAGGAGCACAGCCGCCACAAGACCCTGCTGCGCGGTTCCCTGGAAATGGAGAGCAAGGCGTTCAGGCTTAGGTGGGTACCGGCAACTGTCGGGGTGACTAGTGAGCTCTCCAGGCTCAGTCCCCCTTTGCTCTGGCCCCTTGTGGTTCCTCTGGATCTGCTGCTTCACAGGAAGAGAAGTGAATGGAACGTCCCCCTCAGCGATGTGGGGTTGGTGCAGCTGGAGGCTGAGGGGCAGGAGGGTCCCCGAGGGGAGAAGGGTGTGCCTAGCTGATCCCAGCTCAGGGAAACCATGTGTCAGCATTGGGGTCCCTGCTCCCCTGGGGACTCCTGCCCCCTCTTCCTCTTCCTCTTCTCTCCAACCAAGAACAAGGAGGGGACGTTCACCACAGCTGCCGATGTACAGGGACGTGTCTTGCCAGCTTCCAGGCCTTTTCTTCCCTGTCAAAGTCTCAAAGTCTGTGCCTCTGTGTGTGTGTGTGTGTTTAACTTTTAATTTTGGAAACTTTTGAATGTATGGAAATGTACAGAATTGTATAGTGAGAGCCCCATGTACTCATCCCTGATGTCAGTACTTGAATACTCTGCCAATCTCATGTCATCTTTACCTCTGACCCTCCACCTCCATCTTTTAAGGTAAAATCGATGTACATTGAAATGCACAAATCTCAACTTTGCGCTTCTGCCCGATCAGGGTTTTGTGTGCGTGTAGTCAGCCAACGTCGCCCGAGCTCCTGCTCCGGCAGAGCCTGGATTGCTCCAGGTCCGGGACAGGTGCAGCGGCATCCAGAGCCTGGGGGAGGTGTGATGTGCACGGGATTCCAACTCGAGAGACGGGAGAGATGTGGCTAAAGAGGCTCTTCCACACTTGGAGCAGCACAGGAGAGAGCTGTCTGTCGTCCACTCCCTGTGCTTGTGAGACATCCCTGCTCACAGTATTTCCCTTGATTCCTCCTCAACAAGACGCTGAACAAATGGGGGGTCTCCAGTAGTGGAAGCAGCTGAGGTGCTGGGAGTTCCCATCACAGGGTCCCGGGAGGACACTGAGCCAGCGGAGCCTGCTGAGGGCGCCTGCTGCTGCCGTGAGCGTGGGGGCCATCACATTCGTTTATATGCTCACCCAGTGCTTCCTGTCCACTCTCTGTGGCCTTCCACCCCCTTTATCCTCTCAGGTCCCCATCCTTCAGGGGTGCCGAGACATCTGCTCCTATCAGACTCTGTTCCTTCCAGCCAGAATGAGCATCTTCTGCCTCTTGGCATCCCCCTCTCCGCCTCCTCCTGCACCCATCCCACATTCACGTGATGCTTAGTGAGCATCTACTGGGCGTGTGGTGCTGTGTCTAGATGTGGTGGGAATGCACCCAGCTGACTAACGATAGGACACTCCTGTGGTGCCCACCCCTCACCAAGCACCTACCAGCTTTATCCTTCAGGCCCTATCTATACTAATAAAAGGGTAATATGCTAATTAGTCTGACCGGACATGTCCTTTCTGATAAAGCCGGGACTTGGGCATCCGCGGCCGGCCTAGGCAAAGCTGCTGGAGGTCCTGGGTGCCTATGGCTGGCCAGAGGGAGGGAAGCCCGGGTCCCAGGTGCAGGGGCTGAGGCAGAGGCAGTTAGGGGTGATCAGGCAGGCAGGCAGAGGGGTTAGGGGTGATCAGGCATGCAGGCAGAGGTGGTTAGGGGCAATCAGGCAGGCAGGCAGGCAAAAGGGTTAGGGGCAATCAGGCAGGCAGGCAGGAGAGTGGTTAGGAGCTAGTGGTCCCAGATTGCGAGAGGGATGCCCGGATTGGAGAGGGTGCAGGCCGGGCTGAGGGACCCACCCTCCCGTGCACAAATTTTGTGCACCTGGCCTTTAGTGATTTATAATAACAGTGCCGTGATATTCTTAATATCTGCTCACATGGGGAAGGTTTGTGCAAGTAGCATCTGACTGGCTCTGAAGGAGGAGTTCGTTGTCACTCTGCCGGTAGCTCCTTGCTTGATAGACCTCCTGTGTCACTCGGTGGTTTTACTGGTTGCACCGAGAGCTGGAGCCCTTGGTCTGTCTGCAGCAGGGCTGCAGGGTGGGAGGTAGAGGTGCTTGGAGACAGGCTGGTGGTTCTGTGTTCATTTCACTTGACGCCTGACTGGGACCCTCACTCCTTCGTTCCCTGGCACATGTTTCCTGGGTGTCAAGCTTCGTCCCGGAGCCTCGGGAGGGAGGCTCGCAGTCTCTGCCCTGCAGTAGGGTGGTTACCAACGGTTGGAATGTGCTTGCTCCAAATGCTTTTCCAAGACACAACAGGGAAGCAGGAGTTGGGAACCCTAATGCTCCATGGCCACTTGTCAAAGCTGGATGGCTTTTCACAGAATCGTTTACCTGGATGATAATGATCACCGCCCTGAAAGCCAGGCAGGTCCCCACCCCCACTGGCCGCTTCCCACGTCGGGACAGCCTCCGCCCGTGGCTGACGGCCACAGGACGCTTGTCTTTCAGCAGCCGCCCAGCAGGTTTCTGAGTCTGAGTCCCCCCAAGTCTTGGCTCCTGGCAGACGGTACGAGTACAGCTGATGGGGGTGGTAGAGTGGAGGTGGAGGGCTGCAGACGGAGGCTGCAAACCCTGGAGCCCTGGGTGGTCTCTGTCAGCCTGTCTCTGGGCGTGGAGAAGTCAGGAAGGGGGTCTGGAAAGGGATTTGCCTGCGTGGGGAAGAGCGAAAGGGGATGAGTCACGAGGAGCTACCGAGTCACCTGAACGGGAGGTTCCCACAGGCCGGAGGGACAGCCAGGGGCTGGTCAGGGACTCCCCCTTGTTCTCTGCAGCCCTCCAGAGAGGCTGTGCAGGACCCTGTAAACACTGAGAGGGGAAGAAAATAAAAGCCCTGAGTGAGGGGGAGCCTGGAGGAGCAGGGCGTGTGGGTGTGCACGTGCCTGTGGGCCCCTGGCCCCTGACAGCTGCTTGGGCCCCAGCAGGCAGGCCTCTGGCCCCAGGCTGCCTGGCTCAGCACAGGGAGACTCTGTTCCTGAGCTGGCGGAGGGCTCACCTGGCCCCGGTGAGGGGGGTCAGCTGTCCCGTGGGTGGAATTCCCTAAATATGTGCTGGTTTCTGTGAGAAGGGCGAGGAGTTCAGAAAACAGTGTTGGTGTTCCCAGCGGGCTAACGGAGGAGGCTGCTTACGCAGGGACTGGAAGGGACCCTGGAGAAGGGTCGGGTGGGAGGAGGGACTCGGCTCTGGGGCTGGAGGGGACCCGTGTCCATCCCCGCCGCCCTCAGCTCTGCAGAGAGAAGCCGCTCACGGAGGCTGTGCAGTCTCCTGTGTGTGGGTGCCTAGCGGGTGTGTTTCCCTCCTCAGAGAGCAGGACCAGCGCCAACATGAGGAATCCCTGCAGGAGCTGAGGAAGCTCCTGAACACCCAGAGGGCGGCTCTGAAACAGGAGCAGGAGGCGAACACCCTGGCCGCCCAGGAGAAGGAGAGGCTGCGGCAGGAGCTTGACAGGTAACCGCCTCTGCCCCCTGCAGCGGCCTCTGCCAGGTTTCATTCAGAGCAACTCACTCAGCACCCACTGAGCTAAGCTCAAGCGAGTCTCCTGGTGATGGTGTATTCTTACCAACCCTGTCATGGTCACAGCTGGACGGTCACAAGGTAAAGGCACGCCAGCTGGTGGCTGGGAGGGGAGGACTAGCGACACTGGGATGCTGCATTGTCTAGGCTTGGTGACCTCCCCTCCCACCTTGATGATGGTGATGATTGTATCGGGTGAGGGTCCCTTCATCCTCTGACACCAGCCACCCCGTGAGGGAGAGGCGCTCGGTCCTCGGCATTCACGCATTCCCTTCTGGTGAATTCACCTGCTGGCTGAAATGCACTTGAACCCCCAAATCGGTAGCCGTAGCCTTTCATGGGCCTGCCCAGAGTGGGAGATACTGGAGTCGCCGATGGGCACATTGCAGGGGAGGCTGAACAAGACCTTTGGCTGCTGCCTTGTTTCAGCTGTCACACTCCAAACCAGTGTCCCTCTGTGGCCCATTGAGTGCCGTGGAGTTCTGTTTTCGTGCTTTTTGGTGGCCATGTCGCTGTTTGAAATGGCCCCTAAGTGGAGTGCTGCAGTGCTGTCTAGTGTCCCCAAGGGCAAGTCTGCGCTGAGCCTCATGGGGAATAAAGGAGCGGCATTTGAGACTCACAGGAACCGGCGGGGACAGTTTTAGTATCCACTAAATGAGTGTTCTCGGTGGTTTTATAGGACATTATACCGTGAACCATGAGAATTAACTGCATTATTATTATCCCGCTTTAAAAAAAACACAGATGAGGAAAGAGGCTGAGAGAGATTAAATAACTTGCTCAAGTTCATGCTCCTAGTTAGTGGCCCAGTCAGGATTCAAATCCAGGTCTTGTCTCAGCCCAGAGGCACAACCATATGAAGCCTTCCTTCCCACAGCCTTGTTTTAATAAGTATTGGGGGCTGCAAACTCAGGTGCCTCCAGTGGCCAGGCAGGTCCAGCCGGTGGGGAAGGAGTGTCCGAGTTAGATCAGACCCTGGTGGGGAATACACACCCTCTGAGGGCTGTCAGCTGGGAGGCAGGCCCGGGCTGCCAGGTCATTCTTTTTTAATCTTTTTTTTTAATCCTTACCCCAGGACAATGTTTCCATTGACTTTTAGAGAGAGTGAAAGGGGGGGAAGGAGAGGGGGAGAGAGAGAGAAACATCGATGCGAGAGAGTCACATCTTTTGGATGTCTACAGCACACACCCCAACTACAATGGGGAGCAAACCCACAATCCAGGTCTGTTCCCTTGACTGAGACTTGAAGCCATGACCCTTCTGTACATGGGCTGATGCTATAACTACTGAGCCACTCCTGCCAGGGCCTTTTGTTTATGCTTTCTCCCCACCCTCTGAGAAGCTAGATACCTGAATATTAATGTGAAACTTAAAATTTTTAAATATTGATGAACTAATTAATTTAAATTGAAAAAGACAGATGATGTGGGCCAAACAGGGCAAATCTGTGTCCAAATTGAGTCCATGAGCCTCTGGTCATGTGAGCTTTCTGGTCTAAATCTTCCCCCTGAAACCCAGTCGGGCAGTTATGACGACAATGATGATGATTTCAGTGGATTTACCTAATACTCCCAAGTCTCATATTTTGTTTGTCTCAGGAGTGAAATTAGAAAGGGGCTTGGAATTGGGGAGAAGAGCTGGGCATAGACATACAGATTTAGAGCAAAAATGTTCTGATTCCATGTATTTCAAAAGTATTTCAGTCGAAGAGCCCTTTGTTCCAAGTCGACAGGTCCTTCCATGGGAAGGATTCTCACAGGGTGCTCTGCTGAAGAGGTGTCCGACCTGCCTGTCCTGTCTCCCCCAGCCCAGAGTGGGCAGCTGGGCTAACCTCATAGAACCCCAATGGACACAGTTTGAAAACCGCTGATTTTGTTCAACCCTCATTTACTCACAGGAAAAACAGAGGCCCAGAGAGGTTGTGGGTTTTTTTTAAAATTTAATTTAATTTTGTAATTAAATCTTTATTATTCAGATTACATTTGTTCCTCTTCCCCCCCCCATCACTCCCCTCCTCCCAGTTCCCGCCCCACCCTCCGCCCTCACTCCCCACCCACTGTCCTCATCCATAGGTGCACGATTTTTGTCCAGTCTCTTCCCGCATCTCCCACTCCCCTTTCCCCCACAAGAGCAGTCAGTCCATTCCCTTTCTATGTCCCTGATTCATTATAATCGCCAGTTCATTCTGTACATCAGATTATTTATTCACTTGATTCTTAGATTCACTTGTTGATAGATGCATGTTTGTTGTTCATAATTTGTATCTTTACCTTTTTCTTCTTCTTCTTCTTCTTAAAGGATACCTTTCAGCATTTCGTATAATACTGGTTTAGTGGTGATAAACTCCTTTAGCTTTTCCTTATCTGTGAAGCTCTTTATCTGACCTTCAATTCTGAATGATAGCTTTGCTGGGTAAAGTAATCTTGGTTGTAGGTTCTTGGTATTCATCACTTTGAATATTTCTTGCCATTCCCTTCTGGCCTGCAAAGTTTCTGTTGAGAAATCAGCTGACAGTCGTATGGGTCTTCCCTTGTAGGTAATTGAGTCTCTTTCTCTTGCTGCTTTTAAGATTCTCTCTTTGTCTTTTGCTCTTGGCATTTTAATGATGATGTGTCTTGGTGTGGTCCTCTTTGGATTCCTTTTGTTTGGGGTTCTCTGCGCTTCTTGGACCTGTAAGTCCATTTCTTTCACCAGGTGGGGGAAGTTTTCTGTCATTATTTCTTCAAATAGGTTTTCAATATCTTGCTCTCTCTCATCTTCTGGTACCCCTGTAATTCTGAGGTTGGTGCGTTTGAAACTGTCCCAGAGGCTCCTTACACTATCTTCGTATTTTCGGATTCTTTTTTCATTTTGCTTTTCCACTTGGGTGTTTTTTGCTTCTTCGCATTTCAAATCTTTGACTTGATTCTTGCGCTCCTCTGGTCTGCTGTTGGGTGTCTGTATAATATTCTTTATTTCAGTCAGTGAATGCTTAATTTCTAGTTGGTTCTTTATCACAACATCGAGGGTCTCATTAGATTTCTTGAGGCACTCATCAAGTTTATCAGCAGTTTCTAGCAAATTATTGAAAGCCCTCAAAAGTGTGTTTTTTAGCTCTATATCCTCCATTTCTGTCATGTTTTTGTGTCTCCGCATTTCTTATGCTTTCTTGGTGCACCCCCTTGTGGTCTTTGTGTGCAGTCTTGTTGTAGTTAAGCCTTAATTGTTGTCGGCAATACTGGGGGTGAATTGACCTCCAGGCTACCTGGCTATGAGAGTCAGCTGTGTCTGCAGTGGGAGAGCTTCTGTGCTGAATCTCTATGGCAGTGCTAATCTAGCCTTTGCCTGAGGCTATCCGGCAAATGCCTCTGTGCAGGGCTTGGGTGGGGCGGGTCCCAGGGGATCTACAGGGCGGGCGGGGCGAGCAGTTATGGCTGCTCTCAGTTCCGTCCTCAGCGGCTCTGCAACCGCTGCAAACCTCGGAGAGAAAGCTGCCTTCCCGCTTCTCCTGTTTGAGTCTGGGTCCCTAGAGACTCGCCCGGATCTGGAGCTCAGAGTCTGAAACTCCCTCCCAATTGAAAACAACAACCACGTCCTCCGCCGCTGGCCCGGTCCACATGCACTCCGCACCTTAGTATTTCACCTCCGCACTGCGCCTCCTCTGAGTCTCGTTATGGATTTCTCTTTCCTTCTAGTTGTAGAATCTCTCCTCAGCCAGCCTTCCTGTGGTTCTGGGTGATGTCCGTTCTGTCTTTTAGTTGTATTTTTGAAGTGGTTGTTCGAGGCAGCAAACTCCGGTGTTAACCTATGCCGCCATCTTGGTTCTCTCCGAGGTTGTGGTTTTGAGTAAGGTGCACACCTGTGTCGGAGGCTGGGAGTGCCCCTCAGCCCTTGGCCATGTGACTCTCCACCCCCAGAGCCAACTTCTGGAACCGGCTGGTGAAGAGGGAGCAGGAGGAGCTGCGCACCCAGAGCAAAGACATGCAAACATCTCTTGAGAAGCTGCAGCAGGAAGTGAGGCTCTGGCAGGGCCAGTACGAAGGGGCGAAGGAGGACCTGCAGAGCATGGAAATCTCGATGAAGAAGCTGAGCAGCCAGTGCGAGGTGAGGCCTGGGCTGGTGGCTCAGGACACCGGGCCTGTGCCCTGGGCGACAGCCTTGGCTCAGCCAGGTGGGAATGGGTCCTCATTGGCATCTGTGCTCAAAGACTTGTGTGAGTGTCACACAGAGGCTGAGAGGAAGCCAGGGACATTTGAAGGGGACAAACCCCATGACGGGAGGGGATGTGTTAGAAACACCTTTCACCAGACCTTGGCTGTTTGCAGGTCAGGGCGGCGCATGGAAACAGACAAGTCCTGTTTCATTTCCAAACCCTCTGCTGAGCACTTAGCTCAGGGCTCACCGTGTCCTCTCATTTATTTCTCACAATGATGTTGTGAGCTGGGTTCCCATCCTCGTCCCTCTTAAGTACTGGGTTGCAACCCAGTTTGTGTGAAGCCAACGTTGCAACTTTCCTGCTACACCAACTGGGATGATATTCTAGAGCAGGAGCAGACCAACCTCAGCCCGAAATTCAAATCCAGCCGCTCCCCCTGTGTGTTTTTATGTCTGTGAAACAAGAATATTTTTTTAAATATGACTTTTTAAAAATTTTATTGATACCAGCGAGAGGAAGGGAGAGGGAGAGATGGATGGAAGCAGCCATGATGAGAGAGAATCATTGATGGGCTGCCTCCTGTAGGCCCCCTACTGGGGATCGACCCCACAACCTGGGCATGGTGCTTGACCGAGCATCTCACCAGCGACCTCTTGGTGCCTGGAAGGACACTCAACCAACTGAGCCACACCGGTTGGGAAGCTTATTAATAACACGTTCTACATTGTAAGATTGCGATTAAGGCCTCAGAATCTGTTGTGTATTTTGCACTTGTGGCACATCTCAGCTCAGACCGGCTGTGTTTTCAGTGCTTGGTGGCCACAGGAGGGCCGTGGTTGCCTGATTGGACGGTGCACTTGGCCATCCCCATGGCATTGGCTGTGTTGGTCATTCCCACTGGTGTAGATCATACCACAATGGCCCTCTTTGAGCACGTGGCCTTTTTCTTCTTTTGGGAACAGATTCCCAGCAGTGGAATCACAGGGGCGCATGGTATGTGAGACATTGCTGACCTGTGTTTTAGGTGCTCTCCAGTGTGAATGAGAATTTGGAAGAGGAAAAAGATCACCTCAAGAGCCAGATTGACACATTGGCCAACGGGAACAGTCGGCTTCTAAATGATATTGAGAACAAGACACAGCGCATGTAAGGGGTGTGGCTGCCCTGTCCACAAAGGGGCCCTGGCTTCCAGCCCCGCGCCTGGGCCTCGACATTCTGGGCAGAGAGCCCCCTGGCGCACTGGTGTCCCAAGGGCAAGGGGTCAGACCATCTTCCCAGCGCATCCTCCTCTCGTTTTCCTGGAACGGTTCTAGATTTCTGCAAGTAGGGGTGGTTGGCTTTTCAAAGATACTGCCCACTGCCAGATGGTTCTTAATCTGCTTTTGGAATTCAGTTCCATTTTAAAAATATGATGGCGGTAGAGTGATGCCTAGGGAAGGAATTGAGATTGCGGGCTGAGCCCTTTCTGTGTGTTTTCCCTTAACAGGCTGGAGAGAGGGTCGTTGGTGCACCCTGGTTGTCCTCCCTCTGCCGACATGACAGATTCCTGGCTTTGGCGTAGGCCCTGCGAGGTGCACAGAACCAGTGACCTGGTG
This sequence comes from Myotis yumanensis, assembly GCF_028538775.1. Lineage (NCBI taxonomy): Eukaryota > Metazoa > Chordata > Mammalia > Chiroptera > Vespertilionidae > Myotis > Myotis yumanensis. The sequence continues at coordinate 8,666,238 of NW_027223752.1, forward strand.
GCCAGGAGCTAGTAGGCGTGATGGGATGTGAGCAGAGCTGTGTGCACAGCAGACAGGCATTGAGGAGCTTCATAGAGGCCTAGAAGGAAGCGTGGTGGTGGGAGTTGGGGTGCTGCTGCTGACCCGGATGGGGACAGGGCTGGCCGGTGGGGGGACGTGACGGTGGAGCACGGGTGGTCTGGATGCAGGGAAGGTGCAGGCAGTGGCAGGAGGGAAGGCTGCAGCAGGCGGCGCTCAGCTGTGGAAGGCGTCCATGCCCGGCTAAGGAGTCGGGTTCACTGGGAAGTGAGTGTTTATGGGAAGCTGGTCTACAGGCCCAGGAGCTGCCAGAAAGGAGGGCGGGAGGAAGGGCCTTGGTGTTGGGAGCCTTGTGGTTGGAAGTCAAGTAACCCGAGTGCATCTTGTGGGTCGAGGGTGGTCTTCCCCCCTTGGTGCTGTGCTGCGAGACTGTCCTTCCTTGTGGTTAGGAATGGCTGGCCATGTGGGACAGAGGGACATGGCCACAGTGACCCGGGGGCACTGTCCCAGCTCCCTGGGTAATGGGGCTGCTTTACTGTTCTCTTGGATTCTTCTGCTCGTCTACAGGTGGTTGCACCTACCCAGGATGGTTCACGTGGAAAGCCACACTGTAGTTTTGGGGTAGAAATGACTGTGGCCTGAAGTTGGCTCTCTGTAACGCAGCGGGTAAAAATTACCAGCAGAGGTTGGGCAGGTGCCAACTAGAAGGGTCAGGGCCTGGTACCCAGGGGGTGATCTGATGATGGTTTTGCATTAGACAGGTCTGCAGGAGGCCAGGGAGATGGCAGGCTTGCTGATCCTGCTCCGAGCGGAGTCTTCCCCAGTCCTGGGAGGGTTGTGGTGCCTGCCCTCCGTGAGTTTGTGCGCCTGGAGTGGAGGGTTGGTCAGAGCCAGACAGGAAAGCGCTCTAGCATAAGGCCCAGCAGCACGATTGTGGGAAGAGAACAACACAGACTAGAGGAACAGCGCCAAGGGCACTGGGAGCAGAGCAGGATCGGTGGTTAGGGGTCCAGTGGTGTGAGAGCCATCACTTTTCACGGGATGCTTACTTCACGGTGAACTCACGGAAAGTTCCTTGTGTTGATGGGACCTGGGTAGCTTCATGACTGACGGAGTCTGAGCAGCTGCCTCGACCCAGGGGACTCATTTTCCAGCAAGGAAACCAGGGTCTGAGCTGTCAGGGCCCACGGGTTTCCGACCCTGAGTTTCTCATGGCTCGGGGCTTGCTCTCGGGAGACGACGTTCAGCCTGATCCTTGGTGCTTCAGCAGGTCTCCTCCACGTGTTAGGGATCCCGGACCCACGACACGTGCTTTCATCCCCATGTTCCCGACTTGGCAATCATAAGGCCATGAGCACCGTGATGTCTGAGTCCCAGGAAAATGCTGGCCCTTCTGGGCCAGGTCCCAGGCTGGGCTGAGTCAATTTACGTGTTTTATTTTAAAAACCGGGTTGCTTTTCTTTCTCCTCTATTTACAGAGAAGAAGGAAACTTACTGACAGTAAAAGAAGAGGAGGAAACAGTCAAGGATACTGCTCCCAGGAAGTGAGTTGATTTAATGGTAGTAACTTAAGCACAGAAAGCTTGCTCTTTCACGAGTGGGGAAAGCTGTAGCATCTAGAGCAGTGACCAGTTTGTTGGGTCCGCATCTTCCCCTCCATGGCAGGTCCAGAGTGGGGTTTGTGTGAATTCACTGCAAATTGTGTTCTACCCCCTGAGCCCCACATACGAAGATCATGGTGCTGGCGAAGCGCTCAATCCTTCTGAACCCCAAATTAACAGCCACTTGCTCAGGTGGAGGGACAGTGAGGGTTGGCAGAGTCCTAAGCCTCTACTTCTAATAGGAAAAAGCGCTGGATTGGAGCCAGAACCTTCATCAAATTCTTCAAACGCAAAAACAACGGTTCTGGAGAACCAGTGGAGCCAACCCCAGACAGCCCTCCCGGGCCCCCGGAGGCCACGCCATCATGCTCATACCGGACGGAAGAGCGAGACGCCCACAGTGTGCCTGTGGGAAAAGGTAGGAGGGTGACCTGGATGCAGGCGGGAAATGAAGGGGAGGACCTCAGGTCTCCCTCGTGGACAGGGCAGCACCAACGAGATGGCGTGCTGAGTGTGCACACGTGTGTAGGCGCCTGAAGGGGGTGTGCTCCCCCATTAGGTATGTGAACAGCCAAGTAGAAAATATAAACCCACGTCCGTGTTGTGGCAGCTTCGTCCGAGAACAATTTAGTTCCTTTAGCACGAGAAGCCCCGCCCATCACATATAGGTGGTGGGTCCTGGAATGTCCAGAGCGGATCTCCATACAGTTACCGCAGAGAGAGCCCAAGAGGGTAAGTTTTGGGGTTTCCTTGTATCTGCCGGGCCTGGGAGAAGCCATTTCCAGAGGGAGATCCCGGTGCATTTAACACGGAATGGACACGTGCAAGGTCTTCAGCACGGCCTCGGGGCTGAGCTTTCGGTCCCTCTGAAAAGCAGGTGCGGTTCTCTTCTCCTACCTTCCTGGCCTTGAGTCCTCCCACCAGGGGGCGCTGTACCTGGACATTTAGGGCTGTGGTCCGAGTGAGCCAGAGGTTCCGAAATGGGTTTCTAGTTGATGTGCTGCATATGTTTCATCGGATCTAAGAGGCTGGCAGTTGTAAGCTGTAGGACTGTGTGCTCATAGAAAGGAAATGAATGGGTGGTGGCAGTGACGATTTTGTCAGAATTGCCACCTAGCCGACAGTGATGCGAGAGATGCTCAAAGCTGCATCCTGACTTCAGAGATGTAAGGTTTGGGGGTGAAAATGTGCATTTTACAATCGATTAAACAAAGCCATCGTCTTAAACGTGGTTTCATTTTCAAATTCACTTTTAAATATCACTGTGTACATTACTTACCTATAAACCTGCCCAACAAGCCCCCTGAGAAAGTAAATTTTATGAAGGACACTAGGGCTTTCTGAGGACCAGGGCCATGCCTGAGACTCGTGTGCTCTCAGCGGCTGGCGTGACAGTAGCTGACAGGGCCCAGGGCCTGTGCCAAGCCGCCTTCTGAGTGTGACGTGTGCACAAGCCTCTCCGGGTGGCAGTCACCACTTCAAGTCCCGGTGTGTCCCTGGAGAGGCTAAAATGAGGTGTGCACACGCATGCCCACTGTCTGGGGACTAGTGCTTGCATCCCCAGTCTTCACAGCAGGTGAATTAGGTCCAAAGCTCACGTGCAGGTAAACGATAATGAAGCTTTCATACTGGCTCCTTACATGTTGTGACATTTATCACCTCAACTTGTGTTATTGTCTAAACTGGCTTAATGACTATAATCAGCCTAATGGAGTTGGCAAACCTTTCAGAGAAAAAAATGCTTGACTGATCCAAACTGTCGTTGGGGTCCATGAAGGAGCAGGTCAGTGGTAAATATGAGTAACGGCAGCCGTGCAATGGTGCTTCCTGGGCTCAGCCCCTTTAGGTAGTTGACCTGCTCTATCTATCGCCTTTGGTTCTAACTGCCGGGTGAGGTCGGCACCATTCCTGTCCCTGTTCAGAGCTGGGAAAGTGAGGTTTGCCAGGGTTAAGCACTGGCCCAGAGAGTAAGTGTTGGAGCTGGGATCCGAACCCGGGTCTGACGGAAAAGGGGCCTGAACTTTAACCCCTGTGAGCACTGCCTGCACTTCAAGCTGCTTTGGTCCCTGAAGATGCTGAACCCGCCTGGGGCACCAGCAGTGAGTAGTGGGTCCTTATCCTGTGGTGGGAGCTGTGGTCAGCAGGTGGCGCTGTGGGGAAAGAAGTAACCGAGGTTCCTCTATCGCAGGGGTTCTCAACCTTCCTAATGCCGCGACCCTTTAATACAGTTCCTCATGTTGTGGTGACCCCCAACCATAAAATTATTTTCGTTCCTACTTCATAACTGTAATTTTGCTACTGTTATGAATCGTAATGTAAATATCTGATATGCACGATGTATTTTCATTGTTACAAATTGAACATAATTAAAGCATAGTGATTAATCACAAAAACAATATGTAATTATATATGTGTTTTCTGATGGTCTTAGGCGACCCCTGTGAAAAGGTTGTTCGACCCCCAAAGGGGTCACGACCCACAGGTTGAGAACCGCTGCTCTATGGACTTGAATCCTCAATCAGAAATCAGGTGAATCAGTTATGTTCATGTACATGACATGCTCAGAAAGTTAGACCAATTGTCTGCTCTGGTCAGACTATAATTTAAAGGCCATGAGGGTAGGTTTAGAGTAGAGGATATGTAGGAATCTAAACAGGAATATTTTTTCAAAATATATTTTTTATTGATTTCAGAGAGGAAGGATAAGGTAGATAGAAACATCAATAATGAGAAAGAATCATTGATTGGCTGCCTCCTGCACGCCCCCTACTGGGGATTGAGCCGCATCCTGGGCATGTGCCCTTGGCCGAAATCAAACCTAGGACCCTTGAGTCCACAGGCCTATGCTCTATCCACGGAGAGAAACCAGCTAGGGCTAAACAGGAATAATTCTTGATGTTGAGGGTGTTTTGGCATCAAAAAGAGGTAGAGCTCTAGCTATTTTGGCAGAGGTAGGTACTCTCATTATTTTCAAACTTATCCTCTCTCTCTCTCTCTGTATCCTCCCCTATTTCCACATTCTCTCTAAAGATCAATGGAAAAAATATCCTCCAGTGAGGATTTAAGAAAAAAGTATTAGTGAATAGTTAGGTAGACAGTTTTACTGCAGAAACATACCGTTAAGTGTTCCAAGGTCTTTGAACAGGAGCAGGAGTTAGTGTGTGTCACCAAGGTGTCAGGAAGCCTGTCATTAAAAGGGCTGAGTAAGCCCAGCTGATGCAGCTCAGTTGGTTGAGCATCGTCCCATGAACCTGGAGGTCACGGTTTGATTCCTGGTCAGGGCACGTGCCTGGGTTGCGGGCTTGATTCTCAGGAGGGGACCTTCGGGAGGCAGCCGATCCATGATCGAAACAGCATTGATCTTTCTATTTCTCTCTCCCTTCCTCTCTCTGAAATCAATAAAAACGTATTTTTAAAAAAGGATGTGTAAGAAAAGGCAGGTCCTAAATTAATAAACATCTTATTTAATAATTTAACACATTGAAACTGAAAAATAGTTTAACACATCAGCTCCTAGAGCAATATAGACTTCTCACGTGCTAAGTAAAGCATTGGCACAGGGTGCCACTGAATTAAGTAAATGGAGTTGGAGCCTAAATGATTCACTGAGTCCTGATTCTGGTTGTGCTGTGGGTGTTGTTTCCATCTCTCCTGGGCTGGACAGGATTCTGATTCCCAAGTACGGTTAGCCAATGTAGCATCGTTTGTTATTATTCAGTTCATTTATTTGCTGTTTTGTGTTGTTTTCTTTTTTCCTTCTTCTCTTGGGTTATCTGTGGATAACAATGTAGCCGCTCGGCGCAAAAAGAACAAAAGGAAGAAGACAGACAAGTCACCAGCGGCCCGCCCGGCTTTGTTGAAGCGCCTTCAGTGCTGGTCATCCTCGGACATCCCACCCCCTTCTAAATAGGCTCTCCCTTCCCCAGACACTTGAGATTCCTTTCCCTTTACCAGTTCCTCACCAAATACCCTCCCTCATTTATGAAGAAGAAAAAAAAAAGGAAAACCACCAATGACCCGTACCGAAAGGCCAGAGGACCCATAGTGGCCCCTCCTCCTGACCCCAAAGCAGCTCCCGAGCCTTCAAACTACCAACGTGCCTCTGAGGACAACGGCCTCCTCTCCTGTCTGCCTGCAGTGCCTGGAGCGGCTGTAGAACAAGGAAAGGGGTTCCCGTGCTGCTTCCATTTATCCTGTTAGTGACAACGCTGCGCCAGCCCTAAGGGTCACACACCCATATGTGGAACTCCTGTCTGACCCTCCAGCCACTGGTATCTTTTGAACAAATGCACTTTGGCCTGGGGGATGCTCACAATGCAATGACGAACCGACTTCCCAGAGGCAGTCATTATGTGAGCTATGTGAGCGTACCCCTTAGCTACTTCACCTCCATTTAAGCGTGTGTGTGCGTGTGCGGGTGAGCAGATACACACAGGCACGCACTCTCTCAGGGCTGGGCCCTCGTGGTTCGGACACTCGACTCCCTCTCCCAGAAGCCTGGTGGTCCCAGGAGAAGCCCAGACCAGCCAAACTTGAGGTCCTGGGTGGACCCTGGTGTCAGGCTCACTGTTAACCCAGAGTGTTGCCAAGTCAGGCCTGGGCCCCACATCCTTCAGGCCAGGGTGGTCTTCCAGGCAGGTGGTCTCAGGCTTTGCCTCTCTCCAGCTGGCTCCTGGGCCACCCTGCTCACTTTTCTGTAAACACTGGTCTGCCCGGCCTGGGCGATGGGGCATGAAAAGCCCTGCCCGCCCCCTCCCAGCAAGTGTCCACAGTGTGCAGAGGGGAGCGTGTTCGAGAGGCAGGTGCAGCCTGATTTGGAAAGTGGCTGCAGCGCCTCAGTGTCCGCCAACGAGCATGAGACTCTCAATTATTATTTTTGAGTGACTTCCTGGGGTAGAAACCAAATTTAATATATGACATACATGTGTTCCCCCTCGTGAAATATATGTGCTTTGAGGTGTCCCCCAAATATATATACTACAGGGTGTCCCCCCAAATGTAAATACACTTTAATAGCTGATAACTCAATTTTCACTCCATTTCAGGGTTAACGGATTTGACGTAATGGGTGAAGCCAGACTAAGCTTTGAACAAAGGAGATATACTCTCTGGACTTTCTTCTGGGGACACACAAAGGATGAGGTGTCTGGTACAGAACGGGCCACAGTCCAGGCATCGAGGCCGCTGTGGACAGAGGATGCGCACAAACAGAACACAGCGATTCTCGGTGTTTGCGATTCCATTGCTTCCTCAGCAGCAGCGCCAGAACTAAGGCGAGCGATGGAGGCGCAAACACCAAGAATCGTTCCTTCAGTTGGGTGTTTGTACGTATCTCTTTCCATAGCTGCCCTGGATTCCTCAACCGTTGTCTGTTGTCTACCGTCGACTTTTATCTTTTATGTATCCCCATAAAAAGCCTAGTGGAGAAATTTTCTTTATTTAAAGCTTAGTCTGGCTTCACCCATTTCTTCAAATCAGTTAAACTTGAAAAGGTGAAGATTCAGTGAATTGTCAGGTGTTAAAAGTGTGTGCACATTTTTTTGGAACTATACAATCTGTTCCATTGGGAGTCATTCTCTTCCACCAGAGTCTCACCTGTATGTACATTTTGGGGGGGGGGACACCCTATACATTCAAAAGGCAGCCATTCTTTTCCTTCAGGAGTTGATTTATTATTTCTTTTCACTGTGTGCACATTTTTTGGACCACCCTATATTTACATTCCGTAGGGAGTCATTCATGTTTGTCGGGAGTCTGACATCTGTGTACCTTCCTTGGGGGACACTCCATGTTTCCATTCTATAGGGAGTCATTCATATTTATTGGGAGTCTGACATCTGTGTACCTTCCTTGGGGGACACTCCATGTTTCCATTCTATAGGGAGTCATTCATATTTATCGGGAGTCTGACCTCTGTGTACCTTTCTTGGGGGACACTCCATGTTTACATTCCATAGGGAGTCATTCATATTTATCGGGAGTCTGACCGCTGTGTACCTTTCTTGGGGGACACTCCATGTTTACATTCTATAGGGAGTCATTCATATTTATCGGGAGTCTGACCTCTGTGTACCTTTCTTGGGGGACACTCCATGTTTACATTCTATAGGGAGTCATATTTATCGGGAGTCTGACCTCTGTGTACCTTTCTTGGGGGACACTCCATGTTTCCATTTTATAGGGAGTCATTCATATTTATCGGGAGTCTGACATCTGTGTACCTTCCTTGGGGGACACTCCATGTTTACATTCCATAGAGAGTCATATTTATCGGGAGTCTGACATCTGTGTACCTTCCTTGGGGGACACTCCATGTTTACATTCCATAGGGAGTCATTCATATTTATCGGGAGTCTGACCGCTGTGTACCTTCCTTGGGGGACACTCCATGTTTACATTCTATAGGGAGTCATTCATATTTATCGGGAGTCTGACATCTGTGTACCTTCCTTGGGGGACACTCCATGTTTCCATTCTATAGGGAGTCCTTCATATTTATCGGGAGTCTGACCTCTGTGTACCTTTCTTGGGGGACACTCCATGTTTACATTCCATAGGGAGTCATTCATATTTATCGGGAGTCTGACCGCTGTGTACCTTTCTTGGGGGACACTCCATGTTTACATTCTATAGGGAGTCATTCATATTTATCGGGAGTCTGACCTCTGTGTACCTTTCTTGGGGGACACTCCATGTTTACATTCTATAGGGAGTCATATTTATCGGGAGTCTGACCTCTGTGTACCTTTCTTGGGGGACACTCCATGTTTACATTCTATAGGGAGTCATTCATATTTATCGGGAGTCTGACCTCTGTGTACCTTTCTTGGGGGACACTCCATGTTTACATTCTATAGGGAGTCATTCATATTTATCGGGAGTCTGACATCTGTGTACCTTCCTTGGGGGACACTCCATGTTTACATTCCATAGAGAGTCATATTTATCGGGAGTCTGACATCTGTGTACCTTCCTTGGGGGACACTCCATGTTTACATTCCATAGGGAGTCATTCATATTTATCGGGAGTCTGACCGCTGTGTACCTTCCTTGGGGGACACTCCATGTTTACATTCCATAGGGAGTCATTCATATTTATCGGGAGTCTGACCTCTGTGTACCTTCCTTGGGGGACACTCCATGTTTACATTCCATAGAGAGTCATATTTATCGGGAGTCTGACATCTGTGTACCTTCCTTGGGGGACACTCCATGTTTACATTCCATAGAGAGTCATATTTATCGGGAGTCTGACATCTGTGTACCTTCCTTGGGGGACACTCCATGTTTACATTCCATAGGGAGTCATTCATATTTATCGGGAGTCTGACCGCTGTGTACCTTCCTTGGGGGACACTCCATGTTTACATTCCATAGGGAGTCATTCATATTTATCGGGAGTCTGACCGCTGTGTACCTTCCTTGGGGGACACTCCATGTTTACATTCCATAGGGAGTCATTCATATTTATCGGGAGTCTGACCGCTGTGTACCTTTCTTGGGGGACACTCCATGTTTACATTCCATAGGGAGTCATTCATATTTATCGGGAGTCTGACATCTGTGTACCTTCCTTGGGGGACACTCCATGTTTCCATTCTATAGGGAGTCATTCATATTTATCGGGAGTCTGACATCTGTGTACCTTCCTTGGGGGACACTCCATGTTTCCATTCTATAGGGAGTCCTTCATATTTATCGGGAGTCTGACATCTGTGTACCTTCCTTGGGGGACACTCCATGTTTCCATTCTATAGGGAGTCATTCATATTTATCAGGAGTCTGACATCTGTGTACCTTCCTTGGGGGACACTCCATGTTTCCATTCTATAGGGAGTCATTCATATTTATCGGGAGTCTGACATCTGTGTACCTTCCTTGGGGGACACTCCATGTTTCCATTCTATAGGGAGTCCTTCATATTTATCGGGAGTCTGACATCTGTGTACCTTCCTTGGGGGACACTCCATGTTTCCATTCTATAGGGAGTCATTCATATTTATCAGGAGTCTGACATCTGTGTACCTTCCTTGGGGGACACTCCATGTTTCCATTCTATAGGGAGTCATTCATATTTATCGGGAGTCTGACATCTGTGTACCTTCCTTGGGGGACACTCCATGTTTACATTCCATAGGGAGTCATTCATATTTATCGGGAGTCTGACCGCTGTGTACCTTTCTTGGGGGACACTCCATGTTTACATTCCATAGGGAGTCATTCATATTTATCGGGAGTCTGACCGCTGTGTACCTTTCTTGGGGGACACTATGTTTGTGTTCTATAGGGAGTCAGTTGTTTGCGTCGGGAGCCTCACCTGCTGCTGTGTGTTTTGACCGGGTTCCTGACACATTTTGTTTCCTCTTGCTACTAAAGGTGCTCATCTTGGGATGTACTAAACCTGGTGATTGGGGTTTTATAAAGATTTTCTCTGTTTGAGCTAAAGTACTGAGAAATGTTAACATGGTCAATTGTCAAAGGGCTTTGGGTTGTATATTAAATAGCCATTGATTCTGGAACACAAGGACGGGTTTGTAATAAAATGAGATGTTGTAGAATTGATTTCTAGTTTTTCTCACCATTTTGTCACTGGCAGCGTTTTTGGGGTGTATGGTGTTCAGGCTCCCTGCTCAGCCCCCGAGGCTCCCCAGCCCCTGGAATCCACCAGCTCCCTTTGCCACGAGGTCAGAGCATGGGAAAGGGAGGTTTCCTGTTTACCATGCAAGTGTTTATTTTACGCTATTAGTTGAATCCCATTTTGATATGGGATTTGTATCACAACAGGAGCTCAGCTTAAAGTGATCGTTGGATTTTTCCAAGGCCACTCAACCAGGAAGTGTCAGGAGGAGGAGGGAGGGAAGGAGGCAAGTAGCCATCCCCTCCTGACCTGATCTAATGGTGTTCTGTCCAGCTGCTGCCTGCGTGTCCCTTTCCTTCCTCACCAAACCTCTCCTGGAAGGTGCCTCCTCTCGCCTCCTTTCCCCTTCTTTCCCGAGGTCCTGCAGCGGTGGGAGCCGCCCACTCAGCGAGCTGCCCTCCCCAATGCCTGGAGCCAAACTGAGCAGGGGCACCTGCAGGCCTCCCCTGCGCCTTTGGCTTTTGCAGGATCTGACACTGGCCAGTCACCCCTCAGAGCTCTCAGCCTCTGTCCCCTGATGCTCGCCCGTCTGGGACAGCTCTTCAGGGCTCACACTTGCCAGTCGCTCTGTCACTCACTCATTCCTTCCACAAACACTCACTGAACGCTCCTGTGTGCTCACTCCCGGGTTCCACCGTGGAGGCAGCTCCCTCCAGGCCCCTGTGCAGGGCTGACCCACCTGCTCCCCTAGCACTGACCACTGCTGAGCTTCAGGCCTGAGGTTGGCTGCCTTAGACCTTCTGCCCGGGCTGCAGGCTTCCTCCACTCTCCCTGGCTCCTCTGGGCTCCCTACTTCCCCAAGGACACCAGCTGTCAATCACAGAAGCCAAAAGCTGGTGGTGCAGGCTGGACGCCTCCTCTCTCCACTTCCCACAGGTGATAGCTCCCCTGAACCTGGGAATGGGTCTGGAATCTGCCCGCCCATCTTAGCTGACTGTTCTCATCCCAGGTCCCCCCGACACCCCTGTCCCTGGGTCTTGGCAGGGGCTTGCCAACTGGTCTGCCTGCCTCCCACAACTTCTCGGCCCCATGGCACCTCTTGGCATTCACCCTGGGTGACCTTCCTTTTTGAACCTCCCCTGCCTCGGCCTCCACACTAGCTACAGCATTTCTTTGCGGTCTAGCTTCTCCATGGGTCACTTCAGGGTGCACCCAGCCCTCTATCACCCCCCACCCCTCCAGCCCGAGACAAGCTCGTACACACCCACAGCTTTCATTGCAACCTTCCCGAAGGCTCCAAACACCTCTAGCCCCAGCCTCTCCTGGGAACCTCCAGGTCTGTTCCCAGCTTGGATGTCCCGAGACACCTTCAACTCAAAATGCTCAGCACACGGTTCACCATCCTCCCCACCAAAGCCTCTGTGCGCCTCCTCTCATCACCTCTGTCCCCTCCCCCAGACCATGTTGGGCATCCCCCTCTCTCTTCCCCGAGTCCTATCCATCACTCCCTCAGCTGCTTCCAGCTCTGATGTCTCGCTCACATACCCAGCCAACCCAGGTGGTGGGCCCCCCTGGGCAATACCACGGGGTCCCGTTGCTGAGGGGGCATCCAAACCATGGCCCGTGGACCTCCAGGGCCCCACCTCTACCCTGGCCTGGGAGCTGTGTGATCTGGGGGGTGGGAAACATCCAAGTGACAGCTCAGGGCCGAGGTCTGCCTGCAGAGAGGGTGGGGCACCTGTGGCACCAGAGGGGCTCTCCCTGGGAGAACAGCAAAGTGAGAAAATTAGAAAACGTCGCACAAACCTTGGGAAGGAAGCATCCAGCCAAATGTTTATCAACCAACCAGAGGGAGAGGAGGGAATATGTTTATCTGTATGCACACACACATACATACATGTATATACACATGTATGCACACAGCCCATCGATTCCCTTAGAAAGCTCTCATTGATTTTCCAAACAGGTGTATTGATAGCCCACCTATGCTTGCCCTCGACTGACAGATGAGTGGTTCCAACGTGAATGCTGGATGCTGTTTTCTTTTATGTTGGCAAGTAAAGCGAGCTGGAGGTGTCTGTGAGAACCTCACTCAATCAGGTAGTCCTTTTCTGAATGGCAGCCCAAGTCCCTCAAATTCTTATAATGTCTTTTTATTGTAATGCCTACAGACATTGTTTAAAAAACCAGAGATACAATGTACATATCACAATATTCACCCAAGACATACTTTTAAGTTTAATCTTGACTTTTAACAAGGGGCAAGTTTGGAGTATTTATTAAGTTTGTTTTTAAATATGTTTTTACTTATTTTAGAAAGGGGAATGGGGAAAGAGCTCAACGTGAGAGAGAAATTGATTGGTTGCCTCCAGAACACACCTCTACCAGGGACCAAACGCACAACCTGGGCTTGTGCCCTGACTGGGAATGGAACCGGTGAACTTTTGGTACACAGGACAATGCCCAATCCACTGAGCGACACTGGCCGGGGTATTACCTTTGTTTTTAATACCAATTATTTAATCACAGGTTCACGTAAGTTAACTTAAAGCCATGGCTGAGTTTAACAAATGGCTTGTGAAGTCCCTGGAAACACTGATCAATGGGTTCTCACAAGCCAGCACAGTCTGCCTCCAGCACAGCAAGGGCACTGCCTCGTAGTGTGGGCTGAAAGGAAGGGGCCTGTGTGGGTTAGAGTGAGCCCATGCCTGCGCCTGCACTGGACCCACGGGAGGGGCTGCACGGGACCACGGTCAGAAGGATGGAAGTAGAGACCGGGCACTCAGAAACAAACTGATCAAGGTCCGGAGAGGTCATGTGATGGGCTTGGAGTCATGCAAGTCGGTCCCAGGGCCAGGACCTGCTGTGCAATAGAGTAGCCACCAGGCCACCGGCAGCAACTCCAGCCCCATTGGCAATGGCAGCTGCTGACATCATCTTGGCAGCTATGGAGGAGGCAGCGATGCCTGCGCTGGTGAAGCCCATGGCACCCAGCACCAGGGGTGCAGCACCCATGGCCAACACTGCGGGGAAGAAGTGTTTGAGGTTGGCCCCATGGGACAGGCTCCTTCAGGTCTCCCTGTCATCTTCCTGGGGCATAACGTTGGAGTCTGCTTTGCTCTTGTGAGAGTCACAGGGCAGGGACAGGGACCCAACACAAAGGAAGGCTGTAGGTGTGAACTCAAGCTAGTGGATTGGATGAATCAAAGTCATACCTATTTTTTTTTGGTCAGATTGGCAAAAAATATATTTTTTGGTATGCCTCAGAATTTTAGTAACTCATTGATGTGTGCATGAGATGAAAAAGGTTGAAAATCGCTCTTCTAGAGTCATGATGGAGCCAGACCCTGAGTCCTGGGCAGGGAGGGGAGGGGTCGATAATGCCTGAGTCTACAGGACTTAATAGCTGAGGGTCAGTGGCACAAACAGAGACCCCAGAGCCAGGTCGTCCTACTACGCTGGCTCTGGCTGAGATCTTCGAAGACACTTGGTCCATGTCCCCATCTGAAGAGCAGCAAACTGAGGCTCAGAGGGGAGACCTGAGCTGCTCAGGCTCACAAGTGAGTGACAGTACTGACCTGGCTTCCAGTGGCGGAGGTATTGGTGCTCATTCCTACAGAGTTCCCGCTAGCTCGCCCCACCCTGTCCACGAAACGCAGCATGGGCACCAGGGGAAGGTCACAGCATCTCCTCTTTATTTCCCATCCTTA